>NC_064631.1:29260131-29860131 GCF_023864275.1 Schistocerca cancellata | reverse complement strand
GGAATAGAAGGGAGAACCGAAAGAGGTACTCAAGGTACCCTCCGCCACACTCCGTCAGGTGGCTTGCGGAGTATGAATGTAGATGTAGATGCAGATGTAGAAGTAGGTGGTTTTTTCGCCCACAGCCTAACAGTAAGTGACCTAACAGTAAGGGATATGTGGTGTAGGAGATGTGGAACACCAACACACACACACACACACACACATACACACATCCATATAATATTTTTTTTATAATATGTATGGAAATATGTATGGATTTCAGGTAACTGTGGTGAAGAGTCTAGGCATAGATGCGTTTTGCATGTTTATTCGCCACACAGACGGTCGATGCAGCCGCCTGCTGGTGAGACGCCGCGCTCTAGACGCGGCTGGCACAGTGTCCAGTAGTCTGCCGTAGTACCCGTGGTCTAGGGCGCCGGCACGGTAGCTCAGCATGTTCGGTTAGAGGGTTAGCAGCCCTCTGTAATAAAAAAAACTGAGCTAATCGATCAACAACGAACTTAAACGGATGTCGTACGACGTCCGCCCCGAGCATATTCAACGAACGAAAACGAACAAAATGAGATTAAAAAAAATAGGGGTAGCGTCTTTGATTCATAATCAAAACGTCTTCGGTCCCGGGTTCGATCCCCTCCACTGCCTAAATTTTGATAAATAATCAGCATTTGCGGCCGAAGACTTCCGGCATAAGAAGTCAGCCTCATTCTGCCAACGGCCTTGTCAATGAGGGCGGAGGAACGGATAGAGGTTCAGGGCACTGTCTTGTCCTAGGGGTGGGAAATTGCCCCTAAAGGCGGAAGAATCAGCAATGATCAACGACATGAGGATGCAGAAGGCAATGGAAACCACTGCATTAAAGACATGTAACGTGTATCCACAGGACATGTAGCCTGTAATTGAAGAAGTGTCATGATGATCTCTCCATTGGCAAAAGATTCCGGAATAGTCCCCCATTCGGATCTCCGGGAGGGGACTGCCAAGGGGGAGGTTACCATGAGAAAAAGATTGAATAATATACGAAAGGATAACGTTCTACGAGTCGGGGCGTGGAATGTCAGAAGCTTGAACGTGGTAGGGAAACTAGAAAATCTGAAAAGGGAAATGCAAAGGCTCAATATAGATATAGTGGGGGTCAGTGAAGTGGAAGGAAGACAAGGATTTCTGGTCAGATGAGTATCGGGTAATATCAACAGCTGCAGAAAATGGTATAACAGGTGTAGGATTCGTTATGAATAGGAAGGTAGGGCAGAGGGTGTGTTACTGAGAACAGTTCAGTGACCGGGTTGTTCTAATCAGAATCGACAGCAGACCAACACCGACAACGACAGTTCAGGTATACATACCGACGTCGCAAGCTGAAGATGAACAGATAGAGAAAGTGTATGAGGATATTGAAACTGTAATGCAATATGTAAAGGGGGACGAAAATCTAATAGTCATGGGCGACTGGAATGCAGTTGTAGGGGAAGGAGTAGAAGAAAAGGTTACAGGAGAATATGGGCTTGGGACAAGGAATTAAAGAGGAGAAAGACTAATTGAGTTCTGTAACAAGTTTCAGCTAGTAATAGCGAATACCCTGTCCAAGAATCACAAGAGGAGGAGGTATACTTGGAAAAGGCCGAGAGATACGGGAAGATTTCAATTAGATTACATCATGGTCAGACAGAGATTCCGAAATCAGATACTGGATTGTAAGGCGTACCCAGGAGCAGATATAGACTCAGATCACAATATAGTAGTGATGAAGAGTAGGCTGAAGTTCAAGACATCAGTCAGGAAGAATCAATACGCAAAGAAGTGGGATACGGAAGTACTAAGGAATGACGAGATACGTTTGCAGTTCTCTAACGCTATACATACAGCAATAAGGAATAGCGCAGTAGGCAGTACAGTTGAAGAGGAATGGACATCTCTAAAAAGGGCCATCACAGAAGTTGGGAAGGAAAACATAGGTACAAAGAAGGTAGCTTCGAAGAAACCATGGGTAACAGAAGAAATACTTCAGTTGATTGATGAAAGGAGGAAGTACAGACATGTTCCGGGAAAATCAGGAATACAGAAATACAAGTCACTGAGGAATGAAATAAATAAGAAGTGCAGGGAAGCTAAGACGAAATGGCTGCAGGAAAAATGTGAAGACATCGAAAAAGATATGATTGTCGGAAGGACAGACTCAGCATACAGGAAAGTCAAAACAACCTTTGGTGACATTAAAAGCAACGGTGGTAACATTAAGAGTGCAACGGGAATTCCACTGTCAAATGCAGAGGAGAGAGCAGATAGGTGGAAAGAATACATTGAAAGCCTCTATGAGGGTGAATATTTGTCTGATGTGATAGAAGAAGAAACAGGAGTCGATTTAGAAGAGATAGGGTATCCAGTATTAGAATCGGAATTTAAAAGAGCTTTGGAGGACTTACGGTCAAATAAGGCAGAAGGGATAGATAACATTCCATCAGAATTTCTAAAATCATTGGGGGAAGTGGCAACAAAACGACTATTCACGTTGGTGTGTAGAATATATGTGTCTGGCGATATACCATCTGACTTTCGGAAAGCCATCATCCACACAATTCCGAAGACGGCAAGAGCTGACAAGTGCGAGAATTATCGCACAATCAGCTTAACAGCACATGCATCGAAGCTGCTTACAAGAATAATATACAGAAGAATGGAAAAGAAAATTGAGAATGCGCTAGGTGACGATCAGTTTGCCTTAGGAAAAGTAAAGGGACGAGAGAGGCAATTCTGACATTTCGGCTAATAATGGAAGCAAGGCTAAAGAAAAATCAAGACACTTTCATAGGATTTGTCGACCTGGAAAAAGCGTTCGACAATATAAAATGGTGCAAGCTGTTCGAGATTCTGAAAAAAGTAGGGGTAAGCTATAGGGAGAGACGGGTCATATACAATATGTACAACAACCAAGAGGGAATAATAAGAGTGGACGATGAAGAACGAAGTGCTCGTATTAAGAAGGGTGTAAGACAAGGCTGTAGCCTTTCGCCCCTACTCTTCAGTCTGTACATCGAGGAAGCAATGCTGGAAATAAAAGAAAGGTTCAGGAGTGGAATTAAAATAGAAGGTGAAAGGATATCAATGACACGATTCGCTGATGACATTGCTATCCTTAGTGAAAGTGAAGCAGAACTAAATGATCTGCTGAACGGAATGAACAGTCTAATGAGTACACAGTATGGTTTGAGAGTAAATCGGAGAAAGACGAAGGTAATGAGAAGTAGTAGAAATGAGAACAGCGAGAAACTTAACATCAGGATTGATGGTCACGAAGTCAATGAAGTTAAGGAATTCTGCTATCTAGGCAGTAAAATAAGCAATGACGGGCGGAGCAAGGAGGACATCAAAAGCAGACTCGCTATGGCAAAAAAGACATTTGTGGCCAAGAGAAGCCTACTAATATCAAATACTGGCCTTAATTTGAGGAAGAAATTTCTGAGGATGTACGTCTGGAGTACAGCATTGTATATTAGTGAAACATGGACTGTGGGGAAACCCGAACAGAAGAGAATCGAAGCATTTGAGATGTGGTGCTATAGACGAATGTTGAAAATTAGGTGGACTGCTAAGGTAAGGAATGAGGAGGTTCTACGCAGAATCGGAGAGGAAAGGAATATGTGGAAAACACTGATAAGGAGAAGGGACAGGATGATAGGACAGTTGCTAAGACATGAGGGAATGACTTCCATGGTACTAGAGGGAGCTGTAGAGGGCAAAAACTGTAGAGGAAGACAGAGATTGGAATACGTCAAGCAAATAATTGAGGACGTAGGTTGCAAGTGCTACTCTGAGATGAAGAGGTTAGCACAGGAAAGGAATTCGTGGCGGGCCGCATCAAACCAGTCAGTAGACTGATGACCGAAAAAAAAGTCTGCCGGACGTCAGGCTTCGCTGGCCTGCTGCCCCGTTTATCCACCAGCTGGGGAGTGGCGAGGGAGGAGGCTCACCCCACGCACAGCTAGCGAGGGAGGCGCCGGCATTCATCTGCACAGGGCCGTGAGATCTGCCGAACGGACGTTCCGGGACACGGGCAGGAGCTGCGGACGACCCCGCGAATGCTGAGGTCAATGGCCTCTTACGTGAGAAATGAGAGCCTCTGCGTAAGGTCCGCCATAGCCTGCAACCCTTTTGGTTTCAACACCAATGTGTAAATGATGAAAAAACTGATTTAAGCGTGAAAAACATTATTTTTTCTTTTTTTAAGCAATGAGCGCATGTCTCCTGGATATTTTCCCTGTAATTAGCTAGAAAGGTTAAAATATAGACTGATCATAAAGTCTTTTCCTGACAAAAAAACGTTGTTTCTAAGGAGCCATGCTACATCTAGTTATGTGATTCGTTGCAAATTAACAGTTTCCACAAGAAACTTTGTCTCGAAACCTGGCAGAAAATCCAAAAAGGTTCTGGTCGTATGTGAAGTATGTTAGCGGCAAGAAACAATCAATGTTTTCTCTGCGCGATAACAATGGAGATACTATCGAAGACAATGCTGCCAAAGCAGAGTTACTAAACACGGCTTTCCGAAGTGGCTTCACAAAAGAAGACGAAGCAAATATTCCACAATTCCAATCGAGAACAGCTGCCAACATGAGTAACGTAGAAGAAAATATCCTCGGAGTAGTGAAGCAGCTCAAATCACTTAATAAAAGCAAGTTTTCTGGTCCAGATTGTATACCAATTAGGTTCCTTTCGGAGTATGCTAATGCATTAGCTCCATACTTAACAATCATATACAACCGTTCGTTCGACGAAAGATCCGTACCCAAAGACTGGAAAGTTGCACAGGTCACACCAATATTCAAGAAAGGTAGCAGGAGTAATCCACTAAATTACAGGCCCATATCGTTAACGTGGATACGCAGCAGGATTTTAGAACATATATTGTGTTCGAACATTATGAAGTACCTCGAAGAAAACTGTCTATTGACACACAGTCCACATGGGTTTAGAAAACATCGTTCCTGTGAAACATAACTAGCTCTTTATTCGCGCGAAGTGTTGAGTGCTATTGACAAGGGATTTCAGATCGATTCCGTATTCCTGGATTTCCGGAAGACTTTTGACACTGTAGCACACAAGCGGCTCGTAGTGAAGTTGCGTGTTTATGGAATATCGTCTCAGTTATGTGAATGGATTTGCGATTTCCTGTCAGAGGGGTCACAGTTCGTAGTAATTGACGGAAAGTCATCGAGTAAAACAGAAGTCATTTCAGGCGTTCCCCAAGTTAGTGTTATAGGCCCTTTTCTGTTCCTTATCTATATAAACGATTATGGAGACAAACTGAACAGCCGTCTTCGGTTGTTTGCAGATGACACTGTCGTTTATCGACTAATAAAGTCATCAGAAGATCAAAACAAACTGCAAAACGATTTAGAAAGAATATCTGAATCGTGCATAAAGTGACAGTTGACCCTAAATAACGAAAAGTGTGAGGTCATCCACGTGAGTGCTAAAAGGAACTCGTTAAACTTGGGTTACACGATAAATCAGCCAAATCTAAAGCCCGTAACTTCAACTAAATACCTAGGTATTACAATTACGAACAACTTAAATTGGAAAGAACACAGAAAATGTTGTAGGGAAGGCTAACCAAAGGCAGCGTATTGTTGCCAGGACACTTAGAAAATGTAACAGACCTACTAAGGAGGTGGCGAAGACTTTAGGCAAACGGATGCACTTCCATGCGTACAAAGCGCAGCTCCTGTTAGATAGGACTGACGGAGTACATCGAAAAAATCCAAAGAAAGGCAGCACGTTTTGTATTATCGCGAAATATGGGAGAGAGTAATACAGAAATGATACAGGATTTGGAACGGACATCATTAAAAGAAAGGCGTTTTTTCGTTGCGACGGAATCTTCTCACGAACTTCCAATCACCAACTTTCTCCTTCGAATGCGAAAATATTTTGTTGACACCGACCTACATAGTGCGAAACTATCACCACGATAAAATAAGGGAAGTCAGACCTCGGACGGAAAGATATAGGTGTTCATTCTTTCCACGTGCTATACGAGATTGGAATAATAGAGAAGTTTGAAGGTGGTTCGATGAACCCTCTGCCAGGCATTTAAATGTGATTTGCAGAGTATCCATGTAGATGTAGATGTAGAAATGTAGTGTTGCTGTCACAGTGGCGTCTATGCAGAAGAACGCGAGATGTCTTTGGTGGTTTCATGAAAAATGGTCACCTGTTACAGTTGAGGCCGGTTCAGATATGCCAATGATCGAGATCCGGCAGATGTGAAGAGCATCAAAGGATAACATGCAAATTCAAAGGGAGTCGTGGCGTTGATGACATGGCAAGAAGCGACAGGCCTTAACTCTTGGTACCATCCGTGCGCACAGGATTTCAACGCGGTCCGCGGAAATAGCAGCGTCATGTTTTCCGCAGAAGCAGACATAGCTCAGAGCACTGTGGCGAAGACTTTAGGCAAACGGATGCACTTCCATGCGTACAAAGCGCAGCTCCTGTTAGCTTCGCGGCCAAATGATCGGGAAGAAACGTAGTGAGTTTACCAGGAACATGCTGGAAAGGATCGATGCAGGCGACGACTAACTTAATGAAGTTTGATTACCCGATGAAGCGACTTGCGAAATCTCCGAGAAAATGAACGGCATATTGCCCGGATCTGGGGGCTGGGAAGCCACATATAATGTTACAGTAGGTAAGGTGCAGCTTAAAAGTAAATGTATGCTGGCTTGATTCAAAACAGAATTCTTGGACCATTCTTTTTTACTGAGCCTTCAATCACGGCAACGGTTTATTTAAACATGTTTGAACTTTACGTTGCACATCAGTTAGAGGAATTTCAGCCATGGGTAGAGTTTCGACAAAACAGTACTTGCCCACAGTGGGGGTCATTTGTACGACGTTTCTTGGATGCAAAATTTCCGGACAGATGGATCGGTCCAACACCACGGCCACTACGAGCACCAGGCATATCCGCTCTTGACCGTTTTTGCACGGTACATCAGGGGCAAAGTGTTCAGTTCAGCAGTTGCTCATGCACAAAGTCCTACGACACGAATACGAGATTCTGTAGAAGCGGCGACGGAAGAAGTGCTGGCAAAGACATGGAGTGAACTGAGTACGACCTAAACGTTCTACAGGCAAAACACGGAGCACATGTGGAGGTGTGTACATAACAAACTTTGTGAGTTAAGCTACTATCTGCAGCAAACTGCATAGCTGTATCTAGCATAGAGTACCTTAGGAATATACGAGGGCAGTTCAATAAGTAATGCAACACATTTTTTTTCTGAAACAGGGGTTGTTTTATTCGGCATTGAAATACACCAGGTTATTCCCCAATCTTTTAGCTACACAACACTATTTTTCAACGTAATCTCCATTCAATGCTACGGCCTAACGCCACCTTGAAATGGGGGCCTGTATGCCTGCACGGTACCATTCCACTGGTCGATGTCGGAGCCAACGTCGTACTGCATCAATAACTTCTTCATCATCCGCGTAGTGCCTCCCACGAATTGCGTCCTTCATTGGGCCAAACATATGGAAATCCGACGGTGCGAGATCGGGGCTGTAGGGTGCATGAAGAAGAACAGTCTACTGAAGTTTTGTGAGCTCCTCTCGGGTGCGAAGACTTGTGTGAGGTCTTGCGTTGTCATGAAGAAGGAGAAGTTCGTTCAGATTTTTGTGAACAATTGTGACAGCACTACCAACAGAGATGTCAAGTTGAGCACTGAGTTGTTTGATGGTGATCCGTCGATCATCTCGAACGAGTGTGTTCGCACGCTCCGCCATTGCAGGAGTCACAGCTGTGCACGGCCGGCCCGCACGCGGGTTATCAGACAGTCTTGCTTGACCTTGCGGCGATGATGACACACGCTTTGCCCAACGACTCACCGTGCTTTTGTCCACTGTCAGATCACCGTAGACATTCTGCAAGCGCCTATGAATATCTGAGATGCCCTGGTTTTCCGCCAAAAGAAACTCGATCACTGCCCGTTGTTTGCAACGCACATCCGTTACAGACGCCATTTTAACAGCTCCGTACAGCGCTGCCACCTGTCGGAAGTCAATGAAACTATACGAGACGAAGCGGGAATGTTTGAAAATATTCCACAAGAAATTTCCGGTTTTTTCAACCAAAATTGGCCGAGAAAAAAAGTGTTGCATTACTTATTGAACTGCCCTCGTATATTTGTAATCATAGAAAGAATTTGTACTCACCCTATATATCTTTCGTGTGTTGGTCAGCCGGCCGCGCTGGCCGAGCGGTTCTAGGCGCTTCAGTCCGGAACCGCGTGACTGCTACGGTCGCAGGTTCGAATCCTGCCTCGGGCATGGATGTGTGTGATGTGTTTAGGTTAGTTAGGTTTAAGTAGTTCTAAGTTCTATGGGGCTTGATGACATCAGCTGTTAAGTCCCATAGTGCTCAGGGCCATTTGAACCAGTTTTGTGTTGGCCACGAGCTAGTTGTTCGTGATAATTGCCATACAATGTTTTCAGAATTACTTTTCCTAAATCGGTTAAGGGAAATACTGGGGTGATTGCATAGACAAGTGCGCCCCTGATTTGTTTCCCAGTTCGAACTTCTATGATTCTAATGACATCGTCCTCGACGGGACACTAAACCCTAACCTCCGTTCATCACTCCATGCGAGCTGAATAAATGCAGGTTCAGAGTATTCCATTCTGAGCAAAACGTTAGAGGGGGAGTGCTGCTAAAGGGAATCCCCTCACAGGTATTCTCAGATGGGAGCCCTTCCCTCCACACCGAGCTCGTTGGGATTTAGATGAAAAGAAAGTTCTACAAGAGACCGTCATGCCTTCTCAGGTAATCAATGAATAGGGCTATAAATTTAATAACCTCACGGACCGGCCGCTGTCGATGAATGTGGGATCCTTACCAGAGAGGATTGACGGAGTACATCGAGAAACTTTAAAGAATAGCAGCATGTTTTGTATTATCGGAAAATAGGGGGGAGAGTGTCACGGATCAGGATTTGGGGTGGACATTACCAAAACAAAAGGAGTTTCTCGTTGCAGCGGGATCTTCTCTCGAAATTACAATCACCAACTTTCTTCTCGGAACGCGAAAACATATTGTTGACGTAAACCTATATAGGAAGAAACAATCGTCATAATAAAATTCAGAGCTCGCACGGAAAGATATAGGTGTTCGCTTTTGCCATTCAGTTCGGCAGTGGGATAATAGATAATTACTTTGAAGATGTTTCGATGAAGCCTCTGCTAGGCACTTAAGGGCGATTTACAGAGTACCCATTTCGATGTAGATAGATGTTTCAGTCTATCGCTAACACAGTGAGGTGATCTGCTTGTATTCACTCGTTTCTACTCACGGACTGCTCTCAACGCTTGTGGTACATCGTCAGGTGTCCGCATTACGCAGTTCTGCTCTTGTAGTAGGGACCACTTTACTCGGTTCTACCAAATAAACAGTAAGGAAGTTATGGTTCTACAGACGATATATTGAGTTCACTTTGTTACAGGTACCTGCGTTGTCCAGTTTGAATTCGGAATATGTCCCAGAATTGTGTTCACAACGAGCTACCGGCTACATGACCTATACGTACAGAGTACGCAAAAGAACTTGCCCCCCTTCTAACAGCCGTGTACCGCAAGTCTCTAGAGGAACGGAAGGTTCCAAATGATTGAAGTCTTCAAGAAGGGTCGTCGAGCAGATGCGCAAAACTATAGACCTATATCTCTGACGTCGATCTGTTGTAGAATTTTTTGCTCGCGTATCATGTCGTTTTTGGAAACGCAGAATCTACTATGTAGGAATCAACATGGATTCCGGAAACAGCGATCGTGTGAGACCCAACTCGCTTTATTTGCTCATGAGACCCAGAAAATATTAGATACAGGCTCCCAGGTAGATGCTATTTTCCTTGACTTCCGGAAGGCATTCGATACAGTTCCGCACTGTCGCCTGATAAACAAAGTAAGAGCCTACGGAATATCAGACCAGCTGTGTGGCTGGATTGAAGAGTTTTTAGCAAACAGAACACAGCATGTTCTTCTCAATGGAGAGACGTCTACAGACGTTAAGGTAACCTCTGGCGTGCCACAGGGGAGTGTTATGGGACTATTGCTTTTCACAATATATATAAATGACCTAGTAGATAGTGTCGGAAGTTCCATGCGGCTTTTCGCGGATGGTGCTGTAGTATACAGAGAAGTTGCA
This sequence comes from Schistocerca cancellata, assembly GCF_023864275.1. Lineage (NCBI taxonomy): Eukaryota > Metazoa > Arthropoda > Insecta > Orthoptera > Acrididae > Schistocerca > Schistocerca cancellata. The sequence goes on along the minus strand of NC_064631.1, from coordinate 29,849,933 downwards.
GCATTAGAAAATTGTAGCGAAATGCAGGAAGATCTGCAGCGGATAGGCACTTGGTGCAGGGAGTGGCAACTGACCCTTAACATAGATAAATGTAATGTATTGCGAATACATAGAAAGAAGGATCCTTTATTGTATGATTATATGATAGCGGAACAAACACTGGTAGCAGTTACTTCTGTAAAATATCTGGGAGTATGCGTGCGGAACGATTTGAAGTGGAAAGATCACATAAAATTAATTGTTGGTAAGGCGGGTACCCGGTTGAGATTCATTGGGAGAGTCCTTAGAAAATGTAGTCCATCAACAAAGGAGGTGGCTTACAAAACACCCGTTCGACCTATACTTGAGTATTGCTCATCAGTGTGGGATCCGTACCAGATCGGGTTGAGGGAGAAGATAGAGAAGATCCAAAGAAGAGCGGTGCGTTTCCTCACATTGTTATTTGGTAACCGTGATAGCGTTACGGAGATGTTTAGCAAACTCAAGTGGCAGACTCTGCAAGAGAGGCGCTCTGCATCGCGGTGTAGCTTGCTCGCCAGGTTTCGAGAGGGTGTGTTTCTGGATGAAGTATCGAATATATTGCTTCCCCCTACTTATACCTCCCGAGCAGATCACGAATGTAAAATTAGAGAGATTCGAACGCGCACGGAGGCTTTCAGACAGTCGTTCTTCCCTCGAACCATACGCGACTGGAACAGAAAAGGGAGGTAATGACAGTAGCACGTAAAGTGCCCTCAGCCACTCACCGTTGGGTGGCTTGCGGAGTATAAATGTAGATGTAGATGTAGATATTACTAAACGGTTAAGAAGATCATAGGCTCACAGCTGGTGTTCGCCTTTCTAGTGGCTTATATGGCAACAAAGTTCGTTTTACACTGTTCCTTATCATTAATGACCGAATTTGGAAGTTTAAAATGCAGTTGTAATCCACTCATTACCAATTTTCCTACAGGAGCGTGTATACAATGTAAGTGGCATGTTACTATAAACATAGCTAGGTCTCCTTTGGGTCTTCGGGTCGATACCACAATGCCAGGTCTTGTAGGCGATGACATCTCGGTCTGGCTCAGCGGTTCTAGGCGCTTCAGTCCGGAACCGCGTGACTGCTGCGGTCACAGGTTCGAATCCTGCTTCGGACATGGATGTGTGTGATGTCCTTAGGTTAGTTAGGTTTAAGTAGTTCTAAGTTCTAGGGGACTGATGACCCCAGATTCAAGTCCAGGAAGCGACGCGTTTTCAACACGAACAATCGCTAGGGTAAACCATCCACTACCAGAATTTCCAGTAGCGACGTCCAGAGTAAAATTAACTCTGCAGCCACGGAAGAATATAGGCCCATTCAATATGACAGCCTGGGCCGTTCCATTTCCTCCGAGTTTATTTTCAAGGCTGATAATATGTTTATAGACAGGCATGCGGTGGCGGCGTTGGCGATACACACGTCGACGTTAAAGGTTCAGTGCAGCAAGTCAAGTATAAAAGTTAGAAACTGTGCACAACACTTCAGACAGTGTACTCACGACGCATAAACTACCAAGACTACAGTCATCCAATATTGGAGAACGAGAACACTTCCAGTAAACTTTGTACATAATCTCAAACCTTTTTGAAACTTATTGAAGCTGACGCTACTCGCAAAATAACGAAAGCAAAAAAGTTTATCGCTTACCATACTTTCGCTTTTCTTCCAGAAAAGCTTTAGTATCAGGCACGATGTTTTATTACTTCTTTACTATGTACAAACTTTATTTGCAACACACATTTCAGACAGTATGCAGAAACAGCACTGCATCACCTACAAAATTATTTTATTGTACGACATGCAGTTCAGGGGATACGACAACATCGAGATGCTTGAATGACGAGGTTTTCTTAGAACAAAATGCAAACTAGCCTGACTACACTGATCTAGTGTGTGATTATGACAGCACTTAGCGACTTCCAGCAAACTTTGAACACAGTTTCAAACTTTTTCTTTGATTAGTCTATGGTTGGATAATCGTATTCAACGGCAAAGGCTTTACATGCTTAACGTCAAACATTTAATACAGTAACTTATTCGTAAAATAAAAAGACGTTTTAAGCTGTGTTATAAATGGGAGTTGGAGTTTTCAAGGAATCTGTGGTGGGGGCAACTTTGAACACAGTTTCAAACTTTTTCTTTGATTAGTCTATGGTTGGATAATCGTATTCAACGGCAAAGGCTTTACATGCTTGACGTCAAACCTTTAACACAGTAACTTATTCGTAAAATAAAAAGACGTTTTAAGCTGTGTTATAAATGGGAGTTGGAGTTTTCAAGGAATCTGTGGTGGGGGCGAGGGTCACCGGTATAACCTAGTTTGAGAAACTTATCAACGTGTCTGGTGCACTAGAGAAAGGCCTCAGCATTGTGCTTCCACCTGCTCGAACAGCGCGTAAGAACCGCAGGTGAATCAAGACAGCGATCAAAGCAGTAAGAAGTGGAGGGAAGCGTTTCCCACGAACCCCCGTGTGGCGTGGGAGGGTTCTGTGGCGGGTGGGGGGGGGGGGGAGTGAGCAAGGGGAGGGGAATCTGAGAGGGTCTCCGAGTGTCGTTATCCTGCTGGCCATCTGCCTCCTTTTGCAGGTCCGCAGCAGCGGAAACGCTGTTCGCTACATTTGCCCGCTGCCCTTTGTGGCTGCGGTTTGCAACATGGCAGCGTATCACTTCTTCAGATCTCGAGAGCTGTGGCCCGGTTTTCCGAGGGCGGGCTTCCTACCCTTGCTGCAGAGGGAGCCTATGGGTGCGTCGCTGCGTCTCGAGTAACTTGTCAGCTTACGACGACTCTCACGTACTGACATCGTCACAGTTCCTTTTTTGTCGTCTTCATTTACCTACACCGTCTTCTTCGTGCAAGGTGTCTTCTAAACGTTCGGTGAATGGTGTAATAGAAGTAAGATAACCAAGTTACTGTTCTAGTGAGATGCACCTCTCCATCAAATCTACACTCTGCAGATCTCTTCATCCCTACGTAATTGCTGCAACATACGAGGGCCACTCCAGAAGAAACGCACACTATTTTTTTTTTAAATCCATCTTTTATTGCACATGTTTGAAAGTTTTACAGTGTGTAGATACGTCCTTTATGAACAATATTTTCATTTCTCCACATAATTTCCATCCCTCTCAACTGCCTTATGCCATCTTGGAACCAGCGCCTGTATACCCGCACGGTAAAATTCTGGTCCAACCTTTTGGAGTCACTGTTTGGCAGCGTGCACAAGGGAGTCATCATCTTCAAACCTTGTTCCACGAAGAGAGTCTTTCAGTTTCCCAAAGAGATGATAGTCACATGGAGCCAGGTCAGGACGGTAGGGCGGGTGTTTCAGTGTTGTCCATCCGAGCTTTTTGATCGCTTCCATGGTTTTTTGACTGACATGTGGCCGTGCATTGTCGTGCAACGGCAAAACATCCTGCTTTTGCCGATGTGGTCGAACACGACTCAGTCAAGCTTGAAGTTTCTTCAGTGTCGTCACATATGCATAAGAATTTATGGTGGATCCACTTGGTATGATGTCCACAAGCAAGAGTCCTTCGGAATCAATATAAATACCGTAGCCATAACTTTTCCAGCAGAAGGTGTGGTTCCGAATTTTTTTTTTTTTTCTTGGCTGAATTTGCATGATGCCATTCCATTGATTGCCTCTTAGTCTCTGGTGAAAAATGATGGAGCCGTGTTTCATCACCTGTCACAATTCTTCCAAGAAATTCATCTCCACCATTCTTGTACTGTTCCAAAAAATTTTCTTGTTTTTTTGTGAGCCACTGTCACCATCCTGGGAACCCACCTGGCACAAACCTTTTTTAACGCCAACACTTTCAGTATTCTGCAAACACTTCCTTCCTCTATCCCAACGTAGCGTGACAATTCGTTCACTGTGATGCGTCTTTCAGCAGTCACCAGTTCGTTAACTCTCTGCACATTGTCTGGAGTGTGTGCAGTACGACGCCTGCCGCTGCGAGGACAATCCTCGATATTGCCGTGCACGCTTTCATCACGTAACCTGCTTGCCCACCGACTAACTGTACTGCGATCGGCAGCAGCATCTCCATACACCTTTTCAGCCTCTTGTGGATGTTTCCCACTGTCTAGTTTTCACAGCACAGGAATTCTATGACGGCACGTTGCTTCCGACGAACGTCAAATGTAGCAGCCATCTTGAAAACGTGCTGTGACGGCTCCACTCACGGGAACAGGTTGAACTAAGTTTGAAAACAAGCAGGAAGGATGTATCTACACACTGTAAGACTAACACATGCAGAATGAAAACTGTATTTTTACAAAAATAGTGTGAATTTCTTTTGGAGTGACCCTCGTACATCAATTTGAACCAAGCCACAATCTCCCATTACAGCTACCGAGCGAGGTGGTGCAGTGGTTATCTCACTGGGCTCGTATTCAAGTGTACGGCTGTTCAAATGCCCATTCGGGTGCCCTGATTTACTGTATCCTCGATTGCAGTAAATCGATTAAGACAAATGCGGAGATGGTTTCTATGAAAAGGAGGCGGTTCATTTTCTTCCCCACGCTTGCCCACATCTGAACTTGTGCCCCATTCGCAGTTACTTCGACGGGACCTTAAACCCCAATCTTTCATGCCTCCTTCCCTTTATAATTCTTATACCCAACACATCCGTCCATCATCAAATTAGTTTTTTCTTGATGTCTCAAAATATGCTCTTCTCTTCTTCATGGCCTTATTACGTATCTTCACGAGATCGTCATGTTAATGTGCACTTGATAATTTTCGTGGCTGACGCCGGAGTCCCTTCCTTTCGCCAACCCCACCCCTCTCTCCTCCCCTTGACCGAATGTGTGTGCCGCCTCTGTCTGCGTTTAGCGTTCTCCCACCTCAGAGTGTGAGAACGTTTTTCGAGATCCAGAATGAAATTTTCACTCTGCAGCGGAGTGTGTGCTGATGTGAAACTTCCTGGCAGATTAAAACTGTGTGCCGAACCGAGACTCTAACTCGGGACCTTACGTTTCGCGGGCAAGTGCACTTGCAAAAGTCCCGAATTCGAGTCACGGTGCGGCACACAGTTTTAATCTGCCTGGAGGTTTTTACGAAATGTTTGCGAATCGTGTAACTGAGGTACGAAGTGGATACCAGCCCAGTATTCACCTAGAGGGATGCGGGAAACCGCCTAAAAGCCACAGCCAGGCTAGCCATTTCACCGGCCCTCTTTATTAATCCTCCTGGGCAGATTCGATCCGCGGCCGACATTCCTTTCCGCATTTCGAAAGAAGCGCTTAAAAGAAAGTTCCATTAGTCACAATATGCTGTTGGCGATGTTTGATAGACATAAAAGAAAACGGATGTCAAGCTTCTACTCTAATAATTTTTGTTCGCCTCTTCTTATACATGTTTCTCGACATCAAACTATGTGTTATTCGTCTCACGAATTTGCTATGCATAATTATGGACATTTATGGTAATTTTTTCTATGAAGCGTATCGCAGTTGTTCACTGGACTCGGTTGTTTTGGAAGTTGTCATTTACAGATGAAGCAAAAACGAAAATACTAATGAAAAATTGCGGTGTCCAAAGTGATGGCACTGGTTGGATTCAGTTTTAACTGAACTGAGGTATGTAAACTTTGTTAATGCGTGTTGATAGTTTTATGAACGGTACGTCATAGGGCATAACTTTCTCTTATTGCAATATTTTTATATTATTTATATTCCTCATTTCTCGCGTAAGAAGGATTGTGTTTTTAATTTTTAATTGGTTGCCACAGTTGCTTTTTATAAAATCTTGTTTCCCTCGTTTATAATAAAATATATCATTTGTAATATGTTATTCGAATAAAGACGTCACTGTGTATGCGTGTTTCATCTGTCGAGCTTAGCTGCACGTGACTGTAATCTGCAGATCCTGTTCAAAATTTATTCCTTAGCTGATATGTTCTTCTGTGTTGACGCCATGTTGAAGTTGCAATATGCGCTCTTCTCACATGAGTCTTCAAGACTTTAATATTTGGCAAGTACTGCACATCATAATTGTAATCTTCTTGATCTGACTTACATCTATCTATTATAATATGGTGTTCATGTCTGATTTTATGTTCAAAATGTTCAAGTGTGTGTAACTTCCTGAGGGACCAAACTGCTGAGGACATCGGTCCCTAGTCTTATACACTACTTAAACTAACTGACGCTAAGGACAACACACACACCCATGCCCGAGGGAGGACTCGAACCTCCGGCGGGAGGGGCCGCGCAATCCGTGACATGGCCGCATAGACCGCGTGGCCACTCCCGGCGGCTGATTTTATGTCTTACACTTTTTTCAGCACTGAAGATGGTCACACAGTGACTGAAATCGATTTGCTGTAATAAATGATTTCAAACCTCTTTTGATTGATGCTGCCAATTTTGTTATTTACAATACTAATATAGCGGTACTTGAGCATATGTTTCCCAACGGAAACCAACCTCATAAAAGGCACCATTGTCGCTTGTATGCTGTAAATTTATGTTTTATTTGTTGTGCCATTGCCAGTTTCGATTAAAGCGTCATTGTCGAGCACATAAACAGTAACGTTATGAACCATGTCGCACGAGATGTGAAGTGCAAATCAATTTATGAATCAAAACAGCTAATTAGGACTTCAATCTGTACATTAAAATAACCAACATATTGTTTGAAGTTGATGATATAATGTGGGTCTGTAGCTTCACCATCAAGTTATGCTATACGTGCATCTTCCACAAATTTCAACGTCTTTACAGTCGTGATCTATACAGAGTATGCTAACATTAATGTGTAGGTCCGCAAGTCAACTGACAGGTTGATTCGTGTGTCAGTGCATAATGTTATTTCGTATGTGGTAGATAATGACGCTTTAGTCGAAATTGGCCAATACATTATAAAAATAGACCTATGTATGAGTGTGTGTGTGTTTGTGTATTTCTAATCTCCTACAAAACCACTGGACTGATTTCAGCCAAACTTGGTATACATATACCTTCCTCTCAGGCAACAATCGTTGGGGAGGGGGAAGGGGGGGGGGGGGGGAAGGACCAACTACCCATCAACCCATCAAAGGGGTGAGGGTGAAAAAGGAGCGCACCCCGCGACTCGCGAATTCCCAGACTTTGTTCGCTCAGTACTTGATAATGAGAGCACTCGGCGTCTTGCAACAGGCTTTACACGCAGTTTCAAACCTTCACGAAGCTTTTTCTCGCCGACAGTCCCCGCAGAATCATCTAAGGAAACGTTTCGTCTACTACTTTTCCGCATTTCATGCAGTAAAATTACCGCATGAGCAGGAGGTTACAATTTATTACTTCTTTAATACTAACCGTATTCGCAACATATTTCGCAAATAGTAAGCACATCTGTCACTGAATGTAACAGAAAAAAATCATATCATTCTACGATGCACAGTTCAGGAGATACGCCGTCATAAAAATTAAGCGCTAGGCCAAGCGCTGTGTGGTACTGGCGTGGACGCACAGCTGTAAGTAAATGTCTGGCCAACGCCGGGTGTCGCTGCTAGAAAAAGATAAATTACAACCTGCAACGGACGATATTTTCTTTTATGAAGTACGTGAATACTGTAGACCCACATACAAATTAAGTTTTTAAAACAGCTGGAAACCAAAACTGGGTTTCTCTGCTAGAAAAAAAAAATTTACAACGTGCAACGAACAATATTTTCTTTTGTGAAATATATGAAAACTGTAGACCTACAGCCGACCAGTGTGGCCGAGTGGTTTTAGGCGCTTCAGTCTGGGACCGCGCGGCCGCCACGGTTCGAGTCCTGCCACGGGCATGGATGTGTGTGATGTCCTTAGGTTAGTTAGGCTTAAGTAGTTCTAAGTTCTAGAGGACTGATGACGTCAGATGTTAAGTCGCATAGTGCTCAAAGCCATTTGAACCATTTTGTACACCCACATACAAACAAGTCTGTTAAACTGTTGGAAGCCATCAGCTGCGACTTGTCTTGTTATCCGAACTATAAGCGCATCGCGCCTCTGAGAGTTCGTCGAAATGTGGCGAAGACAACTCTGCGCTGCAACCGCATTGGCTGCCGTTTCTGCTGCGGGCCAGCTTGGCAGCATCGTGTCTCATCCTCTGTGACGAATCAATAGCTCTCGCGTTTCCAAACTTACAATAAAACACCAAACTACCTGGCGGTAGGCCTTGGTAGAAGTGTATGTCAGACAGCACAAAAAAATGACTGAAGAAGAAAAATAGAAGAAGAAGAAACAGCAATATCCAAAAGCTACGTTGACCAGCCTGCGGAACGTCGGCTGCCACTCTATGTCCTTCTGCGCTGGGTCTGGTCTCCTCGTCGGTATTTTCCTTCTTCTCCGACCGCCGCAGGATTAGGTGTTATGGCCTCTTTTGGCCTAACCACCTCTTTCTCGGTCTCTCCACAATCATTCTTCCAATGGAATTATGTTCCATAGCTTGTCGAGAGATTCTGAGTTGTCATCCGCAAGTAAATGCTCTTTCCAGTCCTGTTTTCGTGGGATTACTTTTGAAGTTAGGGCCTGTAGTGAACAGAGGGACGCCATTCTCTTGCTCCAGTCGCTCGGAAAGAGCATCACCGACCCAAGATCTAATAAATGTTGAAGGACTGGAGGACCTTATGAATACTGGTAAGTCGTCCTCGGAAGCCCGATTTTGCAGAGATGTCCCAGGATGCGATGCTTCCAAGTAGTGTGGTAGTCAATCACAAGATCGAAGACCCTATATTATGCTGTCTGCGTAGGAAAGCTTGTTGTATATCGACTAAGTGGTTCTCTAGATTCTAGAACAAAAGCCAGAGCCTGTTGACCATTCGTTCTAGTGCCTTTCCTACGGAGCTAATGGGGGCCGTTCTAGACTAACTACCGGCTAACTTACGGTCTTTCACTGGATTCAGAAGGGATACTAAAATCGCCTCCTTCCACGAATCCGCAACGTTCCCAATTAACAACGTTTCATTAAAAAGGGATAGGAGGACTTCTTTTGCATCCAGTTTGAGGTACTGTAACACATTCAAGCTCCCACATAAAAATGAGGTAGCTGTTACTCTCGGTATCGTTGGAATGTAAGTTCCAACGACCATTCTCTATCAGTTCCCGATGTCGGCGGAAAGCTGGATCTTGGTTTCCAGTGGCAGTGTCACGGAATCCTAACTCTCCTGTCCTTGTACATATGCTAGATTCGTGATAAAAATAGTGAGAGTGATATTTTTACCTACCAACTTTTCTCCCAAAACCACAATATTGTCCCCTTCAAAGCAGTTGTCTTCCGCAGCTATACATCATTGGAATCGTTGTTCCCAGGCTTGAAACGCTTCAACTGGAAGGGTCTTGAACATATCGGTCACATTCTTTTGAATGTTCTCCAGAGCCCCAAAATGACGGCTTTCTTAAAGACATTTTTCAAGTTCGGGGAAAGAAAAAGATCACAAGGACTGAGATCAGGTTAACAGGTGTTTTGTGCAACAAAAGGAATGCCTTTTGAGGTCAAAATGGGTGTTGTGTGATGTCCTTAGGTTAGTTAGGTTTAAGTAGTTCTAAGTTCTAGGGGACTGATGACCATAGATGTTAAGTCCCATAGTGCTCAGAGCCATCTGAACCATTTTTTGAGGTCACAAATTGCGTGATGGAATTGGCTGTACGACATGGGGCGTTACCATGACGCAGCATCCAATTGTCTGCAATGTCTGCTTGTACTGAATTCACCGTTTTCCTGAATCTTTCACGGAGATATCTGTAGGACGTTTGTTTGGTATTGTTAAATGTTGCTCTGTTCTTAGGAGAGCATCCACACATTCGACGTTTTCGTAGGGTTTTGAAGTTGAAGGTCTCCATAAGCGTCCGCAGCTCGTGGTCGTGCGGTAGCGTTCTCGCTTCCCGCGCTCGGGTTCCCGGGTTCGATTCCCGGCGGGGCCAGGGATTTTCTCTGCCTCGTGCTGACTGGGTGTTGTGTGCTGTCCTTAGGTTAGTTAGGTTTTAGTAGTTCTAAGTTCGAGGGGACTGATGACTATAGATGTTAAGCCCCATAGTGCTCAGAGCCATTTTTTCTCCCTAAGCGAGGTTCATCTTCAACGTATTCTCGGCCTTCTAAAAATAAGTTGAGCCAGCGAAAAACTTGTGCTCCTGCTAGGGAATGTTCGCCAGAGGCCTGTTTCAGCTTTTCAAAGGTCACATCCACGGTTTTCCCAAGTGTAACACTAAGCTTGGTTGTGTAACGTAGCTCTAAATTCCGGTGTTGTATTTTCGTAACACACAACAAAAACACAACTTCACTGACGGCGCCCTCAAAAATAACGCGGTGGTTCTACGGAACTGAAATAAGGACTGACCTTCTGGAAGGAATGAACACACTGGTGTAGACAAGTGGAACAACACAGCATTTGTTGCCAGATCGCTTGCAGCGTTGTCAGTCTCATTACTTTTCTCACACACTGTTTATTCAGTCTCGGGATTTGTTATTGGCAGTATTAACTCATTCAGAAAACTACAATGCTCATTCAGTGTAAACTAGATGGAGAAGCAATAAACATTTTGTGGTGTCACTGCCAGACACCACACTTGCTAGGTGGTAGCTTTTAAATCGGCCGCGGTCCGCTAGTATACGACGGACCCGCGTGTCGCCACTGTCAGTAATTGCAGACCGAGCGCCACCACATGGCAGGTCTAGTGAGACGTACTAGCACTCGCCCCAGTTGTACAGCCATCGTTGCTAGCCATGGTTCACTGAGAATTACGCTCTCATTTGCCGAGACGATAGTTAGCATAGCCTTCAGCTACATTTGCTACGACCTAGCAAGGCGCCGTATTCCATTGATATTGAAATTCTATTACTGTATCAACAAGAGCAATGTTCTACAAATGTGGATTAAAGTTAAGTATTCCAGAAGCTACGTACTTTTCTTTATAGCATTCATTACGTATCCTGTTTCAGACCTCACGCCAGCCCGCGTGAGCTGTTAGCGTGCATTCCGGTCTCCTCTAAAAACAGTGTTGGCAATTCTGCCGACACCTCACATTTGGTCAACACTTCGATAAGCACTGTTCAGAAACGTGTGCACTATTCAGCAGGTTTCATTTTCATTTGGCTTCCAGCAGAACTGAAAAATATTGAGCGATTAATTCCAAGTACTCAAATCCAAATCGAGAGGTTTTGCTGTGGCACACTCCTATTCTGTTCAAGAGTTCCTTGTAAAAATTGAGAATCTTTTTCTGTAACGTGTCATTTATTCGTATACTCTCTTAAATTTTGTTAGTGTTTTATTTATTCTTTTGTCTATAAATTTTATTATATGAATTTTGTAAACTACACTGGAGGAAGAAAAATTAGCACACTTGGAAACACGAAATCGATTTTGGTTCGGTGATCACGTATGCCAGCTGGGGAGCAGGAGATGTACTGATAATGGTTTCAACGGCGTCCACCAAAAGACAGCGTAGTTCCATAGCTACCAGAGCGCCATCTGTGTTTCCACTTAAAAAGGATGCTCGCTGCCAGAAAGCTCAGTGTGGTGCAAACGTGTGACGCAAGCAGGTTACCGCGCCACGGAGAAAAGCATTCGTGCTTCCTACAGCCAACTGAGGGAGTTCTAAAGGAGGCAAATTGTGGCATTCCGAGAGGCGGGATGGTCCTTTCGTAGAACTGGCACACAAGTTGGACGTTCTGCGTCAGTTGTGCAACGATACTGCTATCAGGAGACACGTGAACATTCTCAGAACGCAGACGAGATTCTGGACGTCCACGCAGGGTCGTCGTGTTGTAAGAGCAGCAGTGACAGACCCTACAGTTACCACGGCACAGGTAAGAGTGCTTGCGAGTCCAGATGTGTCAACACGAACTGTTGCCAACCGGTTATTAGCTGTGGGACTACGGGTATGTAGTGCCCGTCCGGCTGGCCGCGCAACCTAACGAAACAGTCATTGACTGGAAATGGTTATGTTCGGCTATTTTCAGATCATTTGAAGCTACTCATGGAGTTCATGTTCTCAAAAAATGATGGAATGGTCATTGGGTCACAGTTTTCCGCGACTGATTTGAAGAACATTCCGGACAATTCGAGCGAACGACTTGGTCATCCAGGTTGCCTGACTTGAATCCCATCGAACATTTATGAGACATAATCGAGATGCCAGTTCGCGCACAAAATCCGGCACTGGCAACAATTTCGCATTATGGACGACTGTAGAGGCAGCATGGCTCAAAGTTTCTGCTGGGGACTTCTGAGGGCTCGTTCGAACTGATGCACTACGCCGGGCAAAAGGAGCTCCGACACGCTCTTAGGAGATATCCCGTGACGTTTACCACCTCAGTGTATTCTGAAGTTAGAGATACGCTCGTTCTGTAGCACCTCAGAACTGGTTATCCAAAAAAGAAACAAGTAGATAAATTCTGTATACAATGTGTACATATACGGTGACATTACATATGTACATAATCGACACCCAAATTCGAGATTGACCCTACCGTGACATCAGTTTCTTTATTCCTCCATCAATGAGTGATGCTGCCTGGTGCTTCAGGCAGTAGTACTCAGCATTCTTGAGTCCAACGTCGGTCATGCGATGTTGAGTGCTCAGTCGGGACTCCGTCTTGGGAGAGAGACGAAAGCCTCCTGGTGCCAGGCCCGGACTATAGAGAGGATGTTGAAAAATTTTCCAGTCAAAGAGTCTGAGATTTTCCTTCTTTCGATTCACAGAACGCGCCCGGGTATTGTCTTGTGGAGCAATGATTCCTTCGTGCCGTTTGGTTTGATCTACGGATTTTCGTAAGAGTCTCACAATAAACCTGTGATATCACTGTATTCTGTCGCGTTACTCTCATGAACTCTGTTCTTAAATGTTTCTTCGTAATACCAAAAATCTGTAACCATCATTTTCCGGCCTTCGTAGTGTCTGCCTGAGTTTTCTGAAGCATCCACTGTTCCTTTGTTTCAGAGTTTACTTATTTTTCCCATCTCTCGTCGCGATTCAGTTCAGAAATTCTTCCATCTCTTCGTCGTAGTGCTGAAGGAATGACAAGGCCCAAACCATTCTTTGTGTTGTGTATACCAGCAACCACAGTGCACAAAAATTACTGTAACGTAACCTCCCTCTCATAGTGTTAAAGAGGGTCATCTTCAGAGTCTATATCTCTAGAAAGCTCAGAAACTGTCAACCGGCATCTCGCACGCACGACTTAGTCGAGTTCACCGGTCACATCTCAATGCCTTCCCCGACCAGTTTCATTATTCGCGTCTGTGCAACCAGTCCCGTATGTTTTGCACCACTCCCTGAAAACACCATCGGTCATAACCCTATCCTCATCCTCAGGACACAATCAGCTATGAATATCGGCCTCACTATGTCCTACTGCTAAAGTGAAAGGCTGACAAAACGTACGTCGCAAACAGCGGGAGGCTAACTGTAATCGTAGTTGCCAATATTGACAACCATCAGCTTTAGAATGGAATGACGACAATCAAAAGACGGCCGCTGTGGCCAAGCGGTTCTAGGTGCTTCAGTCCGGAACGGCGCTGCTCCTACGGTCGCAGGTTCGAATCCTGCTCCGGGAATGGATGTGTGTTTTATCATTTGGTTAGTTAGGTTTAAGTAGTTCGAAGTCTAGGGGACTGATGAGCAGAGATGTTAAGTCCCACAGTATTTAGAGCACCATTTTGACAATCAAAATTTGTGCCGGACCGGGACTCGAACCCGGATTTCCCTCTCATTGCGAACGGTCGCCCTGCTGTTTGGCTATCCGTCCATCGTCACCCACAGTCAGACCCAAACGTCCAAATATCGTCAACGATGCGTCTACAACCTGTACTCATGTTTTCAATATGTATGTTCCCATACAGATGAGACAGTTTACTTGAAAGTCACTTGCCCGGTGTCGGTGGATAAATACTATATTTGTAGAGCCTAAACTACGATCCAAAGTTTTTAATTAGCCCCTGAGGAATCTTGGAAATGTCAACAACACCAGCCCCGCGTCGGAAGAAGTCTCAGCAGCTTGCAGGCATGTGCTGAGCAACAGAATTTAGCGGCGGCTACACCAGGAGAGTTGTTTTACTGACGGCAGCTGCATTTGGCCACAGAAATGTATCAGTCGTAACAGGTGAAAGATTTTGCTGGACAGGCACCCAAACCCTGATTTCCCGCTTAACGTGAACAGTCGCTTTTACCGCCTCGGCCATCCAAGCACGCTTCTTATTCAACCCAAATTCCCAGCTTCTTACAGACTGCTGGCGTAGTCCCTGATTCCCGTAACAGATCGGAGATGGTCTGCATCCGCTCTGAAAGACAGGATTGTTGGTCGTTGTTGTTACATGTGTTCCAGGATTCTTATCGTCACAGCGCGTGCAGGTGAGAAGGTAAAGGTACGATAGCTGTTAATCTATTCCATTCTGAATTAGTTCTGTTATTTAAATATGTTTTGAGTATAAATTTTTGTTTCCGTTTGTTTGATGTCACGAGGAATATTGCTTCAATGCGCCAATGGCAGCACGTTAGTCACTACCGCCAGAGATAAATCGACTACTGCCCCACCCTAACCAACGGACAGCGCGTAAAAGATCCTGCTGTGATACTGACGTAAAATTTTGTAGTAGAAGAATATATGCTATATCGTTATATAAATTTACTGACGTGTAATGAGAATATGTAGTAGTATGCTTGTTAACGTCTTGCTGTCCGAAGTGGCCGTGCGGTTAAAGGCGCTGCAGTCTAGAACCGCAAGACCGCTACGGTCGCAGGTTCGAATGCTGCCTCGGGCATGGATGTTTGTGATGTCCTTACGTTAGTTAGGTTTAACTAGTTCTAAGTTCTAGGGGACTAATGACCTCAGCAGTTGAGTCCCATAGTTCTCAGAGCCATTTGAACCATTTGAACGCATTTCTGTCAAGAGCTATTAAAAACATGTATCTATTTGCAATGATGTAGTGAAGTCATCAAGAAGTAAAGTTTATTTTATTCGACTCTTCATTCAAAAGAAGCATATAGCAGTTATTTGTTTTTCAAGAAACAGATTTTGATGTTACTGAGCAACAGCCATACAATATTTTTTTTAAGGAACACACCACCGTTTTACTGTTTCATTGTTTATTTCAGTACAACCCATGCTTCGCCCTTTTATGCCATTTTCAAATATTTGATTTTATGTCTTTAACTTATATTGCAGGGTACGTCACATGTTTTCAAGCTCAATGCTAGCCATAAATTAAGTAAATAATCTTGAGAGCACTATTATTTACTGATGTGTTGCAAGATGGTGATTTTACATCTGACATTTCGTGGGCAATCAACATTTTTCTTGAAGCTTCCTGGCGGATTAAAACTGTGTGCCGGAACGAGACTCGAACTCGGGACCTTTGCCTTTCGCGGGAAAGTGCTCTACCATCTGAGCTACCCAAGCACAACTCACTACCCGTCCTCACAACTACAGTTCTGCTAGCACCTCGTCTCCTACTTTCCAAACTTCACAGAAGCTCTTCTGCGAACCTTGCAAAACTAGCACTCCTGGAAAAAAGGATATTGCCGAGACATGGCTTAGCTACAGCCTGGGTGAAGTTTCCAGAACGAGATTTTCACACAGCAGCGGAGTGTGCGCTGATATGAAACTTCCTGGCAGATTAAAACAGTGTGCCGGACCGAGACTCGAACTGGGGACCTTTGCCTTTCGCAGGCAGCTGTTCTTCCATCTGTCGTTCTTGGGTAGCTCAGATGGATAGTCTGCCTTCGGTAGGGAAGCTGCGCACGCGGAGTGTTGGTTTACTTCCCCGTCACCGCGCTTCTCAGTCGAACAAGCTATAATGTCCAACTCCTACGGGAAGAACACTCTCAAGTTCACCTTCTCAAATGAATACGCACGACCCAAAGCACTGGCCGTAGAACGCCTCCTAAGCGAAGATGTGAAGATCCCCCGTGACGCTCTCATCGGCATACACTTATCGATCATTAGCAGCGTCGTTTATGTTAAGATGACTTCCGACGCGGCCTGCAATGAGATCATTTAAAGGACGCGACATGGACTAAAATTTCGACACTCCGACGGCAACGCAGGGCCTGTGCATGTCGACCATGCAGGACTTGGCCTTCGAACGATCCGTGTATTCGAACTTTTCGAAGTGAATGAAGATGAAGTCATCGCGGTGCTAAGTCCGTACGGAAAAGTCCAGAGTCACGTAGCCGAGACATGGGCACAGTTTACGACGTGTCCGGTGCTTGATGGTGTGAGACAAGTCAGAATAGATCTCAAGCGTCACGTCCCATCGTACATTTCTAGCGGCAGCTGCCGTGCGGTGGTCATTTACGACGGACATCCTCGAACATGTTCCGGTTGTGGCAAAGTAGGCCACGTCCGTAATGAATGCCTGCAACGCCGCATCACACAACTACGACGGCACAACGGCACGACGATACAAACACCGACCGAACCACAACCGCCCTTCCAGTCACCTATGTGGCAACAATGCACGTCCAGCACAAGGCGCAGTTCATGAGCGTCTCTCTGGACCGATACACCCGGAGGTGTCCCAGCACGTTGACACCGGCGATGCCGCCAGCGCACATGATTTACAGCCGTACACACCCACGCTGGACGATCACTACGATACCAGCGAGAGTGTTATGGAGACTGAAGACCGCCTCGTAGCACCCGCGGTTTTTGTACCTGAACGACGTGAATCTCTTCCTTCGTCAGATACCGAAACTCGTTGCCGGAAGCAAAAGTCGCCCGAACGACGAAAAAAACGCCGCAAGACATTAGAATCGAGCACTGAGCCCCCTCTGCAGGACGAAGAGATGCTACATAACTTTCACGGAGTACACGATAACTCTTGCTCCTCTGCCACGGAGACGCGTCAATCACAAGACGGCGAGCCGTCCAATAGAGATCGTGAGCAAGCGCCGTCCCCAGAAGCCATGGAACACAGCACGCCCGTCGTCAACGACGCAATTGATCCGACTCGGCCACCGCTGCCACCTCTCACCGATGACAGAACTGACGGACATTTTTCATGGGCGGATGACACGGATTTCCCACCTCCACATGATGCGGAAATGAGATCTGCCACTCCGTTAGACCAACACTAAAATGGGGATTTTTCTACGATGATTCCTGCGACTTCTATGGGCTTCTATAATTCACCAGCTACGAACATATCGACAGAAGGATTCCCCATCAGGCATACCAAATAGCTACTACCAATACAAATAATATCGGCACCCACGTTAAACTTCAACTGCTCCGTGACACACTAAGAGCAGCGGACATCGACATAGCCCTGTTACAAGAACTGAGGACACCAACTTGGTCCGGGTGTTTTGGATACGAGACGTACGCCGCCCCGGCAGCTATGGAACACACAGGGGCAGCCATAAACCTCCGAGAAGGGACTGCAGTTTCCGATGTCACATATCTCCCAACGGCGAGAGGGGTGGCCATAACAGTTGAAGGAATTAAAATAATAAATCTCCACGCCCCATCGCGCACTGATAAACGGAGGGAACGCTCACAGCTCTACGCAGAAGATATCGCGCCTTTATTCCTCGGCAGATATGACTATCTTATCGTAGGTGGAGATTTCAACTGTGTTCTCGAACGTGCAGACCAACACCCTCATTTTACCACATGTCCGGAACTTCGCTTCCTCGTCCGCCGCCTTCGTCTCCTCGACACTTGGAGAGTGGTACACGGCGACCGCCCGGGGCATACACACAGCACCAGCCACTCCGCCAGCCGACTCGATAGAATATATACATCTGAGGCTGTAAAATCCGTTCTCCTCGACGCGGAACGTTGGCCGTCTGCCTTTTCGGATCATGACATCTACATCTGTACCATGAACCTACGAAGGCAAACTATATGGCGCAGTGCAGGACCTTGGAAACTCAACGTCACGGTACTGCGGGACCCTGAATGTCAACAACAGGTCACCGACACGTGGCACACCTGTGTTCAACGCATCATACGTTACGAGGCCACACTGCAGTGGTGGTCACTGTGCGCCAAACCGGCCATCCGACGCACCTTGACACACTACGGCAGAGCCAAAGCCAGGTGGAATCACCACACAACTGATTTCTACTATAGCGCTCTACGTGAACTCATGGATCATCCTCCATCCCCGGATCGTCTAAAAGAAGCTCAACGCATCAAAGCAAAGGTTTAAACCTTGACCAGGAGCCGTATAGAGGGAGCCACTGTACGAGCACGCAGCCAAGATAGGATTAACGGTGAAGAACCTTCTACGCATGATATCGTTCAAAATGTTCGTCGACGCTGACAGGCTTTAACGACAACTTTATACCTACCTGATGGACGACGGCTGACTTCGCAAGCTACCATTGCGGATGCCTTCACATCGCACTACAGACTTTTCTATCAAGAAGTACCTGCCGGTGCAGAGGCCATTGCTGAGGTTCCCCAGGAGATACATTGTACACTAAACGCCACGGCTGCAACCCTCCTGACTGCGGAAGTGACCGCCGACGACGTCCATGGCGCTGTGGCCAAAAGATGACTGAATCGGTCTCCCGGCCCGGATGGTTTACCTCTCGAATTTTTCAGAACCTTCAAAGATCTGATGTTGCTACGATAGACAGACATGTACTGGGAAGTTTTGTCCGGCGCGGCGATCCCGCCACCAGTGTTCATGGAAGGTTCACTCGTACCAGTCCCGAAACCTGCGGGAGGAACACCACAGTTGTCGGCTGATCACGTTACTCAATTCTGACTTCAAGATTTTCACTCGCCTTCTAGCAGTGCAACTCAAACATGTCTTACGAGGCATTGTTTCCCACGAACAAACATCCTTAGGCGGCGATCGTAATATACAGACAGTCCTCAGTGAACATCGAGATGTGATCGCTGTGGCAACACACTCGCGACTGCCAGCGCTTTAATCTCCATCGTCTTCAAACAAGCGTTTGACCGCATCAGTCATGCATTCCTCAACGCGGTGATGGACCAGATGGCAATTCCCCCGACGTTCACGCAAGTGATTATGCGGCTCCTTCGTGGGGCAACGCCCAGGCTTCTCGTCAACGGCATGCTTACAGAACCTATACGGACTGAACGCTCAGTACGGCAGGGTTGCCCACTGTCGACGGTGCTTTACACCATTGCGATGGAACCACTTATTTGCGGCGTTTGACAGGTATTCCACTCCGGGGTCATGTATTCCGCTGCCGAGCCTACGCGGACGACTTGGCCCTCGTCGTGCGTTCAGCGGCCGACGTACAAGCTGCGTTGCAGTGGATTACCCGCTACAGTGCAGGGGCAGGGAGCGCCATGAACGTCGCAAAATCATGCGCCATGAGGATCGGCCGCAGCCTTCCCGCAAACAGAGTAGTCCCCTTTCAACTTGTGCACACCCTCCGTTGTCTCGGGTTGGTGTACACGCGAGACATTCGCCGCACCTCGGCGATCAATGCCCGGGCGCTACTGCAACGCATCCGGGCCAACATACAAAATCACATACTACGCCCGCTGAATATGTGCCAGAGAGTCACCTTCGTCAATACCCATCTGGCAGCCATGATACCCCATACCGCGCAGATTCTGTCCATCACTGCGACAATGGCAGCCAGAATACAGGCGGCTTTCGGGTATTTTATTTGTTCTGGACACATCTTCAAAGTCCAGTATGAAGCTCTCACCTTACCGAAGCGGGATGGTGGCCTCGATCTGGTTAATGTGAGAGCCAGGACTACGGCACTTTACACCAATACTATGCTCCGGATGTGGAAAAGCCAAAATGCTAGTTTTACTGGAATGTTGACCACCGAGCTCGCACCTGTTTCGAGATGCCCACCGACGTCTCTGGCACACATCCCACCTCCGATGTCACACATCGGCTATTTCGTTTTTGGAATACAGCCACATATGCACCGAGCTCCCCAGAACAGGTAGACGACCACCCCGTCGAAGCACGTCACCAGGTTCCATGGCCTACAGTCTGGGAAACGATGCACCAACCATACCATACCACTGCGACGTGGTACCTTCTCGTCAGCGGCAAGTATACTACAAGACAGAAACTGCACCGCATCGCGCTGGTGGACTCACCCTTGTGCCTCAAGTGCAACGTCGAAGATACAGATTTACATCGTGTTGAGTGTGGGCCAGCAGCAGCTGTCTGGACCCTCGCACAGAAGATTGTGGCTTTCTACCTCCGAGTACCACCACATCACGTTTCTCCTACCATGATGATATATCCCGACACGACGTTCTTTCCATCGTCTAAGTGGCACACCGTCACATGGGATCAGTTGCATGGCTATCAACTACCTCTTCCAGGACGACATCGTCGATCCGGCAGACTTTAGGACACGCCTCCTAGTACATCACCACACCCTTCGCCGACATCGACGCTATCGGGTCACTTTCGCCAACTATTTACGGAGTATATTCGCCAACCCGCCTCGGAGCTGGAAACTCAACGAAACGGCCCAGCCAAGACTGGACGATCGCACGTGCCCCTGCTAATGGTCAATGATAGAATGGATGTTATTCTGATGGCGTGCCAAAGTGGAGCATGGTGCGGAACGTGTTCCTAATTTCTTTCACTTCTCCTTTCTCCTCCTCTTCTAATTTTTTTCTCCTTACACATGTTTATCCATTTCACGCATTGCTCTCTATCTGCAGCCTATTTATTTTCTTTCTCTTGTGCTCCCCCATAAAAGTAAAATAAATGTTGGGTTGCTGCTGATGGTGAGACTGTATACTTATTTACGTTTACAACAAAAAAAAGGACGTTGTGAAAATATACCTATTTATGTTTTATGTTTTTCAAGGAATAATGGAATATTGTGTTATTTTATGAAGAACGTCGTCTTTTATTTTCATACACTAGAGGTTTTTATTTGTCTTCTCATTACCTGCAACTTTTCATCATGTAGTAGGTGTTTGTTCCTCTTGAAAAACAAAAAAAAAACAAAAAACAAAAAAAAGAAGATGGTAGAGCACTTGCCCGCGAAAGGCAAAGGTCCCGAGTTCCAGTCTCGGTCCGGCAAACAGTTTTTATCTGCCAGGTAGTTTCATATGAGTGCATCCTCCGCTGCACAGTGAAAATCTCATTCTGGAATATTGTTCTTAATTTATGGCCAGCTTTACAGCTCCACAACATGTGAAGCGTCCTGCAATGTATGTTAAAGACATAAAATCAAATACCTGAAAATGGCATAAATGAACGAAACTTGGTTGTGCTTAAATAAACAAAAGAAACAGTCAAATCTTGGCGTGTTCCTTTAAAAGATACATTTTGCAAGAGCTCACTGAAAGTCATTTTCCTTTTTTAATTCATGGTGTCGATATCTGAAAATTCTTGGAAATTGATGATTTACGAAAATCTGACAGCTGAGTGAGAGATTGTTTACTGTGCTGCACATTCCAGACAATGGCTTTATTACTGACAAGTTTTGGTGAAGTTGACGCGTTTACCAGGACAACTGAAAATTCTTTCGGTCCTGATAACGTCTCTCGACGTGTGGATCTGCTAAATTCTTACCAGAACACTTCAAAAATTTAGTGATGGCCTACATCCTGGTTAATAAATAACGAACACTGTCAATAACGATTAAATCAAGTATCTGATTGGGTACAAGGCTGATTAACTGAAAACTGAACTTCTGCTATACTTAACCCTAGGACGCCCAAGCCTTTTTTTCTAACTTGGATGCCTAAGGGGGGGGGGGGGGGGGGTTCGGCGAGCCCACAGGTATTAAATAAGTATAGTGACGAAAAATTACAACTTTCAAAATGGTTTACGTATTTTAACTAAGGCATTGGTTTATACATGTTGTTAATTGTTATAAATATTGTATTGAGTGAATAAAAAATTGACATATTACAGTAGAAAATACAGATGTGTTCATATACAATAGACTACTCTGAGTCCTCAACTTCAAGGCAAGAGAGACACTTCACAATTTTTTTCTGAATGTGTGTTACACACATGTTTATGACACTGTTCACAATACTGTTTTGGGTTACTTAGATGGTCGTACTTCTGTGTTTTAGCTTCTCTTACACAAATATGGAACCGACCTTTCCCTGCAGGAGGCTGACGTGCTTCTGTTGTCACTTCTTTGATTTTCTTTTGTAGAATAGTCTTCATTGATTGAACAATTTGGTTAGATAACCCTCTTGCAATGGCACTTCTTTCTTCTACCTGCAATTTCACTAGTTCCATCCCAGATTGCAGAACATAGAGTTTCCATTTGGTGTATTTCTTTTCGTTCCATCTTTGATGTTGCTGGATGAATATGGTGGTTGCATTGATAGCACAAATGTCGATGAGAGAGTAAAATACAGATAGAGGCCATCTCTTTGTTCCCCTCTTGCAGGTGTACATACGCGCCATTTGATCAATGGTATCAATTCCACATTTAGTGGAATTAGAATATGCATTTATCTCGGTTTTATTCTTCTGTCCTCCAACAGTGACTTTATCTTGGTGCATTGTTGACAACATCAGTAAGGTTTTACTTGCTTTCGTTTTTGCTGTGTAGGACACCAAAGTTACTGGAGGCCTACGGGTTGGAAACTGCACTAATTCACTGCAAGTTTACAAGAAAAATAACAGCTGACTGACATCAACAATCACTTCCTCTTAAAGTAAACCGATTGTTGTGAATATCAAGAATACCAACCAACAAGAAACTAACGTGCATTGTTGTAGAGATAAGAAATACGAAACCCTACTAAGGGAAATTTTCTATAGCATGGAAGCCTAACGGGAGAGGAGGGAGGGGGGGTTGTTGGACCCATAATAAATTTATTTGTTTTTTCTTTCAATGTAGTATGGAAGTTACTTGGGCAAAAGCAGGGGACATAAAAAAAATTGTGGGTTCAACAACCCCCCTCCCTCACCCCCTTAGGTGCCCTAGGGTTAATGCATCTGAACCAGGGACTGTAACGGCCGAAATGTCAGCTGCTGCTGACGCTACAGTCTGAGCTACCTACATCAGTTCACCGCTGCGAACAATGGCCCATTTACGACAATAACAATGACATAGCTGATGTTTGCCGCAAAGAGCTCCCTGGTAGTACTGCACGTTCGCATAATGCACTTGCCTCTTACCGTATCCCGCGCCCTTCTGACAGTGGGTTTCTCGCGGTGCTACCATAGTAAGTACTGGACCATTCACTGCGATGGAACATCTTAATTCTTGATTGTTAACAGGCACGCGGTTTTCTAAAGCATTCCTGCGGAGAGTGTGGTCTCGTGCGGGCCCGACCAGACCTCGGCACGGGATATCGTAAATTATCTCGGTACGGCTGAGGGCCCTTGACGCACATCCTCGTTCAGCGAGAGCCCCTCCGAGAGGAACCCGCGGCATTGTTTCGGCGCGCGCCCGCCGCCCAGGTCGGGTTAGCGGCGAGGGCCCCGGCCCGCCTGTCAGTCACGCAGGACGAGTTCCTCCGCTGGAAGCTGCAACAATAGCCGCATTGTGGGCGGCTGCAGCTCCGGCCCGCCGCGCCGCTATCATGGTAATGAGCGCAAGGGCCACCTGCTCGCGAGCTGCGGACCACCGGAATGCCAGGAGGAGAACTCGATGCGAGCCAGGTTGCCCCGGAACATCGCCAACACGTTAGCCACATAGAGAGAAATGGTTCAAATGGCTCTGAGCACTATGGGACTTAACATCTATGGTCATCATTCCCCTAGAACTTAGAACTACTTAAACCTAACTAACCTAAGGACATCACACACATCCATGCCCGAGGCAGGATTCGAACCAGCGACCGTAGCAGTCGCGCGGCTCCGGACTGAGCGCCTAGAACCGCTAGACCACCGCGGCCGGCCACATAGAGAGATCCGCTCGGAATTCTGAATCCCATCTTCAGGTGTAAAAAGTTACTGTGTTTGGTAACACATAACATGAGGTCAGGTCAGTAAGTGTAAGAACGCCAATCATTTCACGTTGGCGGACAAGTCGCAGTGACTGGAGCTCTTACACTGACTGGCGCGACCTCATGTTATGTGTTACCAAATACAATAACGCCGTACACTTGAAGACGGAATTCTAAATCCCGAAACCGGTCGTGGTTTGAATAAGTAATTAGTAAAACTGAAGCGGATTTCTCTAAATCAGGGCCTCCCAACCTTTTCAGCTGGCGGACCCCTTCTTCAGTCGAAAATCCATGGCGGACCCCTAGTCAGTCAAGAGCACAGTAACTTCAAACATCAGAGCGAAATCCATGGCAACTGAAAGCTTCTTAATGCAGGTGCCATGTTCCCAATGACACCCCCCCCCCCGCCCGAAGTAACAATAGTCTTTTGTTTAGACATGAATGAAAACAACATGAAATTAACGATCCAATTTGAATTTCCACTTAATCCAGACACTTACTAGTGGATTTATTCCCTTTGTTCAACACACTATAGCCAGATTAAAATTACTTGGTAATTGAAATTTCACGCGATGGAGCTTTCTTCCTCCAAGAGAAATCAACGTCACGCCCAAACTGTTCGCTGTTGACAAGCTGTTCACTTTTGACAAGCTGTTCACTTCCACTATTTGGCTACTGTTGTGTAAGGAGCATGCATATTTCGTAACAGTCGTGCGTGTATATGTGTTTGTGTGTGTGTGTGTGTGTGTGTGTGTGTGTGTGTGTGGTTTTTCGTGAAATCCGAACAAAAATGTTCAAATGTATGTGAAGTCTTCCTTTGGTCGTCCTCCCTCCTCATTCATTTCAACTGGAAACTTCCCTCATGTGAAGCCGATGGAGAAACTGCAGCCCTCTTCAATGATTCTGACTCCAGCCACCGATCCGTATTAGAAGTAATAAACTGGTCAAAAATCGACTTATGAAACATGTAGTGCACTGACAAGGCAAGTTTAACATTTAATGATGCCTGGGGCCGCGTACGTGCCAGCGAGTGCTGTGATTGGTCGACAAACCTCGCTCCGCGCATGCGTAAAAGGTTTCAGCGCATCTAGCGCCGTGAGCCAGCGGACAAACGACCCCCGTATTGTTGCGAAACAGTCGATCAGAGAAGCCGCATTCTCCGGCACTAAACTGTGTGTACGTTCTCACTTAGGAACCGCAAAGGCTGCTTGAGGATACGACCTGAAGTAAAAGTACACATGTTTTTCACACGAAAAAAAATAGTAATGAATTTGATTTTCACGTTTTTATTCAATAATTTTACTCATTATTTTACACGATTTGGTGAAAGGTGGCCGCGGACTCCCTAGAAAGAGCCAGCGGACCCCTAAGGGGTTGGGAAGCCCTGCTCTAAATCATTTATGATGCCTCTCAGTTGCGGATGTCCCACGTACCAAATTTTGTACACTTAAGGTGTCTGCACACGGACCGTGCAATCGAACGTCAACGTTCACCGTGCCACCTTCGTCGTGCTGCTGAGCGCTCAGGAACTATACGATGCTGCTTCTGCAATGGCAAGCGTGTCTCAATGTGGGACCATACACTATAAATTTCCAAGCAGTGAGCATTCGGAAGTGCAGAAAGAGACTTCTGTTCGCAACGTCTGCTGCAGCTCAAGTCACGTGATTTTGGGACGGTCTATTTTTTTTAGCCCATATAACGCTTAGCGTATTTTGAGTGTAACTACTTCGCTGCTACAGATAGCTCACATCACAAGTACCGCGAAAGTTTGTATACAGAGTGATCCATTGATAGTGACCGGTCCAAATATCTCGCGGAATAAGCGTCAAACGAAAAAACTACAAAGAACGAAACTCGTCTAGCTTCAAGGGGGAAACCAGATGGCGCTATGGTTGGCCCGCTAGATGACGCTGCCATAGGTCAAACGGATATCAACTGCGGTTTTTAAAATAGGAACCCCCATTTTTATTACATATTCGTGTAGTACGTAAAGAAATATGAATGTTTTAGTTGGACCACTTTTTTCGCTTTGTGATGAATGGCGCTGTAATAGTCACAAACATATAAGTACGTGGCATCACGTAACATTCCGCCAGTGCGGACGCCATTTGCTTCGTGATACATTAAACGTGTTAAAATGGACCGTTTACCAACTGCGGAAAAGGTCGATATCGTGTTGATGTGATCAAAATGCCCAACGGGCGTGTGCTATGTATGCTGCTCGGTAACCTGGACGACATCATCCAAGTGTCCGGACCGTCCGCTGGATAGTTACGTTATTTAAGGAAACAGGAAGTGTTCAGCCACACGTGAAACGTCAACCACGACCTGAGTCAAATGATAATGCCCAACTAGATGTTTTAGCCGCTGTCGCGTCTAATCCGCACATCAGTAGCAGACAAATTGCGCGAGAATCGGAATCTCAAAAACGTCGGTGTTGAGAATGCTACACCAACATCGATTGTACGCGTACCATATTTCTATGCACCAGGAATTGCATGGCGACGACTTTGAACGTCTTGTACAGTTCTGCCACTGGGCACAAGATAAATTATGGGACGATGACAGATTTTTTGCACGCTTTCAATTTAGCGACGAAGCGTCATTCACCAACAGCGATAACGTAAACTGGCGTAATATGCACTATTGGGCAACGGAAAATCCACGATGGCTGCGACAAGTGGAACATCAGTGACCTTGGCGGGTTAACGTATGGTGCGGCATTATGGGAGGAAGGATAATTGGCCCCCATTTTATCGATGACAATGTGCTCCCTGCACCCTGTGAGGGCCCCTGCCTAGGGTTACGGGTGAAAACCGGTCAAATACAGACCACAGAGCTATACAATTTTTACTTTCAGCTAAATTCTCTCACGACAGATTGAGCAGATGGAAGCTTTATTTACAGGAATTTAATTTTACAATAGTTCACATTCCCGGCACACAAAATGTTGTAGCAGACGCACTATCTCGTTCTCTCAGTAACAATCAGCAAGACGTCGCAACCAACTTCTGCAAAACGAATTCCAGCGTCATGTACATTCAGCAAGTTGCATTTGAAAATTTTATTTCGTCGTAATTACAGGACATAGCACAAGAGCAAAGTAAAGACAATGTGTGGAAAGAAATTAAACACCTTTGGCAAGATAAGAATAATGTTACGATTAGACACCATTACACTGTACGCAATGACATCCTGTTTCACCGTTCTCATCCTGACAGCAACAATTGGTTATTATGCATTCCTGATGAACTTGTTAACAAATTAATCTGGTATACTCATTTAAGTTATGCACATTACGGAGCAAGAAAATGTTTTCTTATACTGAGACAGAACTGTTATTTTAACAACATGGAGAAACGTATATGACGAGTTTTAGCGTCTTGTAAAATTTGCCAGAAAGCTAAGTCAGACACCAGTTCACACATTCCTCCGTTATAACCCATTATACCTGTTAAATTAAGACATATGGCCGCTGTAGACATTTTTGGTCCGATTCCGAGAACTAATAGAGGTTTTTGCTACATTTTTGTCGCTGTTGAACTCACTTCAAAATTTGTTACCTTCACTCCGTTACGCAAAGCTACTGCCAAAACTGTTTCGAAAGCATTTGTAAAGCATTTTCTATTTCATGTAGGGCATGTGTTAAAAGTAATTTCTGACAATGGATCACAATTTCGTTCTGCTATATGGACACGCATGTTACGAGCTAGAAACATTTCTCCGATCTATATATCCAAGTACCATGCTTCTTCGAACCCCTGTGAACGATTAATGAAAGAAATTGGTAAATTGTGTAGAATATACTGCCACAAAAGACATATTGATTGGGACACACACATACACTCATTCCAGGATGTAATTAACTCCATACCAAATGAATCCACTATGCTATCTCCGTCCGTTATACTGAAAAATGTTGAACCACCTAACAAGATTAAAGAATTGGTAAACTTTCCTACATCTCGTCGACTACGACACCGTGAAATAATTGACATTGCACTGAACAATATCAAACGTGCCGCAGAGCGCCGGAGAAGACTGCAAAAACAGGTTTGTACACGCCGTGACTTTCACATTGGACGTACACACTATTTATCCAACAAAATAAAAGGCAAGTGCAGTAAATTTGAACTTCTATACGCAGGTCCATATCGGATTCGCAGCATTCCTCATCCCAATGTTGTACACGTCGAAACTTTGAGAACCAGGAAAAGTAAGGGGAACCATCATGTGTCAAACATCAAACCCTTTATTGAATGAACATACTTTATGATTTATCGCACAGTAATGCCATTTCCTATTTTTTTATGACCACTTATGCAATTATATTCACATGGCTAATTACTGATGATTAACGTATTTTTTCTTGGCAAGTGCCCGGCAAGGTTAGGTTAGCAGGTCGCTTTACTTGTCGTTACACATCAGACCGTGCACATTTTCCATTTTTTTGTATGTATCATTGTTTTCCTATTCTGTTTGTATGCATTATGAAATAGCTAAGACATAGCAAACACCACTTGACTTTGACATTTTTGCTCTAAGATATCTCAACATCGCGACTATTTTAACATTTTTTGCTACTGCATTGTGATATTCTCTGTACATTTTTTGCCTTTGAACACTGTCTATGCTTTTGACATATTACGTTTTCTGTCATGTTATGCTGTATGCTTAATTATGTCACCATAAACCAGTCATTATTTAATGGGTATATGATTTAAATGCAAGACATTAATCTTTGTTCATCATTTTCAGAAAGAAATAACGTGTAATGGAAATAAATTAAACAGATATGGGAATTTCACCTACGTAATAAACGAAAGAAGATGCAAAAACTTTATGAGGAAGAGTAAATGGATCAGAATTAACAAGCATTAACAAGAATATACAATACACATCGAAGAATAGCAGTCTTAACTAATTTTTTTATTTCAGAATACAAGGCGATTGATGCAGGCTGTCAGACAGAACTACACATCTTAGTTTTAGTGATGAAATATGATAGAGATAAGGAATAATTGTATAATGAATAATGAAGTGATATTTTTTGCAGATGATAATGAATGCTGATGAATAATATGCTACTATGAATAATGAAGTTTTTCTTTACAATTGATGATAATGATGGAGTTATGGATAATGAAGTGATGGATAATGAAGTTTTTTTTCTTTACAGATGAGGATGATGTTGAAGTTTACGTATTTATGCTATGTAGTTATTTAAGTATTTGTTGCAGTTTGCTTTGACAGCAGGTGTTATATTGCATAGTAGGATGATGGAAGGTTTTGGAAAGGACAGCTATGGAACACATTTTTTATACACATTTCACTACCTGTTAATTCGAAGTTCACTACTTTTCAGCATAGTATGCGTTTCTTCTTTCAGCTCAATAATCCATTTTGTATTTTTTCCAGCAGAAGCTTTTCATGATACTTACTAAACCTGTTACTTATTATACCTGTTCTAGTACTTGCATTTTTTTACCCATTTGTGTGTGTCATTCATGAATGTGATCACATATACTCTATTTGTTTCACAACCTTGCTGCAGCTGACTCATGACGAATGACGTTACACATTTTTCATTTACAGGAACAACCTAGAAGCAATTTTTTTTCTTTTTTCTTCTTGCTTTCCCTTATAATTACCCAAAGCAATGCACTGCTAACAAAAAAAAAACAAAAAAAAAAAAAACGTAGTACCAGCTCCAAATAATGCTACCCATTTAAGAGAGTTCTGAATAATACTGAATAATTAAAAATGTTTTGTACTATTCAATACTTGCTGGCCAATGAGTGCAAATAATTAGTGTTAATACTATGCCATTCACTAGCTCCTGTTTTCAATGATGACTTCTCATGATAATACTGAATAATTAAAAATGTTTTGTACTATTCAATACTTACTGGCCACTGAGCGCCAATAATTAGTGTAACTAAATGTATCATGTTAATACTATACCATTGATTAGCTCCTATTTTCAATGATGATTTTTGATGTTTTCTAACTGGCCACTGAGTGCCAATAATTATTTTTAAATATGTCATTTGAATGAGGAAAAATGTTTTGTAATACTCAATACTTGATGGCCAATGAGTGCCACAGTTTCTTATATTTTAAATTTGTATTATGTCACTTTTATGCTATATATACGAATACTAGTAGCTTGATGCTACACTCATTAGCTCTTGTTTTGAATAATGACTTCTGTTGGTTTGTAACCGGCCATTGATTGCCACTCTTGTCTGTAAATCAATTAATGAACATTTTTCTGTAATACTATATACATGGTACAGAAATGTTCAATAACTGGGCTATGAATGCCGCAAACTACTAATGTAATTCCTAATGAAGACTAGTATGTGACTTGATGTCCTTCACCTTTTGACCTGACTACCTTGAATTACTGCAATATCCATTTGTCCTGTATATCCTCTTGATCATGGAGCACTATATTTGGTTTTGCACTAATTCGACGTTGGTGTGCCTTGCAAAAGCGTGGTGTTGACACGACATGCTGTCCACCACCGTGAGCGATGGAGACGTTATTATGGTCCCACTGCTTGGTGTACCTGATGTACTGCCAAAAGGATAACATGGAATATTACTACGACATTTCGGTGTCTTGTATACGCTGATAAATACTTCTGGGAAAAGAACTGCAAATTGTCTCACTTGGTGTTGTATTTCTGTGGAAAGATATGGACTTTCAGTGCAGCTGCGTGCAACCTAAGTGCTACAACCATGACGCAATCCTTCCTATTCCTTCCCTAATTCTTGTAAAATGAAAAAAGTCATATACAGTGCGTGTGTACTTCCTTTCATTTGTTAATAAGATCAGTTATCCTGAAATTACTAAAGACTTCTATAGTGCATGTGCACTTTATTACACTCCTTGATTTGTTAGTTTGTTGTAGAAAAATACTAGAGAGTACTACAGTACGTGTGCACTTTTGTCATTTGTCAATATGATTTGTACTCATTAGGTTTATTTGTCGTAAAAATATTAGAGAGTTTTTCAATGCGTGTGCACTTTATGCCATTTGTACTCATTACGTATATATTTTGTGGTTTTCTGATATTTTCTGTACTACAGTGCGTGTGCACTTTAGCCATTTATTAATACATTTTATGATTTGCTGATATATTCTCAACTGCAGTGCATGTGCACTTATGGCACTTGTCAACATGATTTTTTACCATTGCGTTTATTTGTTGTGAAAATTTTGAAGAATCTTTCAGTGCATGTGCACTTGTGTCATGAGTTAATATGTTTTCTACTGAACTTCAGTGCCTGTGCACTTTTCTCATTTTTCAATTTGTACTCATTCTGTATACATTTTGTGATTTCCTGATATGTTCAGTACTTCAGTGCGTATGCACTTCTGTCATTTGTTACTCATTGTATATATATTTCGTCATTGCTGATATATTCTGTACTACTGTGCCTGTGCACCTTTGCCATTTGTAACTATGTATTGTACTCATTGTAGATATTTTACCTTTATCTCATATATTTTGTAACTCGGTGCATGTGCACCGCATTTATTTCATGTTCTATATCTGTATATATGCTGTAATGGTAAAGTTAATTAATTGTGGAAAAAATTGTTGCTCATGGTAAGTCCAAATGACTCACCATCGCTGCCAAATTTTTGCCCCCCCAGTGGAGGGTTATGAAACGCGTATGTATTCAGTACAGCGATAGTGAGCCATGAGAGAATCTCTGACCAGAGAGTTATTTATCGTTGCTAGTCTGCGCTTGACCGCGCGAGAGTGCAGTTGCATGTAGGGAGTCGGTAGTTACAGTTGCGAGTTAGCAGTTGTGTGTGAGGAGTCGGCGGGCGCCGACATGGGACTCTGGTCGAGATTCAGGACGAGGTATATTGTTAAATAAGGTAATGAAGCAGCTTTGCGCACATCTGATAATGTAATGTAAATTAACTGTAACTAATTTGTTCAAGAATCGCCCCAATAATAAGTTTGTTTTTAAACCAACCATTTTTAACAAAGAATCTTTTTTTGAAATAATATTTCCCTTGCATTTCCTTAAAGAAAAGTTTCTCTTAAATTCAAATATATATATATATATATATATATATATATATATATATATATATATATATATATATATATATATTTGCGATGCATTTCCTCCAAGCTATGGCGAAAAATAAGAGCAGATGCAGTATTACTGAGGTAAGAATTTGAGTTTAATCAGGGCCTAAAGATCGACATTTCGGTCTATTTGCGTTTTCATTGTCAATGAAATTTCATTTCTTATTAAATTGTCTTTCATTTTTTTTGGGGAGGTTACACTTGGCACTATGTCCATTGAGATTTAAAATATTTTCTTTAGCATTTTTCTTGGGAGGTTACAGTTTTAATCCAGGACCATCGCTTTTTTAAAATTTGAAGACAGAGTTGGGATAGATTCTAAAACTGGCTTGACCATTATAATCCAACTATTCTTGCAGACAATGTGATTAAGCCTTTTGGTAATATTGTTTACGGTTTCTTTCTTCTTTTTATTCAGATTTGCACCTGATGATATAATTTAAATCACGAAACTGGTCATGCCTTTAATAAAGGATTTACAACAGCTGCAGCGGTTTTTATTCAACGTGAAAACAGTCAGATTTTCATCTAGTCTCTGTCAGAATCTATGGAGGCCAGCTTGGAACACGTGAATGCGTACCACAGATGACGATAGTGTAACTGCAGTGTTTGAATGGTTTGGACATTGCACGCAAAATTCTTCGTGGACAGTTGATCTTCCTTTTAGCAATTACTGTGATGCATGGTGAATTGACTTCTCGGGACTGCTTTGAAATGGAGCTTGCGCTCCATCAAAACGTGCTTGAGACACACAGAGACTTCCACATCGACTCTGACACTACCTGCCTCTTCAAAGTTTTTGAACCACCTCATTATGCTTGATTTTGCCAGAGGCGCCCTCCCATACTGCCATGGATAACTTCACAGTACTGTTGTTATGGATATTTATTCTGGATGCCAGATGACACACTGCGTGCTCTCCTGGTCTGTCGACATTTTGATGCTCTCAAGATCAAATCTACAACGAAGGACAAAGGAAATAAAAAATGAGAGCTGATAAACGTTTTACAGCTATCTACAGGGTGTTTCAAAAATGACCGGTATATTTGAAACGGCAATAAAAACTAAACGAGCAGCGATAGAAATACATCGTTTGTTGCAATATGCTTGGGACAACAGTACATTTTCAGGCGGACAAACTTTCGAAATTACAGTAGTTACAATTTTCAACAACAGACGGCGCTGCAAGTGATGTGAAAGATATAGAAGACAACGCAGTCTGTGGGTGCGCCATTCTGTACGTCGTCTTTCTGCTGTAAGCGTGTGCTGTTCACAACGTGCAAGTGTGCTGTAGACAACACGGTTTATTCCTTAGAACAGAGGATTTTTCTAGTGTTGGAATTCCACCACCTAGAACACAGTGTTGTTGCAACAAGACGGAGTTTTCAACGGAGGTTTAATGTAACCAAAGGACCGAAAAGCGATACAATAAAGGATCTGTTTGAAAAATTTCAACGGACTGGGAACGTGACGGATGAACGTGCTGGAAAGGTAGGGCGACCGCGTACGGCAACCACAGAGGGCAACGGGCAGCTAGTGCAGCAGGTGATCCGACAGCGGCCTCGGGTTTCCGTTCGCCGTGTTGCAGCTGCGGTCCAAATGACGCCAAAGTCCACGTATCGTCTCATGCGCCAGAGTTTACACCTCTATCCATACAAAATTCAAACGCGGCAACCCCCCAGCGCCGCTACCATTGCTGCACGAGAGACATTCGCTAACGATATAGTGCTCAGGATTGATGACGGCGATATGCATGTGGGCAGCATTTGGTTTACTGACGAAGCTTATTTTTACCTGGACGGCTTCGTCAATAAACAGAACTGGCGCATACGGGGAACCGAAAAGCCCCATGTTGCAGTCCCATCGTCCCTGCATCCTCAAAAAGTACTGGTCTGGGCCGCCATTTCTTCCAAAGGAATCATTGGCCCATTTTTCAGATCCGAAACGATTACTGCATCACGCTATCTGGACATTCTTCGTGAATTTGTGGCGGTACAAACTGCCTTAGACGACACTGCGAACACCTCGTGGTTTATGCAAGATGGTGCCCGGCCACATCGCACGGCCGACGTCTTTAATTTCCTGAATGAATATTTCGATGATCGTGTGATTGCTTTGGGCTATCCGAAACATACAGGAGGCGGCGTGGATTGCCTCCCTATTCGCCAGACATGAACCCCTGTGACTTCTTTCTGTGGGGACACGTGAAAGACCAGGTGTACCGCCAGAATCCAGAAACAATTGAACAGCTGAAGCAGTACATCTCATCTGCATGTGAAGCCATTCCGCCAGACACGTTGTCAAAGGTTTCGGGTAATTTCATTCAGAGACTACGCCATATTATTGCTACGCATGGTGGATATGTGGAAAATATCGTACTATCGAGTTTCCCAGACCGCAGCGCCATCTGTTGTTGAAAATTGTAACTACTGTAATATTTGATATCAGTAGACTCCTCTTGGCCAGACATGCCCTTCCTGCCAGAGCAGGTCGGCTTTTGATGTCCACCTCCCTCCCTCCGTCATTGGCAATTTGGCTGCCTAGATAGCAACATTCATTAACTTCATCTACCTAGTGACCATCAATCCTGACGTTATGTTTCTCCCTGTTCTCATTTCTGCTACTTCTCATACTTTCGTCTTTCTTCGATTCACTTTCAATCCATATTCTGTACTCATTATATTGTTCATTCTATTCAGCAGATCATGTAATTCTTCTTCACTTTCACTCAGGATAGCAATATCATCAAGAATCGAATCTTTGATATCCTTTCACCTTGAATTGTAATTCCACTTCTGAACCCTTCTTTTATTTCCATCATAGCTTCTTTGATGCACACATTGAACAGTACAGGAGAAGAATACATCCGTGTCTTACACACTTTTTAAGCGGAGCGCTTCGTTCTTGGCCGTCCGCTCTTATTATTCCCTCTTGGCTCTTCTACATACTGTACAGTATATTATCCGCCTCCCACTATAGCTTACCCCTATTATTCACAGAACCTCGACCAACTTATAAAATTTTCCATTGTCGAACGCTTTTTCCAGGTAGACGTATGCTATGAACGTGTCTTGATTTTTCTTTAGTCTTGCTTCCATTGTCAATCGCAGCGTCAGAATTGCCTCTCTGATGCCTTTACCTTTTCTAAAGCCGAATTGATCGTCATCTAGCACATGCTCAATTTTCTTTTGCATCCTTCTTTATTCTTGTCAGGAACTTGGGTGCGTGAGCTGTTAAGCTGATTGTGCAATAGTCAAATGGTTCAAATGGCTCTGAGCACTATGGGACTTAACTTCTGTGGTCATCAGTCCCCTAGAACTTAGAACTACTTAAATCTAACTAACCTAAGGAAATCACACACATCCATGCCCGAGGCAGGATTCGAACCTGCGACCGTAGCAGTCCCGCGGTTCCGGACTGCAGCGCCAGAGCCGCTAGACCACCGCGGCCGGCCCACAATAGCCCTCGCACTTGTGAGCTCTTGCAGTCTTCAGAATTATGTGGATGATATTTCTTTGAATGTCAGATGACATGTCGCCAGACTCATACATTCTACACACCATAGTCGTTTTGTTGCCAGTTTTCTCAATGATTTCATAAATTCTGATGGAATGTTATCAATTCCTTCTGCCTTACTTGATCTTAAGTCATTGTATTGATTCTCCCTGACTAATCTCTTGAACTTCAGCCTAATCACTACTAGATGGTGTTGTGGATCTATATTTGCTCCTGGGTACGCCTTATAATCCAGGGTCTGATTTCGGAATCTCTGTCTGACCGTGACGTAAACTAAGTGAAATCTTCACGTATCACTCGGTCTTTTCTAAGTATACCTCCTCCTCTTGCGATTCTTGAACAGTGTTGGCTATTACTAGCTGAAATTTATTACAGAACTCAATTGGTCTCCCTCCTCTCTCATTCCTTATCCCAAGCACATATTCTCCTGTAGGCTTTTCTTCTAATCCTCCCCTTACAACTTCTTTCCAGTATTCCATGAGTATTAGATTTTGATCGTTTATGTACGGTATTACTCTTTCAGTACCCTCATATACTTTCTCTATCTCTTTATCTTCCCCGTTTGACGTCGGCGTATATACCCGAACTGCCGCTGTCGGTGTTGGTTTGCTGTCGATTCTGACAAGAACAACCCTATCACTGAACTGTCCAGTTTAACACACTCTTTGCTTACCTTTCTATTCACAACGAATCTTACTCCCGTTATACCATTTTCTGCTGCCGTTTATGTTAACGAATATTCATCTGAACAGAAATCCTTGTCTTCTTTCCATTTCCCTTCGCTGACCCCTAATATATCTAGGTTGATCCTTTGCATTTCCCTTTTCAGACTTTCTAGCTCCCCTACCATACTCAATCTTCCGACATTTCACACCCCGACTCGTAGAATGTTATCCTTTCGTCGATTATTCAATCTTTTTCTCATGGTCTCCTCCCCCTTGGCAGTCCCCGAATGGGGACTACTCCGGAATCTTTTGCCAATGGAGAGATCATGATGAGACTTTTTTCAAATAAAGCCACATGTCCTGTGCATACACAGTGTGATAAACAGCTATTTAATAACGTCACAGGTGTGACAGAAGGCATTTAGGCCAAGTTCATTGGTTGTCTGTGACGCTACAATGCTGTTTATGTCTACTGCACGCATCGCATGGCAGAGATCAATTATTCCCAGTGGCTCGAGATTACTACTACTTTATAAAATTGAGAAGTCCAGACATAAATTAACATCTGATTCTTATTAGCTTCTGTTCTAAGTCTGTAACAAACACAAGAGAAATACAGTACCAACATGCCACAAACTTGAGAGAAATATGTGTGATGTGACGCAACAGTGTTTGACATTTCGTTTCAACAAAACGACCGCGTAAATTACAGCGCGCGCGCAACCACACACCACGGCTACGCCATTCGTAAGTGCGCTCCGGCGGATTCTCTGCGGATGTCCGTTGCACTACTCAGAGTTTCTCAAAGTGCGGTCAGCGACGCCTAAGAATTGAAATGTGTTGTAATAAAATGGAACTCACAGCTGTTATGCAAGAAGTGTTTCTTCAGTTACTAAAAATAAAGTAATTAGAAATTATACATTATGTCTGTAAATTTAAAACTTTTCCTACTTCACTAAATTTCCGTCCTGGAGCTGGTCAACCGTATCTCCTACTACTTAAGCGACAGAAATTCCTTTAATCTTCAAGTGGTGGAAAGCTCCCATTGCTATAAACAATTCCAACTTTTTTTTAAAAAAAGTAAAAAGTAAATGTTAGTCATTTTTATGTTTATAAATATAAAGCCGCCTACTGTCCCCATCCCCCTAATCCCCAATTTCGGAATTTCTAAAAAAAAAGAAAAGTGAGAAATTCCTCTCAGAATGTTTCCCTAGAGCCGCCACTTTGAATCAAATTCTGTGTGATTAACTTAAGTTTGTGGAAAGATTAAAAACGTCAAAAACTGCTTCCCTTCCAGCAAAAGTCAGAAGATTCTGAAACAATAATATTACACTACGCTCTTATTATTGTTAAAGCAAAAATATTCTGCTTCTTTAATTTTCCATGAGTGATCAATTGAAAGTTAAAAAAAAATAAAACTTGGGACATGCTGTATTCTTAAGCAACAAAGAAAAACTATGTTCGATGTTTTTCTTTTTGCTTCAGCACCGAGGTCATATGATTAGACAAGAAAAACACGTATTAACTACCCCTCACCTTTTTAATTTTTTATCATCAGTTTGCAGTTTTTACCCCTGGTGTTTTCGAAGCTACGTACAATAATAAGCTCTATCACACGCATTTTCTTTGTCAATTTAATTCAAGTGGTATTTAATATAACTTCAGCACACAAACCTCCAGCATCAAGGTATGGCGTTAGTCACGTTTTTCCCCTTGAACATTCCATCATACAGCCCACAAGTAGGGGCACCTGAAACATCAATGACTGCAGAATGAATGGTGACGAGATGGAGTCAGAGCAAAAGGTGTTAAGAGACAGTCATAGAAGTCATGTGTTCATGGCATGGTACATGCCACGTGGATTGAGAGGGACAACAGCAGATGTATACACGTTGATTTGTCATCAGCCGTTCGTTTCCTCAGCTGCTCAACGTCCTTTTTGTTGCGGTATTTGTCAAGTTCTCAATGGGTCAATTGTTACAACCGTCTGAAGTGAAACGAAAGACTATTGATGATTTTAAGTCGAGCAACGGCTCTGAGAGTGAGTCTTCATGTTTGCAAGCTACTACAAGCGAACGTGAAGGACAGAATAGAAAACTACGCAGGTATTGTGATGACTACCTTCGTTACGGGTTTACATACGTGGGCAGTGACGATAGCCAACAGCCTCAGTGTGTTTTGTGTTATGAAGTATTGAGCAACGAAAGCATGAAACCTGTTAATGTCCAAGGCACTTGGAGAACAAATGTGAGAGACATGTCGGTAAGTCGATAGATTTTTGTGTAAACAAACACAGGGAGACGAAACGCAGTAAAAGTGTAATGTCAAAGACTATTGTGATTGGTAATACGCGTGAAAGCTACGTTAGGGGTAATGATTCATTGCTAATAGCTAAATCTGGGGAACCCCAAACAGTTGCGAAAAGTTTAATCCTACCAGGCGGGAAAGTTATGTCTGAAATTGTGGTAAGTTCAAAAATGGTCCAAATGGCTCTGAGCACTATGGGACTTAACATCTGAGGTCATCTGTCCCCTAGAACTTAGAACTACTTGAACCTAACTAACCTAAGGACATCACACACATCCATGCCCGAGGCAGGATTCGAACCTGCGACCGTAACAGTCGCGTCTTTCCGGACTGAATCACCTAGAACCGCTCGGCCACTGCGGCCGGCTGTGGTAAGTGATGCAGCTGCTAAGAAAGTAAACTCAGTTCCTCTTTTTCAAGGATATAATTAAAAGAAGAACTGACAGTATGTTTTTCAATCTGGAAGAACATTTAACTCAAAAAGATCAAAGTAGCTCTTTTTATCCCTTACAACTAGATGAAAGTACACCCATAGACGGAGAAGCAAATCTGTTGCTTTTGATTCGTTTTGAGTGTAAAGACATAACTAGTGAGGAACTTCTGTTCTGTACGGAGATCCTTCGAACAACAGAACTTGGCGTATTGTGCACTTAATGAGTTCGTGGTAGACAACGACACTAGGTGGCATAAATGTGTAGTTTACACTACGGATGGAGCACGTGTTTTTACAAGTTTGAAGACAAGCCTAACGGCTCGAGTGAAACCTTGAGCACCATAAGTAAATCGTATTCATTGCTTCATGCACAGAGAAATTTTAACAGCGAGAAAAACGCCTGAGAATTTGGATGAGTTCTGGATGAAGTTACAAAACTCGTTAATTTCATTAAATCATATTCTCTAAATTCCTGTCTTTTCACATATTTATGTGAAGAAATTGGCCGTGTACACACTCAACTTCTCGTACACGTAGAAGTGCGTTGGCTGGTAACACAAACCGTTTGTTCTATGTCGTTTCTATGACCTTCATGAAGTGCGAGTGTTTCATTCAGACAAGCAGCATTCTTTCTCGAGCTAGAAACTGTGATTTTGATTGGTTGTGCAAAGTGGCATATTTGGTGGATATTTTCTCCTTTCTCAAAGAACTTAATTTAGGCCTGCAAGGAAGAAATTTTAATATCGTCCAGGTTGAGAGTAAAATTGAAGCTACAATTAAGAAACTGCAGGTGATGGCAGCACAGCACGAGTACAAATCAATAACTATGCATCATTTGCAGGTTCCCGGGTTCGATTCCCGGCGGGGTCAGGGATTTTCTCTGCCTCGTGATGGCTGGGTGTTGTGTGCTGTCCTTAGGTTAGTTAGGTTTAAGTAGTTCTAAGTTCTAGGGGACTGATGACCATAGATGTTAAGTCCCATAGTGGTCAGAGCCATTTGAACCATTTGAGCCATCATTTGCAGCGCTCATGGACTTCACTGACTC
The DNA here is from genome assembly GCF_023864275.1 of Schistocerca cancellata. NCBI lineage: Eukaryota > Metazoa > Arthropoda > Insecta > Orthoptera > Acrididae > Schistocerca > Schistocerca cancellata. The sequence continues at coordinate 29,810,011 of NC_064631.1, read as the reverse complement.
TTCAGACAAAAAATTCTCTGATCAAGTGCACAAAACGCTTGTAGGTTAGATTAGATTAGATTAGATTAGATTAATCCTAGTTCCATGGATCATGAATACGATATTTCGTAATGATGTGGAACGAGTCGAATTTTCCAATACATGACATAATTAGGTTAATTTAACAACATACTTAAGTTAATATAACAACTTTATTCTTTTGTGTGTTTTTTATTTTTCTTTATTTTTTATTTTTATTTTTTTTTATTTTTATTTTTATTTTTTTTATTTTTTAATATTTTTTTTCTTAATTTATATCTAAAAATTCCTCTATGGAGTAGAAGGAGTTGTCATTCAGAAATTCTTTTAATTTCTTCTTAAATACTTGTTGGTTATCTGTCAGACTTTTGATACTATTTGGTAAGTGACCGAAGACTTTAGTGCCAGTATAATTCACCCCTTTCTGTGCCAAAGTTAGATTTAATCTTGAATAGTGAAGATCGTCCTTTCTCCTAGTGTTGTAGTTATGCACACTGCTATTACTTTTGAATTGGGTTTGGTTGTTAATCACAAATTTCATAAGAGAGTATATATACTGAGAAGCTACTGTGAATATCCCTAGATCCTTAAATAAATGTCTGCAGGATGATCTTGGGTGGACTCCAGCTATTATTCTGATTACACGCTTTTGTGCAATAAATACTTTATTCCTCAGTGATGAATTACCCCAAAATATGATGCCATATGAAAGCAATGAGTGAAAATAGGCGTAGTAAGCTAATTTACTAAGATGTTTATCACCAAAATTTGCAATGACCCTTATTGCATAAGTAGCTGAACTCAAACGTTTCAGCAGATCATCAATGTGTTTCTTCCAGTTTAATCTCTCATCAATGGACATACCTAAAAATTTGGAATATTCTACCTTAGCTATATGCTTCTGATTAAGGTCTATATTTATTAATGGCGTCATACCATTCACTGTACGGAACTGTATGTACTGTGTCTTATCAAAATTCAGTGAGAGTCCGTTTACAAGGAACCACTTAGTAATTTTCTGAAAGACAGTATTGACAATTTCATCAGATAATTCTTGTTTCTCAGGTGTGATTACTATACTTGTATCATCAGCAAAGAGAACTAACTTTGCCTCTTCATGAATATAGAATGGCAAGTCATTAATATATAATAAGAACAATAAAGGACCCAAGACTGACCCTTGTGGAACCCCATTCTTGATAGTTCCCCAGTTTGAGGAATGTGCTGATCTTTGCATGTTACGAGAACTACTTATTTCAACTGGAGAATATTAGCTGTAAGTTTTCGAGAATACACTCCTGGAAATTGAAATAAGAACACCGTGAATTCATTGTCCCAGGAAGGGGAAACTTTATTGACACATTCCTGGGGTCAGATACATCACATCATCACACTGACAGAACCACAGGCACATAGACACAGGCAACAGAGCATGCACAATGTCGGCACTAGTACAGTGTATATCCACCTTTCGCAGCAATGCAGGCTGCTATTCTCCCATGGAGACGATCGTAGAGATGCTGGATGTAGTCCTGTGGAACGGCTTGCCATGCCATTTCCACCTGGCGCCTCAGTTGGACCAGCGTTCGTGCTGGACGTGCAGACCGCGTGAGACGACGCTTCATCCAGTCCCAAACATGCTCAATGGGGGACAGATCCGGAGATCTTGCTGGCCAGGGTAGTTGACTTACACCTTCTAGAGCACGTTGGGTGGCACGGGATACATGCGGACGTGCATTGTCCTGTTGGAACAGCAAGTTCCCTTGCCGGTCTAGGAATGGTAGAACGATGGGTTCGATGACGGTTTGGATGTACCGTGCACTATTCGGTGTCCCCTCGACGATCACCAGTGGTGTACGGCCAGTGTAGGAGATCGCTCCCCACACCATGATGCCGGGTGTTGGCCCTGTGTGCCTCGGTCGTATGCAGTCCTGATTGTGGCGCTCACCTGCACGGCGCCAAACACGCATACGACCATCATTGGCACCAAGGCAGAAGCGACTCTCATCGCTGAAGACGACACGTCTCCATTCGTCCCTCCATTCACGCCTGTCGCGACACCACTGGAGGCGGGCTGCACGATGTTGGGGCGTGAGCGGAAGACGGCCTAACGGTGTGCGGGACCGTAGCCCAGCTTCATGGAGACGGTTGCGAATGGTCCTCGCCGATACCCCAGGAGCAACAGTGTCCCTAATTTGCTGGGAAGTGGCGGTGCGGTCCCCTACGGCACTGCGTAGGATCCTACGGTCTTGGCGTGCATCCGTGCGTCGCTGCGGTCCGGTCCCAGGTCGACGGGCACGTGCACCTTCCGCCAACCACTGGCGACAACATCGATGTACTGTGGAGACCTCACGCCCCACGTGTTGAGCAATTCGGCGGTACGTCCACCCGGCCTCCCGCATGCCCACTATACGCCCTCGCTCAAAGTCCGTCAACTGCACATACGGTTCACGTCCACGCTGTCGCGGCATGCTACCAGTGTTAAAGACTGCGATGGAGCTCCGTATGCCACGGCAAACTGGCTGACACTGACGGCGGTGGTGCACAAATGCTGCGCAGCTAGCGCCATTCGACGGCCAACACCGCGGTTCCTGGTGTGTCCGCTGTGCCGTGCGTGTGATCATTGCTTGTACAGCCCTCTCGCAGTGTCCGGAGCAAGTATGGTGGGTCTGACACACCGGTGTCAATGTGTTCTTTTTTCCATTTCCAGGAGTGTATTTCCCTTTCCCACAACCTGGCAGTTGTTGGATTGAAAATGCTTTCACTAATGTAAAAGTCCATTACATTGTAGGTATGAATCTCTCTGACACAGAACAAGAAAAACTATTGAAACTATCCTGCGATACGGAAAAACTTTTCAACGAAAATGAATATTGTAGCTTTTGGTTGCGTGTGCATTGTGAGTATGAAGAGTTGTCTAAAAAGGCTCTTCAACATTCGATGCCTTTCTCTCACTTTTCTGCTCTTTGCAATATGAAAACCGCAAAGCGAAATCGTCTTAATGTGGAATCGGACATAAGATTGATGGTGACAATACTTATTCCAGACTTACGGAAAAAACTAAGGTTGTCTTTGCTCATGTCTGCGACCCCACATTTGAGAACATTATTTATCAAGCGGATTTTCTTAAAAAATCAGTTAGCTTAATTGATGTACTGTACTGCATTACTGTATTTTGTGTATTACTGGACTGTCACTGTGTAACTGGAAGTTACTGTATTCACAATTGAAATTTCGTTCACTAGGCAACACTCATGTATCTTCAGAATAAACTAACTGCATTATATTTCCTGAACTTCTTCTTCTTTTAGAGGTGATGCTAATTAGTACATTTTTAATACCTTATTATTGGGGAACAGGAAAAACTGTTTTATTTTATGACCAAATTCGATGTTGTTTTTCATCGCATTCGGTGCTATTTTCCATCAAAATAGGGGCTATTTTTTCCCTGGTTTGTTGTTATTTTTACAAATTGAATGTTTTTTACGAGATTCGAGATATTAATTTGCCAAATACTGTGTAATTTTTTGACGTATTCGGTGACTTTTTACCAAGTTTTTTTTTACTAGATTCGGTGACTATTTTACCAAATTTGGTATAAATTTTTGCGAGTTTCCGTGTTATTTTTTGCCACATTTCATGTTATTTTGTCAAATTTTTTGTTAGTCTTTCGCCAAATTGTTACTTTTTCACCAGAACCGGTGTTTTGTGCGAAAGTAGGTTTTTTCTTTACCAAACTTGGTGTTATTTTTTCCGAAATTGCATGTAGTTTTTTTCCTTGCGAATGTAGGTAGGCCTACTACTTTTTCCTCAAATTTACTGTTTTTTTTGTCAAATTCCATGTTATTCGGTGTTTCTGTTTATAATATTGTATTTTTGTCAAATTCGATATTTTTGCCAAATCCGGTGTTTTTGGCCAAATTCTGTGTTTCTTTGGGCAAATTGTGTGTTATTTACGTCACTACACGGGACATAAACTGCAAATTTAACATTATACACGAAACTGAGACTGGAGAAGATTAGAAGTTAAATTTGAGTTTTAATGTGCACTAATTATATGTTACGAATACCTGTGTTAGTAAACTTCTGTCCTCAGATTTATTACATTTTTAAACAGCAAAATAACAAATTTCGAAATACCTCGTAAAAATCGCCGATTTCGTGTTATTTTGTTAAAACAGCTAATTTCACGATATTTTTCGCGTTATCGTTTTCGCGAAATTTTCCTGTCTGTGCATATTAAATGTGAGATTTCCTTGCAATGGGTCCGCAGATCACTATCCAAATTAACGGGGGTCCACATTGTCGGAAATTTGAGAACTACTACAAAACTACAACGGCACCAGCAACAATGCCTAACCTTCTACACCATATATTGAAAATTGTTCAAAACTAAGAAATTCATGAAAGCGTGTTACCGTATTGTGAGAGTCAGGCGAACCGCAGAGGCCGAATCGCGGACATGTGGGCAGTTCGTTCCCATTCAGTAAGGGTTCAATGCTCTCCCACACCAGAGCCAGATCAGCGGCCTCGCGTTCGCGCTCTATGCTACCTGGCATCCTGTCTCGTCGAGCGTTGCAGTAGCGCGGGGCCGTTTCCCACGATGCCAACTTTAGAACTCTGAAAAAGGTCGAATAAAATGCTTGGGAAACGTGGGAGCATCGTACCGACGCATCGCACATACTGGATGTGTCAGTTGCCCTTACAAATGGGTTTTATGCAACCTGTAACACCTTCAAATAGTACGAGCAAGATTTCCATCTTTTCTCGCTCGCTATGCACAAACTATTAGTCCCACAGAAAAGATAAGCAGGAACTTTTTTGTAGGAAATTTAACGTAGTTAAATTTTATACTGAGATGTACTTTCAGTCCAAGCCATAGTTTTCGAATTGTTCAAGAAAAACGCACAAAAGTGACCTTGAAACGCGTTTTTCTTGAATAAATAGAAAACCATGGCCTTCAGTGGAAAAGTGCGCCAGTACAAAACTTAACTGCAGTAAATTTCGAATAATAAGGCCCTATGTTCATTTTTGTTCTGTAGCACTAACAGTTCGCGTATAGTGAGCGAAAGTATGAAAATCTTACATGCGGTTTTCCAAGATGCTGGAGGTTGCGTTAAACCCATAGGTAGGGGCATCTGAAATAACCCGTATAGTTGGCTGTAGTGCAATGACTACAAGATGAACGGTGACTAGATGGGCTTAGAACAAATGTGTGGCAAGAAGAAAAGGCACATATCCTTTTCGAAACACTACACTACAAGAAGATCCAAAGTTTGCTCGACGCTGACGAACAGACGGATCCGGGAAGAGCCTGTAGGCTGTCACCACAAACCTTTGGAGAAAAATTACTGAAAGTAGGTTGTGATCTCGAGCTGGCATGCGTCACTTACTTTTAGGACAGTACCACACACGACAGAGGCTTGCACTGTGTAGAATACGAGTCATCTCGTACACTGAGTGGGTTTCTGTGGCGTTAAACGATGAGTCTATCTTCCGTTTGTGGATGTCAGACTGATGCCAACGTGTCTGTAGACGATCTGCTGGTAGGTCACAGTAAGCAGTGGTTATAAAGGCCTACAGCCCTCCGATTCCAGGAATCTTGGTAATCGTATACGGAAGGTTAAATGGTCGCCAGTATGTGGCAAGAATAGTAAGCCCTGTTGTTATATCGTTCATGGGCAGGCTACCAAATGCCACATTCCAGAAGTATAGTGCAAGACCCGACACTGTAGTTCGCACACCAGACACCTGGATAGATACGGGGATCCATGATTAACCGCCTGGTCCTGTGATTTGTCATCCACAGGTCATATCTGGAATATGATGGGAAGGAGTGTATTTTAGCTTGCAGTTTTCATGAACTGACAGCACGTGTTTCTGGTATAGCAAACAATTCCTCAAGGTGGCATTTGGAGGCTGTTTGCTTCCATGCCACAACGAAAACAAGAGTGATTCGTGCTACTGGAAGATACAGATTGTGGTGTCACCGCCAGACACCACACTTGCTAGGTGGTAGCTTTAAATCGGCCGCGGTCCATTAGTACATGTCGGACCCGCGTGTCGCCACTGTCAGTGATCGCAGACCGAGCGCCACCACACGGCAGGTCTAGAGAGACGGACTAGGACTCGTCCCCCAGTTGTACGACGACTTTGCTAGCGACTACACTGACGAAGCCTTTCTCTCATTAGCCGAGAGATACACTCCTGGAAATGGAAAAAAGAACACATTGACACCGGTGTGTCAGACCCACCATACTTGCTCCGAACACTGCGAGAGGGCTGTACAAGCAATGATCACACGCACGGCACAGCGGACACACCAGGAACCGCGGTGTTGGCCGTCGAATGGCGCTAGCTGCGCAGCATTTGTGCACCACCGCCGTCAGTGTCAGCCAGTTTGCCGTGGCATACGGAGCTCCATCGCAGTCTAACACTGGTAGCATGCCGCGACAGCGTGGACGTGAACCGTATGTGCAGTTGACGGACTTTGAGCGAGGGCGTATAGTGGGCATGCGGGAGGCCGGGTGGACGTACCGCCGAATTGCTCAACACGTTGGGAAGCGTCGTCTCACGCGGTCTGCACGTCCAGCACGAACGCTGGTCCAACTGAGGCGCCAGGTGGAAATGGCATGGCAAGCCGTTCCACAGGACTACATCCAGCATCTCTACGATCGTCTCCATGGGAGAATAGCAGCCTGCATTGCTGCGAAAGGTGGATATACACTGTACTAGTGCCGACATTGTGCACGCTCTGTTGCCTGTGTCTATGTGCCTGTGGTTCTGTCAGTGTGATCATGTGATGTATCTGACCCCAGGAATGTGTCAATAAAGTTTCCCCTTCCTGGGACAATGAATTCACGGTGTTCTTATTTCAGTTTCCAGGAGTGTAGTTAGAATAGCCTTTAGCTAAGTCCATGGCTACGACCTAGCAAGGCGCCATTAACCATTTCTGGAGAGAGTCTCACTTGTATCATCCAGAATGCTGTATACAAATGATGGATTAAAGTTAAGTATTCCAGCAGCTACGTACTTTTCTTTATAGCATTCATTACGTATCCTGTTTCAGACCAAACGCCAGACGGCGTGAGTAAACGCGTGCCTTTCGGTTACCCGTCACTGTGGACTGGCTGTCTTGTCAGTCCACTACACAGATCATGCTCGTGTTGTTGACGGGCATCACTTTCGAACCAAATTAAATAGGACGAGCATCCAATAAGTAATCAAAACATTTTTTTTTCTTTGCCAGTTTCGGTTTACGATATGAGGAATTTGTTGTGAGACATCCTGGAATATTCCCGCTACAGTCCATACAGTTTCATGAAGTCCCAATAGTGACGGTGCTTTACGTAGCCTTAAGAACGACGTCTGTAACGGAGTTGCGTTCCAAGCAGAGAGTTGCCATTGAGCTTCTTTTGGCGGACAACCAAAGCACAGGCCCTTGCAGAGTGCCTTCTGACACCTGACAGTGAACAAAAGCATTGTTAGTCGTCGGGAAAAGCCTTCTGTCATCATCGCAACGAGGTCGCGCAGTCCGTTGAGTGGGGCCGTACCACCTCTCCGCCGAAGAAAAAATTGAAAGCTGCTCCCTCAAACGGTAAAATCGTAGCCACGGTCTTCAGTGGCTCTGAAGGGATTATTTCGTTTGGTGTCCTCCCTCGTGATGCAACGATTAACTGTGTATTGTATTGTCGTACCCTCTGGAAACTGTAGAAACTATTTCAGCGTGCTTGCCGGGACAAAGATGCAAACGAACTCCTCCTCCTCAATGACAACACAAGCCCTCACGCAAGTCTGCACAGCAGACAGAAGCTCTCAAAACTTCATCGGAGTGTTCACCCCCATCCATCCTACAGCCCGGATCTCGCAACTTCAAACCTACATCTGTTTTACCCAATGAGGGATGCTCTCCGCGGAGGACAGTACGTGGATGGTCGGCAGGTTGTTGATGCAGCAACACTTTGGCTCCAACGTAGACCACTATAGTGGTGTCATGCGGGCATAAAGGCCCACCCAGCAAGTAGCGTAAGCCGTCACATTGAACGCAGATTATGTTCAAGAATAAAGTGTCGTAACGAAAGGAGTTGAGAACAATATGGTGTACTGGAATCCTGAATAAACAAAACCTGCTTTCAGAAAGAAATGTGCTGCATTGCTTATTGAAAGCGTCTCGTATAATATAAACTTTTCGTGATAAGTATTTCTATTGTTTTGTCTGTTAAAATCCTGGCCGTGGCTAAGTATGACTTGTCCATTCTTGTGTCGTTACTGGTTCTGAGCTTTAATGTGTCAGTACTTCCACGTTCATTTCCGCAACGACCTTTTACATATGTTCATGTGATATTATCCAACTGCTATACAAAGTGAGAACCTTCGAAAAGCGAACTTTAATCTTGGACACTGAAATTCCCGATTCTTTATCTACCGGTATTCTGATGCATCTTCTACTTTTAAGAAGTTACTGGCTAAACTTGTGTATAATTTCTTCTGTGTTACTTTCAAGGAGATGGTGTGCTCCGTGGAGTGCGTCGAACTTTTCTTGATGTTGACTCGTAGGTAAATGGTGTAAGTAGGCTGTTTATGTTTTCTTATTGGCAACGTTACGTAGCGCTCTGTATGAAAATCACTGGCTGTACTGTGTGCAGTCTGTGGCTAGTTTGCATTGTTGTCTGCCATTGTAGTGTTGGGCAGCGGCAGCTGGACGTGAAGAGCGCGTAGCCTTGAGAAAAATTCCAGTATTCTTTACCGACGTATACCACATGATAACTGCATTGAAGCTGAAACTCTGAGTACTAGGAAGAGTAAAGGTTTACACCACATTTCACATGTAAAACCGTTTATTGAAAGATAATCTGCTTTTTAACTTTGTCTTTGCCATAAAACGTTTCACTTCACATTTCTAGTATGCATTGTCAGACTTAGAAACTGTTACCATGCAACAATGTTTGAAGTTAAATATCCAGTCAAGAACCAAGAGAACTTATTTAAACAGAAATTACGAATGCATTGTTATTGTGAACAGACGACACAGTGTTATTGTGTGTGTGCATTCTTGCTTGTTAGTTGCACGATTACGTAACGACTATAAGGCTCACATACTTAGAACATTTACCAGTACTGCCTTTGAGATTTTAATGCAACATTTTGGTTTACTTGAAAATACATTCTGGATTTAAAGTAGTTTCTATGAGATACCAGATGACACAGTGGTTAGTTTATGTGACAGCTACACGATTTTATCACAACGCTACTAATGAGTGACAATTTACAATGTTGCTTTTGTGGTGTATCTGTTTTATATCTGCACAGTTTTTCTGAATTATTCTGGAAAGTAAAACATGTTTTAGTAGTAACTTTTGTAGTATAGCTACAATGAGACAGCCTTTTCCGTAGCACAACAACACGTTACAGCACAGTAATTTCTTCATCACAACAATAAGCGTAATAACTAAGATATCTATACGCAAAGCATTTCACTTTTGTTTATCATGAGGTAAGTACATTGACTTCTGCAGAACTTAGCTTTCGGAGGACAATAACTACAACACTTCCACAGAGATTATCTTATTGCAAGACGCACATTTAGCGCTACAGGACACGTATTTGAGTGATTAATTTTGTACTTAAATCATTTATTTTTAAAGATATTTGAAGTACAATGATACAAAGGTTTTCCATAATACATTTCATTCCATTGTTGTAATCTGTAGTACCTGAGGGTATAATTACATTAATCCTCAGGGGGGTACACGCTTACTTTGTGTACCATGTGTTTGGCAAGCACAAGAAGCCCTAGCTACTATGGTATTTGCTTATACAACTTTACACATCGGTACCATATTTCTCTAACACATAATTACACAGGTATCTGATCATTTAACTGAGAGAGACAAACATTTATTTTACTACATCAGTGCCAGATGTTTATGTAATTACACCATTGGGCAACTTCACACTTAAGAAATTTTATTTTGTCTGTACTTTGTGAACTGTTCATATTTTTTCGGACCCATTGTGATATTATGAGAGCTTTGAATGATATATTTGGTATGGGATCACGATTTTTAAAGTACGTTTGAGGCAGATGACACTTTTGACATGAGCAGAGAATTTTTTTTAGGTTTTGAAATTATTGGAGGTAGCTACGGCGATTTCTAGAGTTGACTGAGGTGTTATGATGTTATTATTACGATGACTATGTGTATTATGCTGTTGCGGTATGTTTATGATCAATAAGCTGATGCTATATGAGTTATTTGAGTATGCTATGTATCTGTTATGATGAAATATTGAAGAAGTGTCGACAAATAAGGTAAGGAATAATGAGTAGTGGTTAGGGACGCTGGTTTGTGAAAAAGGTTGTTGGAAACAAAGAATCGTACTTTAAGAGTTATGAAATGTATGTAAATCCGTGAATGTATTACAATGCCGACGAAAATTTTTTGGACACTGTTATATCAATAGGTTTTTCTTTCTACAGATTTGTAATGCAAATTCTTGACCTGTGAAATATTTTTATATGAGACTGTCACTGTAGCGGAAACTGCTGTCGTAAATATTTCCGTAAGAAAGTTAAGTGACCACCTGCACATAATGCATTGCGGGCACCCAGCTGTGTCAGACGCCTGGAGAACAAGCCATTAGTGCGTGCCTTTTCAGAGGCACAGGTTAAAAAAAAAGAAAGGGGAGGCCATTATCCTCGCTATTGACATTTCCTTGTTGAAAGCATACTGTGGAGCTCGTAATTTATGATATTTACTAAAACGCATAATGAAATGATGAGAAACATTTTACATCTATTGTCTTTGTAGTTGAGAGATTGCTCATTTTGTTTAATATCTGGTTTCCAGCTGTGTTGCAGCATTAGTTTTATAAAATAAACTTAGATGCATTTGCTAATGTGAACACTTTCTGTCAACAGATCTATTAAATAATTATTTTATGATCCACATTCTTCAAAAAAGGAGCTCTTGGAATGGAAAGAACAATAAGAAGGGGCTGATAACAATAACTGCATGTATAATTTTCTTTTCAAGTACTTGGTAAATTTTTGTAGAATTAGTTTTTGTGGTGCACCACTTTAATTACATAGACATTAAGATGTGAATATACATTTCCCTTGTCTGAATTGTTATCTTTAGTGTAATGTTTTTTCTGCTTGAGCTATGTCATGTTTAGATATAAGTTATTTCATTTGCTACTGCTGTTTGCCAGGTATAGTGTTACTGAATTTGACTTTGTATTACGCTGTTAAGCCAGTTTTACTTCGGATTTATTTTCCTTGTTTGCTGCACAGTGCCTTATATTAGTTGTAATATTGCAATTGCTTTGCAAATGTGAATTTTTTCTCATTGCTGTTTGTGTTAATTATTTTGTGCTGCTGCATTGCCTCGTCCCTTAGTCTGAGCTCAGTAGATTTAAGTTAGCTTAAGAGGGGGTAGCCTATAAGAGAATGAGTTGCAATGAATTTGAAGAAATGCACTGAGAAGTTATACGAACAAAGTACAGGTATAGGCAGGATATTCTTGGAAATAAATTATGAGGTAAGAAATATGTGAAATAAATACAGAAAGCATGCTTGAATAGGATTTTTTTGGTGGAAGCAAAGGTTGAAATAAGACGAAAGATCTATGGAATGAAGTTTTGGGTTGGACTGCAGTACCAAATGTTACACTGAAAACAAACCCTGCCCTTTCCTTTTGTGTTATCCCACTATGTGTTTGTGTACCCTTGTGTATGTGTTATCTTCCTGTCTCTGTGTAGTTTCATAGAATTTTTTCTTCTTCTAATACTAAGCTACATTCACTATGATGAGGAATACTGTTATCCTCAAATACAACTGACATTAATAATATGTTATTTACTTTGTAAATATGCTTAGACATTATTTATTCTGTTTTATTTTAATGCTCATGTGTAAAGTTGATGTTTCAAAAGTTATTCTGATCTTTTATGTATTTACTTATGTCATAATTCCTGTAACACTGATGTATATGTTATTTCGATTCTTTTGTAAAGCTTGTACTACAAATGTTATCTGTATTGTTATGTTTTTAATGATGTATTTTGTACCTTGTATTTGTATTCTTATGTTATAAAATTGTAATTGACACCAGTTCATCATATTATTAACTTGTAAGTTCCATTTCACTGCACACATTTCTGTTGGTCATAGTATATGGACAATATGTGAGAAGTAGGGACTGTTAGTGTTTACACATGTGTTAATAGTTCAGCAAGGGACTGGATAACAGCATTGCTGGTTCTAAGGACAATTCCAAAAAGTTTGTGAGTGCACAAGTGGTGGTTATGGACTTGCTATATTATCCGCAAGACTCTTCAATGCTGATTGTGCACCTGCACAGTCACAACAGATGGCTGCTGGCCATCTCTACAAGGACTACAGTGGGTCTGCATCTCTGATGGCCCACCAATATCATTATTTCTACAAGGACTGCAGTGGGTCTGCATCTCTGGTGGCCCACCAATACCATAATCTCTACCAGGACTACAGTGGTCTGCTCTGTGATGACCTACCTACCAATCTTCTGCAAAACGTCGAATGACTCTGCTGTGGGTTTGCTCTGTTGTGGCCCATTACCTGTCAGCATGTCAAGAGTCAGCACTGTCTTTTCGTTGGAAGGACAACACTACTTCTTCAAGACTGCATGGAAATCCACTACTTCCGTGTGCATTCTCTTTTACTGCTCAGACCTTGAGAAAAAATAACAATGTAATTTTCCTGTGATGAACAATCAGGACTGTCTTTATAGACCGTGAGAAAATTTTAGCTTTTGACCAACATTGTATCAATACGTGTGTGCCTTTGATTTCTTTGTTATTGTAATTATTAAAAATTTTATCAAATCATTATTGGCCACTGCCCAAAACAATTTGTAAAATTTTTTGTGGGGAGCATGGGGGCTATGTAAGTAGGCTGTTTATGTTTTCTTATTGGCAACGTTACGTAGCGCTCTGTACGAAAATCACTGGCTGTGCTGTGTGCAGTCTGTGGCTAGTTTGCATTGTTGTCTGCCGTTGTAGTGTTGGGCAGCTGGATGTGAACAGCGCGTAGCCTTGCGCAGTTGGAGGTGAGCTGCCAGCAGTGGTGGATGTGGGGAGAGAAACAGCGGAGTTTTGAAATTTGTAAAAATGGATGTCATGAACTGCTGTATATATTATGACTATTAAGGTAAATACATTGTTTGTTCTCTATTAAAATCTTTCATTTGCTAACTATGCCTACGAGTAGTTAGTGCCTTCAGTAGTTTGAATCTTTTATTTAGCTGGCAGTAGTGGTACTCGCTGTATTGCAGTAGTTCGAGTAATGAAGATTTTTGTGAGGTAAGTGATTTGTGAAAGGTATAGGTTAATGTTAGTCAGGGCCATTCTTTTGTAGGGATTATTGAAAGTCAGATTGCGTTGCGCTAAAAGTATTGTGTGTCAGTTTAAGCACAGTCACGTATATAATTTTTCTGAAGGGACGTTTCAATGGTTAGAGAAAATAATAGTAAATAATAGACGCACAGTTATTCCTTTTGAGTTTTCACTTCTTATTTCCAATTAGTTTTATGACACTAACTGTTATCATTTAACATTGCCATTTACTGCACCATATCCTATTACTCTGTACACCATTTTGTTAAAATAAAATCCTATGCTTGCGAAACGAATCGTTGTTGAGTTAATAAAGAACATTGTGCAACTTACGACTGTTTTTTTTTAATAGTCGATAATGTTGTTATTTAACAGTCACGCCGATCTTAAGCACTCAGAATTCTGTATGAATACCTCTAAGTAATTTAGTGTTTCCCTACGTCGTAATGGACTGTGTAAGAATTGGGACTTTGTACGGGCGCTGATGACCGCGCAACAGCGCAGTTGAGCGCCCCACAAAACAAACGTCATCATCATCTTACGTCACTCCCACATCATTCGCCGGCATTCACTCTTACGTCCACCTACTTAACTCTGTTACATTGCGACGCTATCCTGGGGTCCATCTCCCAGTTTCGCGTCCCAGTGTCGCACGCTATGCTTTGCTATCTATTGCACCACTAGTTTTGGTACAGTTCTTAAATAACGTAGTAAACGGTAGGATTAACAGTTGTATTGGTAGCACTGGTAGGGAAAGAAGTATAAATGCATGTGTGAGAGAGAAACTGGGACCCAACGACTTCCCTTTGTTGTCTGTTCGTTCGTTTCGCTTAGATTTAGAACCGCACGTCGTTCAGTGTTAGTCCATTGCGTATTTTACAGCGCTACAGAGTATGATCTGCATTTTATAAGTAACAAAAATTAGATGATCCCCTAATTTCTGCTCTTTTATGTAACTAAAACAAATATTTTTGATCTAAGTTTACAGTTTACATTCACAAATTTAAATAGAACATATTTCATCACGATCCAAGGCAAGAGTTTCCTGTTATTACTGATAAGTGAGAAAGATCATCGGAGGTGAGGGTATCATCTGGAGTGCCCCAGGGAAGTGTCGTAGGTCCGCTGTTATTTTCTATCTATCTTTTGGATAGGGTGGATAGCAATGTGCGGTTGTTTGCTGATGATGCTGTGATGTACGGGAAGGTGTCGTCGTTGAGTGACTGCAAGAGGATACAAGATGACTTGGACAGGATTTGTGATTGGTGTAAAGAATGGCAGTTAACTCTAAATATAGATAAATGTAAATTAATGCAGATCAGTAGGAAAAAGAATCCTGTAATGTTTGAATACTCCATTAGAAGTGTAGCGCTTGACACAGTCACGTCGATTAAATATTTGGGCGTAACATTGCAGAGCGATATGAAGTGGGACAAGCATGTAATGGCAGTTGTGGGGAAGGCGGATAGTCGTCTTCGGTTCATTGGTAGAATTTTGGGAACATGTGGTTCATCGGTAAAGGAGACCCCTTATAAAACACTAATACGACCTATTCTTGAGTACTGCTCGAGCGTTTGGGATCCCTATCAGGTCGGATTGAGGGAGGACATAGAAGCAATTCAGAGGCGGGCTGCTAGATTTGTTACTGGTAGGTTTGACCATCACGCGAGTGTTACGGAAATGCTTCAGGAACTCGGGTGGGAGTCTCTAGAGAAAAGGAGGCGTTCTTTTCGTGAATCGCTACTTAGTACATTTAGAGAACCAGCATTTGAGGCTGACTGCAGTACAATTTTACTGCCGCCAACCTATATTTCGCGGAAAGACCACAAAGATAAGATATGAGAGATTAGGGCTCGTACAGAGGCATACAGGCAGTCATTTTTCCCCCGTTCTGTTTGGGAGTGGAACAGGGAGAGAAGATGCTAGTTGTGGTACGAGGTACCCTCCGCCACGCACCGTATGGCGGATTGCGGAGTATGTATGTAGATGTTGATGAATAAAATGAAGTTTTATATAAGCCCAATGAAGTACTGAAACGACATGTGATATGTTTTTGTTTTGTGTTTTTTTTATTTTACCTTTTTTAGGTGGGGTGGGAAATTGCGTTCTCTAGCGCCACATCATAAACCTGAATATTTTTTTATTTTTCCGACACCAGACATCTGTTTCGCATTACAAATCAACAGGTTCTCATATAGCCTGAATTAAACCTCGATAATTTCAATTTTGCTATAAATACTTTTAATTTTTAAGTAAGAGTCAGGAGGATAACTATGTAGAACAAAATTGTTCTGTAGGTTGCGTAGCTCTTTAAACACCCTTACTCAGTTTATAGACAGTTCACCACTTCTGGTTTCGAAGGGAATCTAGTAAAACACTGATCGCATACACAATTGAAGCAATTGAAATGAGGTAACGCCCATTGGGTATGCAACAGACCTAACGTATAGGTAACGCGGTTAAAGTCTTCACTGACCAATGCTACTAGGAAGACTACCTTACAATAGTCTACATTAGCCTACAGTAATTTTACAACTCTAGCTTCATACTATTTACCTATGACTACAATATTCTTTGGGACAATTTCCTTTTCTTACAAGGACTTTTTCGTGTCAAACTTCTACATATAATTGGTGCTGAGTTCAGATTAAATGTTGTAATTATTTTTCAGTTAATGAAGATACCACATGTAATGGAACGTTTCCGATGATATAGTCACCTTAGAGAAAGTCTAATCACTTAGTACACGTTATGTGGTGAACATATCCACAAAATCTAATGAATATCAGATTGGTGGATAACGCTTTCCATTTTCTTCAGTGTATCTGTACACTTGTCATCACAGATCTTGGAACGAGCTAGTGAGACCTCGCTGCCGTCACCAGAGGACAGGACGTGGGAGGAGGGTCAGGGGCCGCGCGGCGGAGTGGAAGGAGGCGGCGCGGGAGAGCGGCCCTGCCGCGATGCGGGATCGAGGCCGGACGGCGGCATAAAGCGCCTGCCGGCTCATTGTGGCCGCTATCTGCGTGCCGGGCTACTTGGCCATGTTAATGCGCCGTCTGCTCGCTACGATCGCGCGGCTACCTGTCGCCGCTGCGAGATAAGGCCGCCCCACAATGGCCGCCGTGGGACACACCACACCGCCCTGCTGCCCCTTTATTAGCCGCTCCTTCCGCGATCGGTCCGCTGCCAGTCCCTTTCTTCCCCCCCCCCCCCCCCTGATGGCTACTCGGGATAGTGGGAAATAAAGAGGCGCTCATTGCAGTGGCACACAGTTGATTATATCCGCATACATCAACGGCAGCGTCCTTTCTGTGACCTGCGCGCTCGAGCGAACACGCCCGACGACAGATCTCGTTAGCTGCCGTGCGGCATTCAGCTCCCAGTTTTTATTTTGCTATTAGCCCGCTAACCTGCGATCTTATCTCACGGTAGGAACGTTTGCGGTCTTGAACGACTTCCTTATGACGGTTTTGATGTAATGTCACGCGTTCTTTACGTAGAGCTGTTACGACTCGGTGTGACTGCTCAGGAATGCTCGATAACAACAACAGCAACGTCGGTAGGGAGTAGAGAGAATATGAAGCTCTACATATAAAAGGAAATGCACTGATTCGCTGACTCACCATCGCCCAGCCCAAACCGCTAAGGACAGAAACTTGAAATTTGGAGAGGATATTTATCTTATATTGTAGGCATCGTTTGGTAAGAAATCGTTCTAAATTCCTTCCCTAAGACACTGAAACAAGAGACGAAAGGTTTTTTTGAAAATACATCGTCATTAAGATAATTTTGAAGCTAGAACTTCGAGAGTTTGTATTTGTTTTCTCGGTCATAAACTAAAAAAAAATACGTGCTTCAACATTTTTCGAAATTTAACCACTGATCGTGTAAAATAGTGCGTGAAAGTGTATTTTGAAAATAAATCATTGATAAAATGCTACCAAAGCATTTTGAAAGATATATCTATTAAAATTTGTATTTAACTTTAAGGTTAGAAAAGGTACGTGTTTCAGGGTTTTTGTAAATTCAACGCCTAAAGGGATACTTAGGGCATAAAAGTTTTTATAAAAATTTTTCATTATGAAAGTAGCTATATCTACGAAAATTGGTATTTGAACTCTGGGTTAGAAATAAAAAAATATGTGTTTAATTGTTTTTGGAAATTCAGTCCCTATGAGAGTTAAATTGGCGATAAAAGGTTTTATAAAAATATTTCATTACGAAAGTATTTTGTACAACTATTTCGTGATCTTTAAACACAGTTAAAGGTTAATGTATGAAGTGGTATTTGACTGCTAAAAAGTATGTGTTAGGTGATGGAAGTTTTTATGGAAATATCAACACAATAACTCAAAACGCGGGGTTAACGAAGACCTCCGACCACAATCGCTTTTTAATCAGAAGTACGTTGGGAAAAGTCTATGCTTCTATGGTCTTAATTAGCTTAATTTAGAAGGTCTTCCAGTTTGTAAACAACATAAAAATTTCGTTAAAGGCAAACAAACGAAAAATCCGTGCGGATCGTACAGTGCACGCGAGGGAAGCAGCAGGCTCTGCCTAGTTTCTTTATGAGGCTTCAGATTTCAGGAGAAAGCTATCTTCAAGGACGAAGTGCTTTAATAGGCGTGGTGGTATTCAAGAGAGGGTGTCATTGCCTTCCTCTGACCTCAGTTATAGTAGGTCATACAGGTTAAAGAAGTGAAAAAAAACAGACCGCTACGGTTCGGATCCTGCCTCGGGCATGGATGTGTGTGATGTCCTTAGGTTAGTTAAGTTTAAGTAGTTCTGAGTTCTAGGGGACTCATGACCACAGATGTTCAGTCCCGTATTGCTCAGAGGCATTTGAACCCGTTCCAGTTTTGTAATTTGACATCCACTTAGCCATCAAGTCACGCAAGAAGTTTCTTTCTTACAAACAGATTTAACCTCCAGCAATATCATCTCGGTTGGTGCATGACTTGGCAGTCCTTTTCCCTCGTTCACATGCTCAACGCGATATACTATGTACACATTTTTTTATAACTAACGGTGAAAACCCTAGTAGTCTTCTACAGAACTCCGAGTTTCATGAATTTATTTACGTAGGATCGATTCGGGTCACAGTGCCATGAAATGTTTTGACAGCGAACCATTCAGAAATACGAAACGTTTCAATGGGTTGCGTATCCATCATCTTCAGGCCAAGTCCTTATCCCGACACCGAAGTAAGAAGGGTAGTCTGTTAAACAGTTTCCCTTTCTTGGTCCGTAATTTCTGCAGCGTCTTGTAGCTGCGCTGTATATCCTCCCCGTAGAGATGTGTTTTATGCGATTGCAGGCTTTCTCGGCGTATTTCAGCTATGAAATCTTCACGGATTATCAGCCGAGTGGCGTCGTCTTCTTGTCGCAGGCGAAGCCTGAAGATGATGGATATGCAATCCATTGAAACGTTGCGACTAGAAGACGACGCCACTCGGCTGATAACCCGTGAAGATTTCATAACCAGCTCGCGCTGTTCCTCCGTGAGAACTAGAAAGTAGTAGATACAGGCATCCAGCTTCCTTGACTTCCGGAAGGAATTCGATACAGTTCCACACTGCCGCCTCACGAGGAAAATACGAGCGTGCGGAATAGCAGACGAAATGTGTGAATGGAACTGACAGAACATTGTGAGCCGAGCCGAAGCAATGTCCGTGTAGTTTGTTGAGCGCCGAGAGGGTTCCGCGCGCAGCTCTGTTTGTCGTGGGCGTTTTTCTGCCGCAGGCGAAGCTAGCTGCGGACAGCGAGAGACTGCTGGCCCATGGCCCATGGCCCATGGCCGGTGTGCGTTTTTTTTTTTTTCGGCCACGAGCGATGCGAACTTCGGTCGGGCATATAATATACGAGGGCAGTTCAATAAGTAATGCAACACATTTTTTTTCTGAAACAGGGGTTGTTTTATTCAGCACTGAAATACACCAGCTTATTCCCCAATCTTTTAGCTACACAACACTATTTTTCAACGTAATCTCCATTCAATGCTACGGCCTTACGCCACCTTGAAATGAGGGCCTGTATGCCTGCACGGTACCATTCCACTGGTCGATGTCGGAGCCAGCGTCGTACTGCATCAATAACTTCTTCAACATCCGCGTAGTGCCTCCCACGGATTGCGTCCTTCATTGGGCCAAACATATGGAAATCCGACGGTGCGAGATCGGGGCTGTAGGGTGCATGAGGAAGAACAGTCCACTGAAGTTTTGTGAGCTCCTCTCGGGTGCGAAGACTTGTGTGAGGTCTTGCGTTGTCATGAAGAAGGAGAAGTTCGTTCAGATTTTTGTGCCTACGAACACGCTGAAGTCGTTTCTTCAATTTCTGAAGAGTAGCACAATAGACTTCAGAGTTGATCGTTTGACCATGGGGAAGGACATCGAACAGAATAACCCCTTCAGCGTCCCAGAAGACTGTAACCGTGACTTTACTGGCTGAGGGTATGGCTTTAAACTTTTTCTTGGTAGGGGAGTGGGTGTGGCGCCATTCCATTGATTGCCGTTTTGTTTCAGGTTCGAAGTGATGAACCCATGTTTCATCGCCTGTAACAATCTTTGACAAGAAATTGTCACCCTTAGCCACATGACGAGCAAGCAATTCCGCATAGATGGTTCTCCTTTGCTCTTTATGGTGTTCGGTTAGACAACGAGGGACCCAGCGGAAACAAACCTTTGAATATCCCAACTGGTGAACAATTGTGACAGCACCACCAACAGAGATGTCAAGTTGAGCACTGAGTTATTTGATGGTGATCCGTCGATCATCTCGAACGAGTGTGTTCGCACGCTCCGCCATTGCAGGAGTCACAGCTGTGCACGGCCGGCCCGCACGCGGGAGATCAGACAGTCTTGCTTGACCTTGCGGCGATGCTGACATACGCTTTGCCCAACGACTCACCGTGCTTTTGTCCACTGACAGATCACCGTAGACATTCTGCAAGCGCCTATGAATATCTGAGATGCCCTGGTTTTCCGCCAAAAGAAACTCGATCACTGCCCGTTGTTTGCAACGCACATCCGTTACAGACGCCATTTTAACAGCTCCGTACAGCGCTGCCACCTGTCGGAAGTCAATGAAACTATACGAGACGAAGCGGGAATGTTTGAAAATATTCCATAAGAAATTTACGGTTTTTTCAACCAAAATTGGCCGAGAAAAAAAAATGTGTTGCATTACTTATTGAACTGCCCTCGTAGAGTAACGGAGAGTATCGATAATAGTACAGTATTGGGGTGGCTTCCGAGTTTGGGGAATCTGCATGAAAGTGCGTCGACGTGCCAGGGTGCCAGCTAGTGTCTAGTAATACACACTGATCAGCCATAACATTATGACCACCTACCTACTATCGATATAAACCCGTCCAGGCGATGGCAGCAGCATCTGGATAGAAATGACTGCTAGTTAGACACATGCACGGTGCAAGTAGTATCAGTGACTGGGCTGTCCGTGTGTAGAGTGGGGAAGACGCACGACCTAGCTGAGTTTCATCGGGGGCACACTTTGATGGCCCAGAGGCTCAGCATCAGCATTGCGGAAACTGCACGTCTGGTGTTCGAGGAGTGCTGTGGTGGGTGTCTTCAGCTTGCGGCGAAACCAATTTGGAACCACGTCCAGGCGTCGTGGGGATGGGCGGCAACCCCTC
Organism: Schistocerca cancellata; assembly: GCF_023864275.1. Taxonomy (NCBI): domain Eukaryota; kingdom Metazoa; phylum Arthropoda; class Insecta; order Orthoptera; family Acrididae; genus Schistocerca; species Schistocerca cancellata. The sequence goes on along the minus strand of NC_064631.1, from coordinate 29,788,963 downwards.
ATTACAGACGACGGACGTCGTAGGCTGGGCAGACTGGTAAAATAGACTGTCAACTGTGATGGAACCAACATCAGACTTTAATGCTGGGCAAAGTGTGTCTCAACACACAATGCATCGTACACTCCTAACGATGCTCTCCGCAGCCAACGGCCCATGATTTGCTGATATTAACACAACGACATCAGCAACTATGACTGAAATGGGCACGTGATCATCGGCACTGGACATTGGTGCAGTGGCAGAGCGTTGCATGGTCTGACAAATCCCGATACCTTCCTCATCATGCTGTAGGGGATTGGGGGGGGGGGGGAGCGGAGGAGGGCGAATCCGCCATCTTACAGGGGAACAGCTCATTGACGCATGTACTCCGCGATGGACACAAGATGGCGCTGGCTCCGTTATACTCTGGAGGACATTCATATGGACATCCATGCGTCCAGTGGAGCTCGTGTAAGACACCGTGACGGCCAAGGAGTATCGTACACTGGTTGCAGACCATGTGCACCCCTTCATGAGGATGATGTTGCCCCACAGAAATGGCATTTTTCGACAAGATAATGAGCCATGTCACAAGACCAGGAGTGTGATGGAGTGGTTCAAAGAACACAATAGCGAGTTCCAATTGATGTGCTGGTCCCCAATCGCCCGATCTGAACCCGATCGATCACGTCTGGGATGTCACTGAACGTGGCGTCAGACCTCATCACCTCCCTCCCCTGAATTTACAGTAATTAGGTTACCTGTGGGTGTAAATGTGGTGCCAACTCCCTCCTGTGACTCACCGATGCCCCATTGCTTCTATGCCATGACGCGTCGCCGGTGTTATCCATGCCAAAATTGGGCATGTCGACTATTAGGTAAGTCGCCATAATGCTTTGGCTGATCAGTGCAAAATAGAACTATGTCTACATGTATTACAGAAGCACTTTTGTCTAACCACTTTTGTGCCCAATCTTTCTCAGAAAAGATGTGCTTGCGTAAGCAATTGCCAGCATACCAGGCAGCAAAGAGGTTGCGAGAAAGTCGATTAAGGCCAAAGACAGACTTGCAAGAAGCGCCCCGCCAACGCACTCTCGGCCGCCAGTATTTAGATCGCCACCGCAGACCAGAGGGACGAGTCAGTTCGCAGTCAGTCATCCAGTGAGTCAACGAGTTGAGTCATCAGTCGCAGCCCAGTGGGAGTCGCAGCTGCAGTTAGCTCACCCTCTAGCTCAGGGTCAATCAGTACCTAAATACCAGTATAGTGTACATACTGGGACTTGTACTTCATCAGCGGTGGGGCTAGCGTGGACTATTATGGAGAGCTTGTACCACAACACCTGGACTGTCTTAAGTACCATCCAGTTTATGTTAATAAAGAAACCTGTAAATATATGAATGCACTTTGTGTCATAGAAAGAGAATACTGGTCACCAAACAACATCCTCTCCTTGCTCAGGGACTGGGTGTTGTATTGTCATTATCATCATATTTCATCCCCATCGACACGCAAGTCACCAAAGTGGCATCATCTCGAAAGACTTGCACCAGGCAAACGGTCTACCCGACGGGAGGCCCTAGCCACAAGGCATTTCCATTTCCTGACCCTATGAAGTTCTTTATGGTCTCATCGCAAATGAAAATATACCTTTTCAATAAGGAATAATTAATCAAACTAATATAATCTAACAATTGGTGCAAAATAATTGTAAATTATATATGCAATTATTAAATTGTTGTTATTAAAACGTGTACACACTTAGCTTACCGTTAAAAGGATATGCTTGCTACGTCGTGCCCATGAGGTATATGTAACGAGGTCACGTACTCATGGCTTTATCCCATTGCTTTTACCTGGTTTTACTCTAACTGTACCTTATCTGTAAAATTGTACTGCATAAGAAAGAAGGCTCTGAGCAGTATGGGACTCAACTGCTGTGGTCATCAGTCCCCTAGAACTTAGAACTACTTAAACCTAACTAACCTAAGGACATCACACACACCCATGCCCGAGGCAGGATTCGAACCTGCGACCGTAGCAGCAGCGCGGCTCCGGACTGGAGCGCCTAGAACCGCACGGCCAACGCGGCCGGCGCATAAGAAAGAAGGTAAAGAACCGTTTGACATAGCATACGTTCATGAAGCGTGTTAGAAGTATTATTCATTGTATTACTAGTTTAAACTTGTAATAGACCGTAAGAGTTCCTTACTGAATAAAAAAAAATCACAAAGTAGGACATACACCCATGAAAATCAAACCAATTAAAGGGTGTTTCAAGAAGATTTATCTGATTTCGAAACTTCATATTTATTAATAAACACATACAACAAATATGGGATCAACCGCAAAATACAAAATATTAAAGTTTTAGCTATGCTATTACAAATGCTCCATGTGTCCACCACCAGCTGCACGAACAACATCTAAATGGTAACTCAATCCGTCATAAGCTTTACAAAATGTATCTGCTCTTACAGAAGTAATGACGGCTGTTATTCTGTTCTTCACTTCTTCCATGTCCCGAGGTAAATGAGGAATGAACACACTTTCCTTCACGTATCCCCACAAGAAAATAGCGGATGGGTCATGTCTGGCGACCTTGGAGGCCACGAATGCAGGGCAGTGTCTCGGGGTATCGTACGCCCTATCCAGCGTTGAGGCAGGGTGTCACTGAGAAACTGTCGTACGTTGTGATGGCGCTCCATGCTCTTGAAAAATTAAGTCATCGACGTCCTCATGAAATTGTGGAAAGAGCCAGTTCTGCAGCATTTGAAGGTAACTGATTCCAGTCACTGTGTTTTCCTTAAAAAAAATAATGGACTGTACACATTTTCACCGGAAATGGTAGAAAAAAGCTTGACTTTAGGTGAATCTCTTTCGTGCTTAGTAATGTCACGAGGGTTCTGGAGTCCCCACATGCTCACGTTGTGTCGGATTACTTTAAAGCTAACATGAAGTGATCCTTCATCACTGAAAATTAATTGTGGTAAAAAAGTACCCTCTTCCACGAGCTCTAGCAGGGCATTGCTGAGGTCAGCCTGTTTCCTGCTTGAGCGGCGAGTAGACTTTCGTGGTCACCGCTCAAAAGTTTGCCGAATTCTTTCCACCATGTCGTCGGAAGTCCGAGCTCGATCTCGACTCTTACCTTTGCACAAGCTTCCTGTCTCTTGAAATTGGTGATACCAACGACAAATTTTTTGGGTGCTGGCGGATCAGTGCCAAAACCCTGACGAAAAGGATGATGGACCGAAATAACTGACTCACCCTTTGCAAACTGCAGCATACAAAATGTTTTCTGTTGACCGGACGCCATCTTACTTCTGACCGACTGAATAATGGGAAGACGTATTGACTGATGTACGCACATCGAAAGAAGTTTTGCATCACCTCGGTTCCGAGAGTTCCAGAACCTGTACAGAAAACTGGAATAGAGATCTACATGAACATAATTTCCGCCCTGTTTATTGCTCATGAAAACCACACATTCCATGTTGTACCACCATACAGCGAGACCCTCAGAAGTGCTGGTCCATACTGCTGTACACACCGGTACCTCTAATACCCAGTAGCAAGTCTTTTTGCATTGATGCATGCCTGTATTCGTCATGGCAAACTATCCATAAGTTCAAGGCACTGTCGGTACAGATTGTCCCAGTCCTCAACGGCGATTCGGCGTAGATCCCTCAGAGTGGTTGGTGGGTCACGACGTCCATAAACAGCCCTTTCAGGCGTGTTCGATAGGGTTCATGTCTGGAGAACATGCTGGCCACACTAGTCGAGCGATGTCGTTACCCTGAAGGAAGTCATTCACAAGATGCGCACCAGCGGAGTACGTCAGCCCCACATAATGCCACCCATAATCATCAGGAAACCTCCACCTTCCTCCACGCGATGGACAATGCGTCTAAAGCGTTCAGATTGACCGAGTTGCCTCCAAACACGTCTCCGCGATTGCCTGGTCGGAGGCATGTGCAACACTCATCGGTGAGGAGAACGTGATGCCAATCCTGAGCGGTCCATTCGGCATGATGTTGTTGTACCCATCTGTACCGCGCTGCATGGTGTCGTGGTTGCAAAGATGGACCTCGCCCTGGACGTCACGAGTGAAGCTGCGCATCATGCAGCCTATTGCCCGCAGTTGTAACACGACGTCCTGTGACTGCACGAAAAACGTTATTCGACATGGTGACGTTGCTGTCAGGGTTCCTCCGCGCAATAATCCGTAGGTGGCGGTCATCCACTGCAGTAGTAGTCCTTGGGCGGCCTGAGCGAGGCGTGTCATCGACAGTTCCTGTGTATCTCCTCCATATCCGACAACATCGCTTTGGTTCACTCCGAGACGCCTGGTCACTTCCCTTATTGAGAGCCCTTCTTGGCACAAAGTAACAATGTGGACGCGATCGAACCACGGTATTGACCGCCTAGGCGTGGTTGAACTACAGACAACACGAGTCGTGTACTCCGTTGCTGGTGGAATGAGTGGAAATGATCGGCTGTCGGACCCCCTCCGTCTAATAGACTCTGCTCATGCACGGTTGTTTACATCGTTTGGATGAGTTTAGTGACATTTCCGAACAGTCAAAGGGACTGTGTGATACAACATCCACAGTCAACGTCTGTCTTCATGAGTTCTAGGAACCGAGGTGATGCAAAACACTTTCTGATGTGTGTATAATGGCGATTTTCTGAAATTCTAGGCCACTCCCATTCAAACAACACACATTCCCTTGCGGCCCGTCCCAAGTTTAACGTCCAATTATTATCGTCCAAAATCAGGCCATTCATTTTGAAATGCCCTGCATTTTGCTCGACAGGAACGCAGTTGATAGTACCAAGCCTCACGGTGGCACTGAAGTTGCTGGCTGTGTTCATAATCTAACGGCCAAAAAAAAATGTTACCATCCGCCAAAGAGAAACACGAGGCTCTCAGTTTCACCTGAATTCTCGATTATACCCTAACTTCCCTTAGGCCCTTCTCAGAACCCGAGATCAACCAATGGACTACTATGAAATGTCGCTCGATTCATAGCCAGCCTATTCGAATAGTGTTGATGGAAGAAATTTCATCACTAATATTTGGATGGTAAGGGGAGCAGAGGGGATAGAGTGCAGTTCCTTCAAATGGCTCTGAGCACTATGGGACTTAACATCTGAGGTCATCAGTCCCCTAGAACTGAGAACTACTTAAACCTAACTAACCTAAGGACATCATACACATCCATGAACTGTGCAAGCAAAGTCAGCTTTACCCCAGGTGGTACACAACCCGGCTGTCGACAGGCGGCAGTTGGAATTCCGGATTCTGGGGAGTCCAGGTTAGCACGGCAGAGAATATTGAAGATCTTTTGTAAATTTCCCTACAAGCAGAAAACATGCATTTGTAAACTACACGCCGCGCGGGATTAGCCGAGCGGTCTTAGGCGCAGCAGTCATGGGCTGTTCGGCTGGTCTTGGCGGAGGTTCGTGTCCTCCCTCGGGCATGGGTGTGTGTGGGTTAGTCCTTAGGATAATTTAGGTTAAGTAGTGTGTAAGCTTAGGGACTGATGACCTTAGCAGTTAAGTCCCATAAGATTTCACACACATAAGAACTTTTTTTTTTATAACTAAACATCGATACATTGATCCAAGCACGAAAACTAAATAATCTACAAAAGAAATCGACCAACAAAAAATTCTCATCCTTGGTCTTCACGAACCACGACTAACTGACAGTGAAACCTTGCATTACGGAACCCATTGCATCTTCAAGAGCAAAATACAACAAAAGGTAGCGAAAGGCGTACCAACCTTCGGCATCGCTTTTCTCGAACACAGATCTATCATCAACTCTGTCAAAGAAGTCACACCCATCAACAATCGACTTATGACTACGCTCATTCAGAGCCCCAGTAAAAAATATACACTCATCAATGCACATGCTCCCACCAACATCGAAAATAAGAAAAACACCAAAAATGTCGAAAAATTCTGGAACACACTCGAAAATACTATGAGCAAAATTCACCAAGATGACGTGAAAATACTAATGGGAGAATTCAACTCTCTATTTGGAACAGAAAAAACCTACAGAAAAACCATTGGTACAAATTCAACATACCGAAACGCTTAGACCAACGGCACACGTCTGACTGTCTTTTGCCAACAATTCAACCACAAAAGGAAGTCTTCCCACTTTAGGAAAAAACCAGTTCCCAGGTAACATGATTGGCTACCAGGTGCAAGCTGCTTTCGTTCGCCTTTCGAGACTCGCTGAAAGCCAGATTTTTAATTCTTTCGTAGCTGAGCTACAAGCAGGCAGATACAAACTCAATAAGGAAATCGTAAGATAACGTTCGAGCAAAATTCGTCTTGCTTCTTACAGTAACCCTTAGTGTCAGAGCGAAAACCTTACGGTACTGCCAATTTCATAATGCCACTTTTGTTTTCTGCCGACATATTTTTTGTTGTTGTGAATACATAATTTTGTCTATGAAATGCCACATTTTCATAATACTTGCCAATGATACAGGAAATGAAGTAAATACAGATCTTTTCGAAGTCAAAAGTCGGTAATATGCTACTAATTCGTGTTAAAATAGTCTCAATCGTCTTACAGACACTTAATGCTTTATTAAGATAGACTGCCGTCGTGATGTTTCTGTAGTAAGCTGAATTTAATTTGTATTAGTACAGTGAATATTTTAATTGCATTTTCCATTAGTTTACTAATCGTAACAGTAATCATCAAAGATAAATTAATCAGCAGCTCAATTTTCTTTCACGATATCTAAAACAATCTGACAATGCTAAAGTTGTTTGCAAATTCTACGCCTGTAGAAACCCACTGGTTCTAACGATGTCATTAAACCAGTGTAGTTTTAAGAGTATTTTCGTCTAGAAATGAATTGCCTTGACGGTTGATCGATCAAGAGCGGGAGAGGTAAAATTTTACGAATATAAGACGAGAGGGACAAGTGCTTGAGAGAGGACTTCCCTATCAATACAAGTGCCTGAGAGACGACTTTCCTATCAATCTCCTGGATAGTTTTGTTTCTCAAATCAACATAGTGAGTTATCATGCAGTAGCACAGGTGATGTAGTTTTGTTGCTCGATTTTCTTACACTGCGACCGAAAGGCGTCTCAGTTGTTAACAACAAATTCCAGCTGTGTTGCACACTCCCCTTGGGGCAGAATTCGTAGCCCAAAACACATTTTTGGAGCTATCAGATGTACAATATTATGTTCACACTACTCTTTGCTCTAGTCTACGTCTTTTGGTGGGGCTCAGGCTTTCATTTGTTCTTAGGAAGTTTTCGATAAAGGCATCATAACACGTCACCAGTAACAGTACTGCATAAGAATGCTCAATGAGCGTCCTGATGACGTTCAATAATAGTCACTCCGTTGATTTTTGTTGTTTCGAATTAGAGCATGCAGTGCCCCTACACGAGACTTCTGAACTTTGCCTGTTGAATGCAAATGTCGCATGATGGAAAAATGGTAATCTGTCACATATATCAGTAGTCGAGACTTCCTTAATGTGGAAAATCATTCATGCCAGAACGATCTTTGCTGAAACAAGAATATCTTTTTCTGGCGTGTTTTTCCCAAAAGCACTCGCTCCAAACACAGTTCAAATCTTTCTAGCTGCCTCTTCTACAGTCACCCCTCTGTTATACCAAAGTAAATGTTGTGTTGCAGATGTTACACCTTATTCCACTTGCGACTCAATTTTACAATGCATAACTGTAGTTCATGATTTTCAAGTATTCAAAATCCAATGCTTAACTGCAAGATGATAACTAGACCTTCAAATTCGAAAATGGCATTGATACATATAGTGACAGCGTGGCGCCGCCTTCACATGGGCGGCACCGGATTTCATGCGGCAGGTGGCGTCTGGCCGGTGGCCGGTAGCCGCTGCAGCGCGAGGAAACGCCCAAGCGTAAGCTGTTATGATCGCGACGCAGCCACGAACTGTCCTGCGGAATTGCTTCTGGAATACTTATTATTGTGGGTGGGTAGAATGTTAAGCGAATTGTCTTCGATGTTCAATCAGACTCATAACTTTAGACCGAAATGTGGTAAAATGTGGTAAAAAATGCGAACATGCGACTCTAAGCTTAGAATACACGACGATTACCGCAAGACCACGGGCTCACTCCGGCCATATCAGTTAGGAAGTAGACAACACTTCCTCCTAACACTTCCCCATCTTACAGTGGTGCCAGATTGTGCAGATGGCCGGACGTAGAGTTGTCAAGGGCGGTCAGTTTTATTGGCCACCTTAAGTGAACGACTCGGACTTAGTCTCTGTGGCGGCCGGCCGGCGGTCAGTTTTTATGTCTAAGACTGTACATGTAGATGTACTCCTTTCACAGTGTGAACATGGGCACCTCCAAATTCGATACCTGTCATTCTGTCACGTATCCACGTCGACCTGCTTTACTCGGATGCTCCCATACTACAGACTGACTGTCACGTATATGTCTCTTTACTGCCGTATCTTACGTCAGCGATGGAGGCCGACACGGCCACCCGGTACCGAACCTCCACCATGTACCGCGCTGTATATCGAAGAGTGTGCTCGTTTAAGACGATGGCTAATCCGGGTATCTTCAACAGATAAGAGAAATTTCGTAATTTTGCATGATGTCTTAGTCTGATTTTCGCGTTATTTTCGTCGTTTTGTGTTGATAAACATTTCTGAAAACTTTCCACACAGCGACACATTTACAACATATAATCACGTAGGAGGTAGGCGACCATGTTGATAAATAATAGTAGTACAGCGTAAAGGCTGGAATGGCCGCTAGTCAAAACCACGCTCTTCAAAAATAGAATGACTTTATCGCTCGTAATATAACGCATTTCGGACTTACCCATCTTGAGATAGGGCTAGGAGCAATATGCTGCACATAGACATAAAGGTCATAAGAAGCGCACGTAACGATCTTAAGAAGATTTCGCGGCCTTCCCTGAAACGTTCATATCAACAGTAAACCCTCATTTTACACGCGTCAGACTCAACTAAGAACAATATTTAACGTTCATAAAACTAGGTTGAGCTTTTTCCGCTCTTAAAGGAAAATACACTCCTGGAAATTGAAATAAGAAAACCGTGAATTCATTGTCCCAGGAAGGGGAAACTTTATTGACACATTCCTGGGGTCAGATACATCACATGATCACACTGACAGAACCACAGGCACATAGACACAGGCAACAGAGCATGCACAATGTCGGCACTAGTACAGTGTATATCCACCTTTCGCAGCAATGCAGGCTGCTATTCTCCCATGGAGCCGATCGTAGAGATGCTGGATGTAGTCCTGTGGAACGGCTTGCCATGCCATTTCCACCTGGCGCCTCAGTTGGACCAGCGTTCGTGCTGGACGTGCAGACCGCGTGAGACGACGCTTCATCCAGTCCCAAACATGCTCAATGGGGGACAGATCCGGAGATCTTGCTGGCCAGGGTAGTTGACTTACACCTTCTAGAGCACGTTGGGTGGCACGGGATACATGCGGACGTGCATTGTCCTGTTGGAACAGCAAGATCCCTTGCCGGTCTAGGAATGGTAGAACGATGGGTTCGATGACGGTTTGGATGTACCGTGCACTATTCAGTGTCCTCTCGACGATCACCAGTGGTGTACGGCCAGTGTAGGAGATCGCTCCCCACACCATGATGCCGGGTGTTGGCCCTGTGTGCCTCGGTCGTATGCAGTCCTGATTGTGGCGCTCACCTGCACGGCGCCAAACACGCATACGACCATCATTGGCACCAAGGCAGAAGCGACTCTCATCGCTGAAGACGACACGTCTCCATTCGTCCCTCCATTCACGCCTGTCGCGACACCACTGGAGGCGGGCTGCACGATGTTGGGGCGTGAGCGGAAGACGGCCTAACGGTGTGCGGGACCGTAGCCCAGCTTCATGGAGACGGTTGCGAATGGTCCTCGCTGATACCCCAGGAGCAACAGTGTCCCTAATTTGCTGGGAAGTGGCGGTGCGGTCCCCTACGGCACTGCGTAGGATCCTACGGTCTTGGCGTGCATCCGTGCGTCGCTGCGGTCCGGTCCCAGGTCGACGGACACGTGCACCTTCCGCCGACCACTGGCGACAACATCGATGTACTGTGGAGACCTCAAGCCCCACGTGTTGAGCAATTCGGCGGTACGTCCACCCGGCCTCCCGCATGCCCACTATACGCCCTCGCTCAAAGTCCGTCAACTGCACATACGGTTCACGTCCACGCTGTCGCGGCATGCTACCAGTGTTAAAGACTGCGATGGAGCTCCGTATGCCACGGCAAACTGGCTGACACTGACGGCGGCGGTGCACAAATGCTGCGCAGCTAGCGCCATTCGACGGCCAACACCGCGGTTCCTGGTGTGTCCGCTGTGCCGTGCGTGTGATCATTGCTTGTACAGCCCTCTCGCAGTGTCCGGAGCAAGTATGGTGGGTCTGACACACCGGTGTCAATGTGTTCTTTTTTCCATTTCCAGGAGTGTATAATACAAATTCTCTGATCCGTTTTTGTAGAAAACAGTCACCAATCTACCAAAACCTATGTAACATTTTTAACAGCCGACAACAGACAAAACAGAGTCTGGTTGTGATTAGTAGTGCACATCTTGTGCAGCAGTAGATCCTAGAGACACTGAAGAGCCAAATGAACTGCTACATCTGCCTAATATCGTGTAGGGACCCCGCGAGCACGCAGAAGTGCCGCGATGCGACGTGGCATGGTTTCGACTAATGTCTGAAGTAATGTTGATGGGAACTGACACCATGACGAGTACGAGGGGGTGGAGAGCTCTGCTGAACAGATTTGCTGAATGATGTTCAGTCTGGGGAGTATGGTGGCCTGCGGAAGTGTTTAAACTCAGAAGAGTGTTTCTGGAGCCACTCTGAAGCAATTGTGGACGTGTGGGGTGCCGCATTGTCTGGTTGGAATTTCCGAAGTCCGTCGGAATGCGCAATGGACACGAATGGATGCAGGTGATCAGATACGATACTTACGTACGTCTTATCTGTCAGAGTCGTATCTAGAGGTATCATGGGTCCCAAATCACTCCAACTGCGCACGCCTCACACCACTACAAACCTCCAACAGCCTGAATATTCCCCTGCTGACATGCAGGGTCCATAGCTTCATGAGGTTGTCTTCATACCCGAATACGTCCATCCGCTCCATACTATTTGAAACGAGACTCGTGTGACGAGGCAACATGTTTCCAGTCGTCAACAGTATAATGTTGGTGTTGTCGGGCCGGGGCGAGGCGTAAAGCATTGTGTCGTGCAGTTATCAAGGATACACGAGTGGGCCTCCGTCTCCGAAAGTCCATATCGATGATGTTTCGTTGACTGGTTCGCACGCTGCCACTTGTTGATGGTACAGCATCGATATCTGCAACAATTTTCGGAAGGGTTGCACTTCTATCACCTTAAACGAGTCTCTTCAGTCGTTGTTCGTTCCGTTCTTCCAGGATCTTTTCCCGGCCTTAGCGATGTCGGAGATTCCATGTTCTACGGGATTCCTGACATTCAAGGTACACTCGTGAAATGGTCGTACGAGAAAATCCCCATTTCATTACTATCTCGGAGATGCTGTGTCCCATCGCTCGTGCGCCGACTATAACACCACTTTCAAATACACTTAAATCTTGGTAACCTGCCACCGTAGCAGCAGTAACAGACCTAACAACTGCGCCAAACACTTCTTGTCTTATATAGTTGTTGCCGACCGCAGCGCCGTATTCTGCCCGTTTACATATCTCTGTATTTGAATAACCATGCCTGTATCAATTTCTTTGGAGCTTAAATGTATCTGAGGATAGTTAAGTGACAAATGTGTCAGATTAGGAGCAAAAAAGTCATCCTCATTTTGAAGCATGGCTCTTTGATTACCGACCAATCCATCCTTCATACAGCACTTCTGTTAGTTATCCATACAGTGTTAGCTATATTTGTCTTTTGTCAGCTGTAAAAAAGGTGACATGGATTTTGGTAGAACAGCGGTTATTTTCCACAAAAATGGATCAGAGGATTTGAATTAAATTTTGCTATAAGAGGGGAAAATGCTCAACAAAGTATTGTGACCGTTAAATATTGTTTCTTTCTCCGTGTAAAAAAAGGGCTTACAAATGGTGTAATGGTTTCGAGGAAGGCCGTGAAGACTTTGGAGATGACAAGCGTACTGGAAATCCCAGCACATCATCAGTTAATGAAATCGTGAAAAAAGTGTAAGAAACGATTAAGAACGATCGCCGAAACACAGTCACAGAAGTCGCCCAGCATGTTGGCACAGCAGCTGTCTAATTACAATAATTTTTTCTGGGTTTTTAGATATGAAACGTGCCACAGCAAATTTTGTTCCAAAACTTGAATTTCGCACCGAAACACCAACGAATTCAGACTGTCAGGAGGCGCTAGATAAAGTCAACAGCGATGCAGAACTACTGAAACGTGTCGTAATAGCTGAATGATGAAGCATAAATATACGGATATGTCATCGAAACTAAAGGCCAATCGTCCCAGCGGAATCCTTCTGGACTGTCAGGACCAGGAAAAGATACTTTCAACGCAAAAAAGAAAAGAAAAGGTTTATTGCAAAACAACTCATGGCTTTTGCAACACACTTCGTTGCTTGTTCGTGATTTTTTTGTCCATAAACAATACTGTAATGATAGCACGGACTCCATGTTCGCCAGACGTGGCTAAACGTGAAATTTTTTATCCGAAAAGTAAAGAATATTTTAAACGACTATCGTTCTACACGCACAGATGAAATTCAAAACGCGTCGTTGACAGAGCTGCAAGCTATATCGAAAATCGAGTTCCAGAAGTGTTTTGGCGATCGGTGAAAAGCGCAGGCATTGTGTATAATATCTAATGGGGATTACATATAGCCGACCGAAGTGGCCGAGCGGTTGTAGGAGCTTCAGTCTGGAACGGCGCGACCGCTACGGCTGCAGGTTCGAATCCTGACTCGAGCATGGATGTGTGTGATGTCCTTAGGTTAGTTAGGTTTATATAGTTCTAAGTTCTAGGGGACTGGTGACCTCAGAAGTTAAGTCCCATAGTGCTCAGAGCCATTTGGACCATTTGATTGCATATATTTACACTGTGTATTAAAAAGTATGCGGACACCTAGCTGAAAATGTTTCATTATGAAAGTAGCTATATCTACGAAAATTGGTATTTGAACTCTGGGTTAGAAATAAAAAAAATATGTGTTTAATTGTTTTTGGAAATTCAGTCCCTATGAGAAATAAAGCTCTGAAATTCGTATTTGGCACCTCGGATACAAATAAAAAAATACTATTTCAGTATTTTTTGGAAATTGAACCCATAAGAGGGTGAAATAGGGAATGAAAATTTTTGTACAACTATTTCGTGATATTTAAACACAGTTAAAGGTGAATGTATGAAGTGGTATTTGACTCCTAAAAAGTATGTGTTAGGTGATGGAAGTTTTTATGGAAATATCAACACAATAACTCAAAACGCGGGGTTAACGAAGACCTCCGACTCCATCTACCACAATCGCTTTTTAATCAGAAGTACGTTGGGAAAAGTCTATGCTTCTATGGTCTTAATTAGCTTAATTTAGAAGGTCTTCCAGTTTGTAAACAACATAAAAATTTCGTTAAAGGAAAACAAACGAAAAATCCGTGCGGATCGTACAGTGCACGCGAGGGAAGCAGCAGGCTCTGGCTAGTTTCTTTATGAGGCTTCAGATTTCAGGAGAAAGCTATCTTCAAGGACGAAGTGCTTTAATAGGCGTGGTGGTATTCAAGACAGGGTGTCATTGCCTTCCTCTGACCTCAGTTATAGTAGGTCATACAGGTTAAAGAAGTGAAAAAGACAGACCGCTACGGTTCGGATCCTGCCTCGGGCATGGATGTGTGTGATGTCCTTAGGTTAGTTAAGTTTAAGTAGTTCTGAGTTCTAGGGGACTGATGACCACAGATGTTCAGTCCCGTATTGCTCAGAGGCATTTGAACCCGTTCCAGTTTTGTAATTTGACATCCACTTAGCCATCAAGTCACGCAAGAAGTTTCTTTCTTACAAACAGATTTAACCTCCAGCAATATCATCTCGGTTGGTGCATGACTTGGCAGTCCTTTCCCTCGTTCACATGCTCAACGCGATATACTATGTACACATTTTTTTGTAACTAACGGTGAAAACCCTAATAGTCTTCTACAGAACTCCGAGTTTCATGAATTTATTTACGTAGGATCGATTCGGGTCACAATGCCATGAAATGTTTTGACAGCGAACCATTCAGAAATACTAAACCCCTGTGTGATGAACATGCAAATACAAATACGTGCCAGACCGGGACTCGAAGTCAGATTTGTTGTTTATTGCAAACACTGTTCTTAACCAGAAGATTATCTGAGCACGCCTCCAGGCCTGGCTTACATTCATTGTTACACATTTTAGATTGTCAACATGAGAATTTCATCTCCAGCACAGAAAATGTTGAGCGTCCGTGGACATAGCTCAAGGTATTGCACAGTACGCCTTACAATTAGACCGAAATGTGCCGAACAAAGTAGGGAGTCATGGGAAACACCACCCGTGGTTCGACGGCCGTGTTGGAAAGCTGCTACGAAGGCAAGCAGAGCTACACTGCAAATGCAAACGTAGTCACAGCCTCCTCCAAAAAAAAAAAAAAAAAAAAAAAAAAAAAAAAAAAAAAAAAAAAAAACCTACCTGAAAGTTTCTCTGAGAAAGATTTTACTATGATGCATTCTTTAAATCGCCGGGCTAACGTCAAAATGACCGATATCGAAACAAGTGAGCACGGGATGGAAAAGCAACTGAGGTCGCCCAACAGAGGAAAGGCCGCTGGACCTGACGGGATACTAGTGAGTTTCTATACAGTGTGCGAAAAAGTACTTGGAAGAGGGGTTCTAGCGGCGCTGTATCGAAGGTCACTAGAGAAGCAAACCGTTCCGAGTCATTGGAAAAAAGAGTACGTCATTCCCAAGAACGATCGTCGAACAGATGCACATAACTGTAGGTCTATATCTCTGACTGTTATGAAATTTCGAATATGTTTTACTCTCGCGTATTGTGACATGCGGACAGAAAATTTCCTCTGTAGGAAACACATCGTGTGAAACCCAGCTCGCTCTATGCGACTGCAGGATTTCTCGGCGTTTTTCAGCTATGAAATCTTCACGGGTTATCAGCCGAGTGGCGTCGTCTTCTAGTCGCAACGTTTCAATGTGTTGCGTATCCATCATCTTCAGGCCAAGTCCTTATCCCGACACCGAAGTAAGAAGGCTAGTCTGTTAAACAGTTTCCCTTTCTTGGTCTGTAATTTCTGTAGCGTCTTGTAGCTGCGCTGTATATCCTCCCCGTAGAGATGTGTTTTATGCATTTGCAGGCTTTCTCGGCGTATTTCAGCTATGAAATCTTCACGGGTTATCAGCCGAGTGGCGTCGTCTTCTAGTCGCAGGCGAAGCCTGAAGATGATGGATATGCAATCCATTGAAACGTTGCGACTAGAATACGACGCCACTCGGCTGATAACCCGTGAAGATTTCATAACAAGCTCGCTCTGTTCCTCCGTGAGACCTAGAAAGTAGTAGATACAGGTATCCAGTTTCCTTGACTTCCGGAAGGAATTCGATACAGTTCCACACTGCCGCTTCATGAGGAAAATACGAGCGTGCGGAATAGCAGACGAAATGTGTGAATGGAACTGACAGAACATTGTGAGCCGAGCCGAAGCAATGTGCGTGTAGTTTGTTGAGCGCCGAGAGGGTTCCGCGCGCAGCTCTGTTTGACATGAGCGTTTTTCTGCCGCAGGCGAAGCTACAGGGTGTTTCAAAAATGACCGGTATATTTGAAACGGCAATAAAAACTAAACGAGCAGCGATAGAAATACACAGTTTGTTGCAATATGCTTGGGAAAACAGTACATTTTCAGGCAGACAAACTTTCGAAATTACAGTAGTTACAATTTTCAACAACAGATGGCGCTGCGGTCTGGGAAACTCTATAGTACGATATTTTCCACTATCCACCATGCGTAGCAATAATATGGCGTAGTCTCTGAATGAAATTACCCGAAACCTTTGACAACGTGTCTGGCGGAATGGCTTCACATGCAGATGAGATGTACTGCTTCAGCTGTTCAATTGTTTCTGGATTCTGGCGGTACACCTGGTCTTTCAAGTGTCCCCACAGAAAGAAGTCACAGGGCTTCATGTCTGGCGAATAGGGAGGCCAATCCACGCCGCCTCCTGTATGTTTCGGATAGCCCAAAGCAATCACACGATCATCGAAATATTCATTAAGGAAATTAAAGACGTCGGCCGTGCGATATGGCCGGGCACCATCTTGCATAAACCACGAGGTGTTCGCAGTGTCGTCTAAGGCAGTTTGTACCGCCACAAATTCACGAAGAATGTCCAGATAGCGTGATGCAGTAATCGTTTCGGATCTGAAAAATGGGCCAATGATTCCTTTGGAAGAAATGGCGGCCCAGACCAGTACTTTTTGAGGATGCAGGGACGATGGGACTGCAACATGGGGCTTTTCGGTTCCCCATATGCGCCAGTTCTGTTTTTTGACGAAGCCGTCCAGGTAAAAATAAGCTTCGTCAGTAAACCAAATGCTGCCCACATGCATATCGCCGTCATCAATCCTGTGCACTATATCGTTAGCGAATGTCTCTCGTGCAGCAATAGTAGCGGCGCTGAGGGGTTGCCGCGTTTGAATTTTGTATGGATAGAGGTGTAAACTCTGGCGCATGAGACGATACGTGGACGTTGGCGTCATTTGGACCGCAGCTGCAACACGGCGAACGGAAACCCGAGGCCGCTGTCGGATCACCTGCTGCACTAGCTGCGCGTTGCCCTCTGTGGTTGCCGTACGCGGTCGCCCTACCTTTCCAGCACGTTCATCCGTCACGTTCCCAGTCCGTTGAAATTTTTCAAACAGATCCTTTATTGTATCGCTTTTCGGTCCTTTCGTTACATTAAACCTCCGTTGAAAACTTCGTCTTGTTGCAACTACACTGTGTTCTAGGCGGTGGAATTCCAACACCAGAAAAATCCTCTGTCCTAAGGAATAAACCATGTTGTCTACAGCACACTTGCACGTTGTGAACAGCCCACGCTTAGAGCAGAAAGACGACGTACAGAATGGCGCACCCACAGACTGCGTTGTCTTCTATATCTTTCACATCACTTGCAGCGCCATCTGTTGTTGAAAATTGTAACTACTGTAATTTCGAAAGTTCGTCCGCCTGAAAATGTACTGTTGTCCCAAGCATATTGCAACAAACGGTGTATTTCTATCGCTGCTCGTTTAGTTTTTATTGCCGTTTCAAATATACCGGTCATTTTTGAAACACCCTGTAACTGCGGACAGCGAGAGACTGCTGGCCCATGGCCCATGGCCGGTGTGCGTTTTTTTTTTTTTTTTCCGGCGACGAGCGATGCGAACTTCGGTCGGGCATATAATATAGAGTAACGGAGAGTATCGATAATAGTACAGTATTGTGGTGGCTTCGGAGTTTGCGGAATCTGCATGAAAGTGCGTCGACGTGCCAGGATGCCAGCTAGTGTCTAGTAATACACACTGATCCGCCAGAACATTATGACCACCTACCTACTATCGATATAAACCCGTCCAGGCGATGGCAGCAGCATCTGGATAGAAATGACTGCTAGTTAGACACACGCACGGTGCATGTAGTACCAGTGACTGGGCTGTCCGTGTGTAGAATGGGGAAGACGCACGACCTAGCTGAGTTTCGTCGAGGGCACACTTTGATGGCCCAGAGGCTCAGCATTAGCATTTCGGAAACTGCACGTCCGTTGTTCGAGGAGTGCTGTGGTGAGTGTCTTCAGCTTGCGGCGAAACCAGGTTGGAACCACGTCCAGGCGTCGTGGGGATGGGCGGCAACCCCTCATTACAGACGACGGACGTCGTAGGCTGGGCAGACTGGTAAAATAGGCTGTGAACTGTGATGGAACCAACATCAGACATTAATGCTGGGCAAAGTGTGTCTCAACACACAGTGCATCGTACACTCCTAACGATGCTCTCCGCAGCCAACGGCCCATGATTTGCTAATATTAACACCACGACATCAGCAACTATGACTGAAATGGGCACGTGACCATCGGCACTGGACATTGGTGCAGTGGCAGAGCGTTGCGTGGTCTGACAAATCCCGATACCTTCCTCATCATGCTGTAGGGGGTGGGGTGGGGGGGGGGCCGGAGGAGGGCGAATCCGCCAACTTACAGGGGAACAGCTCCTTGACGCATGTAATCCGCGATGGACACAAGATGGCGCCAGCTCCATTATTCTCTGGAGGACATTCACATGGACATCCACGCGTCCAGTGGAGCTCGTGTAAGACACCATGACGGCCAAGGAGTATCGTACACTGGTTGCAGACCATGTGCACCCCTTCATGAGGATCATGTTGCCCCACATAAATGGCATTTTTCGACAAGATAATGCGCCATGTCACAAGACCAGGAGTGTCATGGAGTGGTTCGAAGAACACAATAGCGAGTTCCAATTGATGTGCTGGTCCCCAATCGCCCGATCTGAACCCGATCGACCACGTCTGGGATGTCACTGAACCTGGCGTCAGACCTCATCACCTCCCTCCCCTGAATTTACAGTAATTAGGTTACCAGTGGGTGTAAATGTGGTGCCAACTCCCTCCTGTGACTCACCACTGCCCCATTGCTTCTATGCCATGACGCGTCGCCGGTGTTATCCATGCCAAAGTTGGGCATGCCGACTATTAGGTAAGTCGTCATAATGCTCTGGCTCATCAGTGTAAAACAGAACTATGTCTACATGTATTACAGAAGCACTGTTGTCTAACCACTTTTGTGCCCAATCTTTCTCAGAAAAGATGTGCTTGCGTAAGCAATTGCCAGCATACCAGGCAGCAAAGAGGTTGCGAGAAAGTCGATTAAGGCCAAAGACAGACTTGGAAGAAGCGCCCCGCCAACGCACTCTCGGCCGCCAGTATTTAGATCGCCACCGCAGACCAGAGGGACGAGTCAGTTCGCAGTCAGTCATCCAGTGAGTCAACGAGTTGAGTCATCAGTCGCAGCCCAGTGGGAGTCGCAGCTGCAGTTAGCTCACCCTCTAGCTCAGGGTCAATCAGTACCTAAATACCACTATAGTGTACATACTGGGACTTGTACTTCATCAGCGGTGGGGCTAACGTGGACTATTATGGAGAGCTTGTACCACAACACCTGGACTGTCTTAAGTAGCATCCAGTTTATGTTAATAAAGAACCCTGTAAATATATGAACGCAGTTTGTGTCATAGAAAGAGAATACCGGTCACCAAACAACATCCTCTCCTCGCTCAGGGACTGGGTGTTGTATTGTCATTATCATCATATTTCATCCCCATCGACACGCAAGTCACCGAAGTGGCATCATCTCGAAAGACTTGCACCAGGCGAACGGTCTACCCGACGGGAGGCCCTAGCCACAAGGCATTTCCATTTCCTGACCCTATGAAGTTCTTTATGGTCTCATCACAAATGAAAATATACCTCTTCAATAAGGAATAATTAATCAATGTATTATAATCTAACAATTGGTGCAAAATAATTGTAAATTCTATATGCAATTATTAAATTGTTGTTATTAAAACGTGTACACACAAGTAGCTTGCCGTTAAAAGGATATGCTTGTTACGTCGTGCCTATGAGGTATATGTAACGAGGTCACGTACTCATGGCTTTATCCCATTGCTTCTAGCTAGTTTTACTCTAACTGTACCTTATCTGTAAAACTGTACTGCATAAGAAAGAAGGTAAAGAACCGTTTGACATAGCATATGTTCATGAAGCGTGTTAGAAGTATTATTCATCGTATTACTAGTTTAAACTTGTAATAGACCGTAAGAGTTCCTTACTGAATAAAAAAAAATCACAAAGTAGGATATACACCCACGAAAATCAAACCAATTAAAGGGTGTTTCAAGAAGATTTATCTGATTTCGAAACTTCATATTTATTAATAAACACACAACAAATATGGGATCAACCGCAAAATACAAAATCTTAAAGTTTTAGCTATGCTATTACAAATGCTCCATGTGTCCACCACCAGCTGCACGAACAACATCTAAACGATAACTCAATCCGTCATAAGCTTTACAAAATGTATCTGCTCTTACAGAAGTAATGACGGCTGTTATTCTGTTCTTCACTTCTTCCATGTCCCGAGGTAAATGAGGAATGAACACACTTTCCTTCACGTATCCCCACAAGAAAATAGCGGATGGGTCATGTCTGGCGACCTTGGAGGCCAAGAATGCAGTGCAGTGTCTCGGGGTATCGTACGCCCTATCCAGCGTCGAGGCAGGGTGTCACTGGGAAACTGTCGTACGTTCTTGTGCCAGTGTGATGGCGCTCCATGCTCTTGAAAAATTAAGTCATCCACGTCCTCCTGAAATTGTGGAAAGAGCCAGTTCTGCAGCATTTGAAGGTAACTCATTCCAGTCACTGTGTTTTCCTTTAAAAAAAATGGACTGTACACATTTTCACCGGAAATGGTAGAAAAAAGCTTGACTTTAGGTGAATCTCTTTCGTGCTTATTAATGTCATGAGGGTTCTGGAGTCCCCACATGCTCACGTTGTGTCGGATTACTTTAAAGCTAACATGAAGTGATCCTTCATCACTGAAAATTAATTGTGGTAAAAAAGTACCCTCTTCCACGAGCTCTAGCAGGGCATTGCTGAGGTCAGCCTCTTTCCTGCTTCAGCGGCGAGTAGACTTTCGTGGTCACCGCTCAAAAGTTTGCCGAATTCTTTCCGCCATGTCGTCGGAAGTCCGAGGTCAATCTCGACTCTTACCTTTGCACAAGCATCCTGTCTCTTGAAACTGGTGATACCAACGACAAATTTTTTGGGTGCTGGCGGATCAGTGCCAAAACCCTGACGAAAAGGATGATGGACCGAAATAACTGACTCACCCTTTGCAAACTGCAGCATACAAAATGTTTTCTGTTGACCGGACGCCATCTTACTTCTGACCGACTGAATAATGGGAAGACGTATTGACTGATGTACGCACATCAAAAGAAGTTTTGCATCACCTCGGTTCCGAGAGTTCCAGAACCTGTACAGAAAACTGGAATAGAGATCAACATGAACATAATTTCCGCCCTGTTTATTGCTCATGAAAACCACACATTCCATGTTGTACCACCATACAGCGAGACCTTCAGAAGTGCTGGTCCGTACTGCTGTACACACCGGTACCTCTAATACCCAGTATCAAGTCTTCTTGCATTGATGCATGCCTGTATTCGTCATGGCAAACTATCCATAAGTTCAAGGCACTGTTGGTACAGATTGTCCCAGTCCTCAACGGCGATTCGGCGTAGATCCCTCAGAGTGGTTGGTGGGTCACGACGTCCATAAACAGCCCTTTCAGGCGTGTTCGATAGGGTTCATGTCTGGAGAACATGCTGGCCACACTAGTCGAGCGATGTCGTTACCCTGAAGGAAGTCATTCACAAGATGCGCACCAGCGGCGTACGTCAGCCCCACATAATGCCACCCATAAACATCAGGAAACCTCCACCTTCCTCCACTCGATGGACAATGCGTCTAAGGCGTTCAGATGGACCGAGTTGCCTCCAAACACGTCTCCGCGATTGCCTGGTCGGAGGCATGTGCGACACTCATCGGTGAGGAGAACGTGATGCCAATCCTGAGCGGTCCATTCGGCATGATGTTGTTGGACCCATTTGTACCGCGCTGCATGGTGTCATGGTTGCAAAGATGGACCTCGCCATGGACGTCAGGAGTGAAGCTGCGCATCATGCAGCCTATTGCCCGCAGTTGTAACACGACGTCCTGTGGCTGCACGAAAAGCGTTATTCAACATGGTGACGTTTCTGTCAGGGTTCCTCCGAGCAATAATCCGTAGGTGGCGGTCATCCACTGTAGTAGTAGTCCTTGGGCGGCCTGAGCGAGGCATGTCATCGACAGTTCCTGTGTATCTCCTCCATATCCGACAACATCGCTTTGGTTCACTCCGAGACGCCTGGTCACTTCCCTTATTGAGAGCCCTTATTGGCACAAAGTAACAATCGAACCACGGTATTGACCACCTAGGCGTGGTTGAACTACAGACAACACGAGTCGTGTACTCCGTTGCTGGTGGAATGAGTGGAAATGATCGGCTCTCGGACCCCCTCCCTCTAATAGGCTCTGCTCATGCATGGTTGTTTACATCGTTTGGATGAGTTTAGAGACATTTCTGAACAGTCAAAGGGACTGTGTGATACAACATCCACAGTCAACGTCTGTCTTCATGAGTTCTGGGAACCGAGGAGATGCAAAACACTTTCTGATGTGTGTATAATAGCGATTTTCTGACATTCTAGGCCACACCCATGCAAACAACACACATTCCCTTGCGGCCCGTCCCAAGTTTATCGTCCAATTATTATCGTCCAAAATCAGGCCATTCATTTTGAAATGCCCTGCATTTTGCTCGACAGGAACGCAGTTGATAGTACCAAGCCTCACGGTGGCACTGAAGTTGCTTGCTGTGTTCATAATCTAACGGCCAAAAAACAATGTTACCATCCGCCAAAGAGAAACACGAAGGTCTCAGTTTCACCTGAATTTTCGATTATACCCTAACTTCCCCTAGGCCCTTCTCAGAACCCGAGATCAACCAATGGACTACTATGAAGTGTCGCTCGATTCATAGCCAGCCTATTCGAATAGTGTTGATGGAAGAAATTTCATCACTAATATTTGGATGGTAAGGGGAGCAGAGGGGATAGAGTGCAGTTCCTTCAAATGGCTCTGAGCACTATGGGACTTAACATCTGAGGTCATCAGTCCCCTAGAACTGAGAACTACTTAAACCTAACTAACCTAAGGACATCACACACATCCATGCCCGAGGCAGGATTCGAACCTGCGACCGTAGCAGCAGCGCGGTTCCGTACTCAAGCGCCTAGAACCGCTCGGCCACAACGACCGCGTGCAGTTCCTGATCAGTTCACTATCCCCGAATGTCCAGGATTATTTTCCAGACCTCTCGGCAGTGTGTCACCAGCTGAGAGCCTGTGAAACTGCTGATGGTGATCCGGCCGTCGGATTGCAACGTTAAGCTCGGCGGCGCTCTCGCTGCTGTTCGCGAGGAGCAGATTGTGTGCTGGAAATGGGTTACGCACTCTACATCTACATCTACATCTACATCCATACTCCGCAAGCCACCTGACGGTGTGTGGCGGAGGGTACCTTGAATACCTCTATCGGTTCTCCCTTCTATTCCAGTCTCGTATTGTTCGTGGAAAGAAGGATTGTCGGTATGCTTCTGTGTGGGCTCTAATCTCTCTGATTTTATCCTCATGGTCTCTTCGCGAGATATACGTAGGAGGGAGCAATATACTGCTTGACCATTCGGTGAAGGTATGTTCTCGAAACTTTGACAAAAGCCCGAACCGAGCTACTGAGCCTCTCTCCTGCAGAGTCTTCCACTGGAGTTTATCTATCATCTCCGTAACGCTTTCGCGATTACTAAATGATCCTGTAACGAAGCGCGCTGCTCTCCGTTGGATCTTCTCTATCTCTTCTATCAACTCTATCTGGTACGGATCCCACACTGGTGAGCAGTATTCAAGCAGTGGACGATCAAGCGTACTGTAACCTACTTCCCTTGTTTTCGGATTGCATTTCCTTAGGATTCTTCCAATGAATCTCAGTCTGGCATCTGCTTTACCGACGATCAACATTATATGATCATTCCATTTTAAATCACTCCTAATGAGTACTCCCAGATAATTTATGGAATTAACTGCTTCCAGTTGCTGACCTGCTATTTTGTAGCTAAATGATAAAGGATCTATCTTTCTGTGTATTCGCAGCACATTACACTTGTCTACATTGAGATTCAATTGCCATTCCCTGCACCATGCGTCAATTCGCTGCAGATCCTCCTGCATTTCAGTACAATTTCCATTGTTACAACCTCTCGATATACTACAGCATCATCTGCAAAAAGCTTCAGTGAACATCCGATGTCATCTACCAGGTCATTTATGTATATTGTGAATAGCAACGGTCCTATGACACTCCCCTGCGGCACACCTGAAATCACTTTTACTTCGGAAGACTTCTCTCCATTGAGAATGACATGCTGCGTTCTGTTATCTATGAACTCCTCAATCCAATCACACAATTGGTCTGATAGTCCATATGCTCTTACTTTGTTCATTAAACGACTGTGGGGAACTGTATCGAACGCCTTGCGGAAGTCAAGAAACACGGCATCTACCTGTGAACCCGTGTCTATGGCCATCTGAGTCTCGTGGACGAATAGCGCCAGCTGGGTTTCACATGACCGTTTTTTCGAAACCCATGCTGATTCCTACAGAGTAGATTTCTAGTCTCCAGAAAAGTCATTATACTCGAACACAATACGTGTTCCAAAATTCTACAACTGATGGACGTTAGAGATATAGGTCTATAGTTCTGCACATCTGTTCGACGTCCCTTCTTGAAAACGGGGATGACCTGTGCCCTTTTCCAATCCTTTGCAACGATACGCTCTTCTAGAGACCTACGGTACACCGCTGCAAGAAGGGGGGCAAGTTCCTTCGCGTACTCTGCGTAAAATCGAACTGGTATCCCATCAGGTCCAGCGGACTTTCCTCTTTTGAGCGATTTTAATTGTTTCTCTATCCCTCTGTCGTCTATTTCGATATCTACCATTTTGTCATCTGCGCGACAATCTAGAGAAGGAACTGCAGTGCAGTCTTCCTCTGTGAAACAGCTTTGTGAAAAAGACATTTAGTATTTCGGCCTTTAGTCTGTCTGCAAGGCTTTGGCTATGTTTATGATTCCATGTTCTACGGGATTCCTGATATTCAAGGTACACTCGTGAAATGGTCGTACGCGAAAATCCCCATTTCAACACTATCTCGGAGATGCTGTGTCCCATCGCTCGTGCGCTACTATAACACCACTTTCAAATACACTTAAATCTTGATAATCTGCCACCGTAGCAGCAGTAACAGACCTAACAACTGCGCTAAACACTACTTGTCTTATATAGTTGTTGCCGACCGCAGCGCCGTATTCTGCCCGTTTACATATCTCTGTATTTGAATACCCATGCCTGTATCAATTTCTTTGGAGCTTAAATGTATCTGAGGATAGTTAAGTGACAAATGTGTCAGATTAGGAGCAAAAAAGTCATCCTCATTTTGAAGCATGGCTCTTTGATTACCGACCAATCCATCCTTCATACAGCACTTCTGTTAGTTATCCATACAGTGTTAGCTATATTTGTCTTTTGTCAGCTGTAAAAAAGGTGACATGGCTTTTGGTAGAACAGCGGTTATTTTCCACAAAAATGGATCAGAGAATTTGAATTAAATTTTGCTATAAGAGGGGGAAAGGCTCAACAAAGTATTGTGACCGTTAAATATTGTTCTTTCTCCGTGTAAAAAAAGGGCTCACAAATGGTGTAATGGTTTCGAGGAAGGCCGGGAAGACTTTGGAGATGACAAGCGTACTGGAAATCCCAGCACATCATCAGTTAATGAAATCGTGAAAAAAGTGTAAGAAACGATTAAGAACGATCGCCGAAACACAGTCACAGAAGTCGCCCAGCATGTTGGCACAGCAGCTGTCTGATTACAATAATTTTTTCTGGGTTTTTAGATATGAAACGTGCCACAGCAAATTTTGTTCCAAAACTTGAATTTCGCACCGAAACACCAACGAATTCAGACTGTCAGGAGGCGCTAGATAAAGTCAACAGCGATGCAGAACTACTGAAACGTGTCGTAATAGCTGAATGATGAAGCATAAATATACGGATATGTCATCGAAACTAAAGGCCAATCGTCCCAGCGGAAACCTTCTGGACTGTCAGGACCAGGAAAAGATACTTTCAACGCAAAAAAGAAAAGAAAAGGTTTATTGCAAAACAACTCATGGCTTTTGCAACACACTTCGTTGCTTGTTCGTGATTTTTTGTCCATAAACAATACTGTAATGATAGCACGGACTCCATGTTTGCCAGACGTGGCTAAACGTGAAATTTTTTCTCCGGAAAGTAAAGAATATCTTAAACGACTATCGTTCTACACGCACAGATGAAATTCAAAACGCGTCGTTGACAGAGTTGAGATCGAAAAAGTTCCAGAAGTGTTTAGGCGATCGGAGAAAAGCGCAGGCATTGTGTATAATATCTAATGGGGATTACATATAGCCGGCCGAAGTGGCCGAGCGGTTGTAGGCGCTTCAGTCTGGAACGGCGCGACCGCTACGGCCGCAGGTTCGAATCCTGCCTCGAGCATGAATGTGTGTGATGTCCTTAGGTTAGTTAGGTTTAAGTAGTTCTAAGTTCTAGGGGACTGATGACCTCAGATGTCAAGTCCCATAGTGCTCAGAGCCATTTGAACCATTTGATTACATATATCTACACTGTGTAATAAAAAAGTATGCGGACACCTAGCTGAAAATGACTTACAAGTTCGTGGCGATCTCATCGGTAATGCTGGAATTCAATATGGTGTTGGCCCACCCTTAGCCTTGATGACAGCTTCCACTGTCGCAGGCATACGTTCAATCAGGTGCTGGAAGGTTTCTTGGGGAATGGCAGCCCATTGTTCGCTGAGTGCTTCACAGAGGAGAGGTATCGATGTCAGTCGGTGAGTCCTGGCACGAATTTGGGGTACCAAAGTATCCCAAAGGCGTTCTATAGGATTCATGTCAGGACTCGGTGCAGGCCAGTCCATTACAGAGATGTTATTGTCGTGTAACCACTGCGCCACAGGCCGTGCATTATGAACAGGTTCTGATCGTGTTGACAGGGGCAATCACCATCCCCGAATTTCTCTTCAACAGTGGGAAGCATGAAGGTACTTAAAACATCGATGTAGGGTATGGTTGTGCTGTGACAGTGCCACGCAAAACAATAAGGGGTGCAAGTCCCCTGCATGAAAAACACGACCACACCACATCATCGCCTCCGAATTTTACTGTTCGCACTAGACACACTGGCAGATGACGTTCATCGGGCATTCGCCACACACATACATCCCGCCATCGGATCGCCACATTGTGTACCGTGATTCGTCACTCCACACAACGTTTTTCCAATGTTCAGTCATCCAATGTTTACCATGTTTACGCTCCTTACACCAAGGGAGGCATCGTTTGGGATTTACCGGAGCGATGTGTGGCTTATGAGCAGCCGCTCGACCGTGAAATCCAAGTTTTCTCACCTCCCACCTAACTGTCATAGTACTTTCAGTGGATCCTGGTGCAGTTTGGAATTCTTGTGTGATGGTCTGGATAGATGTCTGACTATTAAACATTACGACCCTCTTCAACTGTCGGAGATCTCAGTCAGTCAACAGACGAGGCTGGCCTGTACGCTTTTGTGCTGTACGTGTCCCTTCACATTTCCACTTCACAACTGGGGAACGTATGAAGAAGCGACAACCAATCACCTGGCCACGTTCGAAGTCCCTTAGTTCCGCGGAGCGCCCCATTCTCCTTTCTCATGATGTTTAATGACTACTGAGGTCGCTAATATGGAGCGCAATGCACCTAATATGAGAAACGTATGTTTTTGGGGGTGTCCGGATACTTTTTATCACAAGGTTACACATTATCTAAGGGGACAACTTTGATGAAGGCGAATAAACAAAATTCTATCCACAAACAGAAGCTCTCGATAGTGAGATTTTCACTCTGCAGCGGAGTGTGCGCTGATATGAAACTTCCTGGCATATTAAAACTGTGTGCCGGACCGAGACTCGGATTCGGGACCTGTGCCTTTCGAGGGAAAGTGCTCTTTCTTTCAGAGTGCTAGTTCTGCAAGGTTCGCAGGAGAGCTTCTGTAAAGTTTGGAAGGTAGGAGACGAGGTACTGGCAGAAGTAAAGCTGTGAGGACGGGGCGTGAGTCGTACTTGGGTAGCTCAGATGGTAGAGCACTTTCCCCCGAAAGGCAAAGGTCCCGAGTTCGAGTCTCGGTCCGGAACACAGTTTTAATCTGCCAGGAAGTTTCAGAAGTTCTCGATGTTTTTGAACACACTTCTTTACGTGTAATAATCTTGTCTTACGAGTACGGAAGCAGAACGTCCAGCTCTCCAACAGTGGCGGTCAGCTCCCTCCCAGCCAGCCAGCCCCTGGTTACTGCTCCGCCGCGCCGCTGACCTCCGGCTAGTACGCCCCCCCCCCCCCCCCCCCGGACGACACGGAGAGGGCGCGCTGACCCCTCGCAGTGCTCTCTGGGGCAGTGGGGAGGAGGCGGCGGGGGCGGACAAAGGCGGCGGCCGAGATGTCGCCAAACGCGCGGCTTCCACGTGCGGCGCGGCCATCTCTGCCGGCTGCCTGCACCTGTCACAGCCTTCACGTCAAGCGACAGCGCGGGGACACCCGAGGATAACAATCTCGTTTCTGGCGCACATTTCCGCTCCTTGGCCCGGAGGAAGTGAGTCCTCGGTCGCCGGCTATCTGAGGCAGAGGCAGAGAGGAGTACTCCTGCTTTCATAACGGCCCGCCTTTCACACTGAGTGTCCTGTTTACTGCTTTTCCGCGTTTCCCCAGATGTTCCACGACAAATGACAGATGATTTCTTTTTACTTCTTTTACAATGGTGCTGCGTTCCTTCGGCTGAGGCATGTGTGGTAATTGAATACAGGTAAGCCTGAACTCGAACGGCAAAATTTCGAAGGTTGTGCAGTGATATTTTCTGACTACTTTGGCGCAATGGACGCGTGTTGTACGGTAGCCCGATAAGGAGGAATAATGTAACTGTGATTTATTCGGTTTGTTATCCCGCTTACCTTTTTCCCTTTGAAATTGCTTTCACGTTGTCGAATAAGGCTGTAACATTCAATCACCAAAAGGAACAAAACAAAACAAGCGTCAGACGAAACAGGTGTATCCTGAATGAGATTTTCACTATGCGCTGATATGAAGCTTCCTGGCAGATTAAAATTGTGTGCCGGACCGAGACTCGAACTCGGGAGCTTTGTCTTTCGCGGGCAAGTGCTCTACCTTTGAGCTACCCAAGCACGACTCACGTCCCGTCCTCACAGCTTTACTTCTGCCAGTACCTCGTCTCCTACGTTCCAAACTTTACAGAAGCTCTCCTGGGAACCTTGCAGAACTAGCACTCCTGAAAGATGGTTCAAATGGCTCTGAGCACTATGAGACTTAACATCTGTGGTCATCAATCCCCTAGAACTTAGAACTACTTAAACCTAATTAACCTAAGGACATCACACACATCCATGCCCGAGGCAGGATTCGAACCTGCGACCGTAGCAGTCGCGTGGCTCCGGACTGAGCGCCTAGAACCGCTAGACCACCGCGGCCGGCCACTCCTGAAAGAAAGGATATTGCGGAGACATCGCTTAGCCACAGCCTGGGGGATGTTTCCAGAATGATATTTTCACTCTGCAGCGGAGTGTGCGCTGATATGAAACTTCCTAGCAGATTAAAACTGAGTGCCGGACCGAGACTCGAACTCGGGACCTTTGCCCCTCGCAGGCAAGTGTGAGGACGGGGCATGAGTCGTGCTTGGGTAGCTCAGTTGGTAGAGCACTTGCCCGCTAAAGGCAAAAGTCCCGAGTTCGAGTCTCGGCGCGGCACACAGTTTTAATCTGCCAGGAAGTTTCGAAACAGGTGAATTTTTATCACAATGTGTTCAATCTCTTGTGTCGGTGCACAGTACAGTACACGCGGTGCAGTATGTACAGTGCTGTTCTATTACAGCTGTTGTTCAAAATGTCGTCCACTGCAGGGTGTCCTGTTGGCTCTCTTACACACTCGAGAATCCAAGGAGTTCCGCATACTATTCCCACTGATGATAAGGACGACGATCCTAGCAACCGGATCCGTATGACTGTTGGCTGGAGTCTCGTAAATTAGATTCTTCACATGCCCCAAGAAGGATTAGTCCATCGGTGCCATGGAACAGAACGGCCGCTACCAGTTCACTGTACCCTCTCTGTGTACCACCCTGGCAAGGTGAAACCACATTAATTCCGAGAGGCACATCTAGGAACAGTGAGAGGATGTGTCGAAGGAAAGTTTTCTGCGGGATAAGAAAATAGTTAATGTCCTATCACGTAATCGTTGACAGTACTATCCCAATGGAAATAGAAATGCTGTATGCCTAGGTCCTCCCATCGGGTAGACCTTTCGCCTGGTGCAAATCTTTCGAGTTGACGCCACTTCGGAGACTTGCTTGTCGATGGGGATGAAATGATGATGATAAGGACAACACAATACCCAGCCCCTGAGTGGAGAAAATCTCCCAGCCGGAAATCGAACCCGGGCCGTTGGGCACGACATTCCGTTGCGCTGACCACTCAGCTACCAGGGGCAGACACTATCCCAGTCATTCACAGCGAACTTGTCTTCATAAGATAGACACCGTAAGGCTTGTGCTTTTTCATCATTCCAAGCGCAGCTGCTTCTACTGTTTAACATACCCTGTCTTGTTGACATGCTCCAACAGCTCTCCACGGGCGCGAGCGCTTCGGCCGCGCCCCTGCCTAATGTTTCGAGCGCAGCAGCAATTCGGCCTGAGGAGTGAATGGGAACAGGAGAAGACTGCAGCCGGACACCGCCGGAGGGCGGTAACGGCTTCTCGCAGTTCGCTGAGATTACCAATTACAGGGTGACAATTACTGAACTATATGAGAAAAACGTAAATTAATCACAAACTACGGCGTACACACGCTTTATTCAACATGTAAACGTCGCTACAGACATTCGGATTTAGTTTAGGACATGCCTGCCATCATTGGCGATGATGTGGCGCAGACGAATAGAGAAATTCTGCATGATCCGCTGAAGTGTCGGAACATTGTCACTGTCGATGACCTCCTGAATGGCTGTTTTCAGCTCTGCAATGCTTTTGGGGTTATTTCTGTACACCTTGTCTTTAATATAGCCCCACAAAAAGCAATCGCACGTGTTCACATCCGGAGAATATAGCGGCCAATCGAGGCCCATGCCAGTGGCCTCTGCGTACCCGAGAAATAGAATGCGGTCCCCAAAGTGCTCCTCCAGGACATCACTCTATTTCTTTGAAAGGGTCGAGCTCCATCTTGCATGGACCACGTCGAAATCAGCATCACTTTGGACAATAGGAACGAAATCATCTTGCGAAACCGTCACGAACGGTTCGCTGGTCACTGTGCCTGGACATTGCACACCACACAGTCACCCTCTGACAGTGAAGAGACTTCTCGATCACGAAATGCAGATTCTCAATGCCCCAAAAGTGCTAATTTTGTTTATTGGCGAACCCATCCAAATGAAAGTGGGCTTCATGGCTAAACCAAACCAAAGGTACTAATTCCCATCACGCTCCGCGGCCAACCGTGCAGTTTGAACGTCCTGACGCAAACCGTTCAGATGTTGTAAGTAGGCTATGTAACTAGGCTGTTTAGGTTCTTATACTGGTAACGCAGCCGCCACGTAGCACTCTCTGTATGAAAATCACTGGCTGTCCTGTGTGCAGTCTGTGACTAGTTTGCGTTGTTGTCTGCCATTGTAGTGTTGGGCAGCGGCAGCTGGATGTGAACAGCGCGTAGCGTTGCGCAGTTGGAGGTGAGCCGCCAGCAGTGGTGGATGTGGGGAGAGAGATGGCGGAGTTTTGAAATTTGTAATACTGGATGGCATGAACTGCTATATATATTATGATTATTAAGGTAAATACATTGTTTGTTCTCTATCAAAATCTTTCATTTGCTAACTATGCCTATCAGTAGTTAGTGCCTTCCGTTGTTTGAATCTTTTATTTAGCTGGCAGTAGTGGCGCTCGCTGTATTGCAGTAGTTCGAGTAACCAAGATTTTTGTGAGGTAAGCGATTTGTGAAACGCATAGGTTAATGTTAGTCAGGGCCATTCTTTTGTAGCGATTTCTGAAAGTCAGATTGCGTTGCGCTAAAAATATTGTTTTACAGTATAAGCACAGTTATGTATAATTGTTCTAAGGGGACGTTTCATATGTCGACCCTTAGACGAGGATATCTCACTGGAATCTTCTGGTTTTTTCTTGTAGTTTGTGTAATTAGTGTAGATTTTGTTTATTGCTAGTGCGTAATTGTAGAGAGAATCTCCTTTGTAGTTGCAGTCTTTCATTGTTGTACAGTAAAACAGTTGTGGCATGCATGTAGATTTGCACCAAGTATTTCGCAGCTGCGCTTGTAATTAACTAGATATTATTTTCAGTGCTATGTTAATGTGTTCCCCTATTTTTGCTCTTCAAATTGTGTTTTTCTGTGTTGTCGTGTGAAATATTGTGACAATAATGGCGTATGAAAGCGTAACACTAGGCTCCAAAGTAAACTGAGAAATAATAGTGACAACGAGCGTAGCCTATCAACACCACTGTGTAGTGAATTAACAGACATTCGAAGTAGTAATTTGGTAATTGTGCATAGGGAAATGGAGCGGGCGGCAAACAATGGCGTAAGCAGTGAAACAATTAGTGAACAGGGAAGCATTATCGATCGATCGCTTGGCAACAGCTCGCCTCAGGAATCCGAAATGACAGGACACAATTTTGCAAATACTGTAGATTCAGGTTTTGCGTCCTCACCGTTTTCTCAAATAAGTCAAGACACATTTTCTGCTTGTCAAAATGTGAATGTTGCCAGTGCAAATGCACTGCCGAAAAGCGTGCAAATGCACTGCCGAAAAGCGTAGAGGAACAGATTCCAGACACTAATGCATTGTTATTACAGCTAATGCAACAAATGGAACAAAATCAAAGACAAACACTGCAACAGTTAGACACAATGGAACAAAATCTTCAAAAGTTAGACACAATGGAACAAAATCTTCAAAAGTTAGACACAATGGAACAAAAGCTTCAAAAGTTAGACTCAGTGGAACATAAGCTTGAACAAACACGTGAAGATTTAACTACTGAGTTACATAACATTGAGTCGAAATGTCAAAAAGTCTGTAATGATGTAAAAACACAAATTTGTGAGCATTTTCAACCTATTTTTTCGTGGCATGAAAATGCATTACAGAATCACGAAGCAGCCATAAAAGAACTCCAAACTATTGTTCATGAAAATCACGACACCTTGCAAGCTAAAATTGACTCAGTTGCATCTGCCGATTCGGTTACGCAACTTGCAAAAACTCAGGAAAACTTAAAGGGCACAGTAGATACGATTTCAACATAAATGGACACTCTGAAACTTGGTTGAGAAAAACACACTGAGGAAATAAGTACACTATCGGAGAAAGTAGCCGAACTTTCGGATCAGTTCACTAACTTATCTGCTAAGGTAGATGATGATCTGAATGACACAAGACCTGTAGCCATCACTGACACAGAAGAGTGCGAACAAATTAGGAAATTCAAACAAAATCAGAATCAAATTAATACGCAACACCAAAGAGAAATCCGGGAAGTACAAGATCAGCTGACACAGGTAATACGAGAATTACGTATTTCAGAGGCCACTCGCGCTCCAATACGGGAAGAGGGACATAGAAATACGGAACAACCACAAAATAATAACACAGGACACTTCGGAAATTATGAAAGAAATTGGCAAGGTACACCGAATTTTATGATGGAACCGCTGAAACGACGTAACAATGACCGACATGCGACTCGCCGACATGATGATTTTGACTATAAGCTGTTCATTACTACACGTAAATTCAAAACATTTAAGAATTCTGGCAACGACATTCATCCACAAGCGTGGCTTCATCAATTCTCTCATTGTTTTCCTCCCAACTGGTCATTAGAACACAGATTAGAATTTATGTGTGGCTACTTAGAGAATGAACCAGCTGTAAGAATGCGATCGGTCATTCACGATTGCCACAGTGAAGGAGAATTTTACCATGCGTTCCTCTCAGCATATTGGTCTCAAGCCACACAAGACCGAGTAAAACATGGCATCATAATGATGAAACATTTCGAACAATCTGAATTTTCCAGTCTTGTGAAATATTTTGAAGACATGTTGCACAAGAATCAGCACCTGTCAAACCCATACAGCCCTTCAGAACTCATCCACATTTGCTTAATGAAATTGCCTGAACATTTAAGAAATATTATTTTGGCAGGGCGTTGCAAAGACGACATTGAAGCTTTTCAGGGACTCTTACAAGAATTAGAAATTGACACAGACAGTCGTGGGATGCGAAAACAGGAAAACCATCACTACAGGTCACATCCGTCACAATTCCGTGACGACAGAAATAATAACTGTACACGACAAGGCTATTCTTACAACGCAAATCGTGACCAAAACAGACACCATCCGTATGACAACCGTTGGTGGAGTAGTAATAATTACAGGGAAAGATCACCTCTCCGCGGTAATGACTATCACAGAGACAATCAGAGAAACAGACAATATGGGAACCAAAACAATTATTATTACAGGAGACAGAATAACTTTAGACGGAATGCGCGCAGTTACGATTCAGGGAGATATTCTCCACCACTTAACCGACAAGAAAGAAACTACAGGAACTACCGACATGACCGCAGACGATGTGATCGTAACGACAGACCTGAATTGCATCAGAACTGGCGGGATTAATGACTCGCACCGCAGGCAGCCACGTGCGCCCGCTGGCTCAGGGAAAAATAACATAGACGCTAACCTTGAGAAAAATTCCAGTGTTCTTTACCGACGTATACAACATGATAATACTTTGAAGCTGAAACTCTGCGCACTAGGAAGAGTAAAAGTTTACACCACATTTCACATGTAAAACCGTTTATTGAAAAATAATCTGCTTTTTAACTTTGTCTTTGCCATAAAACGTTTCGCTTCACATTTCTAGTATGCATTGTCAGACTTAGAAACTGTTATCATGCAACTATGTTTTGAAGTTAAC
Organism: Schistocerca cancellata; assembly: GCF_023864275.1. Taxonomy (NCBI): domain Eukaryota; kingdom Metazoa; phylum Arthropoda; class Insecta; order Orthoptera; family Acrididae; genus Schistocerca; species Schistocerca cancellata. The sequence continues at coordinate 29,754,083 of NC_064631.1, read as the reverse complement.
TATCCAGTCTAGAACCTAGGGTACATATTTAGACAGTAATTACCACTGCATTGTGATAGTGAACAAAGGACACAGTGTTATTGTGTGTGTACATTCTTGCTTGTTAGTTCCACAATTACGTAACGACTATCAAGCTTACATACTTAGGACATATACTGGTACTGCTAATGAGATTTTAATGCAACATTTTGGTTTACTTGAAGAAACATTCTGGATTTTAAGTACTTTCTGTGAGATACCAGATGACACAGTGGTTAGTTTATGTGACAGCTACACGATTTTATCACGACACTACTAATGAGTGACAACTTACAATGTTGCTTTTGCGGTGTATCTGTTTTATATCTGCACAGTTTTTCTGAATTCTTCTGTAAAGTAAAACATGTTTTAGTAGTAACTTTTGTGGTATAGCTACAAGGAGACAGCCTTTTCCGTAGCACAACAATACGTTACAGCACAGTACTTTCATCATCACAACAATAAGTGTAATAACTAAGATATCTATAAGCAAAGCATTTCACTTTTGTTTATCATGAGGTAAGTACATTGGCGTCTGCAGAACTTAGCTTTTGGAGGAAAATAACTACGACACTTCCACAGAGATTATCTTACAACAAGACGCACATTTAGCGCTACAGGACACGCATTTCAGTGATTAATTTTGTACTTAAAACATTTATTTTTAAAGATTTTTGAATTACAAAGAAAGTTTTCCGTGATACATTTCATTCCATTGCTGTAATCTGTAACACCTGAGGGTATAATTACATTAATCCTCAGGGGGGTACACGCTTACTTTGTGTATCATGTGTTTGGCAAGCACAAGGAGCCCTAGCTAATATGGTATTTGCTTATACAACTTTACACATCGGTACCATATTTCTCTAACACAAATTACACAGCTATCTGATCATTTAACTGATAGAGACAAACTTTTTTACTACGGCAGTGACAGATGTTTACGTAATTACACCATTGGATAATTTCACACTTACGAAATTGTATTTTGTCTGTACTTTGTGAACTGTTCATATTTGTTCGGAGCCATTGTGATATTATGAGAGCTTTGAATGATATATTTGGTATGGGATCACGATTTTTAAAGTACGTTTGAGGCAGGTGACACTTTTGAAATGAGCAGAGAATTTTTTTAGGTTTTGAAGGAAGCTACGACGATTTTGAGAGTTGACTGAGGTGTTATGATGTTATTATTACGATGACCATGTGTATTACACTGTTGCGGTATGTTTATGATCAATATGCTGATGCTATATGAGTTATTTGATTATGCTACGTATCTGTTATGATGAAGTATTGAAGTGTCGACGAATAAGGTAAGGAATAATGAGTAGTGGTTAGGGACTCTGGTTTGTGAAAAAGGTTGTTGGAAACCAAGAATCGTACTTTAAGAGTTATGAAATGTATGTAAATGTGTGAATGTATTACAATGCCGACGAAAATTTTTTGGACACTGTTATATCAATAGGATTTTGTTTCTACAGCTTTGTAACGCAAATTCTTGACCTGTGGAATTTTTTTATATGAGACTGTCACTGTAGCGGAAACTGCTGTCGTAAATATTTCCGTAAGAAAGTTAAATGACCAACTGCACGTAATGCGTCGTGGGCACCCAGCTGTGTCAGATGGCTGGAGAAAAAGCCATTAGTGTGTCCTTTTCAGAGGCACAGGTAGAAAAAAAAAGGGAGGCCATTAATCTCGCTATTGAAATTCCTTTGTAGAAAGCATCGTAAATACGACACCCTCAAACTTGAAAACATGATAACACTGTGGAGCTCTTAATTTATGATATTTACTGCAATGCCTAATGAAATGACAAGAAAAATTTTTATGTCTATACACCTGATTATGACTACTGTCTTTCTAGTTGAGAGAAATGCCATATGGCTTGCTCTATGTATATATTTGCTCATTTGTTTAATATCTAGTTTCAAGCTGCACTGCAGCAACGGTTAAAATAAAATTTTATAGACGTACTAATATAAATATTTTATGCCTACAGACCCAGTAAAGAATAACTTTGATGTACTTCAAAAAAAAACGAAGGAGCACAAAAGCACATTTCCCTTCACAGGAATTGCATACAGAATTTTCTTTTCAAGTACTTGGTAATTTCTTTTGTAGAATAAATTGTGATGCATCACCCTAGTGTTAAGATGTGACATAGGTATTAAACATGGCCATTTTTACTGTAATATTTTTTCTGCTTGAGCTTTGTCATGTTTAGATATAAGTTATTTCATTTGCTGCTGCTGTTTGCGAGGCATAGTGTTACTGAATTTTACTTTGTGATACTCTTCTAAGCCAGTTTACTACTGATTTATTTTTCTTGTTTGTTGCACATTGCCTTATATTAGTTGTAATATTGCAATTGCTTTGCTAATTTCTATAATGCTGCTTGCTTCGCAAATCTGCATTTTTTTCATTGCTGTTTGCATTAATTGTTTTGTGCTGCTGCATTGCCTCGTCCCTTAGTATATATATCTGAGCTCAGTAGATTTAGCTTAAGAGGGGGTAGACTATATAAGAAACTAACTATGATGAATTGGAAGAAATGCATTGAGAATATATAAGAAAATGGTTTGGCCAAAAAAGTAGTGTACAGTGGAGAAAAACTATTTTTGAAAGAGGATGTGAACAGAATACAGAAAGCAGGCTTAGATAGGACTTTTTGTGAATAATGATGAACGAAGAGAGATCTCTATGCAAAATACTGCATTAAAACAAACCCTGTCCTTTCCTTTTGTCTTATCCCTCTATGTGTTTGTGTACCATTGTGTATTTGTGATTTTCCTGTCTTTATGTGTTTAGCTGATGTTGTTATGTTGTAGAATTTTTCTAATACTATGTTATTTACTTTGTAAAGATGTTTAGACATTATTTATTCTGTTTTGTTTTAATGCTCATGTGTAAAGTTGATGTTTCAAAAGTTGTTCTGATCTTTTATGTATGTAATCATGTCATAATTTCTGTAACACTGATGTATATGTTATTTCGATTCTTTTGTAAAGCTTGTACTACGAATCTTATCTGTATTGTTATGTTCTTTAATGATGTATTTTGTACCTTTGTAATCGTATTCTTATGTTATAAAATTGTAATTGACACCAGTTCATCATATTATTAACTTGTAAGTTACATTTCACTGCACACGTTTCTGTTGGTCATAGTATATGGACAATATGTGAGAAGTAGGAACTGACAGTGTTTGCACGTGTGTTAATAATTCAGCAAGGGACTGGATAACAGCATTGCTGGTTCGAAGGACATTTCGAAAAAATTTGTGAGTGCACAAGTGGTGGTTCATGGACTTGCTATAATCTCCGCAAGACCCTTCAATGGTGATTGTGCACCTGCACCGTCATATATATGGCTGCTGGCCATCTCTACAAGAACTACAGTGGGTCTGCATCTTTGATGGCTCACCAATACCATTATTTCTACAAGGAGTACAGTGGGTCTGCATCTTTGATGACCCACCAATACCATTATCTCTACAAGGACTACAGTGGGTCTACACCTTTGCTGACTTACCAATACCATTATTTCTACATGGACTACAGTGGGTCTGCATCTTTGATGGCCCACCAATACCATTATTTCTACAAGGACTGCAGTGGGTCTGCACCTCTGGTGGCCCACCTATAACACAATCTCTACCAGTACTACAGTGGTCTGCTCTGTGGTGACCTACCTACCAATATTCTTCAAAACTTCGACTGACTCTGCTGTGGGTTTGCTCTGTTGTGGCCCATTACCTGTCTGCATGTCGAGAGTCAGCACTGTCTTTCTGTTGGAAGGACAACACTACTTCTTCAAGACTCCATGTAAATCTACTACTTCTGTGTGCATTTTCTTTTACTGCTCAGACTTTGAGAAAAACACTGCAATTTTACAGTGTTGAACAATCTGGACTGTCTTTATGGACTGTGAGAAAATTTTAGCTTTTGACCAACATTGTATCAATAAGTGTGTGCATTTGATATCTTTGTTATTGTAATTATGAAAAATTTTATCAAATCATTATTGGCCACTGCCCAAAACAATTTGTAAAATTTTTTGTGGGGGCATGGGGGCTATGTAAGTAGGCTATGTAAGTAGGCTGTTTAGGTTCTTATATTGGTAACGCCGCCGCCACGTAGCGCTCTCTGTATGAAAATCACTGGCTGTCCTGTGTGCAGTCTGTGGCTAGTTTGCATTGTTGTCTGCCTTTGTAGTGTTGGGCAGCAGCAGCTGGATGTGAACAGCGCGTAGCGTTGTGCAGTTGGAGGTGAGCCGCCAGTAGTGGTGGATGTGGGGAGAGAGATGGCGGAGTTTTGAAATTTGTAATACTGGATGGCATGAACTGCTATATATATTATGATTATTAAGGTAAATACATTGTTTGTTCTCTATCAAAATCTTTCATTTGCTAACTATGCCTATCAGTAGTTAGTGCCTTCCGTAGTGTGAATCTTTTATTTAGCCGGCAGTAGTGGCGCTCGCTGTATTGCAGTAGTTCGAGTAACGAAGATTTTTGTGAGGTAAGTGATTTGTGAAACGCATAGGTTAATGTTAGTCAGGGCCATTCTTTTGTAGCGATTTCTGAAAGTCAGATTGCGTTGCGCTAAAAATATTGTGTGTCAGTTTAAGCACAGTCCTGTATACTTGTTCGAAGGGGACGTTTCAATGTTATGGTGATTTTATTTCATAGAGTTCAATAATTGTCACCCAGTATGTTAAATGAGATCTACATTCTGCATTAGGAATTCCATAGCATCTAGATACTTGTACAAAAAATGATAAAGAGGAGAAACCATATTATTCAATGGTGGATGGGAATTGCTTTACTTTTCGTATAATTTGAAGATCATGCAACGTGCTTAACACTCAGTAACATTCATGGGGTAATTTATTACCTCACGCATCACTCTTTTGTTTACAATTCCGTTCCTATTGGAATGTTGCTATCCAGATTCTAAGTATGCTTTGTATGTTTCATCTGGGCCACAAATTTGCATTGGGTACATGCGTGCTGACCAGTGATTGCTGTTTCCATAGGTACGTTCCAACTAGACTTCAAATCGCCCACACAGAGCTATAAACGCTAATTTTATTTTTTGCCATCAGAGATATTTTTAACTGTTTTAGAGAGAAATGGAGCGACCTGCCAACGATGATCACATTTTGGAGTAATTGTTAACTAGTGAAGACTGAGACTCATTCGATACAGCAGATTCTTTTCTAGAGGCAGCCGAGTTTAATGACCATGAAACAGAAATATCTCATCGTGAAACTGACAGTGAATTAGAGGACGAAAAAGAGCCAGAAGAAGAGAATGTTCGTGAAGAAAACCTAGAAATAGTAAGACAAGCTGGCTATTTTAATGGAAAAAGGCAAGATGGTGCACTGAGATATACAACATTTCGGTATGGCATTGATCAATGCAACAATGAATTCCAGACATTTTCTAGGGTATCGCAGACTGCAATGGACGAACTTCTTTGCAGAAGAATTTGAAAACGGTGCAGAGTCGACGAATCTTAGTGCAAGTCCAAGCGACGCGAGTCTGCTAAAGAAGTAAAAGTGACATAGTGTCACACATGTCCACGCCTTAAAGACACAAAAATTACCAAAAATGTTCTAAATGTCACATATGCCTGTGCAAAATGCATTCCATGGGCAAAAAGCTACGTCTTGACTCTAATGAATTAAAATAAGTACTTAGTTGATTCGTTCATGTACATACTGTCATTTTTAGTGGAAATCATTGTTTATCTGTTTCTTTGTAGCTTACTTAACTCATCATTACTTAATCGCAAAATATGTTCCTCAGCATTTTGAAGCAGATCTTTTTTGGTTCGTCTGTTCTTCAGGATAATCCCAATAACTTCGATTAAGAGGCCAATGTTAATGTAAAGGCCTTAGCCTAATTTTTTTCTAAAATCGTGTTCGCTTTCTTCGTAAAGATTGATTTTTCGTAAATGGAAGCCTTTATTTACTGATTATTAAACAAAAGTTTAGAGAAGTATAGAAGTAAATAAGTGTCAGATCGTTTTTGTTTTTGGGGTCGAAAGCCACCCCACTAAGTTACTAACGTCAGTCTAAATAGCGAGTGCAGTTAAGGGTTACCACATCATCACACTATTATGAGCCACAAAAAGTTTCATTGGTACATCATTACAATACTAGCCACAGAGATGATATAATGCACTTGTCTTCTAATGCACGAGAGCCAATGCTGGCTGAACATCGGGTGGCCATTAGGGAAAAACTGTATCAAGGGTAAATAGAGCAGTGACAAAATATTTCACGCTCGACACCACTAATTTTTTGAATTCAATAGGTATTTTAATGCAAGGGGAGAATCATTTGGTAGCATATATGACGAACAAGATTGATACTATCGAACAACAATGAATCATATTAAGAAATAAGCTCCACTTTCATGACATGGAATATTTCCTGAAACTAGAGGCAGTCATTTGTAGAGCACATATGACTGACTACGTTTTAGTAACTCGAACATTTCTAAGAGATTCCAAAACTTTGCACTTTGATCTCTGATTTCGATTTATTTGTCAGGCCGTTCTCGCTTTTGGCTGTTGATATACGTCGCCATACCTGCAACCTGAGTGAACAGACATACCGCGTATGGTACGGCTCAATGACCTGTTTGTCCAATCCAGGACGTACAAGACTCTTATGAAATATTACCCCAAGAGCAATATCCACTATCTTTAAAGTGATTGTCAGTGATTCGTTCAATTTACGTGTGCGAACGGTTTTTTTCTGTAATGAAATCGAAAAAGTTCACGTAACTCCTGCACGAACAATAGTTTCAAATATATTAAATATTGCAAAATAGAAATGTCTGTAACTTTATAAACATCAAAGTTTAATGTCAAATGCCTGTATGTAGAGGCTTTTTGCAGTAATGATCAATCTATTAGCGTCATCGTTGTTGTTCTGGTCTTCAGTCCGAAAACTGGTTTGATCCGGCTCTCCATACTGCTCTAGCCAGTGCGAGCAGCTTCATCTCCGAATACTGTGGCAGCCTACATCCTTCTGAATTTGCGTGTTGTATTTATCTTTTGTCACCCTCTACGCTTTTTACCCCACACATTTCCCTTCAACGCCAAATTGATGACCTCTTGATGCCTCAGAATGTGTCCTATCAACCTATCCCTTCTTCTACTCAGGTTGTCCCACAATTTTTTTCTCGCCAATTCTATTCAGTACCACCTCATTAGATAGCGATCTACCATCTAATCTTCAGTATTGTTCTGTAGCATCACATTTCAAAAGCTTCTATACTCTTCTTGTCTAAACTGTGTATCGCCCATGTTGCTCTTTTGTACACTCCACACAAATGCTTTCAAAGAAGAGTTCCTAACATTTAGCTCTATATTCGATGTTATCAAATATCTCTCCTTCAGAAAAGCTTTTCTTGCCATTACAAGTCTACGTTTTATATCCTCTCTACTTCGGCCATCATCAGTTATTTTGCTGCCCAAAATAACAACACTCATCTACTACTTCGTGTCTCGTTCCCTAATCTAATTCCCTCTCCATCACATGATTTAGTTCGACTACTTTCCATTATCATTATTTTGCTTTTGTTGATGTTCATCTTATATCCTCCTTTCAAGACGATGTCCATTCCGTTCAACTGCTCTTCCAAGTCCTTTGCTGTCACTGACAGAATTACAATGTCATAGAAAAACCTCAAAGTTTTTATTACTAATCGCTGAATTTTAATTCCTACTCAGAATTTTCCTATTGTGTCCTCTAACGCTTACTCCTCTTACAGATTGGATAACATCGGCGGTAGGCTACATCACTGTCTCATTTCCCTCTCAGCTGCCGGCCCAAGTGGCTGAGCGGTTCTAGGCGCTACAGTCTGGAACCGCGCGACCGCTACGGTGGCAGGTTCGAATCCTGGCACGGGCATGGATGTGTGTGATGTCCTTAGGTAAGTTAGGGTTAAGTAGTTCTAAGCTCTAGGGCACTGATGATCTCAGACCTTAAGTCCCATAGTGCTCAGAGCCATTTGAACCATTTGAACCTTCTCAGCTACTGATTCCCTTCGCTCACAGCTGCAGGCGGCGCCGAGTTCGGTCGCGCAGCTTGAGGCTGTTGCCAATGGGCACCACTGTGGGGAGCCGGACTTGGGTATCACGGGGATGTCAACCTCGTCCCATCTGTCCCCAGATCGGTGTGCCGCTGTGATTGCCCCGGTTGTTTCCCGCAGTGGGGCTGAGCCCTCGCCTGTGATTGATTGGGAGGTCGTTCCAAGGCGCGGCAGGCAGCGAAAGACGTCCCCGGAGGCTGATCAAAAAGCCTCCCTGGTGCGTCTGAGGTTTCAGGTACTGTCTCTGGCTGAGCCAGATGCAGCTGCCTGCCCTGTTTCAGAGGATGATTCTCAGCCTTCAAGGTCCGGGCAATCGCAGAGGGTGGGCTTATTGGTAGTTGGGAGCTCCAATGTTAGGCGCGTAATGGGGCCCCTTAGGGATATGGCGGCTAAGGACGGGAAGAAATCCAGTATGCACTCCGTGTGCATTCCGGGTGGAGTCATTTCTGATGTGGAAACGGTCCTTCCAGATGCCATGAAGAGCACAGGGTGCAGCCAGCTACAGGTGGTGGCACATGTCGGCACTAATGACGTGTGTCGCTTTGGATCTGAGGAAATTCTCTCTGGATTCCAGCTGCTGTCTGATTTGGTGAAGGCTGCCGGTCTTGCTTACGAGATGAAGGCAGAGCTCACAATCTGCAGCATCGTTGACAGAACCGACTGCGGACCTTTGGTGCAGGCCGGGTGCAGGGTCTGAATCAGAGGCTCAGACGGTTTTGCGACCGTGTTGGCTGCAGATTCCTTGACTTGCGCCATAGGGTGGTGGGGTTTCGGGTTCCGCTGAATAGGTCAGGAGTTCACTACACTCAGCTGGCGGCTACACGGGTAGCGGAGGCTGTGTGGCGTGGGCTGGGCGGTTATTTAGGTTAGAAGGCCTCGGGAAAGTACGGGGTGGGCTGCAATCTCAAAGGGTGCATGGCAATTACAGGACGTGCTTGGATCAAGGAACAGTCCGAATTGTAGTTGTAAATTTTTGTAGTTATGCTGGGAAAGTCCCTGGGCTTCAAGCGCTAATAGAAAGCACACAAGCTGAAATCGTTATAGGTACAGAAAGCTGGCTAAAGCCTGAAATAAGTTCTGCAGAAATTTTTACGAAGTCTCAGAGGGTGTTCAGGAAAGATAGATTAGGCAGAATTGGTGGTGGAGTGTTTGTGTCTGTTTGTGTCTTGTAGTGAAGTCGAAGTAGATACTCCGTGCGAATTGGTATGGGTGGAGGTTATACTTAACAGCCGAACTAAGTTAATAATTGGCTCCTTCTACCGATCCCCAGACTCCGATGATATAGTTGCTGAACAGTTCAGAGAAAATTTGAGTCTCGTAACAAATGAATACCCCACTCATACTGTTATAGTTGGTGGGGACTTCAACCTTCCCTCGATATGTTGGCAAAAATACTTGTTCAAAACCGGTGGTAGGCAGAAAACATCTTCCGAGATTGTCCTAAATGCTTTCTCCGAAAATTATTTCGAGCAGTTAGTCCACGAACCCACGCGAATTGTAAATGGTTGCGAAAACACACTTGACCTCTTAGCCACAAGCAATCCAGAGCTAATAGAGAGCATCATGACTGATACAGGGATTAGTGATCACAAGGTCGTTGTAGCTAGGCTCAATACCGTTTCTTCCAAATCTACCAGAAACAAACGCAAAATAATTTTATTTAAAAAAGCGGATAAAGTGTCACTAGAAGCCTTCCTAAGAGCCAATCTCCATGCCTTCCGAACTGACTATGCAAATGTAGACGAGATGTGGCTCAAATTCAAAGATACAGTAGCAACAGCAATTGAGAGATTCATACCTCATAAATTGGTAAGAGATGGAAATGATCCCCCATGGTACACAAAACAGGTCCGAACGCTGTTGCAGAGGCAACGGAAAAAGCATGCGAAGTCCAGAAGAACGCGAAATCCCAAAAATTGGCTAAAATTTACAGACGCGCGAAATTGGGCACGGACTTCAATGCGAGATGCCTTTAATAGGTTCCACAACGAAACATTGTCTCGAAATTTGGTAGAAAATCCGAAGAAATTCTGGTCGTATGTAAAGAACACAAGCGGCAAGACGCAGTCAATACCTTCGCTGCGCAGTGCCGATGGTACTGTTACCGACGACTGTGCGCTAAAGCGGAGTTATTGAACGCAGTTTTCCGAAATTCCTTCACCAGGGAAGACGAATGGAATATTCCAGAATTTGAAACACGAACACCTGCTAGCATGAGTTTCTTAGAAGTAGATGCCTTAGGGGTTGCGAAGCAACTCAAATCGCTTGATACGGGCAAGTCTTCAGGTCCAGATTGCATACCGATCCTTTCAGATTACGCTGATACAATAGCTCCCTACTTAGCAATCATATACAACCGCTCGCTCACCGATAGATCTGTACCTACAGATTGGAAAATTGCGCAGGTCGCACCAGTGTTTATGAAGGGTAGTAGGAGTAATCCATCGAACTACAGACCTATATCATTGACGTCGATTTGCGGTAGGGTTTTGGAGCATATACTGATTCAAACATTATGAATCACCTCGAAGGGAACGATCTATTGATACGTAATCAGCATGGTTTCAGAAAACATCGTTCTTGTGCACGATCTTATCTTTATTCACACGAAGTAATGGCCGCTATCGACAGGGGATCTCAAGTTGATTCCGTATTTCTAGATTTCCGGAAAGCTTTTGACACCGTTCCTCACGAGCGACTTCTAATCAAGCTGCGGGCCTACGGGGTATCGTCTCAGTTGTGCGACTGGATTCGTGATTTCCTGTCAGGAAGGTCGCAGTTCGTAGTAATAGACGGAAAATCGTCGAGTAAAACTGAAGTGATACCAGGTGTTCCCCAGAGAAGCGTCCTGGGACCTCTGCTGTTCCTGATCTATATAAATGACCTGTGTGACAATCTGAGCAGGTCTCTTAGGTTGTTCGCAGATGATGCTGTAATTTACCGTCTAGTAAGGTCATCCGAAGACCAGTATCAGTTGCAAAGCCATTTAGAAAAGATTGCTGTATGGTGTGGCAGGTGGCAGTTGACGCTAAATAAGGAAAAGTGTGAGGTGATCCACATGAGTTCCAAAAGAAATCCGTTGGAATTCGATTACTCGATAAATAGTACAATTCTCAAGGCTGTCAATTCAACTAAGTACCTGGGTGTTAAAATTACGAACAACTTCAGTTGGAAAGACCATATAGATAATATTTTGGGGAAGGCGAGCCAAAGGTTGCGTTTCATTGGCAGGACACTTAGAAGATGCAACAAGTCCACAAAAGAGACAGCTTACACTACACTCGTTCGTCCTCTGATAGAATATTGTTGCGCGGTGTGGGATCCTTACCAGGTGGGATTGACGGAGGACATCGAAAGGGTGCAAACAAGGGCAGCTCGTTTTGTATTATCACGTAATACGGGAGAGATTGTGGCAGATATGCTACGCGAGTTGGGATGGAAGTCATTAAAGCAAAGACGTTTTTCGTCGCGGCGAGATCTATTTACGAAATTTAATTCACCAACTTTCTCTTCCGAATGCGAAAATATTTTGTTAAGCCCAACCCACATAGGTAGGAATGATCATCAAAATAAAATAAGAGAAATCAGAGCTCGAACGGAAAGGTTTAGGTGTTCGTTTTTCCCGCACGCTGTTCGGGAGTGGAATGGTAGAGAGATAGCATGATTGTGGTTCGATGAACCCTCTGCCAAGCACTTAAATGTGAATTGCAGAGTAATCATGTAGATGTAGATGCCCCTCGACTCTTATAGTTGCCATCTTGTATACCGACAGAGTATCAACCAAAAATCTGACACAGTTTACGCTATGTGCTATCGTTGTAAGCGGTAAGTAAAAGGTAACACATTATCTGCGGAGCACAGAAAAAGCGTAACAGTGTTCGCCTGCTGGGTGGAAGCTGGAAGTGCGTTAGTTTGTCGTACCAAGCGTATCGGATTCGATCCCTGGTGTTGCCAGTTTTTATACTGTAGTACGTGTGAAAGTGTTACATGCGATAACATGTTCCTGACATGTGTATTTGGAAAACAGATTTATGGAAAAAGGGGAAAGAGGTAGTATTGATGAAAGTGTTAATGACAAGTGAATAAAAATGAGGGAAGGACTCATGGACTCTGCCAAAGATGTACTAGGAATTAGAGTATCCCAATGTACCAGGAAAGAATGGATAACAGAAAACATGTTGAAAAAGATGAAAGTGGAAAAATGTAGAAACTGGAAAAGTCCAAAAGATGTACAGAAAACTGAATAATGAATTAAGAAGGGAAACTGAAGTAGCAAGGGAAAAATGGATGAAACAGAAATGCGACGAAATAGAGGAGATGGAGACAGAGGGAAAGTATGAAATGGTGTACAGCCTGGCTAGTGAGGTAAGAGGAATAACATGGAAATAGAAAGAGCGGATGGTACTCTAGCAGAAGAACCACAGGAGGTTTTGAACAGATGGCAAGAACATATTGAATGTCTGTATAAGGGGGATGAAAAACAAACCGAAATTAAGGTTCAAGAGGAGCAATATGTGCCGGAAGATGGAAAGTGATTCACCATTTTGGAAACAGAGGTAGAAAAGACGCTGAAGGAGATGAAGAATAGGAAGGCATGTGGAATTGATGATTTGACAGCAGAACTGTTGAAGGGCCTGGGAAACAGGCCAAGAAAATAAATAGTCTACCTCTGTAATGAGGTATATGACAATGGGGAATGGCCTGAGGACTTTCTTGCAACAGTCATGACACTAATAGAGGAAAAGAGAAACACTAAAAAATGTGAACAGCATTGGACCATCAGTCTAATTTCTCATGCAACTAAAGTGTTGCTGAGAGTGTTGAATAGATGGCTATATGGCGAGCTAGATAGAGGGATTGCAGAGGAGCAGTTCGGATTTAGAAGAGGAAAAGGAACAAGAGATGCTATTGGCCTGCTAAGGACTACAGGGGAAAGATATATGGAAAAAGGTGGAGAAATCTTTGCTGTTTTTATAGATTTAGAAAAATCTTTTGGCAGAGAGAGTTCAGTGGAACAGGCTGATGGATATTTTGAAAAGGAAAGGAGTAGATTGGAAAGAGAGACGACTGACACAGAATCTATATTTACACCAGAAAGTAAGATTAAGGACAGAAAATGAAATGTCAGAGGGAAGCAGCACTGGACAAGGTGTTAGACAAGGTTGTTGCCTTTCCCCACTGTTGTTTAACGCATACCTTGAAGAGATTGTTGCGAAAGTATTCAATGGGAAAAGGGGAATATGTATTGGTGGGAAGAGAACAGAATGTATAAGTTTTGCTGATGACATGGTATTAGTGGCGGAAAGTGAGCGAACATTGAATAACATGCTGAAAGATCTAAATGAAGCTTGTGTGGAATGTGGGATGCAAATAAACACTGCAAAAACAAATGGTATTGTTATCAGTACAAGACGCTGACTGTCCAATATTAAAATAGGACAAGCTACCATCAGCTAAGTAAGTGCATTTAAACATCTTGGAAGCACAATGACTGATGACTTTAGATGTCACCAGAAGGTGAAAACTCGAATTTTCATAGCGAAGGAGGCATTCAGCAGAATGAGGAGACTGTTATGTGGCAAATTAGATAAAGGTCTAAGGAAAAGGCTTGGCAAATGTTTTTTCTGGAGTGTGGGACTATATGGGACAGAAACATGGACGCTGACACGAGAGGATGGAAAAAGGTTAGAAGCATTTGAGGTGTGGATGTGGAGGATAATGGAGAGGATAAGCTGGAAGGATAGAGTAAGTAATGAAAGAGTATTGGAAAGGGTTGGTGAGAGAAGATGTTTGCTGGAGGTTATAAGAGAAAGGAATATGAACTGGTTGTTACATTCATTGAGAAGGGAGTGCTTGCTAGCAGATGCTTTGGAAGGACTGGTTTGTGGGAGAAGATTGAGAGGAAGAAGGAGATACAAGGTAATAAACGACGTAAGGGGAAGAGAAAATTATGTGGACCTGAAGAGGATGGCAGAAGACCGGACAGTCGGGATAACTACCATGTGAATACCTGCCTTTTGGCAGAACATTGATGATGATGATGATGATGATGACATGTGAAAGGACTGTTCGGAATTTATAGCAATGTTCTATGGAAGTCCTCTTTCGCTTTGTTTATTTGAAACTAGCGAACATGTCGAATAAATCTGTAGTTTCACAGAATAAACATAAACAACGGGAACAGAATAATAAAGAAACAATTGCATCACATGTGCAGAAGTATCAATACTAATAATAATGACACTAACAATAACAAAAGTAATAACTGACTGCTAAATTGTAGTACCGCTGCACATTCATTAACCCTGAACAGTCCTTTTACATGTCAGGAACATGCTGCTCCATGTAACAGTTTCTCACCTACTCCACTACAAAACTGGGATGACGAGAGCTTGAACCCGAGACTCTAGGTACGACGAACTAAAGCTCTACCGGCTTTCCCGCGGGAGCTCTGCACGACGAACGCCCACAGTTATGCTTTCCCTACGCTCCGTAGGTCATGTGCTACTTGCTTCTTACCGCTCACGCAAGCACATACCACAAACTATGTCCATGTTTTGGCTGATACTCTGTGGATATACAACATTTGGCACCGTTCTGACTGTCTGGCATCTCGAGATTTGGGTCGCTGGCGTATGCAGAGCGCAAGCGCGCTCCAGGGGCGAGAATCTTGGCCAGATCTGGCCCGCTCTATAAACACGAAATCAGGAAAATTTTGGTTTTCTGGACGTTGGAGTGGGAACCAATTTACAAACTCCACGCCACATGCGGAGACTGCAGTCAGCAGTGACTAAACCTCGCGTGGGTTATCCTCACAAGTGCCCAACGGATTGTCATCCAGGTCGGGGTCTTCTGACATGCCTCGCACAGTCAGTATCTTCCATTCCAACACGGAAACATCAGGTTTCTCGTAGGCCCTTATCTATAGATGCAATAGTACTGTGCTACGGTTGCCATTGCTGTGAGTACAATTAAGGGGGAAAACCACATTAGGAGATTCAAAAAAATCCGATTTTTTAAAATTGTATAAATCTTTTGCTTAACTATCCAAGAATACGGTGTCAAAATTTCAAAGCGAAATTCGCGTTCGTTTATATTTTATGAGCGATTCGAAGACACATACAGGGTGTTTCAAAAATGACCGGTATATTTGAAACGGCAATAAAAACTAAACGAGCAGCGATAGAAATACACCGTTTGTTGCAATATGCTTGGGACTACAGTACATTTTCAGGCGGACAAACTTTCGAAATTACAGTAGTTACAATTTTCAACAACAGATGGCGCTGCAAATGATGTGAAAGATATAGAAGACAACGCAGTCTGTGGGTGCGCCATTCTGTACGTCGTCTTTCTGCTGTAAGCGTGTGCTGTTCACAACGTGCAAGTGTGCTGTAGACAACATGGTTTATTCCTTAGAACAGAGGATTTTTCTGGTGTTGGAATTCCACCGTCTAGAACACAGTGTTGTTGCAACAAGAGGAAGTTTTCAACGGAGGTTTAATGTAACCAAAGGACCGAAAAGCGATACAATAAAGGATCTGTTTGAAAAATTTCAACGGACTGGGAACGTGACGGATGAACGTGCTGGAAAGGTAGGGCGACCGCGTACGGCAACCACAGAGGGCAACGCGCAGCTAGTGCAGCAGGTGATCCGACAGCGGCCTCGGGTTTCCGTTCGCCGTGTTGCAGCTGCGGTCCAAATGACGCCAACGTCCAGGTATCGTCTCATGCGCCAGAGTTTACACCTCTTTCCATACAAAATTCAAACGCGGCAACCCCTCACCGCCGCTACCATTGCTGCATGAGAGACATTCGCTAACGATATAGTGCACAGGATTGATGATGGCAATATGCATGTGGACAGCATTTGGTTTACTGACGAAGCTTATTTTTACCTGGACGGCTTCGTCAATAAACAGAACTGGCGCATATGGGGAAACGAAAAGCCCCATGTTGCAGTCCCATCGTCCCTGCATCCTCAAAAAGTACTGGTCTGGGCCGCCGTTTCTTCCAAAGGAATCATTGGCCCATTTTTCAGATCCGAAACGATTACTGCATCACGCTATCTGGACATTCTTCGTGAATTTGTGGCGGTACAAACTGCCTTAGGAGACACTGCGAACACCTCGTGGTTTATGCAAGATGGTGCCCAGCCACATCGCACGGCCGACGTCTTTAATTTCCTGAATGAATATTTCGATGGTCGTGTGATTGCTTTGGGCTATCCGAAACATACAGGAGGCGGAGTGGATTGGCCTCCCTATTCGCCAGACATGAACCCCTGTGACTTCTTTCTGTGGGGACACTTGAAAGACCAGGTGTACCGCCAGAATCCAGAAACAATTGAACAGCTGAAGCAGTACATCTCATCAGCATGTGAAGCCATTCCGCCAGACACGTTGTCAAAGGTTTCGGGTAATTTCATTCAGAGACTACGCCATATTATTGCTACGCATGGTGGATATGTGCAAAATATCGTACTATTGAGTTTCCCAGACCGCAGCGCCATCTGTTGTTGAAAATTGTAACTACTGTAATTTCGAAAGTTTGTCTGCCTGAAAATGTACTGTTGTCCCAAGCATATTGCAACAAACGGTGTATTTCTATCGCTGCTCGTTTAGTTTTTATTGCCGTTTCAAATATACCGGTCATTTTTGAAACACCCTGTAGATTCTGTACAAGACATGAGAAAGCAATTATGGTGACATACTATCATACGTTTTCCATGTATGAAAATCCTCGACACGAGTATTGCCCAGAGGGAGAAGACAGCTGCTGCGAGTGGCAGAAACGAACAGCCCTTGGAATGGAACACGAACCGCACCCTACTCCATTGCACCCTGATGTACGGAAGGAAATTGTTCCAATATATGAAGATTTATCAAGGTATGAATTACTGGAGAGATGTTTAGGTGGCCACACACAAAATGCGAATGAAAGTTTTAATTCCACTATTTGGCGATTAGCTCTTAACACTTGGAGGACTAAAAATCGTTGAATTGGCATCGTATTTAGCAGCGGGATTATTCAGTGAAGGAAATTCATCCCTTCTGATCGTCATGGAAGAGTCAGGAATTGTAGTGGGCACGCAAAGCTTCAATTGTGCCGAACAAATGGATAACCAGCGCGTGAGCCGGCAGAATCAACGCAGTTCATTGGAATCGAAGGAAGGTCGGAAAGCTCGGAAAGCACTGCTGCAAGCGCAAAACGAAACCAATGAGGAAGAAGGAGGATTACTATATGGTGCTGGAATCGCATTATTGTTAACTTCCTTGAATTTATAGTTTTCGATTATTTTTCAATCACGTTTGTCTCGAAACGACTTTTTTCTACATCTACATCTACATCTATACTCCGCGAGCCACCTTACGGTGTGTGGCGGAGGGTACTTATTGTACCACTATCTGATCCCCCCTTCCCTGTTCCATTCACGAATTGTGCGTGGGAAGAACGACTACTTGTAAGTCTCCGTATTTGCTCTAATTTCTCGGATCTTTTCGTTGTGATCATTACGCGAGATATATGTGGGCGGTAGTAATATGTTGCCCATCTCTTCCCGGAATGTGCTCTCTCGTAATTTCGATAATAAACCTCTCCGTATTGCGTAACGCCTTTCTTGAAGTGTCCGCCACTGGAGCTTGTTCAGCATCTCCGTAACGCTCTCGCGCTGACTAAATGTCCCCATGACGAATCGCGCTGCTTTTCGCTGGATCATGTCTATCTCTTCTATTAATCCAACCTGGTAAGGGTCCCATACTGATGAGCAATACTCAAGAATCGGACGAACAAGCGTTTTGTAAGCTACTTCTTTCGTCGATGAGTCACATTTTCTTAGAATTCTTCCTATGAATCTCAACCTGGCGCCTGCTTTTCCCACTATTTGTTTTATGTGATCATTCCACTTCAGATCGCTCCGGATAGTAACTCCTAAGTATTTTACGGTCGTTACCGCTTCCAATGATTTACCACCTATGGCATAATCGTACTGGAATGGATTTCTGCCCCTATGTATGCGCATTATATTACATTTATCTACGTTTAGGGAAAGCTGCCAGCTGTCGCACCATGCATTAATCCTCTGCAGGTCTTCCTGGAGTAAGTACGAGTCTTCTGATGTTGCTACTTTCTTGTAGACAACCGTGTCATCTGCAAATAGCCTCACGGAGCTACCGATGTTGTCAACTAAGTCATTTATGTATATTGTAAACAATAAAGGTCCTATCACGCTTCCTTGCGGTACTCCCGAAATTACCTCTACATCTGCAGATTTTGAACCGTTAAGAATGACATGTTGTGTTCTTTCTTCTAGGAAATCCTGAATCCAATCACAAACCTGGTCCGATATTCCGTAAGCTCGTATTTTTTTCACTAAACGTAAGTGCGGAACCGTATCAAATGCCTTCCTGAAGTCCAGGAATACGGCATCAATCTGCTCGCCAGTGTCTACGGCACTGTGAATTTCTTGGGCAAATAGGGCGAGCTGAGTTTCACATGATCTCTGTTTGCGGAATCCATGTTGGTTATGATGAAGGAGATTTGTATTATCTAAGAACGTCATAATACGAGAACACAAAACATGTTCCATTATTCTACAACAGATTGACGTAAGCGAAATAGGCCTATAATTATTCGCATCTGATTTATGACCCTTCTTGAAAATGAGAACGACCTGCGCTTTCTTCCAGTCGCTAGGTACTTTACGTTCTTCCAGCGATCTACGATAATAAATTTCACATTTTCGTGCAGTCTAACTCAAAAAGTATAGCACCGATCATTATGAAAATTTATAGCATGATTCTCTATAAAATTACGAATTATAGGAACCAACTTGTGAGATGATATCATGAATTTAAGGGTATTTTTCTTTGCACAATTACAGAAAAATTTTCGTGAAAATCGAAGTAAATTGTTCCAACGCCTGCAAAATTTTTAATTATAATTATTTTCAAATGGTTCAAATGGCTCGCAGCACTATGGGACATAACATCTGAGGTCATCAGTCCTCTAGACTTAGAACTACTTAAACCTGACTAACCTAAAGACATCACACACAGCCATTCCCGAGGCAGGATTCGAACCTGCGACCGTAGCAGTCGCGCGGTTCCGGACTGAAGCGCCTGGAACCGCTCGGCTACCGCGGTCGGCTTTATTTTCACCCGCATTGAGGTTCATATCCTTAGAAAATAAGTTATTAATGTAAAATCAAAACCTTTTTGATTTTAGATGAAAATCGGAATGGCTACACTTCACTAAATTGAAAATAAGAGAAATCAGGGCTCGCACAGAAAAATTTAAGTGCTCGTTTTTCCCGCGCGCCGTTCGAGAGTGGAACGGTAGAGAGACAGGTTGAAGGTGGTTCATTGAACCCTCTACCAGGCACTTTGTTGTGAGTAGCAAAGTAATCATGTAGATGTAGATGTTGTTGTTGTTGTGTTGTTGTTGTGGTCTTCAGTCCTGAGACTGGTTTGATGCAGCTGTCCATGCTACTCTATCCTGTGCACGCTTCTTCATCTCCCAGCACCTACTGCAACCTACATCCTTCTGAATCTGCTTAGTGTATTCATCTCTTGGTCTCCCCCTACGATTTTTACCCTCCACGCTGCCCTCCAATGCTAAATTGGTGATCCCTTGATGCCTCAGAACATGTCCTACCAACCGATCCCTTCTTCTGGTCAAGTTGTGCCACAAACTTCTCCCCAATCCTATTCAATACTTCCTCATTAGTTATGTGATCTACCCATCTAATTTTCAGCATTCTTCTGTAGCACCACATTTCGAAAGCTTCTATTCTCTTCTTGTCCAAACTATTTACCGTCCATGTTTCACTTCCGTACATGGCTACACTCCATACAAATACCTTCAGAAATGACTTCCAGACACTTAAATCTATACCCGATGTTAACAAATTTCTCTTCTTCAGAAACGCTTTCCTTGCCATTGCCAGTCTACATTTTATATCCTCTCTACTTCGACCATCATCACTTATTTTGCTGCCCAAATAGCAAAACTCCTTTACTACTTTAAGTGTCTCATTTCCTAATCTAATACCCTCAACATCACCCGACTTAATTCGACTACATTCCATTATCCTCGTTTTGCTTTTGTTGATGTTTATCTTATATCCTCCCTTCAAGACACCATCCATTCCGTTCAACTGCTCTTCCAAGTCCTTTGCTGTCTCCGACAGTATTACAGTGTCATCGGCGAACCTCAAAGTTTTTATTTCTTCTCCATGGATTTTAATACCTACTCCGAATTTTTCTTTTGTTTCCTTTACTGCTTGCTCAATATACAGATTGAATAACATCGGGGAGAGGCTACAACCCTGTCTTACTCCCTTCCCAACCACTGCTTCCCTTTCATGTCCCTCGACTCTTATAACTGCCATCTGGTTTCTGTACAAATTGTAAATAGCCTTTCGCTCCCTGTATTTTACCCCTGCCACCTTTAGAATTTGAAAGAGAGTATTCCAGTCAACATTGTCAAAAGCTTTCTCTAAGTCTACAAATGCTAGAAACGTAGGTTTGTCTTTCCTTAATCTTTCTTCTAAGATAAGTCGTAAGGTCAGTATTGCCTCACGTGTTCCAGTATTTCTACTGAATCCAAACTGATCTTCCCCGAGGTCGGCTTCTACTAGTTTTTCCATTCGTCTGTAAAGAATTCGTGTTAGTATTTTGCAGCTGTGGCTTATTAAACTGATTGTTCGGTAATTTTCACATCTGTCAACACCTGCTTTCTTTGGGATTGGAATTATTATATTCTTCTTGAAGTCTGAGGGTATTTCGCCTGTGTCATACATCTCGCTCACCAGATGCTAGAGTTTTGTCAGGACTGTCTCTCCCAAGGCCGTCAGTAGTTCCAATGGAATGTTGTCTACTCCGGGGGCCTTGTTTCGACTCAGGTCTTTCAGTGCTCTGTCAAACTCTTCACGCAGTATCGTATCTCCCATTTCATCTTCATCTGCATCCTCTTCCATTTCCATAATATTGTCCTCAAGTACATCGCCCTTGTATAGACTCTCTATATACTCCTTCCACCTTTCTGCTTTCCCTTCTTTGCTTAGAACTGGGTTTCCATCTGAGCTCTTGATGTTCATTCAAGTGGTTCTCTTATCTCCAAAGGTCTCTTTAATTTTCCTGTAGGCAGTATCTATCTTACCCCTAGTGAGATAAGCCTCTACATCCTTACATTTGTCCTCTAGCCATCCCTGCTTAGCCATTTTGCACTTCCTGTCGATCTCATTTTTGAGACGTTTGTGTTCCTTTTTGCCTGCTTCATTTACTGCATTTTTATATTTTCTCCTTTCATCAATTAAATTCAATATTTCTTCTGTTACCCAAGGATTTTTACTAGCCCTCGTCTTTTTACCTACGTGATCCTCTGCTGCCTTCACTACTTCATCCCTCAAAGCTACCCATTCTTCTTCTACTGTATTTCTTTCCCCCATTCCTGTCAATTGTTCCCTTATGCTCTCCCTGAGACTCTGTACAACCTCTGGTTCTTTCAGTTTATCCAGGTCCCATCTCCTTAAATTCCCACCTTTTTGCAGTTTCTTCAGTTTTAATCTACAGGTCATAACCAATAGATTATGGTCAGAGTTCACATCTGCCCCTAGAAATGTCTTACAATTTAAAACCTGGTTCCTAAATCTCTGTCTTACCATTATATAATCTATCTGATACCTTTTAGTATCTCCAGGGTTCTTCCATGTATACAACCTTCTATCATGATTATGTAGATGTAGATGTTAATATCGAGACCCAGTATCTCGTCACTTCTATTCACTTAACTGCAACATGAATGCCCAAACTGGCTCAGGCAGTACAACACGGTATAAAGTAAACAATCTTTGCCACTTTTTGGAGACCAACACAAGTGTATAATCATTTTTGAAAGTAACGATTTTGTTTCCAAAACAGAGACACAGCGCATACCGTCGACATTTACACTGTTGTGCAGATATAGTCAGTGCAATACAAGTATAACGACAAATGGCCGGCCGAAGTGGCCGTGCGGTTAAAGGCGCTGCAGTCTGGAACCGCAAGACCGCTACGGTCGCAGGTTCGAATCCTGCCTCGGGCATGGATGTTTGTGATGTCCTTAGGTTAGTTAGGTTTAACTAGTTCTAAGTTCTATGGGACTAATGACCTCAGAAGATGAGTCCCATAGTGCTCAGAGCCATTTGAACCATTTAACGACAAATGAGGTTAAGAAAACAAATAACATGCAATTACTCTGTAACGAGCTACCACAGATCTCTTGCACCAAAGTACTCAGGTAATATCACTACCCAACTTCGAAATTTCGTCGGCAGATTTCAGGTTCACGTCTAATGAGCGTCATCGCTAGCAGAACATCCTAAAAGCGTTCTGGAAACTATAGGAAGTAAACGGACGTTTGCAAGAAATGCCATTAGGGGCAGTCGCAGCTAGCGTTTGGTTCCCAGCAAACACGCTCTCTTCTAATGTCGAGGAAGAGTTTACTTAAAGGAAACAGCATCATCCGTGGTGCCTTTCTTTCTGTATATACGTTCATTATCCCCTATTAGTCCTATTTGGTTCGGGTCCAAAACACTTGAGCAATATTCTAGGATCGGTCGCACGAGGTTTTTGTAAGTAATACACTTTGTAGGCTGATTCCATTTCCTTGGTATTCTACCAGTGAATCGAAGTGGACCACCTGCTTTACGGAAATTTGTTGTAAGGACTATGGGACCAAACTGCTGAGGCCATCGGTCCTTAGGCTTACGCATGCTTAATCTAACTTAAACTAACTTACGCTGACAACACACACACACCCATGCCCGAGGGAGGACTCGAACCTCCGACAGCGGGAGCCGCGCGAACCGTGACAAGGCGCCCTAGACCGCACGGCTACCCCGCGCGGCGGACCACCTGCTTTATGTACGACCGAAACTACGTGATCGTTCCCTTACATATCCCTACAAACTGTTACACATAGGTATTTGTAAGAGTTGACCGATTCCAATTGTGACTCATTGATATTGTTGTCATAGAGTCATAGTACATAATTTTACATTTCTGAAAATCTTAGGGTCCTCCCTCGGGCATGGGAGTGTGTTGTTCTTAGCATAAGTTAGTTTCAGTAATGTGTAAATCTTCGCCGGCCGGAGTGGCCAAGCGGTTAAAGGCGCTACAGTCTGGAACCGCACGACCATTACGGTCGTTTCTCTCCTGAAATACTGAAGTTATTTCGACACACTTTGACGACCACCTATTTTTTGTATGGTGGAAAATATTATGAAATGATTGACGGAACAGCCATGGGTTCGCCACTGTCACCAGCCATAGCTAACTTCTTCATAGAGGATTTCGAAGAACGAGCGTTGAACAGTGCTCCCTTACGTCCATCCTGCTTCTTCAGGTATGTTGACGATACATTTTTAATCTGGCCACATGGCAATGAGGCACTGCAGCAGTTTGTTGAACATTTGAATGGTATACATCAGAACATAAGATTTACAGTGGAGGTGGAGAAGGATGGAAAGTTACCCTTCTTAGATGTACTGGTGGAGCGAAAATCAGATGGACGTCTCGGACAATCTGTGCACAGAAAACCTACGCATACAGATTTATATCTAAACGCGCGTAGTTTTCACCACCCAGCTCAGAAGAGAGCTATGCTGAACACCTTGGTACACAGAGCAAGGACTATTTCGGACAAGGATCATCTCGGCTCCGAGATTAACCATCTGACGATGGTATTCATAAAAAATGGTTATTCTGATCGTGATATCAGATGCACTCTGGCGAAGAAACCAAGAAAGGACGCTGTTCGAACAGATCAAGCGGACCAACACATCGCGCGGCTACCATTCTGCGGTGCAACGACCAGCAAGATCGGCAGAGTCCTGAGCCGGCAAGGAACCAGACCAGTCTTCCGGCCACCCAGGAAGATTAAGGAAATGCTGCAACCCGTGAAAGATAATCTTGGCCTGAGAGTACCGGGAATTTACAGCATTCCTTGCGAGTGTGGCAAAAGTTATGTGGGCCAGTCTATAAGAACTGTCGCCGATCGCAGTGTGGAACATCAGCGTCACCTGAAATACAGGTATCTAGAAAAATCAGCGGTGGCTGAGCACAGTTTGTTAAATAAACATAAGATTTTATTCGATGAAACAAGACTACTTGCTCACGCTTCAAACTATTGGGACTCTGTCATCAGGGAAGCAGTTGAAATTAGACTCTGTGAAAATAATTTCAACAGAGATTCCGGTTATGCACTCGGCAATGCATGGAAGCGCGCAATTGATATAGAAAGAGCGCAGAGGGAGACTTCTTACATTCCTCGCAGTTCTCCGCCTGTTGCGATGGATGGCGCTGCAAGCAACGCTGGATAAAGCGCGCAAACAAAATCTATGGATATAGAGGTCGCCACCTCAGTACGCATCGGTTTCACCGTGACGTCATCCAGCCAATGAGAAGCCGTCCACTGCTTATAAAAGCGGAAGCCTCACCGGTCCACGACAGTCAGTTTTACCCCTGACGAAGATGACGGAGGTAGTCATCGAAAGCTTGGGATTTTATCCAAATTTGACACGGCAAGTAAACCGAGAACTTTTTATGCAAGGACTCCGTCGCGAAAGACTTCGTAGTCACATTACGGTCGCAGGTTTGAATCCTGCCTCGGGCATGGATGTGTGTGATGTCCTTAGGTTAGTTAGGTTTAAGTAGTTCTAAGTTCTAGGGGACTTATGACCACAGCAGTTGAGTCCCATAGTGCTCAGAGCCATTTGAACCATTTTTTGTAAATCTTCGGACCGATGACCTCAGCGGTCTGGTCACATAAAATTCACACACATTTGAACATTTTGAAAATCTTAAGCGAGATGCTCAACGTCGAAATCTTATCGAGATCCGGCTAAATACATATGCAGCTTTTTTCAGACGGTACTTCATTGTCAATAGCTACCTTATGTGATAAAAGTCTTAGGCAACTATGAATATTGTCTGTGAAGTCATTAATATAGAACACGAATAACAACGGCCCCAACAAACTTTCCTGGATCACACGTGAAACATCTTACGATGGCTCACGATCCAAAATAACTTCTGTGTTCCATCTAGCAAGTAATCCCCAATGTAGTCACAATTACCTTAAGAATTCGGCCGTATCCTTTTGAAAGAAACCTTATCGGCATTTACCTTAAACGGTTTATAGAAATCATGAAAAATCTAAACCTGTACGGCTGGCCACGGCTTTGAACTGCCGTACACTCAAGTGTGTGTCCTATTGAGGGTAGGATAGGTGCTGAGAACCTCTGAGGCGTCAACAACGGTAGTAAAACATTGTTAGAGTTCAGGTACTCATTCATAATGTTTACAAGTCGCTGTACTTTCGTATCAGCCTCGGCTGTTGCTCATTCAGCTGCCTGTTGAATTCTCCCTGACTGGCATCTAGTCAGCTCAACGTTAGCACCCCCAGGAGAAGACGTCAGAGACCCTGACGCCGTAGCGGCCATTGCCTGGCACGAAGTGGTTCTCGGACTGGCTGCTGGAGGGTACAATACTCGGTCCTACTCAACATTCTGCGGTGACCCTTGATGAGCCATCCGAGATGTACCAGGTGTCGGTGCCCGTATGGTCGGTTGATTTCCTCGCTACCCCTGGTTGGTGTCAACACCAGAAGACGCCTGTGTGTTGACAAGGAAAGTGGACCACAAGACGTGCTGTTGCTGGCTTCCGTGCTTCCTTGCTGGCAGCGTGCTGCGATGTGGTGTTGTCGGAAGACAGTTTCTCCAACAGTAGATGGAAGGCGGCGAGCAGCATGAAGTTCGTCAGTTAAGGCCATCGCCTTGAGTATATCTTCTTAAGCTGTGCTGGAGGATCGAGGACATAGATTCACTATAGTATCCTAATTATAGAATCGAGTGCTATTATTGTGAATGCCATCGCTCCCTGTCATAAGCCCATGACAAGAACTGGAGAGCTGGAGTACCTGAAAGAGAGCTAGCGTGAAGCTATGATGCAAGGCTCGTTTCGTAATGACCGAATGCGTCGTTCTCCTTATTCTGTTACATTCACTTAACAGGCAGTTAACTGCTGTGTCTGAAGGCTCACTGCGTGCTCTTATGAAAGAGACAGCGTCTTTTGGAACATGTGTCACGAGCTAATGAATGTCAAACATTGGGCGATCCAGGATGGAATAGTGACAATATTATGAAGGGGATAGTTGCTACCCATCACATAGCGGAGATGCTGAGGCGCAGATGGAAACAACAAAACGACTATGTAACTTCCTGGCAGATTTAAACTGTGTGCCGGACCGAGACTCGAACTCGGGATCTTTGCCTTTCGCGGGCAAGTGCTCTACAGGAGAGCTTCTGTAATGTTTGGAAAGTACGAGACGAGGTACTGGCAGAAGTAAAGCTGTGAGGACGGGGCGTGAGTCGTGCTTGGGTACCTAAGTCGGCAGAGCACTTTCCCGCGAAAGGCAAAGGTCGCGATTTCGTGTCTCGGTCCTGCACACAGTTTTAATCTGCCAGGAAGTTTCATATCAGCGCACACTCCGCTTCAGAGTGAAAATCTCATTCTGGAAACAAAAAGACTGTCAAACAAGTAAACTTTCGGCCAAAAAGGCCTTCACCGGAATCACTCAAAACACACACACACACACACACACACACACAAATGGTTCAAATGGCACTAAGCACTATGGGACTGAACATCTGAGGTCATCAGTCCCCTAGACTTAGAACTACTTAAACCTAACTAACCTAAGGACATCACACACATCCTTGCCCGAGGCAGGAGTCGAACCTGCGACCGTAGCAGCAGCGCGGTTCCGGACTGAAGCGCCTAGAACCGCTCGGCCACAGCGTCCGCCCCCCCCTCCCTCCCACACACACACACACACACACACAGATGTAAAGCAACTCACACACACATGACCACAATCTGTGGTTGGCGAGGCCAGAACTAGTGAATATGCTTCTCTTGCTTCCTTTGATTTTCTGTCGCAATCAGCATTCTTTTTATTCGACATACTGTATCGTAATGTGTTGTCGACCTGACCCACGTGCGCCATACTGGCTCGGCTCACTTCCTGCTTCCACCTCTATCACTACATGACTTCGTTTTGCCTGAGGCAATGGGAGTGAGCTTTAATAATTTTTGTCTGATTTCTAACCCTTCCTATTCTGTGCTGCAGTAGTACAGCGACTTACACTGTGACAACTCACGACGTAAAAGCGTCAGTTGATATTGAGATATACAGTTAGTTTTGGTCCCGCAGAAAATGTTTATTGCCCATTCTACATAACATACAGATAACCTGTCCTTCCCTCACAACCCATGTTTTATCCAGATGCAAGGTCACTTTTTTGCGTGCCATTCACTCTTGCTTCTGCATACTAATCAGTACCACTGGTATTAGGAGTCACTGTCTTTTCATGTTTCCGAAACATCTTTCCCGTGATAGCATGTCAGAACTTATAAAATCTTCATTGTTACCACTGACTGAACAGTATTCCCTTCCTTCGGTCTA
This sequence comes from Schistocerca cancellata, assembly GCF_023864275.1. Classification (NCBI taxonomy): domain Eukaryota; kingdom Metazoa; phylum Arthropoda; class Insecta; order Orthoptera; family Acrididae; genus Schistocerca; species Schistocerca cancellata. The sequence continues at coordinate 29,726,443 of NC_064631.1, read as the reverse complement.
CTTTTACCTTCACCAAACCACAGTTCTGGCTGCGGTTTTGTTTTCTGGTTGTATTGGGAAATACATGTTTCATACACAGTCACGTAATGAAGACGAAAGTAATTCGTATTACGCCTCCGTTTTTACACAGTGCGTATTTGTAATTGCATCAAAATTCAAATGGCTCCAAGCACTATGGGACTTAACATCTGAGGTCATCAGACCGCTAGACTTAGAACTATTTAAACCTAACTAATCTAAGGACATCACACATATCCATGACCGAGGCAGGATTCGAACCTGCAGCAGCGCGGTTCCGGACTGAAGCGCCTAGAACCGCTCGGCCACAGCGGCTCGCTGTAATTGCCTCAATTCTGTCTGAAACAGGTGCCTAAGATATTTATTTCAATGTTAAAGCTGTTATGTATCGACTGCTTCTTTTCCCACTGGCAAATGATGAGTTTGACACCATCTTCTGTTGTAGCTGCTAATAATGCATTCTTTTCACTTTATTTTAATGAGTTCCATGCCAACTACGAGCTGTTCTACACCGTTCTGTTTCTTAAAACGTCGCTTTCCTGGTAAGCTCTTACACCAGGATATTTCCCGGTAATTAGTTACTTCAGTATTTTTCTTAATGTTATTGCTTATTTGTCTAAAACCACCATTGTTTCATTACATACTATGCTACTGTGACACGCAGTCTACAATAGATTCGTTACTACAGAGGGGTGGGTATTTGTAGCGAGTTATCGAATAACCAGGTTGGCTACAAAATAATAAATGGCTTCTGGGATTTTGACAAGATCAATGTGTTTCTATTTATTAAGAACAAATATACATAGTACACTAACCAACATTACTACATGCTACATTACTAGCAGATTCAACCCAATTACCCGCGAGGACTTCATTTACACATTCGACGAGAACGAATACACGAAGATTTATCCAAGATAATGGACGTTGTTGCAGAATCGGAGTAACTGAACTGGTGTCCAAAATTAAAGCAACAAACCCCTATTTTCTCGTCCTTTGTCTAATTCACGATATAATCACACAAACGGTCAAATATGTCCATACGATCGTGTTCTGCACGGAAGACGGCATTTCGATCAACGGAAAACCAAGCCAACGATGACGCCGGGGCACTTATCAAACGGAGTAGTGTTTGCCACGTAGTACCACAACCACAATCGCTTGTACACTGTCACAGACGGTGCAGTATGACAAAGAAAAGACGTCTAGGAAACTCTCTGTGGTGGAGGGCCTAGGAAGAATTGGAAGCAGGACAGTAACAAACTCATGTGGTTCGATGGGTTTATGTGAATCGTTCTATTCTTTCTAGGAAGTGGCGACAGTTTGTAGAGACAGAAACAGTATCCTAAGGACCAGGGCAGGGACGAAAACGAGTGACATCAGAAACAGAGGACCGCTATTTGGCTGTAAGGGCACGACGGACCGCCTTAGTACTACGCAGCAGCTGGCATCTGACCTCGCACCATCCACTGGACGTGCTGATCGACGCAAACGATGTAGAGAAAGCTTCGACAGAGTAGTCTTTACTGTAGGAGACCTGCTCTATATGTGTCTCTGACGCGTCTTCACGGAAGGGAACGCCTACAGTGTGGAATCGTCAACATGTCATCTGGCCAATCGAACAGGGAGCCAATGTTCTTTTCACAGATCAAAACGGTATCGACCCAGAGTTGTGTGGATGTTATTGATATCCATTAGGGAAACCTGTTCTGGTAAGATGACGTGAGGCAGGGTCGGTCGTATACGGTTTGCTAATAGTCTGGTGAATATCTTCACGTCGAAGTTGACGAGTGTCAGCGAGCGGTAATCACCTACTAGAACGCCCCATGTCGGTTTGTGAACCGGTATAATCATTCCTTCTACGAAGACCACGAGGTGTGGCACCGCTGGGGACATAAGCTCCTGACAGATGTCTGTCAACTTGGGAGCAAGTAAATACTGAAAATTTCTGTAAAACTGCACAAGGAGCCCGTGGGGGCTAGGACACTTCGGCACGCCTTTACCTATGATGTCGATAACTTTGTTTCCCGTAATTTCGTTCAGTAATTCAGTTTATAAGTCCTGTGAAACAGTGCATTAACCAACCGTGAGACGCCTGTCACCGTCGTCGGGTCGGAACATTGAGCAGAATAAAGTCGTGCGTAATGCTCCAAGAAAGCTGCATCAATACCGCGTTGTGTGGTATGGCGACAGCCATCCGCAGTGGTAATAAAATGTGGTGTGGCTAGGGCCTACCGTCGGATATGCCGGTTGTCTGGTGCAAGTCTTTTGAGTTGACGCCACTTCGGCGACTTGTGCGTCGATGGGGATGAGATAACAACACAACACAGTCCCTGGGCGGAGAAAATCTCCGACCCAGCCGGGAATCGACCCCGTGCCTCTTAGCATGGCATTCCATCGCGCTGACCACTCAGCTATCGAGGCAGACCTGATGGCCTGTATCAGCGCCCGTCTTCGCAGTCTACTTTCTCGTGTGACGTGGTACATGATGGGTCATTCCGTTGCTAGTTTGTCATGTGTTCTCGCCCGGGCGATTGTCCCTTCGAAGTGTCGGCGCAAATGGGCTACGATCTGTGCCTTCGCACGCCTTACTGTCATCTGTCGTTCCAGTGTGGGTGGCACGGAGGCACATTCGCGAAGGACGGTGAAATGAAAATCGAGGGTGTGCCGCCTCCAAGCAGCGGTCTCACGACGATACGTAATCAAGATTCTCCGTAGGGCCGGCTTGGAGCAGTTTAACCACCAACTGATCGACGTAGGATACGTCGGGAGACGGTGGACGCACGAACCCCACGTGTCCTCGATGGCGCGCCGACAATCCGGAGAAGCGAGATGAACGAGGTTTAACTTCCAGGGGCGTCGTCTGCGCCACACACGTTGGCAGCGAAGGATAACGACACGTATATAGGTCTCGTGAGCGAAAAAGGCTACTAGCTACAAGTCCACATCGCTCACTGTTGCAGCGACTAGACGAGTAACTCGTGAAATGAATGTATCCCGGTGGATTTCCTTGGACATGTTCCCATGTATTTACCAGCTGGAGTTCGCTAATAAGTGTCCCAATTTCGGGCCACGGTGAATGGCGTGACAGCAGATCTTTATGTGCTTGTGTGCTACTGAAATCGCCCCGTAACATCAAGTCGTCGTGCCTGTCCTGAAAAAGCGGTGCTACTCCTTCCGCGAAGATGGCGATTCGTTCTGGAAGGGATGCAGTCATTGATAAACTGGACACCTAGCACCGTTATGGCCATTCCTGTAGTATCGGGGAGATATCGTACTCCGTCCGCCTCGAGGCCCTCGCTCAGGATAACTGTGACACCAGTGTTAGTTGGCGAGGAGTGGGGCACGCAGCCGTGTAACCATACATACCCGGGAAATCGTCGACGAAAATTTCTTGGAGAAAGACGGTGTCAACATCTGCTGCACTGAGCATGTGTTGGAGCATGGACAAACTCCTACAAGTCAAAATGGTGTTTAAGTTGATGGTCGCTAAGCGATAGGTCTGTGGATCGTCTACTGCAAGGGGAGCGACCGTCAGCGTCGCCATAAATGTTGTTCCCTGTCGTCTGCAGGACGCGTCCGCGCCGTGATCTGCTGCTGCTAGGGAGGGGCCGAGGTGTGTGAGGAAGGACCCCCCGACTGTCCACCACAGTGGGCGTAGAATCGTCTACAATGTCGCTTGTCCATGGTCTGTAAGTTAATCGCGACCTCAGTGACCAAGGGTAAATCCGCAGTGGTTACTCTCTGTATACAATTGGCGGAGGTCGTGAGACGTCGCATTTTATGTTTCCTCGGTGACCTCTGTTTGCGGACTTGGGTTTCTGTGTCCGAAAGAGTGTGTTGCTCCCTCACCGCATCCCCCCTCAGTGAGAAAAGCAGACGTCGGTACAAACATAGCGTCCAGTTACACTCTTTCGTCCGAATCTTCCTACGGAATAGGCGGGCGACTTTTTTCAATCTCTGTCGATTCTGTAATGGTGTCGGTCAAACCCAGACGTGCTACGGGTGTCCAATCTAACGTTCCCTGTCTTCCAAGTGGTCTTTTGCCTGCCATGATAGTCGACCGCGTCACCCCTGCGTAATTCAGGGGAAGATCATTCAGTGTAGGAGGTAGGGCCGTGTCACCTAATAGGATTTGTCTAACCCGACGTTGAATACACAACGAGCGTACATGACCCTCCTGGCCGCAACAAGTATGAGGCTGTCCATCATACATTACGACTGCTCGACATCCACCTACGACAAGACCGTGTTTTGTTACTGCAGTTTTGACTTGTCGGTCGCCGTTGAGGACTGGGTACGTCTCGAAGGTGTTCCTTTTCTCGGCCACGCAGCTAATTACAGTCCCGTGGTCGGAGAGCAGCGGTGACTACGTCTGGTGGCACTTCTAACGGGAGTCCTAGTCCTGCGTAGTCAACGGTAACCGCCCCGATGTGACCACAGGAGTGGTTGAACCCGAGAGTGTTCTCACATCTGCTCACAACAGCGCGACGTAGCTCGTCATCGACCTTCTTGACGTAGACGACGTTACTTGTGATGAATAGGTGGATACCGACGACGTACTGTGGTGGTATTTGAACTTCGTCATGGTTGAATCGTCTGACTTCAAGGGTTCGTGGTCTTGCATGGTCGGTCTGGTAGCTGATTTGATGACAGCTCTTCGGCAGGAATGAGCCATAGCGTCTCAATGTCAATGGACACCTCTACATGCTTCGGAAAGGAAGTAAACAATGCGCCCGCTCTCGCGACTTTGCGGACGGGGCGCAAACAAGACGTCCTCGCCGCTGCAAACAAGAGTTCCTCGCCGCTGCAAACAAGACGTCCTCGCCGCTGCAAACAAGACTTCCTCGCCGCTGCAAACAAGACGTCCTCGCCGCTGCAAACAAGACGTCCTCGCCGCTGCAAACAAGACGTCCTCGCCGCTGCAAACAAGACTTCCTCGCCGCTGCAAACGAGACGTCCTCGCCGCTGCAAACAAGACGCCCTCGCCGCTGCAAACAAGACTTCCTCGCCGCTGCAAACAAGACGTCCTCGCCGCTGCAAACAAGACTTTCTCGCCGCTCATCTGCCGAAAGAAGACTGACCACTGATGCCCATATATGCTATACTCATGACTGTGGCATAATGTGTGATGCACTTAGCTTATAAATTACACACGATAAATAATTCAGTCATCTGTTAACTGGTTAACTATCAGCAGGCTTCTGACACACAAGTTATGCTAGTAACATGTCAGTGGGACGTAAAGGTGCTTCTAGCCGTCATAGCCTCGATTGGATGCCATTTTGAAATTTTCTCTAGTTAAAGAAATTTCTTAAATCGAGAAACACCATTCACGAGTATGAAGTTACGAAATACTTCGACTATTACTGCCATTATCGCTATTAACCTCGTCATTAATCTGGTGCTTCATGTGTGCTTGAAGGAAACATTTAATGCTTCTTGGCCATTTTTAGAAGCAGTGATCCAAATACAGGGAAATATTTGCACTTATGATCAGAAAAAAAGAACAACTTGAACGACTAGAGGTAGGACGTTCATATTCACAGGACATGTACATTAGTATGTTCTGCAGTAATGGTTAACATTTGAACCATGTCGCCGGCCGCAGTGGCCGAGCGGTTCTAGGCGTTACAGTCTAGAACCGCGCGACCGCTACGGTCGCAGGTTCGAATCCTGCCTCGGGCATGGATGTGTGTGATGTCCTTAGGTTAGTTAGGTTTAAGTAGTTCTAAGTTCTAGGGGACTGATGACCTCAGAAGCTACGTCCCATAGTGCTCAGAGCCATTTGAACCATTTGATCCATGTCGGCCTGCGGGGTTGAAGGTCAACATCGACATCGCAGCGCAGCACCACCTACCTGTAAAATGGGCCTGCGGTTCTTGTTGTCCCTGTAAACTGACGGTAATGGACCAGTGTGACACGAGCAGGCGTGCAGATGCTTCACAGATGTACGTGCGAACCCTACCGTCAAATCGGTGATTTCTGAACGGGGTCATTTTGGCATGAGAGAAAGTGATGCTTGCATCTGGGAAAATTACTGTTTGTGTGGGACGAAGTGTTATGGCAGTGCAACGGGTCTGTGCCGAACCGTTCACGGAAAGCCGTAGAACCTGGCGAGGTGGGTTAATTCGCACAACCCAGACCACCCTCCGAGAAGCTTGATATCTCATCTGAATGGCACTGCAGGACAGACCTGCGTCCTCCTCGGCTCTGCCGCAACAGTGGAACAGTATAACACATAGTACACTCTCAGGGTTGACAGTGCGTCATTGTTTATTATGGCATGGGTTACGTATGCGTCATCCACTTCTCCGTCTACCTTCGAAGAATGTGCAGAAACATGCTAGACAGCAGTGGTGCATGGGATATCATTGAGGACAGGAATAGCATCAGATAGTGTTTTTGGACCAATACTGGTTCTGTTTGTTTGAAAATGATGGTCGCATTTTGGTTCGCTGCAGACAGAGGGAACGGCAACACACTGACTGCACTGTATAAAACAGACGGCGCCAACTCGAGGCCTTATGGTGTGGTGTGCTACTGGGTACAGCCACAAATCGTAGATGGTGCGGGTCCAGTGCACTGTGACAGTGTGAATGACACCCTGCGACCCGTAGCCAAACCTTTTCTGCACGACGCCATAGACGCCATTTTTTAGCAACGCAATGCACGACCACATTTTACTGAAGCAACAAGTGCCTTCTGCATGTCACAGTATGTCAGCATTCTTCCCTGGCCCGCCAAATCATCAGACTTGCCGCCTGTAGAAAATGTGTGGGTTATGGTGAAACGCCAGGTGCAGCACTGTTAAAACGTCCCCTTTTGAAGAATTGTATACGTGACTGTGCTTAAACTGACACACAATATTTTTTAGCGCAACGCAATCTGACTTTCAGGATCCCTACAAAGGAATGGCCCTGACTAACATTAACCTGTACCTTTCACAAATCACTTACCTCACAAAAATCTTCGTTACTCAAGCTACTGCAATACAGCGAGCGCCACTACTGCCAGCTAAATAAAAGATTCAAACTACAGAAGGCACTAACTACTGACAGGCATAGTTAGCAAATGAAAGATTTTAATAGAGAACAAACAATGTATTTACCTTAATAGTGTTGAAAAACCATAATATACATGTTCATGACATCCAGTCTTACAAATTTCCAAACTCCGCCATCTCTCTCCCCACATCCACCACTGCTGGCGGCTCACCTCCAGCTGCGCAACGCTACGCGCTGTTCACAGCCAACTGCCGAACACTACAATGGCAGACAACAATGCAAACTAGCCACAGACTGCACACAGCACAGCCAGTGATTTTCATACAGAGCGCTACGTAACGTTGCCAATAAGAAAACCTAAACAGCCTACTTACACTGTGACTCAATGCCAACGACCACAGACCAACTTTGGAACCAGGTGTGTGCATCATGGATGGCTGTCTATCAGAACGTCATTCACGCCTTATACACGTCGGTGGCACCACACATCGAACAAGTTATCAGAGTCCACAGAGGACCCTGTGGCTGTGAGGCAACAGGACACATGTTGAACCGAGGTGACTGAAATGCTAATCATTTCTACAGAATATACTACGAGAGTTGTACCAAAAGTAAGGTTCTCATATTTTTTACAAATGGAAAACATTGTTTACTGTTATTAATTTATATATCATTGAGAAGCTTACACTTTTGTCTATTTTTCAACATAGTCTTCATTTTTTCGACACACTTTTGAAAACTGTTTGGTGTTCAGCGGAGTGATGTTAAAAAAGTTCACTAGCACTGAGTAAAGTAAGCTGCAAATTAATGTACACCTACCTCAGACAGCATTTGTTCACCATCCGTTGCTCTGCATTTGTAGGTACTATGTAGACGATGTTAAAAGCAGCATTGAAGAAAACCATCGTCCATCCTTAGAACTGCATAGTCTGCGTAACTCAGGTAATGAAATAAACCTGTAAATCTCTAGTAATAACGGGCAAAAGTGGATGCTTCCTTCCTTCATTGAAAATGTCAGCTTCCCGATTCTAATGTTCTTCATTATCTTTAGTTATGGTGTCAACAAGTCCACATTTACGTTGGTAGTACATCTGCTACTAGTTCATGCAGCTTATATCACATGCAAGGCAGCCAGAAATGTACTAAGTTCAACCCAAAATATTACGAGATGCCAATACTCTGCTACGAAATGAGTTTCACACTCGGTCCTTTTCAGTGGATTCTTCAGAGGAAGATGCTCGTCAAAATATGTTCTGTAAATGCATACTTAACATGCCACACAGAATTATTTACAAAGGCCAATAGCTTCAAACACATTTTTATCTACAACAAACACTTCAAAATCTCCCAAACTTCACAGAACTCTCCGTAAATACATCTGCTTGCACGGCGATATAAAGCGAACGCGAAATAACAGTCACTTATTCATTTTACAAATAACTTTTTCGGACACGTCTAACATGACCTCGTCCGGCAGGTAGTCCATGACTGAGCGAATGCCGTTGCTTTCAGGGCATAAAACTCATTCCAGTGCACGGGAAAGACTTTATTCTGCTTGGTTGATCAAAACGAACAGCCACTCACATCAATCTTTCAAGATCATGTTCGAGCTTAAACTGTATTACTCCAATCAACATTCGCAGATGCATTTACGTCATTTCATGCTGCAAATATTAACAAAATGTTCCACCAAACCAAACAAAACGAAACTACGAGAAGACTGTGCTTTAAATATACTTTAGAACTGATTATCCTGTTATTACCTTTCTGGCAGCCTTATTACAAAAGCAAACACTCATAGACATACGTCATTCGCCAGTTAGGGGTATTTACAGTTTTCATGACACTCTGGTGGCGCAACACTTGCTAGTTACGTAAGGTGTAAACCAAAATAGAATTGAAATTTGACGTATTTCCCACAGACACACTCACATTCACTCTCATTTACTCTCACCCTGACACAAAATATAAATATTAACTTTTTAACTGTTATTTTCATTCCAAAAGAAAAATTATTGAAAGTTTAGAATTGACATCTTTATAAAATAAATTGGCACACTGAGAGTGCTATTACTGTTCTCAGATAACAAAAGAAATATAAACTGTTATTGTTCCTATCTGAATTTACTTTCTTACATGTTGGTTAAGTACTTTTTAATTGGTTTTTTATGTCTCCGAAACTATTATAGGTAGTGGTATAAAATTTTGACACAAAGTTCGTCTGAATAAAAAAAGGTCATGTACAAAATTTTGAATAAAACAGATAATATTTAACATAGTTATCTAGTTTCTTAGGTGAAGTGAATAAGTGATTTTAGTATGTGCCCCAGTGAGCATTCTCATGGTCCACTTTAGCGACAGATGTGGCTATGACGCAAACGGCAGACCACAAGTCGGCTGCCGCCAAAGGCTACTATACTGCAGGCTACCAAAACAGCTTGCCATAATGTAACAAAACTTACTGCAAAAATCTGCAGTCACGTAATAACTGCGACGCTACAGGTGCTCCAGCTTTTGTATCCCTAAGGCGAAGAAGTCTCCCACCAACCCTCTGAGGAAGCGTGTGACCTCTGCTCAGACTTCATCATCACCCTTGAAGCGTTTGCCACCTAAGTGTTTGTTTAGCTTGGGGAAGAGGTGACAATCGCTGGGGGCTAAGTCAAGGCTCTACGGGGAATGGGGCATAACAGTCCACCCAAATTTCTTCAAAAGCTCCTGTATTTGAAGAGCGATGTGGGGTCGAGCGTTGTCACGAAGAAGCACTACTCCCTAGGTCAGTCGTCCTCTCTGGCGATTCTGGATTGCTCACCGGAGTTTGGTCAATGTTTCACAATATCTGTCTGAGTTTATTGTTGTCCCAAAACACAATCGCCATAGCCTTTCCTGCTGACCTCGTTCGTTTGAATTTCTTTGGTGGTGGTGAACCGGTGTGACGCCACTGAGGAGATTGTTGTTTTGTTTTGGGGGTGTAATGAAACACCCACGTTTCATCTCCTCTCGTTGTTGCATCCCTTTTCACATTGTTGAAGAAACTTGCAAGCACAGTCAAGGCGTTGCTCCTTGTGTCCGTCAGTCAGCATCTGGGGGACTCAGTGAGCACACATTTTGCGATAACCCAACGTTTCTGATAAAGTTCTTTCAAGTGTGCCATGGGAAGCTTCAGGAATGCGTTCAACAAGTTCATGGACATTGACCCTCCGGTCTTTGAGCAGCTCACTGCTGATCTTCTGGACAATCGTATCCGAAACCGACGGTCTTGCACTCCGTTCTTCATCGTGAATTTCCATGCGACCCACAGCAAAAGCCCTGCACCATTTGCGGACTTACTGAACGTACATACACTCTTCACCATAAACCTCAGTCAGTTGCTGATGAATCTCCATGGTCAGTAACTTCCTCGCGTGGAGAAACCGGATTACTGCTCGAACCTCGCACTTGGCGGGAGCGGCGATCAGCACTTGTACATATGACGGCCGCCAGGGCAACACTGAGCGACGTAGCGAATCGCGGATGGGCGGGGTCGAGAGTGCGGGAGTCCCTGCACACGACACTGCTGTCGGATTTAGCCTGGCACCTTTCCTCAAGGCTGTAGCTCATTGGGAACCTTACTTTTGGTACAAACCTCGTGAATGGAGACGTTGAGCTGTTGGACTGGTCTCTCAAAGGTGCCCGTACTATAGAGTGCGAATGGGCAGAGATGGCAAAGATTATTAGATGTAGAAGAAGGAGCGACAACCAAGACAGTGCTGTCCAAAGCAGTTCATGACGCATGGGAAGAGTTGTTGAATAACAGATTCATCTGGAATCTGACAACTAAATGCAGTTGTAAAGGAGACCGGAAAATGGACACAGTACTGATTTATTGAGTTTTTAGAAAGAAATGGTTTATGTCAAATGAACGTTTTGTTTTCTCTCGAAGAGGAGAAACTTCGTTTGCTTTTTCTTAAGAAAATGAAAAAGAGAGAGAGAGACGCACACTGACATAAAAACTAGGCTGTCTACATCACTCTTTTCGGTCGTTCAATAGACTTTTGATTTTAAATTATTTTATGACGTTCGTTGTCCACCTGAACTAATAACTATTACCACCAATTAAACTTCATGGATTCAAGAGCTGCACCTGCAGATTAGGAACTGACTGCCTTAACCATTACGCCAGTCTACCAACGGCGTACGCTGCGCTTACATGGTCAGTAATGTGACACCTTTCCCTTGAAAGAGAAGTGATGTACCGACTGAAAGGGGCGCAGTGCGTCTTCGACGGAACGCAGACTGTCTCCATCTGACTTTAAATTCCATGAACGGAGTTATAGAGAAAATGAGTCAATTGAACATGAGCAGTAGGTATTCTGCTAGCTTTTATTGGGTGTGCTTGTTTTGGAGATGTCCTGTATGGCAGAGCTGAAAACTTAACAGGTGCTAAAGCAAGACAATGAAGACAATTCTGCTCCAGTCAGCGAGATTCCAAGACGATGACGTGTCTGGAAACTCCTTAGACAGCGGTTGGATACCAACCTAAATGTCACACACCATACAATCCGACAAGCAGCAGTGGTGGTCTGGGATTTCATTTCTTTTCACAGGAGGACTCCTTCGGTTGTCATCCGTGACATCCTTACAGCACACCGTTTTTTTTTTTTTTTTGGTCATCAGTCTACTGACTGGTTTGATGCGGCCCGCCACGAATTCCTTTCCTGTGCTAACCTCTTCATCTCAGAGTAGCACTTGCAACCTACGTCCTCAATTATTTGCTTGACGTATTCCAATCTCCGTCTTCCTCTACAGTTTTTGCCCTCTACAGCTCCCTCTAGTACCATGTAAGACATTCATTCATGTCTTAGCAGATGTCCTATTATGCTGTCCCTTCTCCTTATCAGTGTTTTCCACATATTCCTTTCCTCTCCGATTCTGCGTAGAACCTCCTCATTCCTTACCTTATCAGTCCACCTAATTTTCAACATTCGTCTATAGCACCACATCTCAAATGCTTCGATTCTCTTATATTCCGGTTTTCCCACAGTCCATGTTTCACTACCATACAATGCTGTACTCAAGACGTACATCCTCAGAAATTTCTTCCTCAAATTAAGGCCGGTATTTGATATTAGTAGACTTCTCTTGGCCAGAAATGCCTTTTTTGCCATAGCGAGTCTGCTTTTGATGTCCTCCTTGCTCCGTCCGTCATTGGTTATTTTACTGCCTAGGTAGCAGAATTACTTAACTTCATTGACTTCGTGACCATCAACCCTAATGTTAAGTTTCTCGCTGTTCTCATTTCTACTACTTCTCACTACCTTCGTCTTTCTCCGATTTACTCTCAAACCATACTGTGTACTCATTAGACTGTTCATTCCGTTCAGCAGATCATTTAATTCTTCTTCACTTTCACTCAGGATAGCAATGTCATCAGCGAATCGTATCATTGATATCCTTTCACCTTGTATTTTAATTCCAATCCTGAACCTTTCTTTTATTTCCATCATTGCTTCCTCAATGTACAGATTGAAGAGTAGGGTCGAAAGGCTACAGCCTTGTCTTACACCCTTCTTAATACGAGCACTTCGTTCTTGATCGTCCACTCTTATTATTCCCTCTTGGTTGTTGTACATATTGTATATGACCCGTCTCTCCCTATAGCTTACCCCTACTTTTTTCAGAATCTCGAACAGCTTGCACCATTTTATATTGTCGAACGCTTTTTCCAGGTCGACAAATCCTATGAAAGTGTCTTGAGTTTTCTTTAGTCTTGCTTCCATTATTAGCCGTAACGTCAGAATTGCCTCTCTCGTCCCTTTACTTTTCCTAAAGCCAAACTGATCGTCACCTAGCGCATTCTCAATTTTCTTTTCCATTCTTCTGTATATTATTCTTGTAAGCAGCTTCGATGCATGAGCTGTTAAGCTGATTGTGCGATAATTCTCGCACTTGTCAGCTCTTGCCGTCTTCGGAATTGTGTGGATGATGCTTTTCCGAAAGTCAGATGGTATATCGCCAGACTCATATATTCTACACACCAACGTGAATAGTCTTTTGTTGCCACTTCCCCCAATGATTTTAGAAATTCTACATCGTTACGTAGACAATATTCTACACTCCGTATTGTTGTTCTTAATGGCAATCCAACTTAATCTTACATTTCAGCAAAATAATTCCCTCTGCCCACGGCGATAGTCACTACTGCTTGCCTTCTTGTTTGCGAAACTACGCCTTGGCTAGTAAGTTCACTGAAAGTCTTCCTATTTGAGGACGTTTGGAGTATTATGAGCAGGACCCTACAACCAACTCGGGATTTTAATCTATCTAACACTCCAGTTTGACAGAAATTGGCACCATATACCTAAAGACGACATCCAAAAACACTATCAGTCAGTGCCAAGTTGAATAACCGCGTGAATAAGGGACAGTGGTGGACTAACAAGTTACTGACTTTCTAAATTTGTGAGGCTCTTTCTCTTGAATAAATCATCCAAATTTTCTGAAACTGTAACCATTTGCATATCTGTACACGTACGTCACAGCTATCGATTTGTGTCCCATCCGGATAATTCCTTCGTGGTGCGTCGTTTCTCTTTTGTCTTAGAATATTGCAGAAATAACCTTCCAAACACGTTCTGTGCGTCTGCAGTGTAGTAGGAAGAATACTCCATTTAACTTGGACGTTATTTGGGGGTACACAGGATGCGAAATTCAGTCACAGTGTAAGGGGTCCGCATTTTTCGGGTCCTTACACAAGCTTCATACGTACGATATAGAATAAAATCCCCAGAAAATAACTCTATATTGTCAACAGGAAGTGATAATGGCCATCTCATGTACCGAATAATAAAACAATATCTCCCCTTATAACGACAGGGGCATGTGTGAATGAGATAGAGTGAACGCAGTGTGGAGGGAGACCAGCCCACGTGGCACTGGGAAACCCCAATTAACAATAACAAAAGAATGCCCAGTTGCAGCACAGAAAGAAATAAGGCGAGTGCAATATAATACCTTTTAGACTAAACACAGCCGAGACCGTGGGTAAATGGCGATACTACTTTAACGAGGCTAGCGGCGACCCGGGCAAGAAAAATAAGAATTCACCTATAACGAGGAATCAGCTGTCCGAAGCCATAATGTGTGACGTACATAGTAGAATCGCGGTGGGGAGAAGGGGAGAGTAACGTCATATAGAAGCATCTCGAGAATTAAATTAACACACGGAGAGGTCTCGTCCAGCAGCCGGCCACACACATGCGTGTGGTAAAACTGGCGAAGACATTGAGACTCAAACTTTACGTTTGCGAGGTGAGGGCGGTACGCTTCACGTATTGTGGCGACAAACATAAAGCGGTAGTTCATATTCCTAAAGGAATTTCGGACTGAAATTTGTGTACGTCGCTCCATCCCAAGGCGAGTGTGCAATTGTCATTAATTTCGACTAGGGAAAATTTAACTTTCCACGGAATGCAGGAAAAATAAGACTGATTGGATTCAGTCAAGACCAGAGAAGGGAATTAGCCTTTCAGATCCTGCATGGAGACTACGCCGCCGTAGTTTCCGATTGGTAATGTATCAACGCACTTTAGCCGAGATTAAATGTTGAGACGAGATTTTGCTCACTCCAACATGCGTACGCTTTGAATACAGATATTTAAGAGTTCATTACTAACATACCCACCATTGAGTACATGAGAGTTTTAATTAGTTCAAAAGATAAAGTTCCTTCTCCACCAACGTAGCCCATTGCTCAGCTAGGACAACATAGATGTAAATATCATTGACAAAGGTTTAATTGTTTCATTTGTCATAATTCTTTCATGTATAGAGATAAAGTTCTAATAATCAAATATTCAATGTCTAAATGTTAATTAATTGTTGAGAGTTGAAAGTAATTAAACCTTCTTGTTCTTTATGACTTGAACCTTGAAAGCTCTGATAAAATTAAAATGTAAAATGAGAAAGGGAGAGGTTGTGTTAGCATTTCGGATAAATCCCAGACATATCATTCATATTAATTTGCGTATTCTTGTAATGTCACAGTGGCATTTTAATTAATTTGAGACAGGGCTAAAATTTATAGTTATGTGGGATGCCTGTTTACCATCCTGCGCTTGAGACGACAAAAAAAATGGTTCAAATGGCTCTGAGCACTATGGGACTTAACAGCTATGGTCATCAGTACCCTAGAACTTAGAACTACTTAAACCTAACTAACTTAAGGACAACACACAACACCCAGTCATCACGAGGCAGAGAAAATCCCTGACCCCGCCGGGAATCGAACCCGGGACCTTGAGACGACAGTTAAGATACATTATACATTGGCGCGTAAGGTACGTTATCCACTTGCATACAGACCGTAAGAAACGTCAGCCCGTTTACAACAGAACTGTCACCTCTGGAAGTAGCTACGGCTCAACGCCGGTTTTGCATCGAGTCGAACTGAACTTGGATAACAGGTACAGGTACGTCACTCCATGCTGCCTCAGTTCTGTACCAGAGTTCTGAAACTGTAGTAGTAGAGTGGCGGCGTGCAACTATCTCAGCAAGCCATGGCCAGACGATCTGTATGTGTGAGAATGCGCTGGCCAGAGTAGCGCTCCAGCAGTATGGAGATAGGTCAGAACAGTGCGGGCAAGATACAGTTTTGAGTTATCTTGTTGAAAAATAATGCCGGGGAACCTTCGAAGATAGGGCGCGGCCACCATCCTTACCACGTGAGAAACACAATGCCTGTTGCCCAAATTACCATCTATGTGAGCCAGAGGTTATGATGATGTGTACACAGTGACACCAACAAAGGTGCAACTCCCATATGACGCAGAAGAATGCAACGAGGCAACATTCGTTCTCCTCGGAGACTCCTGACGCTGGAACTCGTCGGAAAACAGGACGTCGTGCTACTGCCGTGCCCAGAGTTGTCGTTGGGAGCACCGATGTCGACGTGTCTGTCTCTGATGTCACTCAAGAAAGGTCGTAATAATGGTCATCGTGTTGATTGTGGTACTCCAGAGACTGTCCTCCACGCACTGAACGTCCAGATATTTGTCTTTCTGCAAACAAGCCTACTTCCTGACATGGCATGTGACGTTATAACGCTAAAACTCAGTGCCTGGCGTATATTTCAGTTACTTGATTTTTGCGAGTTTGTAACCATTTTTTGTGAATATAGGCAAACAAACAAACACCATCCAAACAGGTATAAGAAGCCCAACGGTACCGATCGGCCGCTGTGTCACCGGCAGCCCTTAGGCATCACCGGATCTAGATTCCTGCGGTCTGCACGCCGCTCTCCCGGTCGTTGTCGCTTTTCGTGACCGATGTCGCTACCTGTCTGATGTGTTGGCAGAAGAGCCAACACCGTATAGCTAGAGGAGGCCGAAATGCACACGTTAAAGCTCACGCAGGCTAGCGTGAGGTCTGGAAAATGACAAAGAATTATAGTAGCCAAAAATAGTACATAGCTTCTGGAATACTTAACTTTAATCCATAATTGTTGTACATCGCTCTTGATGATACATAAGTGCAATCTCAATATACACTGGTAATGGCGCCTTGCTAGGTCGTAGCAAATGACGTAGCTGAAGGCTATGCTAACTATCGTCTCGGCAAATGAGAGCGTATTTGTCAGTGTAGCTTCGCTAGCAAAGTCGGCTGTAAAACTGGGCGAGTGCTAGTACGTCTCTCTAGACCTGCCGTGTGCCGGCGCTCTGTCTGCAATCATTGACAGTGGCGACAGGCGGGTCCGTCGTATACTAGCGGATCGCGGCCGATTTAAAAGCTACCACCTAGCAAGTGTGGTGTCTGGCGGTGACACCACACTCTCAGTCCAGCAGCTCCTCAACTGGCCTCGCAAGGGCTGAGTGCACCCCGCTTGCCAACAGCACTCGGCGGACACGGGCGGTGACCCATCCAAGTGCTTAACTTCGGAGATCTGACAGGAAAACGTGTTACCACTGAGGCAAGGCCGTTGGCTTCATAAATACACTCCTGGAAATGGAAAAAAGAACACATTGACACCGGTGTGTCAGACCCACCATACTTGCTCCGGACACTGCGAGAGGGCTGTACAAGCAATGATCACACGCACGGCACAGCGGACACACCAGGAACCGCGGTGTTGGCCGTCGAATGGCGCTAGCTGCGCAGCATTTGTGCACCGCCGCCGTCAGTGTCAGCCAGTTTGCCGTGGCATACGGAGCTCCATCGCAGTCTTTAACACTGGTAGCATGCCGCGACAGCGTGGACGTGAACCGTATGTGCAGTTGACGGACTTTGAGCGAGGGCGTATAGTGGGCATGCGGGAGGCCGGGTGGACGTACCGCCGAATTGCTCAACACGTTGGGCGTGAGGTCTCCACAGTACATCGATGTTGTCGCCAGTGGTCGGCGGAAGGTGCACGTGCCCGTCGACCTGGGACCGGACCGCAGCGACGCACGGATGCACGCCAAGACCGTAGGATCCTACGCAGTGCCGTAGGGGACCGCACCGCCACTTCCCAGCAAATTAGGGACACTGTTGCTCCTGAGGTATCGGCGAGGACCATTCGCAACCGTCTCCATGAAGCTGGGCTAGGGTCCCGCACACCGTTAGGCCGTCTTCCGCTCACGCCCCAACATCGTGCAGCCCGCCTCCAGTGGTGTCGCGACAGGCGTGAATGGAGGGACGAATGGAGACGTGTCGTCTTCAGCGATGAGAGTCGCTTCTGCCTTGGTGCCAATGATGGTCGTATGCGTGTTTGGCGCCGTGCAGGTGAGCGCCACAATCAGGACTGCATACGACCGAGGCACACAGGGCCAACACCCGGCATCATGGTGTGGGGAGCGATCTCCTACACTGGCCGTACACCACTGGTGATCGTCGAGGGGACACTGAATAGTGCACGGTACATCCAAACCGTCATCGAACCCATCGTTCTACCATTCCTAGACCGGCAAGGGAACTTGCTGTTCCAACAGGACAATGCACGTCCGCATGTATTCCGTGCCACCCAACGTGCTCTAGAAGGTGTAAGTCAACTACCCTGGCCAGCAAGATCTCCGGATCTGTCCCCCATTGAGCATGTTTGGGACTGGATGAAGCGTCGTCTCACGCGGTCTGCACGTCCAGCACGAACGCTGGTCCAACTGAGGCGCCAGGTGGAAATGGCATGGCAAGCCGTTCCACAGGACTACATCCAGCATCTCTACGATCGTCTCCATGGGAGAATAGCAGCCTGCATTGCTGCGAAAGGTGGATATACACTGTACTAGTGCCGACATTGTGCATGCTCTGTTGCCTGTGTCTATGTGCCTGTGGTTCTGTCAGTGTGATCATGTGATGTATCTGACCCCAGGAATGTGTCAATAAAGTTTCCCCTTCCTGGGACAATGAATTCACGGTGTTCTTATTTCAATTTCCAGGAGTGTATATGTATTAATGAATTTTGTCAGTGACTAGTGTTACGAAAATCTAATGTATGTTGATAAGTACAAATTATGTATGTCAAATCACTGCAGTAAACACGCTAGCCATGCCTGGGAAACTTTTATTGTGTAAAGCACAGACAATACACAGTCTTTCATATAAGAATAACATCGTTGGCACGACTGGGTGCAGTTGTAGAGATGAGGCAAGAGAAGCAGTTGCGATCACTTGTTGTGTGGAAGCGGCGAATGTGCTGGCGCGCAAGTGTGAATGTCGAAAAGGTTGTAATACATGGCCAGACAAATTATAATTGGGAGAGTAAGTATGTGGGTACAGTATATGGTCGTAAGAAATTGGGAAGTAGTGCGTGTGTGTGAATTCCTAAGGGACCAAACTGACGAGGTCATCGGTATCTAGACTTACACACTGCTTAAACTTACGTCAGCTAACTTACGCTAAGGACAACACACACACCTCCATGCCCGAGGGGAGACTCGAACCTGCGGCGCGATGGCCGCGCAGTTCCTGACATCGCGCCTTTAAGCGCGCGGCCACTCCGCGCGGCAGGGAAATGGTGAAGGACACAACGTGGCCCACATTTGCTCAATGCGCTTGATAATCCGGAAGAGCCCGTTGCCAACAATGGATCTCATAATAAGCATTACTTTGCAGCAGAAGCAACTCGTCGCAAGCTAAGATCCAGTCAGTATTTTGTAGCTGTGTAATAGGTGCGCCAGCATCTTAGTAACTTTTTGGGGCATGTTAGTCTGTTTAGTTAAAGAACAACTTGTCGCAAGAAACTTCAGTGAACTTTGTCATTAACAGTCAGCAGGGTCATACCTTTTCACCATAAATTCCGAGGAAGTTACAAGCGAAAGAAATAGTCAAAAAAAGCCAAATCTAGTTAAAACTGTTGATTTTCAGTCAAGAACTTATTGTGTTCAAAAGCAGTAGTAACTATAGTGGTTCAGACAATATTGCATTCCTGCAGCAGACAATCAGCTTAAATTAAAAGTGGTTTAATTGTGATTCATATTCTGTGAAAAGAGTACGTTAGCTTTCTTGTAGTCAAAGTAGTTAAAGAATTTTATGTTGCATTTTGTAAATAATATTATGCGCATACATCGACATAACATTAATACCTAAAGTAGTTGTTGCCATGAATGAAAGGTTTTACGACATTAATCTGAAATGCAGTCATTTGAAAAGTAATGAGTAAAGAGTGATAATCAGTCCTGTCGCGATTAAGCATATTTTAAGATCAACAGCGTTATCTTGAGCTACGGAACACAGTACATTTCTCATTAAGTCTTGCTATTCATTACTCATTATTGGTAATCAAATGGTTCAAATGGCTCTGAGCACTATGGGACTTAACCTCGGAGGTCATCAGTCCCCTAGAACTTAGAACTACTTAAACCTAACTAACCTAAGGACATCACACACATCCATGCCCGAGGCAGGATTCGAACCTGCGACCGCAGGTTCCAGACTGTAGCGCCTAGAACCGCTCGGCCACTGGAGCCGGCTATTGGTAATCGTTAGGGTATCTAAGATCATGGCATTTGAAGTTAATGTGTTTTGTGTTCGTGTCACTATTATCTATACATGTAAGCTGGTGCATGTGCATTTTGTCCATTTGCTGCTTTGTCTTTCTCATATGATACTTGTGAGATTTCAAGGTCACTACAGTCATTTACCAAATTTAACTTTTCATCGTTTTGCAACTGACGATCATTTTATGCCACAATTTAATTCTGTTTAACCAATTTATTTCATAATTACGGCTTACTATATTGCAACTTTAATTTATTACGGATATTTTTTCATTTCGATCGTTTTTGTACGTAGTAACAAACACTCTTGCTATAGTGAACAAGTTGTAACTATCTAAGTTCTGTCAGTAAGCATTGATCTTGGCATTTAAGGCCTACCCATTAACAATGGAACATTAGGCAAATGTGTCACCGTAAAACTTATATACACCATAGGGAAGAGGTACGTTATAATGTGACTATACGATTTTGCATGCCTGAAGGAATGATTTATTTTTCCTCCCTGGCGCTAGTCACGTGGGCCTGTTGAGATCTTGCATGCTGATAAGTGTAGCCGTTCTGAACACATTATCATGTATCGGTCGTCTGCAGAGCACAAATATTCAATATCTGGTACTTAATAATGTTTTCTAATTAATTTTCGGCATTAATTAGGGAATTCTATGTACTCCGCCGTCTCGGACTCGGCACCTCGGCAAGTGTTGTTTAGTATCGCAACACTTGCCAACGCCACAGCGCGCGCTCAGCCGTGAAGTACCGTATACGGCGCAGGTCACGCCAGCGGATGCCGGCCGCTTAACCCCAGAGGCCGCAGGCGCTGCTGGGGGCCCGTTTAGCAGCCCCTCTTCGTTTCGCACTCAAGTCGCCGCGACACCCCGAACCGCAGCTCCCTGCGCTGTCAGGGGAAGGAAAGAATATCCCCCGCATGCGTCATTTACGGCGCCGAATTAAAAAGCGAAAAGAAAGGGGCCCGGCCGTTGTATTGGATGCTAGGAGATCGCCCTCGCAAGAGAAGGAGATAATTTAGCGCGCCGCCTCCGTTTAATGAAGAGCGGGGAATGCTGCTGAAGGGTTGCCGAGTGGCCCCATCGTATTTCACAGGCTGGCTGGCGAGGCCTGCCCCCGATACAGTAGCGACCCTCGACTTCACTCCACTCCACTCCACTCCACAACACTACACCACGCTCAGCTATGCCCTTCATTTGCGGCCGGGTCGGCTCTTAGTCACCGGCGCATACGTCTGCAGTCGTCAAGAGACTGCCTAATGATTCACGGCCTCTCGTTTCACCACTCAATATTTTCTCGTACAAGAATGCCGCACATGTTCCCATATTTTTCAAAACTGCTTTGTGTTTCTTAAAAATCTCCCACCTTTCAATCAACTGAAGTTCAATAACTACACTGACCGACAACTTCTTTTTTCTACATCTGGATCCTCAGTGGGTGGGTTTACGAAACCTTTGGATGCCGAACTGAGACAGGCAACCAGATATTCTCCATCATGTGACGTATCTGAGGTGCAAAATAAGTCGCATGGATTTTGTTTCCACCTAACAGAAAAGGTCCGTTTCCGTAGATCTTTTCCGTCCATGCAACACATTCTGAATTTCTTGGCATTGCAGAAGTGAAACTCTTGATACATTTTTCCAGTGACAGCGTCTTTGTATTCGTTGTACTTTTTAGTAAGACCACAACGGAATGCTTCCCCCACCAAACTGTGATCTCTAAATCTACTGCTTTGCACTCTTCTTGTACATAAACGCTTTGATCATGCTTTTGCGTTCGTTGGCTTTCATGAATTTCATTCATTGTGACTCTACTTAGTTCATTTCGTTATCTTCTTTCTTCAGCAGTTTTTCGATGTTAACGTGCTAATTGTCTCGCTCGATCCTCTTGTCTAATTTTATCTCCCTATCCACCTGCAACATTTTCTCTCAATCTATACATTTGTTGTGTTGCCTGATGAGCCAAACCGTGTTACTAGAAGAGGCCGAAATGCACGAGTTTTAGCTAACGCAGGCTGGCGTGAGGAGGGAAGAACTATACTGACGTGAGGTCTGGAACATGACAAGATATTATAATTCAGAAAGCGGACGTAATAACTTAGATACTTAACTTTAATCCATTAATGATGAACGTCGCTCTTGACGGTACATGACTCACAATATCAATATCAATAGTAACTGAATATGGCACCTTGCTAGGTCGTAGCAAATGACGTAGCTGAAGGCTATGCTAAACTGTCGTCTCGGCAAATGAGAGCGTATGTAGACAGTGAACCATCGCTAGCAAAGTCGGCGGTACAGCTGGGGCGAGTGCTAGACAAGACCTGCTGTGTGGCGGCGCTCGGTCTGCAATCACTGATAGTGGCGACACGCGGGTCCGACGTATACTAACGGACCGCGGCCGATTTAAAGGCTACCACCTAGCAAGTGTGGTGTCTGGCGGTGACTCCACAACAATCAGTTCTGTTGTGGTGCTAAGGAGGTAAACGTACTTCTCGCACCTCATCTGTTTCATTTCTACTCTGTTGTTTAAGTTCCGTTCTTTTCAGTTCACCACTGGTAAGATCTCCTCCTCTTTTATGTAGCATTCTGTCAAATGTTAAAATCATTTAACACAGTAAACCCCTCTTAATACACTGCTCACTACCTTAATCAATTCACTTTCACGTAAATTTATTCCACTTTCTATCACTTAAAGTTTTTCTTCATCGGGTCTAACCAGTTTTCAAAAGTATACTGACGCATGCGTCTCGCTATTCACTACATACACGTACCTTCCTGGTGTAGAACGTATCACCACCATAACCGGGTAATGGAACATTCGGTAACGTTCTCAAACATCCTAGAATTTTCTCGAAACTTCTGAAAGATGATATAAAATTGTGGAACATTCTAAAACAATTTCCAACATTCTCGAACATTGTGAGATATTCTAGAACATCCTGTCTCGAACAACCTAGAACATTCAGGAATATTTCTGGCCGGCACTCTATTCCCATATGCGTCACCGACTTTCGTTAAGAAGTCCGTGTGATACCCTCGTTTGATACGCCCTTTGAACCCAACCCCTGCAGTTCCAAATCGAAACCATCTCACTAGATGAGGAATGGGAGGCTGCCACACCATATAACGCCGATGGGGCAGCGGGGGCGGACTGTGAAGTTACACTAGCGGGCACAGACAAATAACGCTTACATTTATATATCAAAACGATCATAGTATCGTACAAAAAGTCATATAGTGTCAAAAGAGTAGTGATAATTAGGAGTCGTTATCTATTACAAAGTTTGTAAGTGGGCTGCTTCTGTGTTGGCAGCGCTGTGTAGCGCTTTGCATTGGATCTCTGACTGCGGCTTTTTTGTAAGAGACTCTGTGGCTGGTCGGACTCGTTGTTGGAAGTTAATCGCCAGTAGTGTTGGGCAGTTGGAAGTTAGTGCCAGCAGTGATGGATGTTAGATGTGAGAAGTTAGTATTGATGGAGGGTAGAGGTCTGAAGTGTTAGCGCAGGCTAACGATCTGGAAGTATCCGACTTGGAGATTGAAAATTATTGATGATTATATATCTTTGTACTAGTTGGAGATTGAAAATTATTCATGATTATATATCTTTGTACTGGATGTCAATGCCAATTTATATTCGTGTTTGAACTGGGTGTCACATTATTTGGTTTGCAACAAAATCTTTCCGGTAGTTAGTGGTCTTAGTAGTTAGAATCTTTTGTTTAGCTGGCAGTAATGGCGCTCGCTGTATTGCAGTAGTTCGCATAATGAAGATTTGTGTGAGATAAATGCTTATTGTCAGGATTGCTTCTCATTCAAGGCCATTTTTTTGTATTCATTATTTGAAGTCAGGTTGAATTTATTTATTTATTTATTTATTTATTTTTGAGCAGTCAGATTGCGTTGCGCTAAATATTGTGGGTCAGTGTTGACATGATAAGAAAAAGTAAAGAGAAAGTAGGCTCAGTACGTTCAGTTTTACACAGCTGTTTCAGAATCAAATTACGTAGAAGTTTCATCTTCTCAGTCATTCAGTAATTTAAGTACAGACACTCATTTAAATAAAGAAGTTACAAGTTTAACGTTAGTTTATCTGGAGAACGAAATGATAGTGCTTTACTTTTGTAATATATCCCATGAGTCTCTCTAAGCAAAAACAAGTAGTGAGCATTCATTACTGAATGCTTCTAGGGTGCTTGACACTGATATTGGAATGGAGGGAAGTGTTTCGTGTGTGGTCGGGGGAAAGGGGGGGGGGAAATATTATAGACTGGGATCTACGCATGATAACAGTAAGTATCAGATACATGTAGACTGCAGTCAGTAGTTAGTGGGAAATGAGGAGGCTTGTACCGGATGGACTAGCGAGGAGATCTCGTAAGGCACCCCTTCTGTTCAAACCACATCTTATTTCCTTATTTTCCAGTTTTCCAGTTTTGTATCGTGTCTGCAGATATTATGTAGCATACAGTGAGTAAAGCAGTGCTACAGAACGCACGTAGCTGGAAGTAATATTTCAGTTCTTACGTTGACTGAAGGAGCCGCGCTGGACCACATGGTGGCGGCGGAGGGGGGGGGGGGGGCGGGGGCTGTGGCTAGTCATAAGAACGCCGTTACGTCGGCAGGGAGGGATGTAGGGAAAGCACAGTCAGCCTGGCGGGAAGCAAGTAATCTTGCACGATAAATATTTTATAATAAAAGTCGCTTTTCCCAATACAGATATTAGGAGAAGCCTACAAGTCGTAAGTTCTTCCTTAAAACAATATTGCAACACCAGAAATCGATCATCTTAGTAAATAAATGAATAATGTTTAAGCTAACGAAATATCGCGAGTGTATTAAGTACGAGGTACAGACAGCGCGCCATAGACGTCAGTCGCCGGCAGGATGCCTTCCGATCTAGTTCTGTCGTAAGACGACGCTCTCCGGAAACTTTTAGTTTTCAATTAAATCATTATTCATTGTGTCGATATTATCAGTTTATGGTATTCAGTAGAACGATACATCAGAATGTCATCCCTTTTGAACGTTATTCCGAATAATATAGCTCTCCGTTTCTTCACAGGAAGTAGAATTACAGTCTAAAATGATCTCGACAGCGCTGATAATGCTTCTGCGACGGACGTAAACTTGGACAGCTTCTCGGCAAAGCAGGTAGAAAGACAGGTAGAAGGACAGGGAAGCAAGGCCATTCATACTGTACGCCTCATATACAATCCTCTACGGACTCACTGGCTAAACTGAGACATATCTGGAGGTTAAGTAGGCGGCCTAGGTGGCGAGCGGTTCTAGGCGCTACGGTCTGGAACCGCGCGACCGCTACGGTCGCAGGTTCGAATCTTGCCTCGGGCATGGATGTATGTGATGTTCTTAGGTTAGTTAGCCTTAAAGTAGTTCTAAGTTCTATGGGACTGATGACCTCAGATGTTAAGTCCCATAGTGCTCAGAGCCATTTGAACCATTTTTTTTTTTTTTTTTTTTTAGGTTTAGCACAAGTGGGGTGTTTTTGCGAGTTCCATCAAACCAGACTGAAGACCTCAACAACAACAACACTACATGGTCACCGACTTTTTTAAAATCTATAATTGCTTACTCATGAAAGATGGGTGGCCTTTCGTAGAACAAACTTTGTTCTTTTCAGCCAAATATCCCAGCAGACTTTTCAGGGGACACAGGGGTTTCCAAATGGGAATATGTGGGAGAATCACATTTGACTTGCTATAAACAACTGCAACATTAATTCCTTTCACAGCCTCAAAATTTTGTGTAATTTAAGATTAATCACTGTTTCAGTAATGTCTGTTTGGTAGTTTATTCCATTTCTGCGCACCACGATACAGACGGTCAATTTTTATCCTGCGTAGCCGGCTACTATTTGTTGGCTTTTGTTCGAGAGACAGGTCGTGCAGAAGGTTCTCGTACCTCGTACTGACCAGGCTGGTACCGCCGATGTTATCTCTTTGCGTTGCTCCCTGATTTTGCAAAGAAAACGGCGTGACGGCCTTCTCAGTCTTACGTGAATACTGTCGTTCTTAAGCGACGAATTGTTTTGAATCAAACATCCTTTCTGAAAAGCAAAAATATATTCTGAACAGTAAATGTAGAAATATCCTGGCATGACTAGTTTTTTAAATAACTCAAAATTGTCGGTTTCTGACTACATTTGATACCACGATACGTCACTGTAGGAACGCGATCGTTTATTAAACAGAAAACAACTGAGAATCAGTTGGCTATGCTACGCCTTCACAAAACCCGTGCTTAATAAATGAATTACACCTTATTGTTATTAATCCTGTTCAGAAATCATAACGAAAACCTTAACGAACTTTCGCCACTTGATATCAAACTGACTGTAGTCCACTTTTATGAACCGTTATCACGAACTGTTACCCCTGGCGCCTTCAATTTTTGTACATTAAATCCTCAGTCCAGCTAACAAGAAACACAATTTCATTAGAACTCATTCTTCCTCGCTTGATCTGCTCTGTACACAATCTGATTCTCTTCCACCGATTTTAGATTAATATACTAATCTCGCTGGGCAAATCATTGAAGAATAAATGTTACATGCAATATTACTTACAGATGTTTATGAACGAACAAATATTTGTAGAATTTTGTCTTACTATATTTACATTATAATAAGAAATAATTACACAATTTACGCTAGTGAAAATTCATCACAATAGCGATATTAGTGATTTCGAATGCTATGAGTCGAGGTAAAAATCTCTTTCAAATGCCACTTAACGGGCAATAATCTACTGTAGCTTTTACATGATAGCTAAAAGATATATCATGGCGGTGGGACTGTTTCACAGTCATCCGGCCGCGGTGGTCTAGCGGTTCTAGGCGCTCAGTCCAGAACCGCTCGACTGCTACGATCGCAGGTTCGAATCCTGCCTCGGGCATGGATGTGTGTGATGTCCTTAGGTTGGTTAGGTTTAAGTAGTTCTAAGTTCTAGGGGACTGATGACCACAGATGTTACGTCCCATAGTGCTCAGAGCCATTCACAGTCTACAATACAGTTATCCAACTGAGTTTCGCAACAACGATGTCGGATTTCTTTCCAAAATTGTCATTCAATATCCCCTCAACATTCCGCTTACAAGAGCGTTCCGTAATGACCTATTACAATCTTAGACCGCATCTCCGAACTCATTTCATGTTTTTAAAATGCTGTAACTGTTTCACTCCGTATTTTTACGTTTCTCGTACCCTATGCAGTACCGGCAAGGCTTCCGAAATGCTACTGGTGTTACGATCGTAATTACGTTGATGAGCACTAAATAAGAATTGACAGATTCATCACATTTGAGTTAATAAATTCCTGATTGCGTGAGTGGTGAGTCTCACTATTTGCCCCACCTTGTTGCCCACGCGAACTTCGCCTGCACGTCAGTTTTACGACGATTACGTTTGTTTTATCAGTTGCAGCACCATAATAAAGTAAAGAGATGTACCCCGTTTTTTCTGGGCCTGTTTCTCGTACCAGGTAGATAGACTGGTATAGGCATGCGCATTCAAATACAGAGGTATCTAAACAGGCAGACACACCTACAGTATCTAAGACAACAAGTGCCTAGCGCAGTTGTTAGATCGGTTACTGCTGATACAATGGCAGTTTATCAAGATGTCAGTTTGAACGTGGTGTTATAGTCTTCACACAAGCGATGGCATTTTTCCCGTACGACCATTTCACGAATGTACCGTGAATATCAGGAATCCGGAAAAACATAAAATCTCCGACATCGCTGCAGCCGAAAAAAGATCTTGCAAGAACGGGACCAACGACGGATGGAGTGAACCGTTCAACGTGACAGAAGTGTAACACTTCCGCAAGTAGCTGCTGAATTCAATACTGGGCCATCAACAAGTGTCAGCGTGCGAACCATTCAAAGAAACATCATCGATGTGGTCTTTCAAAGCAGAAGGCCCAGTCGTGTACCCTTGATGACTGCACAACACAAAGCTTTACGCATTGCCTGGGCCCGTCAACACTGACATTGGACTGTTGATGACTGGAAACATGTTGCCTGGTCGAACGAGTCTCATTTCAAATTGTATAGAGCGGACAGACGTGTACGGGTATGGAGACAACCTCATGAATCCATGTACCCTGTATGTCAGTAGGGGACTGTCGAAGTTGGTGGAGGCTCTGTAATGGAGTGGGGCGTGTGCAGTTGGAGTGATATGGAGCCCCTGATACGTCTAGATACGACTCTGACATGTGAAACGTACTTAAGTATCCTGCTCATCACCTGCATCCATTCATGTCCATTGTGCATTCCGACGGACTTGGGAAATTCCAGCTCGACAATGCGACGCCCCACACGTCCAGAATTGTTACAGAGTGGTTCCAGGAACACTCGTCTGAGTTTAATCACTTCCGCTGGCCACCAAACTTCCCACGCAAATATAGATTATTGAGCAAATCTGGGATGCCCTGATGCCCTGCAACGTGCTGTTGAGAAGAGATCTCCACCCACCTCCCACCGCCCCCGCCCCCCCCCCCCCCTCGTACTCTTACGGATTTATGAGCAACCCTGAAGGATTCATGGTGGTAGTCCCCTCCAGCGTTAGTTCAGATATTAGTTGAGTCGATACGACGTCGTGTTGCGGCACTTCTGCGCACTCGTGGGGGACCTACACGATATTAGGCAGGTGTACCAGTTTCTTTGGCTTTCAGTGTCCATTCAGGAGTGACCTGTGACCTGAGACCTTTAAGAGTCTTGTGAACTACTCGCTGCGCAAGATGTTTTCGATAAATGTTATCTATCAGGGTTGTTTAACCCAGCATCCTGTTCAGTGTAAAAGCTAACATGAAGTACGACATAGCTTTGTGCCCAATTCGCTAAGGTTAGTGTTAATTGTTCTTCAATATCTGGTCAGCTTACATCGGTATCCCTCGCTTGTAGAGTGCGCGCGGCAGCGTAATATTATTATCATAATATTCGTATGAATGGATACCTTTCCAGATGCAGGATTCAATATTTCTGCTTTTTATCTTCAGTTTCAGCTTCAGACTGATTGGCGAGGCACTGAGTGAAAGCATTGGTTCCTTTAACTGCCTCTGCTTATTACATATGACTACAAGTTTTGGAGAGATCTTTCACCAGGATCTAACTGCAGAAGTTCCTGTAGGCTTCACACTTAGCTCTCCGAACGTTTGCTCTTCTTGTCCCCGAATTCTTCTCTGTGTGCTTCAGACATTCAGGGCAATGTCTCGGTGGCAGTGTGTATGGTGGCTGTGAAAAGTTTCTGGTAGGTGCTGGACTGTACACGTTCAAATTTGACAGGTAGTCGAAGATGGTTTCTTAAGAGCTCTGAATATGATGCAGTTGTGTTTGTCTAACATTCTGCGTGGTGTCTGTTTGTTCTAAGTTGTGTCTCCCTACCACTTTCGCGCAAAGACGCTCTGAGCGTGTTTTTTAGGGGACTGACTAGTTTGAACCTGGGACCTGTTGCTGGTAAGGAGACGCCAGACCACACATGAGATGTAGAGTTCAGAAGAGTTCAATGAGACTAACGATGATATAACCAAATACTTAATGATTTCAGCGTCAGCTCCACTGCACTCCCTGTAAAAGAATCTTAATACTAACTAAATTTAGTGGAAGGGGTTCAAGGCTTTCCTATTTTTAGTTAGCTGGTAAAATAACGTCGAAAAAGCAGTTAAGTTTACCATTGGAAATTTTATTCTACTCACAAAACATTGTTTATAAATTTCACTATTGATAAAAGGAAATGTTTTAATACAGGATGATAAAAACCAACTGCGTTCAACAAAAATGTGAACGAATATTCCCTGAATGGGTTTCCAAGTTCTACAGGTTTAAATTAAGTTTCACAAAAGAGAAAACTATCAAAATGGTCTACAGTGACCCTCAATTATCTTTAATTACTTATCTAACTTGTCGTAAATTACAGTAGCTGATGTGGTTTCTCAATAATTATATAACAGAAAAATCATTGCCTTTCAGATTTTAACTTACGTAGCAAATGTGAATACCATGAGCTTCAATTGACGATCGACACTAGTATTACGTAAAAATAGGATGTAACAGATGAGACTTCTGCAGTTCTGAGTGAAGCCTTATGCGCTGAAAAATGCGGCATCGCGTGCGTTCATTACCTTTTCGGCGTTCGTCAGGGGGCGGCGGCCGGCGCAGCTCCATGCATCTCGCCGTCTCAGAAGCAACTCTCCCCTAACTTCTCCTTACTACAAATTACCGAAGTTGGCTTAAAAAAAATCTATCTGGCTGTGTTTTCATCTGACCAATCAGGGTCTCAATGTTAACCTTAAGCTCTGCCTACAAAAATTCTGTCGATCCAATGAGAAACGTTATACTTTTCGTGGTGGGGCAATGTTTTTAAAGTTTGCAACGTAACAGAGACGAAAAAAAATCTCATGCTTAAACTTCCACCTGGTGTAGCCCTTTTAGTGTTATCGTAAGATCTATACTGTTCTTCTGGAGGGCTCTATCTTTTAACATTTTACTTGTACATGATACAGATACAGATAGAAGAGGTGGAGGTAAGACCACCAAACCCCGAAAAACGTTCGAATTGACAGCTAAGCGCCCATGCCAAAGAGAATGACGCACCGACACAGGATAATTGCAGCACCTTGAACAGAGAAGTAAATACCTTATCATGAGAAGAGAGGAAGGAAGAAACAAAACCGCAGGGACCAGATGAAAACGAAGACACGAAAATAACAATATTGTGTTGGGACGAAATTAATTGGGAGAATACTGATGAGGAAGATGAAATACCAGAGGCATGCACAACGAATGTAGGAGGAAAGGACGAAGTAATGAGTATTGCAGAGCTATTTGAGATGGAAACCAGGGAAAGCGAATTCAATGAGGATAATGCGTAGTCAACAAAAGTTGAAAATAAGTCACTAGTGGGCACACAATCCAATGTATATAATGAAGGAAGTTATGAAGCGATAATTAGAGCATTTAGATGCGATTATGTGGAAGTAGCGACGAAGAAGGAGAAGATAGACGAGGATGAGGAAAAAGTAGAGGATGTTGAAGACAGCATAAATGAAGGAAGAAATAGAGAAGAGGAAATAAAAGAGAGAGAAGTAGCAGTCGAAGTTTACCCTACAGAAAGTTGGAATTCACAAGGGAAATCCCTGAAAAGACTCATATATGATTCAGTGGAGGATTCGTTGATGCAAGAAGAAGAAGAACAGAACGAACCCTTTCAAATTCAACCAATTGTGAAGGCCATGGTAAAGCATATCCCAGTCAATATTGTAATTGATAGCGGAAGTGAACTGACTGCGATCTCAGAAAATTTATTCATGCAGTGTAATGCCAATGAGGAATTGCCAGTTCTGAAAATATTTAAGATTAAAGTAAGAGGTCCTAATAGAAACAATTCTGCAGAAGTTACGAGACAAACAAGGTTAACTCTTTCGTGTCAAGGTCAAAAGATTGAAGCCAACTTCATGATTATACCTAAACTAACTGTAGATTTGATTATAGGTGCAGATTCGGAAATGTCACACTTCTCTTTGAGCAAAAGCTAAAATTAGAAGAAATACCAGTTATAAACAAACAATTAAGAATGATGCGAGATAAAGAGGATGAAGAATTAGAATGGTATGCACAAAAGGGGGAATCACCTCAATTCATGTTAGAAGTTCATAAAGAAATCGACGAAAAATTGAGAGAAGTTCAAGGTATTTTCGAACACAGTAAAAGAGAATTAGAGGGTATTTTACGAGATAAAGCAGAGGTATTTTTACCTAAGACTGGCGGTATTAAACACTTTCAGTACAAGTTTGAAGTATAACAGGCAAAACCTTAGGACTTCACCATATGAACTATATCAAAGAGTTTGAAGATTAATTTTATTACTGGTAAATAATCAGCACAATATTTGAAGATTATGTTGCAGATAAGATCGCCAGGAGAAAGAAGAATGAAGAGAGAGGAAGGTGGGAAGAAGAAAGTTTCAATAAAAACAAAAACAAAAATAACACCAATAGTACCATAGATTAAGGTGAAGGGATAAAGCGTAGATAGTCTAACAGCATGAAATACTAAAATGCTATACACCACAACACTACACAAAACTAAAAAACGAATTTGAGGATTCTTGTAGAAGTTAAGACTCAAAATATCTTAGAATTGTAACATGGAAAGGAATCCGAAATTTGTAAAGCTTTTTAAGAAGGCGTAAAACAATGTAGGTACTAGACATGTGTTAGATGATTATAAGTAAAACTTTTTGTAAGAACCATTGTAAAAACTCCAGCAAAGACCAGATGCAATGACCCACAAGTTGCAATGCGAGAAGTACCAAGAAAGAAAAGGACATAATTAGCAAGACATGATTCCCACAAGGCAGAAGCGTCGAGAGAAGGGAAAGGACAGCGAGAGGGCCCTTGTATCTGAAGTGGACAGTAAATCTGCTGAACCACAGGGTGGCGGAACCCTGCTGGGACAGAACACGGAACCACAGAGCGGCGGAACACTGAAGGTCAAGAGGGCCTTGGGATGCCCCAACTCAGCAGAGCGAGCAAAAACGGGCCGACGAGAAGACCGCTTGGGCAAGCCACCACTGGCAAAAAAATATGTGTAGTGTGACACTACTGATGTTAACAAGCACGCCGATGCACGAAACTGAAGAAAACTTCCACAAAGTAAAAATGACACACCCAAACAATTTATCAAAGTGTTACTAAGAGGAGAACCTCAAAGCGACTAGTTATCAATAAATATTTCCATATCCTGCCCAGAGAAGAACCAAGAATCAAGTAAGAAGCAGAGAAAAAGCAGGAAGAACAGAAGTTGAAGATTCACAAGATTGAAACCAAGAAAGAAGATGGGTGTAGAATAGACAACATACCTTCCCAAATCCTTATCCTATTGTAAACTAGTCGCCTGCGAAGTATGTTTTTAAAGTTTGCAACGTAACAGAGACGCAAAAAAGTCTCACGCTAAAACTTGCAGCTGGTGTGGCTCTTTTAGTGTTATCATAAGATCTATACTGTTCTTCTGGGGTGCTCTAGCTTTTAACATGGGCTGGGGGTGGTCCTGGAGGTTAGCTGGCGACTTGGGTGTCAATCCCTTATCGTAGGGCCTTCTAGCTTGACACGGTTCTGCTCTCGGCTTCTGTTCTCGTTTCTCCCCTCGGAACTGCATCTGTCTTACGGTGGGAAGGTATGACATGCATTTAGGCATTCTTGTGTTAGTCTGTGGTATTCCATTTGCTCACTCGTTACTCGTATTACTTTTGGTTAATTTAATGTCACGATTTATTTGGAGCTATGTGCCATGCTACTGGATTTGCTTATCATGTCAGGGTTTTCATGGAAGGTGTTGGATTGGCCTGACACCTTACATTTGTTTTCCCTGTATATCGAAGTGATAAAAGGTGAGATCTTTTCTTTAGCTGCAACTGTGAAAGCACTGTGAGCAATTCAGGACGGGACGAGAGTATGAACAGCTTTCGAAACCGAAGTCGGAAAAAGTACTGGGACAGGAATATGAAAGGTTCATAATGATAGGCATAAGAAAAACATTTATTTATTGGATTCATTTATTTCGTATTTAGCGCATGGGTAGCACCACATCACACAACAAAAATTGTTTCTTTAACAACAGATATTGTGACGTTCTTTCCCTCCTTCACTCATCGGGAGGAGACGCGACTCGCGATATTCGTCTCCTTCAGTATGACGTGGAACAGCACCTGTAAATCACGTAAGAACACAACTCCTCGCATGGTTTAGAAATATTCTGTTACTTGCCCGTGACTGTATTCTAAGCTTGTGCGAACTGGTAAACTGCAATCGTTTATTTTTATTTTATGCCCTATTAGTTCTGTGATGAAATAAAATCTTGATTCTTGAATTCAATATTACGGTCGTTTTTGACATCATACATAGCGAGGATGAAATTTTTGCTGTCTACTATTCCGTTGCTGTGCCGTTGTTACGTCCAGTTATTAACAATGGTCCTATGTAAGTCCAGAGATAACTTACGTCGGAGTAGATGTTTTTTTTAATATGCTGTAATACTGGTTTAAACTAATCACACTTCACTGTCCATTATTCATGTACTCACTTAGTTACTTAAAATGTTTAAAGAGTCAATCAACTTGCATTAATACACATTGTATTGTCCGTTTAATGAGTTAGCGACATGTAGTATTTATCTTTTGACTCAGATGTTTTGTTCTTTCTGTAATTAATTGTTTGTCCCTACAACACACGCACACCAATATATCATTCAAGATTAACTTCTGTTCAGTTCAGTAATCGTGATTCTGACGACAACTTTTGACTAATCGGTGTCCTTGTCTTTCTTCGTGTCTTCGTTTTATTGTGTCCTACTCAAGACTACGAATTGTTTTTCTGTCATTGATCCATTGCTCTCAAGGTTTGTAACTGTTCATCAGTACGAATGCTAAGTCCGATAAACCAATATCACTTACCTGAAGTCTAACACACGTCTTACTATACCATCGCGTTGAGAACGGTAAACATTAACTTTCTTCAGTCGAATGACTGAGCAATATTTCAATCTTTATCTCAAGAATTATCAAACTTCCAAAACTGAAACAATCTAATAGCGTTTGCACTCAGACAACTATCGCAAAAGTACTATAGAGCGACTCAAGAGCAACTAACTAACTGAACATGTCGATATCCGAGTTGCATTGTAGTTGCAATGAATTTCCTTATCAATGTGACCAAAACTCTCTTCCATGGTATATGTTATCCTTGACTCAATTACTTTCTTGGATTTAAACTTCGATCATATGATTTATTCTACAGATGTTTGATAAAGAATCTATCATAATCCTTTCCTTTTATCTCCCCTTTTTCCTGCTATTCTCAGTATTTGAATGATATAGGTGTTAATCAAAATATTACCAGTGTAGATTTTATCGTCAATAGTTGCCGTCACTGTCAAGATGTCTCACTTCCCTACTTTTAAGTTTCCACAAAGTTAGTTGATTGGAGTTTTCTGTCCTTGGGGCTTTACAATATACATATACTTAACACATAGAAAAAAATCGTATTTATAGGACAATTAAATTTATGGTATTTACAAATCACAGACAAAATACATCCAACTGCTGAATATACACAAATGATGTCTCTGTTGTCAACAAAAACTCCTCAGGATCGCCAGGAAAGGACCGATTTGGGCACCCATGTATGATATGCTGGACAGTTTGTCGTTCTGCACCACAATCACAGATGGGCTATGTTGTCAGTCCCTATTTGAGTGTGCACATCTTCCACTATTTGTCCTTATTCTGTTGAGTGCAGACCAGATCTTAAGGTGTTCTTCAAAACCTGGGCATCTTCAGCTGTTCTGGGGCAGCGTCGCCGGCCGTGGTGGCCGTGTGGTTCTAGGCGCTGCAGTCTGGAACCGCGGGACTGCTACGGTCGCAGGTTCGAGTCCTGCCTCGGGATGGATGTGTGTGATGTCCTTAGGTTAGTTAGGTTTAAGTAGTTCTAAGTTCTAGGGGACTGATGACCTAAGATGTTAAGTCCCATAGTGCTCAGAGCCATTTTGGGGCAGCGTCATTCTGCCACATTCTGTTCATCGGTCTGCTGTTGCTCCCAAAAATTCTGTACCTTGTTGATGTGAATAATGGGAGCAAAGTCTGATTTCATTGACTGCAGGAATGTCCTCATGCACAGGGAGACAAGAATCACCAGCTATTTTTGTGAACTCATGCTTGAGAGCAGATTCTCGCCGCAAAAGTAGGGGAGCTCTATGGCTGAGAATAGGCAACCGGAAAGCTACACTGTTTCTGACGGTTCCTGTTGTGATGTGAGCAGTCTGGTTGGGATGTCTACTGACAAGTCAAGTGTACAGACTGTTGATACAGACTGCAGCTCAATATTCTGTCACAGGGAACACCAGTGTCCTTAGTGTTGGAGCTAATGATTCCTATGTCGTTCCAGAAGGTCTACGCAAGATGATGTTTCCTGACTTCATCTTAGCTGGAGTTTCCAGCAAGCTTGCTTTTAATCCGAGCATTCCCTATCTGAGTGACCCCTAGATAACGTGGACTTGTATTATGCCTCAGACAGCTTGTAAGATACCCCTAATTTGCAGATAAGAGCGCATTTTACTTTATTTCTAGCTTTACTATTTCGCGTATGTGAAGCGAATGTGTCAGTGCTGCGGTATCTATGGATGGAGTAAGGAGCGAAAGGTAGGTTCCCACGCTGGCTAGCAGAGGCGGTTGGCCATCTGGCGCTTTCAGAGCCAGTGGGATGAGGTGCCGAAGCAGAAATCGCTCGTGACGTCTGTGAAGAGATACGCTGGGGAAGTGCATTTGCCGGCCTATGTGGCCGAGCGGTTCTAGGCGCTACAGTCTGGAACCGCGCGACTGCTACGGTCGCACGTTGGAATGCTGCCTCGGGCATGGATGTGTGTGATGTTCTTAGGTTAGTTAGGTTTAAGTAGTTCTAAGTTCTAGGGGACTGATGACCTCAGATGTCCCATAGTGCTCAGAGCCTTTTCAACCATTTTTGAAGTGCATTTATTATGGCGCGAATCAAGTAATCGTTATTAATAAACATTTGTTAACAAAAGATGCCTTTTGCCACTCAGACATTAAGAGAAGTCACTGATCAGAAACAATGTTGTTGTTGTGGTCTTCAGTCCTGACTGAGACTGGTTTGATGCAGCTCTCCATGCTACTCTATCCTGTGCAAGCTTCTTCATCTCCGAGTACGTATTGCAGCCTACATCCTTCTGAATCTGCTTAGTGTATTCATCTCTTGGTCTCCCTCTACGATTTTTACCCTCCACGCTGCCCTCCAATACTAAACTGGTGATCCCTTGACGCCTCAGAACATGTCCTACCAACCGATCCCTTCTTCTAGTCAAGTTGTGCCACAAAATCCTCTTCTCACAAACAATATCTTTTCGTAATTTTACAATGCCAGGAAACGTTTATATTAATAAATAAATGAATAACTTTGCCGTAACTGAAGATGGACGATCTTATAAGAACTATACCGACTGTACGCTCAATTTACAGACTGTGCGCCGTAGTGCACAGTCGTCCATCGTATGCCTTTCGATCTAGTCATGCGGTAGACCAAGCTCTCGTACCGTTAATAATCAGCTTATAATCAGTGCGAACAAGTTCATTTTACAGCGTTTGTTAAATAAACGCACCATAAATGCATCCCATGCAAAAATTATTTGCACGGAAAATCTTCGCCGGCCGCGGTGGTCTCGCGGTTCTAGGCGCGCAGTCCGGAACCGCGCGACTGCTACGGTCGCAGGTTCGAATCCTGCCTCGGGCATGGATGTGTGTGATGTCCTTAGGTTAGTTAGATTTAAGTAGTTCTAAGTTCTAGGGGACTGATGACCACAGCTGTTAAGTCCCATAGTGCTCAGAGCCATGTGAACCATTTTTTTTTTTTTTAATCTTCTTCCCGCTTCATTACGTAAAGCATAGACAATAGTGCTGCTGTTTCAGAATCCGACGGCGCTGCGACGGCTCTGCAAGGAGACATAAAACTACGAGAGCGTCTCAACACAACAGTTAGGAAGAACTCCTAAGCGGCGGCTCACTAAGTCAGTTCAAGGACGAACTGGCTTAATTATCACAAAATTCGGGTGGGGAAGCTTGGCCACTTGTACTGTACGCCCTTTATACCATCATCTACGGGCTCACCGACTAAACTGAGATATTCCGGGAAGTTTAGTACTAGTGGAGGGGTTTTTGCGAACTGTTCCCCTTCAAAATATATCTTTATTTCCTTGTTTGTAAGCTTCTTTTTAAGGTGGAAGTTGATGAGTTTTGCTTTGGCAGCCCCTGTCTGTACCCTCCAGTTATGGAAGAATCCGCCAACAACTTGTCGATCTTTAGTCAAGACAGACTCAGTAAGGCCTAGGTCTCCGCCGCACGCACGCTCGCAGCAAGAGACCAATAGTCAGCATATCCAAATTTCCTTGATGTTGTCTTAGGCACGTCTGCCATATAAATGGGAACACGAGGGAGGCTGTCACTGATACTTGTGGAAGGCGATTTTTAAGCTTCATTAAAGGGATCATCTTATTACCCATTAAAACTGGAAGCTTCTACTGCTTTAACATAGCAATGACGAGGTTTCCAATTTTAAGACATGCCATGTCTAGTACGAATAGTACCCCTTGCCTCCACACAGTCTCATTAGCCTATCCTAGAGCGATTTTCGTTTGTTTTGGAATCCTGCTTCAATCAAAGTTGTCTGCAAACAGGTTTTGGAAAATTTTTTGGCTGATTCTGTCATGCAACAGTAGGTTTCGAGTTAGAGGTTCCCTTGACAACCTATGTTGTTTCCGTGGCTCCCTGTAGGATACCTTGTAAAAACTGAAATACAAAATTACAAATAAAATACTACTCACCTTAAGGTAACACTTGAGATTCCTTCTTGTCACACAACTTATCAAACCTTGGGTACAGGTACCCTAATTTCCTACTCCATACAACGTCTTCATTTGTAATTGGTTTTAATGAAAGGCACTGCCGAAAACCCACTCTTGCAAAGATAAGAGGTTGCAAAAGGAATTAACACCTTCAGTGCTTTCTTGCTCAAGCTCTGAAACTCTTTTGCTCCTCAATGACAAATTGTTAGCAATGTTACTGATGAAAAATCCACTTTTAATGAAGAACCTGATGAAAATTCTGTCAGCTCTTCCTCTTCTGAAGTACTGAACTCAGAAGGAGAATCATTACTGAAGGGATTTTTGCACTCACTGAAGTTTATCACAGTTTTCGGGAAAGTATTTTTCAAAATGAATATGAAATTCAGTGAATCTCCTTCATTATAAACATAATAACTCCAGTAAGGTCTATCTCATTAGCCTTTATAAAATGCTGAAAATATGGATATTAGTCTATTTCTCCTCCTTCGTTCATTTTTCCCTTCCAAAAAAGAAACTTCTTTTTGGAGGTCTAAACTTTATCGATGAGATGAATGAAGTGAGTTTCACTTCCTTACAGAGACTTATTCACTGAGTTTAACTTCTCAAATGTATGACATAAGTATGCAATCTTCAATAGAAATTCTGTATCCAGGACTCACTAGCACTAATAACAATTGTTTTCTTAAGGGTAAGAAAAGCCACCTAGCCAAACTTCAAAAATGCTTGATAATACAGCCAACGAGTGCTGCTGTAAATTAAGAGAGTTGTATGTTCAGCCTCCATAACGTGACACATTTGTCTGAAAATGCTATCTTTTAGAGGACGAGTTTTAATAAAGTTCGCCACATTCCCGATAACTTGCACACTTGATTCAGATGAACACTCAAACGTTGCGAAGCAAATGCTTCTCTATGGGTAATGCAGTGGGTCCGTATAATACCAGGAGCTTTGCCGCGAGTAAATGCTTGTGTACCACTGTAACGCCTCTACACGGATCATGCTCCATCAATACACACACCAACGCAGTGAGTCCAGTTAATTTGTCCACTAAGCCGAAAAAATCTTCGCCTAACGTACCTACATTTACTTCTTTACAAAAAAGACCTTCCATCATTTCGTTACGTTTTTCATCAACAAATCGCACATAGCAAGTTCAATGATCACTTCTACCGCTGCCAATGGCCTCATCAAGACGCAAAACCAAAATCCCTCCCTCTAATTTTTTCTACAATTTATTCATGAAGCTCCTCTCCCAACTCTTCAATCGACGACAAATTGTAGTGACAGAAGAACGGGAAAAACTGTATTAGCATGGACTCATCAATAATAATGGCCACCTTGTCAATAGCACACGGTAGAATTAATTCTTGCGCCATCGTATGGGCTTTCTTACATTTTGCTACTCGATAAGCTATAATGTAGGACGCTAGAAGTGCTTTATACGAGATTTCCGTCTGCTTAGAAAATTATCATTTTTGTTCTTTCATTTGAGTCAGGTTTCTAGAAAAATATTCTCTTGGTCTGACGACGTCATTCTTATAATCTAAGTGATGCTTTTATTTGCTAGGTAGCATACATTCAACGGAAAGTATTTTCAAAAACAAAACACATTGAGGACGCACTTCATTGTTCACGACAGAGCAAGTGTAACAAAAATCAAAGTGGCTATCGTCGTATTTTCTATATTTGGTTTTCCTATTTTTGTTACCACTTTCGTTGTTGTTCTCAGCAAGGTCTCGCTTTTTACTTCCATTTGACAAATTTGGAAACTTTTTCATAGTTTATCTCCTTTATCAGCTTCGTAAAAAAAGCCAAAATACAAAAAGTAGTGGTTGAAAACTCAACAGTCACTGCTGGTTGTGAGTGGCACGCGCGGTGATCCAGCTTGGGATTGTCTGCTTACGCAGGCTGGCCAACATGTACCGCGGAACCAGCGAAAAAATGCTCCTATCGGAGCACAAAAAACGTTTATTTAAAAGGCTCTGACTGAAAAGGGGGGTATCCGCTGCCTCAGTCTACCTTCCTTACCATCTTTAAAATTTTCCAAAAATTTTGGCATGCGAACATATTCGTGCTTTTTAAAATAAGGAGTTATTTTGAACTCCTAAGTGTACTTCATTCATATCCACCAGTCCATCGCTGAAACTCGCTAATTCACATACACTCCCAGTTTCCCTATGTCACTGACTCATTCAGTCCGACTCATTATCCTCATCTCTTTCTCCCTCTCTGACATTGTCTCCTGTGTCACAGGCACAGTCCCCTTCGTTCTGCCCTACTGCCAAAGTCTCCTTTCATTGTGACTGTCTACCTCTTGCTCTCTTGCTGCTAATACCTCACTCCTTCCTACCCACTGCTGTTGCCTCTTCTCATTGTCACTATCTCTCTCCTCATTGTCATATACACAGTCTCTGATTATCGCTGGCTCTCACTTACTTCCAGTTTCTCTTCCTCTTTATGCCTCCCCCTCTGGCGCTGTTTCCTTCACTCTCTTCCCCAGCGCTGTTCTGGCACTGTCGGCTGTGTTCCATTGCCACTGAATATTCTCTCACACTGCCATTATCTGCTTCTTTCTTTCTATAACACAACTCGCTTCTAATATCTTCCAGTATTCATTACTTTACTGCCACTGTCCCCACTCAGCACAAAAAAGTGGGAATATATTCGCATGCCAAAATGTTTGGGAAAGTTCAAAAAGGTGCTCAGTAAGGTAGAATGAAGCAGCTGATACCCCATTTTTAAGTCAGAGTCTTTTAAATAAGCAGCAACATATTCGCAGTTTTTGTGCGAGGTTGTTCATTTTCCGCTAGTTCCGTTCTTTTCCCTGCTTCAACTTGGTGTGCAACTCATATGAAAAGAAATATTTTGATCGGTAAAATTTAGGCAGTTTACTTATTTAGAACTGAAATAACGTAAAACTAATTTTTCTCCTCAAACCGGATTTTACGTGCAAAAAAAAAAATCATGTAATTGAATACTACACTTTACACCGTATTTCTCCGTGCTACGTCAGTTTATAAACCATTTTTACGCCTCACACCGCATTTTACGTGTCCAAGTACGGCAACGTTGAACCTCTGCATCTCGGAAACGGATAAAGACATGAAGAGACGTTCCAAGGTCGTTACAGATGGGAATCGTAGGAAACCACCATAAAAATTACAGTAAATTACAGTAAGTTAGTTTAAGTAGTGTGTAAATCTAGGGACCGATGAGCTAAGCAGTTTGGTCCCTTAGGAATTCACGCACATCTGAACAAATCGCTACGGCCAGCGGCTCTCGCGAGCGTGGTGTCCTGTGCGTCTGTAGACGCCGGCCGTTCGCTACAGTGTTCTGTCTGGCCAGGCCTGACGGGCGTTTTAGACTGGCATATCAGTTCACAGTTTAGTTTTAGTTTGAGTCAAACTGCCAGTTTTTCCTATGTGCAGAAATTAAACGCTGAGCAGAGAACTGAAACGGACACTCACAACTGACGGGATGCATTAGTTTCACTTCAGTTGGGGTGACGAACATGAAAGTGACCAAAATTGTGAAAAAATTTCTACTGGCTCTTCATTTACTACATGGTACTGAAATTTCAATTCCTGAATATTACCTTCATAGTCCACTGCTAAACGCGTTAAAAAATTATAATTGGCAAAAGCTTACACGTGGTCACGTCCCTTTCTTGTTCTGTATTGCCTGATATTATTTATTCGCGAAGCATTTTCTTCCAGTTTTATGCAATCACCATGCAGGGAATGTTTGTGTAGTACTTAAAGAGGGCTGTGAAATAGTATCAGTGCTACTGACTTTGTATTCTTTGGTTTATAGTGTTTGTTTGGTTGCAGTTTATACAGGTTGTGCGTAGATCTATTTTTGCAGTCTGGAGTGTCCCTCGTTACTACGCTTTAATAATCTTGACAGACTACGAGCACTACAGAGACTAGGACTTGAACCAGGAGG
Source organism: Schistocerca cancellata (assembly GCF_023864275.1). Classification (NCBI taxonomy): domain Eukaryota; kingdom Metazoa; phylum Arthropoda; class Insecta; order Orthoptera; family Acrididae; genus Schistocerca; species Schistocerca cancellata. Next base: position 29,684,101 of record NC_064631.1, on the reverse strand, counting down.
TTTCACACTGTCGACACTAAAGGAAATCGATTACAGGAGAATTGCTGTAGCTGACGTTATTGCTACTCAGTTTGAAAAATCACGTTAAACAAAGAAGACGAACGAAGAAAAGACTGCTTGAGGATGAAGAGGTGTTTGCATATTGTTTGCCCTAGCTCTCCTATAGAAACAGATGGCGGTAGTCTCGCTTACACAAGGTATAAAAGGGCAGTCCATTGGCTGGAGCTGTCATTTGTAAGCAGGTGATTTATGTGAAACGGTGTCTGACGTGATTACGGCAGTACGATGGCAGCTAACAAACTTTGAACGCGAAATTGTAGTCGGAACTAGACGCATGGAACATCTCGTTTCGGAAATCGCTAGGGAAATCACTATTCCGAGACCCATAGTGGCCAGAGCGTGCCAAGAATACCAAATTTAAGGCACAACCTCTCACCACGGACAACGCAGTGGCCGACGGCACTCACTTAACGATCGGGAGGAGCAGCGTTTGCGTAGAGTTGTCAGTGCTAACAGACAAGCAACACCTCATGAAATAACCGCAGAAATCGATATGGGACGCACGACGAACGTATCCGTTACGACTGTGCGGTGAAATTTAGCGTCAGTGGGCTATGACAGCAGACGACCGACGCGAGTGCGTTTACTAACAGCTTGATATCACCAGCAGCTCTTCTCCCGGGCTTGTGACCAAATCGGTTGGACCTTCGACGAGTGGAAAACTGGTCACATGAGTCCCAGTTTCAGTTGATAAGAGCTGATGGTACGGTCCGAGTGCGACGCAGACCCCAGGAAGCCATGGACCCAAATTGTCAACAAGGCACTGTGCAGTCTGGCGGTGGCTGCATACTACTGTGGGCTGTGTGTACATTGAATGGACTTGGTTCTCTGGTCCTACGGAACCGATAATTAACTGGAAATGGTCATGTTTGGCTATACAGAGACCATTTGCAGCCTTTGATGGACTTCATGTTCCCAAAGAACAATGGAACTTTTATTGATAACATGGGCACAATTCCAGAATGAGATTTTCACTCTGCATCGGAGTGTGCGCTGATATGAAACTTCCTGGAAGATTAAAACTGTGTGCCGAACCGAGACTCGAACTCGGGACTTTTGCCTTTGCTTTCTGCGAACCTTGTGAAGAGCTTCTGTGAAGTTTGGAAGGTGGGAGACGAGATACTGGCAGAAGTAAAGCTATGAGGTCGGAGCGTGAGTCGTGCTTGGTTAGCTGAGATGGTGGAGCACTTGGCTGCGAAAGGCAAAGGTCCCGAGTTCGAGTAAATTTATTACTCAATGTTTGTCCGTCTTCGCCTGTGCCGCTGTCATCTGATTTGCTGCCACTGCAGCTGTCGTTTCTCTCTCTAGTACCCTCTGGCTGTGGAGTTACCTGTCGTCTGTGCTCGTTGCCGCCTATAAACAGTCGCAGCAAGTAATCTTCATGCAGCGCTCTAGATATTCTGTCTCCTCAGTCGTTGAGATCGAACCAGCAGGTTTGATCTCTAAGTGAGAGCGTTACGTCGTCGTGTGAGTGTGTCATCAACGTTCGCAGTATAGTAGTACGTGTTCTCGCCTCTCACTCTCTCCCCAGGAACAATCAGCCTCGTGGCCGAGGTTTACAAGCAGCAAATGCGTGGGTAAAGGCCAATGGTTGGTTAAGGAATGGAATCGTGCCTCGGATGGGATTGACACGTTTCATGGTCAAGCAGGTAACCAATGGCCCAATGAAACTGGCAGAAATTGATTCTGGTCCCGTTCGTGTGCATTCGTGCCGATAACTGTTTCTGATCGATGTCGTCGGCGGTGTCGATACCTGATAAGAGAGCGGTCGTTCCGGAGGTCGGAATGACTGCAATAAATCGCAAAGCGGCCGCTGGTAATGGCTGGGCGGGACTTCCCCGCCGCCAGCGATATGCTTAAAAAGGAGGCGGCGCGACCCCGCCGGGCCGTCTTTTAAAAACACGTAGCCAGCCGCAGCAGCGCAGCGCGCGGCGCGCGGCGAGCCGGGGTCATAAAACGCAGCCGCCGCAGAGACGCCGAGCGAGGAGGAGACGAGAGGGTTGCCTTTTATTCCCCGGCCACACGGCCACTGGCTGTGTCCGCGCCCCCTGGGGGCACTTTGCGCCACCGCCCGTCCCTATCGGACACACCGTTTTTGTGCCACGTCGGCGAAACTCCTCCAGACGGCGAGAGAAACCACTAAATCTCCATATTGCCGGCTGCCGCAGAACAGGGAACCAACTTTTCTTTCCGTCTTCTGCAGAGCCACGAGACCGACCACACAACCCCCCCCCCCCTCACCCCCTTCCTCCCACCCCTTACCCCTCCCGGCCATCCCCTCCCGTCGCTTGCTTTTAATGTCTTCTCGCTACCAAATTTCTTGAAATATGAAATTCAAACAATCGGTGTCAAAGATACGATGCGGGATCAGAAAGTAATGCACAATAATTTTTTGTGCCCTGGCACTGGAATGGCGTAATTTCACGACTTGTAGTCTGAAATTTGCGCTACGGAGGGTTTTTGTTTCTCACCTGTTCAGCTCTAGCGAGAGATGGAAGAGCAGCGAAGCTTAATTCGAAACAAAAAAAAAAAAATTGGTTCAAATGGCTCTGAGCACTATGGGACTCAACTGCTGTGGTCATAAGTCCCCTAGAACTTAGAACTACTTAAACCTAACTAACCTAAGGACGTCACACAACACCCAGCCATCACGAGGCAGAGGAAATCCCTGACCCCGCCGGGAATCGAACCCGGGAACCCGGGTGTGGGAAGCGAGAACGCTACCGCACGACCACGAGATGTGGGCTTTAATTCGAAAAACGTGAGCCAAAGGGCGTAAAGCGAGTGAAATTGACAGGGACATGCGTGGTGGCGCGCATGTGAACGACTGTATGGACCTTAGCGATGTCTCCAGTTGGTCTGCGTTCTTCAAAGAGGGCCGTGCGAACGTTGGTGATTCGCCACGCTCCGGACTGCCACTACCAGCTTCAGGCACGCGGGATGTCGCAGCCATTGAGGCAGCAATTTTGAACGACCGGCGTATGTTCATGAAACGTTGAAATTCCGTAAAGTTAGTCCTCGCTGGATGCCTTGACGAAAAGCTTGTATCACTTACGCGTTTTGCCGCAGATGATGATGAAATGAAATGATCGTATGGCAGTGTTGGCCGGGCGGCCCCTTGCGGGGAAGTTCGGCCGCCATGTTGCAAGTCCTTTTGAGTTGACGCCACTTCGGGGACTTGCGAGTCAATGATCATGAAATGATAATGAACGCACAACACCCAGTCATCACGAAAATCCCTGACCCCGCCGGGAATCGAACCCGAGACCCCGTGCTCGGGAAGCGAGTACGCGACCGCGAGACCACGAGCTGCGGACTTTTGCCGCACAAGTGGATTACTTTCTGGAAGGAATCTTCACTGGTGATGAGCAGTGGTAGTACCACTACACGCTCGAAACCAAGCAGGTCTGTGTGGAGTGCTTCCCCAGAACGAAAAAAAAAGTTAAAGTGACCTAGTCTGCTGGGAAAGTGCTTGTGCCAGTGTTCTTGGATATGCATGATGTGTTATTGGTGGACTCCGCTGAATACGGGACCACTGTGAATGGTGCAGCCTACATAAAAGCTCTGGTTAACTTGCGTCGTGCCCTTCTAGCAAACGCCACAGCATTAATGGCGATTGTGTCAAACTTGTTGATGACAATGCTCGCACGAATGTAGCTGCTACTGTTCGTGATAAAGTCGCCAGATTTGAGTGTGATGTGCTCCAGAATCCACCACACAGTCGGGACCTTACACCGTCGGACTTTTATCTGTTTGCTCCCATGAAGAAATTCCCGTCCGGTCAACGATTTACGACAGATGTGAAATCAGCAGTCCGCAGATGGCTACACTCCAACCAAACGGACTTCTACGAAAAGGGCTTGTTGAAACTGGGACCACTATGGGAGAAATATGTAAACAGTGTTGCTGACTGTGTGTAAAAGTAAGTAAAAGATGTAAGTTCATTTGTGATACTTTTTTTTTTATTCATTAAATTTTTTGGTAGTAAAATTGCTGCGCCATACTTTCCGATCTTCCATCGCATGTCAAGAGAGTTCGTTCACAGCTCTGGTGTCATAGCATATTCTGATGGCATCATGGCGACTGTAACCCAGGACTCAGGAGAAAAACCTGGAGAAACAAGTCCCTGATGCGTTCCACTAGATTCAAGCACGGTATTCGCAGCAGAAATTTACAGTACGATGCACAAAATTTTGGAATTTCAGACGTAACGAAACTTCTGCTAGTATTTTGCTAAACCATTGATTCACCTTTAGTCCCCTCTCACCTTGATGAAATATTCACAGGTTAACGGCTGAGTCGTGGCGTCGTTTTGGGGACACTTTTCGACAAGTTCCTGTTCGTCATCTTCAGGCGAAGTGTCGGATTAATGTCCATTTCGTTCCTTTGTAGCCGCTGGACTGCAGATTTCCCTGCCAAAGACGCGACGATTTGGTCAATGGCGTGCTTCCAGAGGAGACGTTGCAGCTTGTGGTGAGGGAGGGGGGGGGGGAGGAGGGAGACACAGTTGGTTGGAGGTGGGTCCAGGCATCGAGTCCTGGTGCTGTCTGTCTAGCTCGCCTGCTGCCTCTACCGCTTTGACATCGCAGCGTTCCTAATGTATTTTTGCCAACATCGCATCCCATGTGAAACTCAGCTGGAAACAACTCCCCCGTTTTGGCCAGATCATTGTCTACCCTTACACAAAAAAGGAAGACAGCGCTTTTCAACTGAGCTCCGCATGCGATGAGCCGACAGCAAAATTACTTAAGGAAGATTGCCATCCCTGCTGACAAGACTATCGTGTATGCCTATAAAAAAAGAGAAGTACCTCACCGTGCTGTCAGTCGGGACAGCAGTTTCCAACTGAGCTCCAGCGTCATCCAAAATACGACAGGAAACGCTCTGATGTGAAGGTAGCGGCGGCAGCGGGCGGAGTAGATAGATAGCACCTGGACTCGTCGTCGGGGCTACTCCTCATCACGCAACCCTCCCTCCACACCCCCCCCCCCCCACCCGCTGCCTGGAACATGTTTTCCAGAGGAGCGCGATTGGCTCCCCCGTCAGGCCTTCGACAGAAGATGGTCAGACGAGATCGACAGGAACCTTAATGGCGAGCATGCCTGCCTTGGCGTTCGCATGCGGTCGAACACTGGTCACTGTCACATCTAAATGCCCTGCAGATCTGGACAGTACGCGAATCGAGCAGTCGGCCTAATGGAAACCAACAACGAGGCACCTTTCCACCTTTCAAGCTCTGTCAGGTGCTGTCTCACACACGAATTCCCAGAATCTCCGCATCCTTCACAGTGGTCATTCAACATCTGACGCCTCTTACACGTCCTCCAAAGCCCGGTAACAGCACTAAACACGAGCAACACTAATGCACTCTGGTGGCCGTTATACGTGTTACAGGGTAATACAACTTCTTTTGTTTCCTTCCCTGCCGGCCGGAGTGGCCGAGCGGTTAATGGCACTACAGTCTGGAACCGCACGACCGCTACGGTCGCAGGTTCGAATCCTGCCTCGGACATGGATGTGTGTGATGCCCTTAGGTTAGTTAGGTTTAAGTAGTTCTAAGTTCTAGGGGACTTATGACCACAGCAGTTGAGTCCCATAGTGCTCAGAGACATTTGACGCAGTGTCAAAAGCCTTCTGGAAATCTAGAGATACGGAATCGATTTGAAATCCCTTGTCAATAGCACTCAACACCTCGTGCCTGTAAAGAACTAGTTGTATTTCACAAGAAACGATGTTTTCTAAATCTGTGTTGACTGTGTGTCAATAGACCGTTCTCTTCGAGGTAATTCAAAATGTTCGTACTTAATATAAGCTCCAAAATCATGCTACATATCGACGTTAATGATGAGGGCCTGTAATTTAGTGCATTACTTCCTACTACTGAAACGGCCCCATAGAAAAATTAATGAATTACTGTGCTGATAAACCTCTACGTTATTTGATTTTCAAACAGCTGAGCAAAACAGAACGTAGTCAGACATTACTCTCTTTACTTATTCTTATCAACACTAAACTGACTCACAATATTTTTAGCGCAACGCAATCTGACTTTGAAAAATCCCTACAAAAGAATTGCCCTGACTAACAATAACCTATACCTTTGATGAATCACTTACCTCACAAAAATCTTCGCTACTCGAACTACTGCAATACAGTGAGCGCCACTACTGCCAGCTACGTAAAAGTTTCTAACTACTGAAGGCACTAACTGCTGATAGGCATAGTTAGCAAATGAAAGATTTTGATGAAAGAACAAACAATGTATTTACCTTAATAATGTTCAAAAGTCACCATATATATGTATCAGTTCATGATATCCAATAATACAAATTTACTCTTTCTGATGGACACACATCCAGATCGTCCGCTCTCAAAATTCTGCCACCTGTCTCCCCACATCCACCACTGCTGGCGGCTCACCTCCAACTGCACAACGCTATGCGCTGTACACATCCAACTGCCCAACACTACAATAGCGACTATTCCAACAATGCCAACCAGCCACAGACTTCACACAGCACAGTCAGTGATTTCCATATAGAGCGCTACGTGGCGTTACCAACATAAAAACCTAAACATCCTACATACACTGCCTTTCTTGAATATTGGTGTGACTTGTGCAACTTTCTAGTCTTTGGGTACGGATCTTTCGTGGAGATGAATTCTGGCCCAAATTTATTCGCGGGATCGATTGCTGCGATCGCGGGAGATGATATCTTGCAACTGTGCTTTTGTTTCTCTTTAAAATTATGAGATCAGGTTGGTGATGTTGCTCCCCTTCATTTGTCAGGCAATGTATTTCGGGTAGCCTGTCTTAATTGCCTCATCCTGTACGTACTGCAAGCTTTTTTATTCGTGTCGTGCGACAAATCTCTTTTGTGCGCTCACAAGAAGTGTGTGGTTCACATGACAAAATTTCTTCAGCTACACTGTTGAATCTTCTTCACTTGTGACGTGTGAAGCCTCTGCCACTACTGCGATAGATTCAGCGCTACCTTTTGCATTAACAGCAGAAGGCATTACGGTCCGTCTTTGCGGCAGTATTTACGCTGGAGTCGGCAGTGACGGCCACAGATCACGTCCGGCAGGGACAGCGAGTCGCAGCTAAGCCGGGGCGCCGCAAGTGTTTACGAGTGATTCGCCACTCTGTCAGCCACGGGCAGCTCTTTGTCACGGGCGCACTGTTTCAGTACACAAGCGCTTTGTTCGCTGGCAGTGGGGGAGGAGGGACGGATCACAGTGCCGTGCCTATCCGGAGCCCCCTTCCCGGACCGCAGAGTGTTTGGTAGGGCTAGGGTTAATGGGCGCGTGCGAGTGTCACTCGATACCACGCACTGCACTCCGATCATTATCTGTTTGTCTCCGTGTTCGCTCCATGACAGCCGCTGCCAGTCACGTGCTGCGTGCCTCAACAGTAACAGCTACGTCATCTGAAATGCTCCTCTTTGTCAATCGTTCTGATTCCCGTACTCTGTTGGTTTTTATAACATATGTGTCAGAGGGTGCATATTTTCACAGTCTGCATTAATTTTGTAAGGCGATCATGTCATTTCGATTTTTGTATGTCATGGCTGTGCATGTCAGAGAGAGAGAAAGTGATGTTACTGTCAAATAATTTTTGGTTCTGTCGTGGCACAGTCTTTGCCTGTGTGCAGTTTGATACATTCTCAATTGAAGTGTGCTAGGTGACAGACGTGTTTAGTGGTGTTGTATGGACTTGTGATTCTGTGTGTTAGATGAAGAAAGGACAGAAAGGATGACTATGATGTACACAATGAAAAGCGAAAGGAACGTAAATTTTCGGATAATATGATTGTTTTTGAGGAGAAATAGTTCAAGGCAAAACTGTAGCGCTGCGCACCTAATATGTAGGAATGATTATTGTCAGCTTGTTAACCTACTCAGAGCTGAGAGAAAGACCATCCCACTTCCCTGAGTCATGGATTAACATATTAATTGATTAAACTGTTTGATTGTTATACACTACTGGCCATTAAAATTGCTACACCAAGAAGAAATGCAGATGATAAACGGGTATTCGTTGGACAAGTATATTATACTAGAACTGACATGTGATTACATTTTCACGCAATTTGCGTCCTACATCCTGAGAAATCAGTACCCAGAACAACCACCTCGGGCCATAATAACGGCCTTGATACGCCTGGGCATTGAGTCAAACAGAGCTTGGATGGCGTGTACAGGTAAAGCTGCCCGGGCAGCTTCAGCACGATAACACAGTTCATCAAGAGTAGTCACTGGCGTATTGTGACGAGCTAGTTGCTCGGCCACCATTGACCACACATTTTCAATTGGTGAGAGATCTGGAGAATGTGCCGGCCAGGGCAGCAGTCGAACATTTTCTGTGTCCAGAAAGACCCGTACAGGACCTGCAACATGCGGTCGTGCATTATCCTGCTGAAATGGTTTCGCAGGGATAGAATGAAGAGTAGAGCCACGGGTCGTAACACATCTGAAATGTAACATCCACTGTTTAAAGAGCCGTCAATGCGAATAAGAGGTGACCGAGACGTGTAACCAATGGCACCCCATACCATCACGCCGGGTGATACGCCATTATGGCGATGGCGAATACACGCTTCCAATGTGCGTTCACCGCGATGTCGCCAAACACGGATGCGACCGTCATGATGCTGTAAACAGAACCTGGATTCATCCGAAAAAATGACGTTTTGCCATTCGTGCACCCAGGTACGTGGTTGAATATACCATCGCACGCGCTCCTGTCTGTGATGCAGCGTCAAGGGTAACCGCAGCCATGGTCTCCGAGCGGATAGTCCATGCTGCTGCAAACGTCCTCGAACTATTCGCGCAGATGGTTGTTGTCTTGCAAACGTCCCCATCTGTTGACTCAGGGATCGAGACGTGGCTGCACGATCCGTTACAGCCATGCGGATAAGATGCCTGTCATCTCGATTGCTAGTGATAGGGGGTCTTTGGGATCCAGCACGGCGTTCCGTATTACCCTCCTGAACCCACCGATTCCATATTCTGCTAACAGTCATTGGATCTCGACCAGCGCGAGCAGCAATGTCGCGATACGATAAACCGCAATCGCGATAGGCTACAATCCGCCCTTTATCAAAGTCGGAAACGTGATGGCACGAGGCATCACAATAACGTTTCACCAGGTAACGCCGGTCAACTGCTGTTTGTGTATGAGAAATCGGTTGGAAACTTTCCTCATGTCAGCACGTTGTAGGTGTCGCCACCGGCGCCAACCTTGTGTGAATCCACTGAAAATCTAATCATTTGCATATCACAGCATCTTCTTCCTGTCGGTTAAATTTCGCGTCTGTAGCACGTCATCTTCGTGGTGTAATGTTTTAATGGCCAGTAGTGTAAAAATTCTCTGATAACATTGTACCTCTCTTTAAATCATTGTTCACTTTGTTAAGCATAGTATTGTTGACATCAGTGTTATGTGCGAGGATCACGCGAAGTTTTACTCTGTCTTATGACACATACTTCATTTTAGAATCGGTGTCTTCGAATATCATTTCACAGGAATAGTTACTATCCCCACTCCACTGTATATCATTACCGTTATCACATGCAGCAGTTTGCAAATGTATTCAGAAACAGAAATCGAACTGAGCCGCTGCCTGCTAGCTGTTATCTGTTGTGCTTTCCAGAAATCTGCGACAGTGTTGTCGAGACACGAGGTAAGTGGAAATTTTGATAAGGGCCAGATAATTGTTTCACTTCAGTTGTGCGCTTAATATAAATACAAGTTGCATTCAAATCAGTTGCAGTTCAGTTCAAATTAGGTTCTGTTTAGTCAAAGTTTATTATAGAAGTTGTGGGTACATAGTTTTGGTAATACGCAGACTTTTATTCAGTCGAAGGAAAATTTGCGCTAAATTTCAGACAAAAACAAAAATAGTGGGGAGGTTACAGTTTTTATGGGATTTCAGATTCATTCATCGACGTCCATAGATAATTTCTGGCAATACGATTTAATACTAACACTGACTCATTCGTGATAATTGTGGTTGAGCTCTGGGTCTAACGATAAAAATCCTTGAGAAAATACAGGTATCTGCCACGAAACGTCCGTAATGCAACATGTATTCGATACATAAAGAAGATTCATACAACAAACGAAACGCTAAGTTTTGAAGTTTTGTTTGTTCAATCACACATTGAACGCAAGCCTCACGAGTGACACGGGGGATGTCTAACCAATCCGGCCGTGGTGGCCATTCGGTTATAGGCGCTTCAGTCTGGAACCGCGCGACCGCTGCGGTCGCAGGTTCGAATCCTGCCTCGGGCATGGATGTGTGTGATGTCCTTAGGTTAGTTAGGTTGTAAGGTGTCAGGCAAATCCAACACCTTCCATGAAAACCCTGACATGAAAGCAAATCCGGCAGTACGTCACATAGCTCCGAATAAATCCTGACATTAAATTAACCAAAGTAATATCAACGAGTGAGCAAATGGAATACCACAGACTAACACAAGAACGCCTAAATGTATGTCATACCTTCCCACCGTGAAACAGACACAGTTCCGAGGGGAGAAACGAAAGCAGAAGCCGAGAGCAGAGTCGTGTAGGCTAGGAGGCCCTACGATAGAGGCCCTACGATAAAGGCCCTACGATAAGGGACGGACACCCGCGTCGCCAGCCGACCGCCAAGACCACCCCCAGCCCATGTTAAAAGATAGAGTTCTCCAGAAGAACAGTATAGATGTTACGATAACACTAAAAGATCCACACCAGCTGCAAGTTTTAGCGTGAGGCTATACGCGTCTCTGTTACGTTGCAGACATTAAAAACATTGCCCCACCACGAAAAGTATAACGTTTCTCATTGGATAGACAGAATTTTTGTAGGCGGAGCTTGAGGTTAACATTGAGAAGCTGATTGGTCAGTTGAAAACACAGCCAAATACCTTTTTCTTAAACCAACTTCGGTATATTGTGGTAAGGAGAAGTTAGAAGGAGTTGCTTCCGAGATGGCGAGGTGTGTGGAGCTGCGCCGCCTGCCGCCCCCTGACGCTGAATAACCAATGACAAGGTAATGAATGCACGTGATGCCGCATAAGATGGCATAAGGCTTCACTCGGAACTGCAGAAGTCTCATCTGTTACTCCTCCTTTTTAAATAATACTAGTGTCGATCGTCAATTAAACTTCGTGGTATTCACATTTGCTATTAGAAGTTAAAAATCTGAAACGCAATGATTTTTCTGTTATGTAATTATTGAGAAGCCACATCAGCCACTGTAATTTACGACAAGTTAAATAAGTAATTAAAGATAACTGAGGGTCACTGTAGACCATTTTTGAGAGTTTTCTCTTTTATGAAACTTAATTTAAACCTAGATTATAGATGTGATATGGCATAGGTCATCCTTCGATCCATTGTAGAACTTGGAAACCCATTCGGGGAATATTCGTTCACACTTTTGTTGAACGCAGTTGGTTTTTACCATCCCGTATTAAAACATTTCCTTTTATCAATAGTGCAATTTATAAACAATGTTTTGTGAGTAGAATAAAATTTCCAATGGTAAACTTAACTGCTTTTTCGGCGTTATTTTACCAGCTAACTAAAAATAGGAAAGCCTTGAACCCCTTCCACTAAATTTAGTTAGTATTAAGATTCTTTTACAGGGAGTGCAGTGGAGCTGACGCTGAAATCATTAAGTATTTGGTTATATCATCGCTGGTCTCATTGAACTCTTCTGAACTCTACATGTCATGTGTGGTCTGGCGTCTCCTTACCAGCAACAGGTCCCAGGTTCAAACTAGTCAATTCCCTAAAAAACACGCTCAGAGCGTCGTTGCGCGAAAGTGGTAGGGAGACACGACTTAGAACAAACAGACACTACGCAGAAACGTTTAAGTAGTTCTAGGGGACTGATGACCTCAGAAGTTAAGTCCCATAGTGCTCAGAACCATTTGTCTAACCAGTACTAGATTTCTCTCCAGATATTCTTCAGCATCTGTGACGTAACTGTCTCGGTTATAGGTCCAAATCTTTCACGCCACTATTCCAGAGCTGTCACTTTGATATAGTACACTAGTACACCCTCTCCTTAGCACATACAGGAAGAAATCTGGGTGAGAAATGTCAGGCTTCAGCGGTGGCCATGGGACTGGACGACCTCTCCAACTTCATCTTTGTGGGAATTCGTGGCGCAGTGCGTTACGAGCTCCCGTGTGCCAGTACGTATGTATTCCATCCTACTGGAAGAGGAGATGTGGGTGTCGATGTCTTATCTGAGAGAGCAGAAAACTAACTAGCTTATTAGAAAGATACGAGTAATCAGTTATGCTTATCTCTGCGTAGAAAACAAGGCCCAATAATTTCTTCCTCCACTGGCCATATTAAAAGTTGATCTTTGGGGTGTATCGCTGATACTCCTTGGCCTCATGATGATATTGACAACCGTAAATAAAAACATTGTGTTTATTGACCTTTCCATTAATCTGGAGCACTGCTTCATAGGACAATACGTTTTTAACCAAGAAGCTGTTGTTTATGTCGATGCGCTGAAATACTTCTTTGGGAAACGCTGTTCGTGTGGGCTTATTATCGGCGCTTACCTGATGCAACGACTGCAGTTTGTATGCATAAGCTTTAGGAACTTGTCTAGCACATTGTGGATATTTGATTTACGTGACACCATACGAACAGATTTATTAGGACTCTCTCCAAACATATATAAAACGCGATTAACGGTCTACTCTGATGTGATTGATGGTTCTAATGAAACTGGCCAGTGGGTGACTTTCACCACAAATTGAATCACCTGATACACGATACAAATTTACAGTACTATACAAGTAAGTTCAAAATTGTATCTCGCATTTCTTAAAGTTTTAATGACACAAATAAAGTAGTTTTATACTTAAACAAGAATGGAATACAAATAATACAGGGTGTATCAAAAAGGACTTAACAACTTTGAGAATTCATATAAATTAATGATAGTATCTGCAGAAGTTATTGTAGTATCAATTTGTAGGGAAATACATCAAGTCTTCTCTCGCGTAGTTCGCTAGTTCCGAATCGCACCGTAAGGAACGCTAGCAGTAGTTGCGTTAAAAATGGCTTCCATCTCTGGACCCCTTGGTTTGAAGAATCGAAGTCGGCGACAACACTTCAGCGTAATTCATGAGTGGCATAAATGTTTTGTAGAAACAGGGTGCTCGGTAAGACATGGGGAATCGTCAGGTCGTCCAGGCACATCTGACGACGTCGCTGAGCGCGTGAGACGACGTTTAGTCAACAGCCTACGAAATCGACCCGGCGTGCATCTCACTAATTGTAAATCCCACATACGACTGTTTGGCGTGTGCTGAGAAACCGTTTACATTTGAAACAGTACAGAATGACGATCGTACAAGCAATAAAAGACACTGATAAAATTTCTCGCGAGTATTTCTGTGGTGATATGTTAAATCGATTCCATGACCATGAACATTTCTTGGATAAAATCTTTCCTGACGAGTCGACTTTTCACTTAAGGGGCAAAGTTTACACACGTAACTGTAGGATTTGGAAATTTGGAAATCCACATCAAACATTGCAGCATCTTCGTGATGGCTCTAAACTGAACGTTTTTTGTGCAGTGAGCAAGAACAAAGTGTGTGCCCCCTTTTATTCCGTGAGAGAACCATCGACGGCATAGTGTACCTGGATATGTTACAATATTTTTTGATACCACGAGGATGACCAAGAACGAAATGTTTACTTCATGCAAGATAGTACACCACCACGCTACCTGGCTGACATCTGGGATTTTCTCAGTGACTACATTTCAGGTCGATGGATTGGCCGTGATGCGCCAATTGCATGACCTCCACATTCCCCAGACCTGACACGACACGATTTTTTTTTTTATGGGGATTCATCAAGGATATCATGTTTGTACCTCCTGTGTCAGATTCTCTACACGAAGTTAGAGCAAGAATTTACGCCGCCACTGAGCAAGTTACACCTGCAATGCTACAGCAAGTTTGGGAAGAAATTGAGTTCCGATGGGAAGTGTACAGGATAACCAGCAGAAGCCACATACAACATCTTTAGTTTAAGGTAAAAAAACTTGATGTATTTCCCCACAAAATAACACTAAACCCAAATGGCTCTGAGCACTATGAGACTTAACATCTGAGGTCATCAGACCCCTAGAACTTAAAAGAACTACTTAAACCTAACTAACCTAAGGACATCACACACATCCATGCCCGAGGCAGGATTAGAACCTGTGGCCGTAGCGGTCACGCGGTTCCAGACTGAATCGCCTAGAACCGCACGGCCACACCGGCCGGCTACCCCCAAAAACATACGTTTTTCATATTAGGTGCATTGTGCTGCCACCTACTGCCAGGTACTCCATACCAGTGACCTCAGTAGTCATTAGGCATCGTGAGAGAGCAGAATGGGGCACCCCGCGGAACTCACGGTCTTAGAACATTGTCAAGTGACATGTGTCATACGTCTGTACGCGAGATTTCCACACTCCTAAACGTCCCTAGATCCACTGTTTCCGATGTGTCAGTGAAGTGGAAACGTGAAGGGACACGTACAGCACAAAATCGTACAGGCCGACCTGTTGACTGACAGAGGCCGCCAACAGTTGAAGAGAATCGTAATGTGTAATAGGCAGACATTTGTCCAGACCATTACACAGGATTTCCAAACTGCATCAGGATCCACTGCAAGTACTATGACAGTTAGGTGAGAAAACTTGGATTTCATGGTCAAGCGGCTACTCATAAGCCACACATCACGCCGGTAAATGCCAAACGACGCCTCGCTTGGTGTAAGAAGCGTATGCATTGGACGATTGAGCAGTCGAAAAACATTGTGTGCAGAGTCGAATCACGGTACACAATGTGGCGATCCGATTGCAGGGTGTTGCCCCGTGAACGTCATCTGCCAGCGTGTGTAGTGCCAACAGTAAAATTCGGAGGCGGTGGTGTCACGGTGTGGTCGTGTTTTTCATGGAGGGGGCTTGCACCCCTTGCTGTTTCGCGTGGCACTATCACAACACAGGCCTACATTGATGTTTTAAGGATTTTCTTGCTTCCTACTGTTGAAGAGCAATTCGGCGAAGGCGACTGCATCTTTCAACACGATCAAACATCTGTTCATAATGCACGGCCTGTGGCGTAGTGGTTACACGACAGTAACATCTGTGCAATGGACTGGCCTGCACAGAATCCTGACCTGAATCCGACAGAACACCTTTGGGATGTTTTGGAACGCCGATTTCGTGCCAGGCCTCACCGACCGACATCGATACCTCTCCTCAGTGCAGCACTCCGTGAAGAATCATCTGTGGTCATCAGTCCCCTAGAACTTAGAACTACTTAAACCTAACTAGCCAAAGGACATCACACACATCCATGCTCGAGGCAGAATGAAGATAATTAAAAGCTCTAATGAAAGTTGAAGTGCCTGCAACAAGTTATTTCGCTTACTAATTTTGAACTAAAACCTTAGTATCCTCCTGCAACCATAAATATACCTCTAGTTGTTGAGCTAACAAAGACATCAAAATACACTGAACAAAGACAGTACGTTAAATAATGAAAACTGGTCAATTAATTCTTATCAGAATAGTTATTTTATGAATCATTCAACCTCAGCTTCCATTTGTTCTTAGTGGAGGAACACACCACGCAAACAGATGCAAAGAAATAATTTATGAGGTTTTTTATAAACTTATAGTTTGACAAAGCAGTGGATGTGACTATAAAGGTTTTATTGTCCGCCACCATGCCCCTTAGCAACACATTCTGTCTCTAGAAACGCTGCTCTCTACGTCTTGATTTTCTTGGTATCAGAAAGGTTTCTGCGGTACTCTGCATGGAAACGTCGTTTTAATGCAATAATGAGCAGTAGTTCTGCATACCACCACACGGATTGTGGTTTTTCAGTATTCGTTGCTATTTTCAGTTTTTTGGAAACCTTTCAGTTTATTCTGTTTTCTGCTCCTGAAGTAAGAAATGAATAGAATAAGAGTGAAATTGATGTAACATTACAAATAATAAAAATCTGCCATCCAACACCTAACGAATTGGTTTGGGTTGTTTATCATGTTTATTATCAGTGTGTTCAAATGAGGGTGTTTCGTCTTTGATACTTTTTACAGGAGGGGTGGCCAAGAATTCAGCTGGCGGACCATGCCCTGGCACGAGTGCCATAGCGCTCAGCCACCGACAAGCCACGCTGTCTGAGCATGAGGAGGGGGAAAAGCGAACGCGAAGGAGCGAAATTATTTGCAAACCACGTTGCTAGCCCTACTGGTGACGTAAGGTCCTAACCGATTGTAATGTGGCCGAGCGGTTCTACAGTCTGGAACCGCGCGACCGCTACGGTCGCAGGTTCGAATCCTGCCTCGGGCATGGATGTTTGTGATATCTTTAGGTTAGTTAGCTTTAAGTAGTTCTAAGTTCTAGGGGACTGATGACCTTAGATGTTAAGTCCCATAGTGCTCAGAGCCATTTTTGATTGTAATGGACCTGAACGAGGCAAGAATAATAGCTCGTATTAATCGACGGGACAACTGGGGGACGGTATACACAAAACAAGTTTGGAATCTAGTAGATGCAGTGGTGTGAAGCAATTCGCGTCCACTACATGGGAAAGGTTTCTTTAAAAACTGACCAATGAAAACGATTGTACTTCCAATTCTATGTCCGTAATATGTAACTGCAAACGTTTTGTAGAAGACCCACTGTAGTCGCTGTATGATGATAAAGACTTCAGATACCGCACCACTCAGACTACTTTTAACAGGACCCAGAATCGAACCCTCGACCTCCAGCAAGCTGACCAAAAACGCCGTCCCCTATACCAACTGCACAGAACTATAGTTACATCCTGTCAGAGGTAGTTACCGAATACGTGACTACAGTGTTTTCAGATTGCCGATTTTTGATGTCCATTTATTGCCGCAAATACGCGCAGCATGAAATTTTGTGACAGACATTTTTGTATTGGCAGTATGTGAGGAATCGCGCTGCAAAATCCGAGTGAGCGAATTTTTCTTCACCCTGTATATGCGTATGCATAGGGGCACTCACAACGGAAACGACAAACGGCCTCGAAAACAAGTCGATAACATGGAAGATTGGCAGTAGCCGGCCGAAGTGGCCGAGCGGTTCTAGGCGCTACAGTCTGGAACCGCGCGACCGCTACGGTCGCAGGTTCGAATCCTGCCTCGGGCATGGATGTGTGTGACGTCCTTAGGTTAAATAGGTTGAAGTAGTTCTAAGTTCTAGGGGACTGATGACCTCATAAGTTAAATCCTATAGTGCTCAGAGCCATTTGAACCATTTGATTGGCTGTGTAAACGTTTAGGACACTATCTTTGTAATTCTTCCAAGCCACAATGAATTCTTCAAACCTCGCATTTCCTTTAACAGCAGTGAGTTTAGGGAACTGGACTGTGTTTGACAGAATGTATCCCTTCTAAAACACCATGTTCTTTTTAAATGTATCACCATCAAATCAGAAAGAAGTTTTTTTTTCACCTTGGAGTATCTTACTATCGGCAGTTTGCAGTGAAGTCCACTTAAAATGCGAGGTCCGTGACGCACTCCAGATCTTCTAATTTTTGTTCCTTCACTCTTTTTTCTTTAATAAATTCACCAGTAGCGAGTTTTAAACCGAAAAATAGTTTTAGGTGTGCCCCTTGAGTTAACCAACGTACTCTGCAGTAATATATAATGTCTCCATTACTCTTCGTTCAGTTCCATTGAAAACTGATGCAAATGAAACACTGCGTGCGACTTCGGAAATTTTACTATTCGTACCACCAAATTACTTCACGTGATCCATGCCTCCAAATTTAACACTACTGTTTGATGTACAGAACAATGGATCGCCTCTGTCGATCGTTGTCATTTTTTGCCAGCTAAATCATTAAATTCCTTCCTCATGGTCTTGTGATATCGTTTCATAGCAAATTTGGAGTACCCGTTGCTTATGCATCTGCATAACATACAGGGTGACCCAGGAAAACACTGACAAGCGATAGGACAGGTTCCTTACACCAAAACAAGAAAAAAAGCTCTGTTAAGGATGGGTTCTAAAATGCATACCTTAAGATCTACGACAACTGTTCATCTGCAATTCTATGAAATATATCTCTTCTACTTCATGCTCTTTACTGTCGATATTTTGGAAGGAGGTGGTACAAACCAAACCAGAAAAAAGTCTACTACAAAGGGGCTCTAAAATGCATGTCTTAAGATATATGAGCTCTAGTTCAAGAGGAGAGATGTGTTTCATAGTACCGAAGGTGAAAAAATACTCATAGCTCTTAAGGTATGCATTCTGGAACGCATGTTCACTAGTCTTTTTCCTTGTATTGCTCCATGCTACCTCCTTCCAAAATATCGAAAGCAAAGTCTTTGCAGTAGAAGAGATCTGTTCGTAGCATCGATGATGAACGAGTGCTCATAGATCTTAAGGTTTGAACCTTAGAGCCCGTGTTTGCAAATCATTTTTCTTGTTCAGGTGTAAGGAAGCTGTCCGTAAAACTTCTCAGTGGTTTTTTTTTGGGCACTCTCATCCCTCTCTTCTGTCATTCCTGTTCATTTTTAAAGGCTTGTGACGATAGATAACTAGACTGCTCCCTTTTGTGCGAACAGAAACCGTAGCTGTGAACGTCCATATCACGAACAAATAGCGAAGGATAAACAGCAGTGAAACCACGAATCTGTCGAACTGAAGAGAGTTGTGCGGACCGAAAATGCCACACCGCAACGCTAAATGAAATGTCGCGTTGTACCGAATACTTCCGGGAAGGACCGAGCAAAGACGAGTGACTCGCCGGGCCTTAGCCCCCCCCCGCGGCCGCACAGTCGTGCAGCGTAAAGTTTGGCACTCCGTGGCCAGCCCTGCTTTACACCTATACCAGAGTGACAAACAAAATTTCGATGTCCTCTGCTGAACGCCGATGCATTCGTAATAATTTGCTAGAACCATCCGTTTTATATTAAAGATATTGTGCCAATATTATCCTCGGAATTGAGAGCTGGACGAAACCGTAGAGTTTCGGAATATTTAAGGTGGCTTGGAAGGTGTATCGAAAATACAGGTTAGGTTATCGGGAAGTGGGTACGGTTAAATGAAATTCGTAAAAATGCTGTGTCTAGTGATGTTGAAATCATGACTGCCAACGTATCTGAACGCGTGTAACCAACCTAGTTACAGGGTGACAATTATTGAACTATACGAAAAGAACCGTGAATTAGTTACAAACTACGGTATGCACAGACTTTATTCAACATGTAAGCGTCACTACAGATACTCGTGTTTAGGTGATGACATCTTCGATATGCCTGTTATCATTGGCGATGATGTGCAGTAGACGAATAACGTTGTCGATGCCCCCGTGAATGAATGTTTTCAGCTCAGCAATAGTATTGGGGTTATTGCTGTACACCTTATGTTGAATACAGGGTTATTACAAATGATTGAAGCGATTTCACAGCTCTACAATAACTTTATTACTTGAGATATTTTCACAATGCTTTGCACACACATACAAAAACTCAAAAAGTTTTTTTAGGCATTCACAAATGTTCGATATGTGCCCCTTTAGTGATTCGGCAGACATCAAGCCGATAATCAAGTTCCTCCCACACTCGGCGCAGCATGTCCCCATCAATGAGTTCGAAAGCATCGTTAATGCGAGCTCGCAGTTCTGGCACGTTTCTTGGTAGAGGAGGTTTAAACACTGAATCTTTCACATAACCCCACAGGAAGAAATCGCATGGGGTTAAGTCGGGAAAGCGTGGAGGCCATGACATGAATTGCTGATCATGATCTCCACCACGACCGATCCATCGGTTTTCCAATCTCCTGTTTAAGAAATGCCAAACATCATGATGGAAGTGCGGTGGAGCACCATCCTGTTGAAAGATGAAGTCGGCGCTGTCGGTCTCCAGTTCTGGCATGAGCCAATTTTCCGCGGGCTACGCGTGAAACTTGCCCGCAGGCGTTCAACCGTTTCTTCGCTCACTGCAGGCCGACCCGTTGATTTCCCCTTACAGAGGCATCCAGAAGCCTTAAACTGCGCATACCATCGCCGAATGGAGTTAGCAGTTGGTGGATCTTTGTTGAACTTCGTCCTGAAGTGTCGTTGCACTGTTATGACTGACTGATGTGAGTGCATTTCAAGCACGACGTACGCTTTCTCGGCTCCTGTCGCCATTTTGTCTCACTGCGCTCTCGAGCGCTCTGGCGGCAGAAACCTGAAGTGCGGTTTCAGCCGAACAAAACTTTATGAGTTTTTCTACGTATCTGTCGTGTATCGTGTCCATATGTCAATGAATGGAGCTACAGTGAATTTATGAAATCGCTTCAATCTTTAGTAATAGCCCTGTAGAGCCCTACAAAAAGAACTCGCATGTTTTCAGATCCGGATAATATGGCGGCCAACCGAGGCCGATGCCAGTGGCCTCTGGGTAGCCCAGAGCCGGAATGCGGTACCCAAAATGCTCCTCCAGGACATCAAACACTCTCCAGTTTCGATGGGGTTGAGCTCCGTCTTGCATGAACCACATATTGTCGAAATCAGCGTCACTTTGGATAATGGGGACGAAATAATCTTCCAAAACCTTCGCGTACCGTTCAGTAGTCACTGTGCCATCAAGGAATATCGCACCAATTATTCCGTGACTGGACGTTGCACACCACACAGTGACCCGTTGAGGGTGAAGAGACTTCTCGATTACGAAATGCGGATCTTCAGTCCCACAAATACGCCAATTCTGCTTATTTACGAACTCATCCAAATAAAAGTGGGTTAAACCAAACCATGGGTATACTAATCCTTATCATGCCCCGCGGCCAATCTTGCAGTTTGAACGTCCTAATGCAAACCGTTCAGAAGTTATGACGATTTTGTTTCATATAGTGCAATAATTGTCACCTCTACGGATGCTTTTACCGATCACAAGTGCTGCAGAATCATTGAAAGAAGAAGCCCCGTTTGGCGATAGTGTCCCGATCATATATAGTACTAGATAACTTTAATCCCTTCCCCATGAATCATGGACCCTGCCGTTGGTGGGGAGGCTTGCGTGCCTCAACGATACAGGTAGCCGTACCGTAGGTGCAACCACAACGGAGCGGTATCTGTTGAGAGGTCAGACAAACGTGTGGTTCCTGAAGAGGGGCAGCAGCCTTTTCAGTAGTTGCAGGGGCAACAGTCTGGATGATTGACTGACCTGGCCCTGCAACATTAACCAAAACGGCCTTGCTGTGCTGGTACTGCGAACGGCTGAAAGCAAGGGGAAACTACGGCCGTAATTTTTCCCGAGGGCATGCAGCTTTACTGTATGGATAAATGATGATGGCGTCCTCTTGGGTAAAATATTCCGGAGGTAAAATAGTCCCCCATTCGGAGCTCCGGGCGGGGACAACTCAAGAGGACGTCGTTATTAGGAAAAAGAAAACTGGCGTTCTCCGGATCGGAGCGTGGAATGTCAGATCCCTTAACCGGGCAGGTAGATTAGAAAATTTAAAAAGGGAAATGGATAGGTAAAAGTTAGATACAGTGGGAATTAGTGAAGTTCGGTGGCAGGAGGAACAAGACTGTTGGTCAGATAAATACAGGGTTATAAACACAAAATCAAATAGGGGCAATGCAGGAGTCAATAAAAAAATAGGAGTGCAGGTAAGTTACTACAAACAGCATAGTGAACGCATTATTGTGGCCAAGACAGACTCAAAACCCACGCCTACTACAGTAGTACAAGTTTATATGCCAACTAGCTCTGCGCATGATGAAGAAATTGAAGAAATGTATGATGAGATAAAAGAAATTTTTCAGATAGTGAAGGGAGACGAAAATTTAATAGTCATGGGTAACTCGAATTCGATAGTAGGAATAGGGAGAGAAGGAAACATATGGATTGGGGCTAAGAAATGAAAGAGGAAGCCGCCTGGTAGAGTTTTGCACAGACCATAACTTAATCATAGCTAACACTTGGTTCAAGAATCATGAAAGAAGGTTGTATACATGGACGAATCCTAGAGATACTAGAAGGTATCAGATAGATTATATAATGGTCAGACAGAGATTTAGGAACCAGGTTTTAAATTGTAAGACATTTCCAGGGGCAGATGTGGACTCTGACCACAATCTATTGGTTATGAACTGTAGACTAAAACTGAAGAAACTGCAAAAAGGTGGGAATTTAAGGAGATGGGACCTGGATAAACTGAAAGAACCAGAGGTTGTACAGAGTCTCAGGGAGAGCATAAGGGAACAATTGACAGGAATGGGGGAAAGAAATACAGTAGAGGAAGAATGGGTAGCTTTGAGGGATGAAGTAGTGAAGGCAACAGAGGATCAAGTAGGTAAAAAAACGAAGGTTAGTGGAAATCCTTGGGTAACAGAAGAAATATTGAATTTGATTGATGAAAGTAGAAAATATAAAAATGTAGTAAATGAAGCAGGCAAAAAGGAATACAAACGTCTCAAAAATGAGATCGACAGGAAGTGCAAAATGGCTAAGCAGGGACGGCTAGAGGACAAATGTAAGGATGTAGAGGCTTATCTCACTAGGGGTAAGAAAGATGCTGCCTACAGGAAAATTAAAGCGACCTTTGGAGAAAAGAGAACCACTTGTATGAATATCAAGAGCTCAGATTGAAACCCAGTTCTAAGCAAAGAAGGGAAAGCAGAAAGGTGGAAGGAGTATATAGAGGGTCTATACAAGGGCGATGTACTTGAAGGCAATATTATGGAAATGGAAGAGGATGTAGATGAAGATGAAATGGGAGATACAATACTGCGTGAAGAGTTTGACAGAGCACTGAAAGACCTGAGTCGAAACAAGGCCCCGGGAGTAGACAACATTCCATTAGAACTACTGACAGCCTTGGGAGAGCCAGTCCTGACAACACTCTACCATCTGGTGGGCGAGATATATGAGACAGGCGAAATACCCTCAGACTTCAAGAAGAATATAATAATGTAAGTAGGCTGTTTATGTTTTCTTTATGTAAGTTTGCTGTTTATGTTTTTTTATTGGCAACGTTACGTAGCGCTCTCTATATGAAAATCACTGGCTGTGCTGTGTGCAGTATGTGGCTAGTTTGAATTGTTGTCTGCCATTGTTGTCATGAACTGCTATAGCTGGATGCGAACAGCGCGTAGCGCTGGGCAGTTGGAGGTGAGCCGCCAGCAGTGGTGGACGTGGGGAGAGAGATGGCGGAGTTTTGATAATCTGTAAGACTGAATGTCAATTATGAATATTAAGGTAAATACATTGTTTGTTCTCTATTAATATCCTTCATTTGCTAACTATCCCTATCAGTAGTTAGTACCTTCAGTAGTTTGAATCTTTTATTTAGCTGGCAGTAGTGGCACTCGCTGTATTGCAGTAGTTCGAGCAGCGAAGATTTTTGTGAGGTAAGTGATTTGTAAAAGGTATAGGTTAAAGTTAGTCAGGGCCATTGTTTTGTAGGGGTTATTGAAAGTCAGATTGCGTTGCGCTAAAAAATTATTGTGTGCCAGGTTAAGCACAGTCTTGTACAATTGTTCTAAGTGGACGTTTCATATGTATAAATTCCTCTAAGGGGACGTTTCATATGTCGACCCTTAGCCTAGGATACCTCACTGGAATCTTCTGATTTTTTCTTGTAGTCTGTGTATTTAGTGTAGCTTTTGTTTATTGCTAGCGCGTAATTGTAGAGAGAATCTCCTTTGTAGTTGCAGTCTTTCATTGTTGTACAGTAAAACAGTTGTGGCATGCATGTAGCTTTGCGCCAAGTATTTCGCTGCTGCAATTAACTAGATATTATTTTCAGTGCTATGCTAATGTGTTCTCTTGTTTTTGCTATTCAAGTTGTGCTTTTCTGTGTTGTCGTGTGAAATATTGTGACAATAATGGCGTGTGAAAAACGTAACACTAGGCTCCAAACTAAATTGAGAAATAATAGTGACGACGAGCGTAGCTTATCAGCACCACTGGGTAGTGAATTAACTAATATTCAAAGTAGTAATTTGGTAACTGTGCATAGGGAAATGGAGCGGGCGTCAGACAATGGCGTAGGCAGTGAAACAGGTAGTGAACAGGGAAGCATTATCGATCGATCGGTCGGCAACAGCTCGCCTCAGGAATCCGAAATGACAGGACACAATTTTGCAAATACTGTAGATTCAGGTTTTGCGTCCTCACCGTTTTCTCAAATGAGTCAAGACACATTTTCTGCTTGTCAAAATGTGAATGCTGCCGGTGAAAACGCACTGCCAAAAAGCATAGAGAAACAGATTCCAGACACTAATACATTATTATTGCAATTAATGCAACAAATGGAACAAAATCAGAGACAGATGGGACAAAATCTTCAAAAGTTAGACACAATGGAACAAAATCTTCTAAAGTTAGACACAATGGAACAAAATCAGAGACAAACACAGCAAAAGCTTCAAAAGTTAGATACAATGGAACAAAAGCTTCAAAAGTTAGACTCAGTGGAACATATGCTTGAACAAACACGTGAAGATTTAACTACTGAGTTACATAAAATAGAATCGAAATGTCAGAAAGTCTGTAATGACGTAAAAACACAAATTTGTGAGCATTTCCAACCTATTTTTTCGCGTCATGAGAATGTATTACAGAATCACGAAGCAGCCATAAAAGAGCTGCAAACCATTGTTCATGAAAATCATGAGACCTTGTGGGCTAAAATTGACTCAGTTGCATCTACCGATTCGGTTACGCAACTGGCAAAAACTCAGGAAAACTTAAAGAACACAGTAGATTCGATTTCAACACAAATGGACACTCTGAAACTTGGTTCAGAAAAACACACTGAGGAAATGTGTTCACTATCGGAGAAAGTAGCTGAACTTTCGGATCAGGTCACTAACTTATCTACAAAGGTAGATGATGATCTGAATGACACAAGACCCGTAGCCTTCACTGACACAGAAGACTATGAACAAATAAGAAAATTCAAACAAAATCAAAATCAAATTAATACACAGTATAAAAGAGAAATCCGGGAAGTACAAGATCAGTTGACGCAGGTGATACAAGAATTACGTATTTCAGAGGACACTCGCGCCCCAATACTGGAAGAGGGACATAGAAATACCGAAAAGCCACAATATAATAACACAGGACACTTCGGAAATTATGAAAGAAATTGGCAAGGTGCACCGAATTTTGAGATGGAACCGCCGACACGACGTAACAATGACCGATATGTGACTCGCCGACATGATGATTTTGACTATAAGCTGTTCATTACTACACGTAAATTCAAAACATTTAAGAATTCTGGCAACGACATTCATCCACAAGCGTGGCTCCATCAATTCTCTCATTGTTTTCCTCCCAACTGGTCATTAGAACACAGATTAGAATTTATGTGTGGCTACTTGGAGAATGAACCAGCTGTAAGAATGCGATCGGTCATTCACGATTGCCACAGTGAAGGAGAATTTTACCATGCGTTCCTCTCAGCATATTGGTCACAAGCTACACAAGATCGCGTAAAACATAGCATCATGATGATGAAACACTTCGAACAATCTGAATTTTCCAGTCTTGTGAAATATTTTGAAGACATGTTGCACAAGAATCAGTACCTGTCAAACCCATACAGCCCCTCAGAACTCATCCGCATTTGTTTAATCAAACTGCCTGAACATTTACGGCATATTATTTTGGCAGGACGTTGCAAAGACGACATTGAAGCTTTTCAGGGACTGTTACAAGAACTGGAAATTGACACAGACAGTCGTGGGATGCGAAAACAGGAAAACAATCACTACAGGTCACATCCGTCACAATTCCGTGACGACAGAAACAATAAATGGCCACGACAAACCTATTCTTACAACGTAAATCGTGACCAAAACAGACACCACCCATATGACAACCACTGGCAGAGTAATAGTTACAGGGAAAGATCACCTTTCCGCAGTAATGACTATCACAGAGACAATCAGAGAAACAGACAATATGGGAACCAAAATAACTATTATCAAGGGAGACAGAATAACTTTAGACGCAACGGTCCAGCACGCAGTTACGACTCAGGCAGAAATTCTCCACCACGTGACAGACAAGAAAGAAACTATCGAACCTACCGACATGACGACAGACGATATGATCGTAACGACAGACCTGAATTGCATCAGAACTGGCGAGATTTAAATAGAGCAGAGCACTCTCGTCACGATGAATTTGTAGAAGTTAGGTCTCCAAATCCCAATAACGACGCGCGCCAACAAAGAGACAATAGGCGATGACTCACACCACTGGCAGCCACAAGACGTACTTATGAAACTGACGACGCAGCTGCCGTAGCTAGTAATTACGTAAAAATGGAAGACATTAGGGACATCTTACTCCAGGAACACGACGTAAAACATAACAACATTGCATATCCTGTGATTCATATTACTGTAAATGACGTAAAATTTACGGCAGTACTTGACTCTGGCAGTCCCATTTCAGTAATTAGCGAAACAGCTTTTAGCAAATGCAACAAAGCGAACGATTGCCCCACACTTCCGTTACGTAAGATTAAATTACAAGGTGCAATCTTTGGAAAAAGTGTAGATGTACGCCAACAAACCAACTTAGAATTCTTTTGTCAAAGCCACAGCTTCTCTATGAACTTCCTTATTGTTCCATTATTGTCGACGGAAATTATACTGGGAGTAGACTTTTTGAATGAATACAAAGCAATCTTAAGCTTTCACGACGCTGAAATAAGTTTAGAGAAAGAAGGTATGTCAATAGCTTTGAAATTTGAAGACTGGCTCTCAAACCATGATGTGGAAATTAATCGGCTTTACCTTCTGTTAGATAACAGTTCGGAATTTTCTACGGAACTAGACACTAACAATCACTCTGCAAGTACTGACAGGGATGACATCGACGGCATATTTGAAATTAATGAGTTAATTCAGAATAAAATTCAGACAATTGAGAATTGTAATGACACTGATAGGCAGGACCTTTTTGAGATTTTACAAGCACATTCCACAGTTTTTACTCACAAAACAGGAACAATCAAGGGATTTCAATACCAATTTCGTGTTCGTGAGCATACTAAATTTTGTGTTAGACCATACGTAATTCCGGCGCATTATAGGGACCGTGTTAGAACAGAAATACAATCTATGCTTGACGAGGGCATTATTGAGCCTGCAGTAAGCTCATACAACAATCCGTTGCATGTTGTTGAGAAGAAAAATGGATCGATCAGACTTGTCTTAGATTCGAGACAAATCAATACTATCATTATTCCTGAAACAGATAGGCCGCAGACGATGGAAGAACTTCTTCAAAATTTTAATGGTGTAAAAGTGTTGTCTTCCATTGATCTCAGATCCAGCTTTTATCAGATCGAACTTCATCCAGAATGCAGAAAATACACAGCTTTCCTTTGTTTCGGCGTTTGTTATCAGTTTCGGAAACTTCCTTTTGGTTTGAACATTTCTTCGGCAGCATTCATTCGTGGGTTAAATTCCATATTACCTGAGTTCTTAAAACGTCACATCACCTTATATGTGGACGATATTCTAATAGCAGAAGCTTCATGGGAACAACATAACGGCATCCTCAACAGTTTGTTACGTATTTTTGCAGAATATGGAATTACAGTTAACTTGGAAAAGTCTGAATTCGGTAGGTCAAAGGTGAAGTTTTTGGGACATATTATTTCTTCTGAAGGCATTCAGCCGGATCCTGAAAAGTTAGAAGCAATCAGAGCCATTCCTGTTCCATCCACAAAAAGACAAGTCCGCAGTTTTTTAGGTCTCGTAAATTTTTACCGTCGTTTTCTGAATATGCAAATTCTAGTTACACCAAAACTTTGTTCTCTCACTGGAAAAAATACTATTTGGAACTGGGACGAACAAGCACAGTTGGAATTCAATTCTTTGAAAGAAGCGTTACTTCACGCGCCAATACTAGCTCATCCAGATCTGTCACAAGATTTCTGCCTTAGCACGGATTCTTCTAAAGTCGGTCTTGGTGCCCATTTATTTCAAGAAGACATAGAAAATGACACTACCATTCAGAAAACCATTGCTTTTGCTAGCCGAGTGCTAACAAAATCTGAAAAAAATTATTCCGTTACTGAATTAGAAGCTTTAGCTATCGTTTGGGCATTTAACAAATTCCGTTTCTTTCTTTCTGGTAAGCACGTAAAAGTATACAGTGATCATCGTGCATTACAATTTCTTATGTCTTCAAAATTAAATCATGACAGGTTAAAACGTTGGGCATTGTTTCTGCAAGAATTCCGCTTCACAATAGTCTACATTCCCGGCAAGGAGAACATTGTTGCGGACGCACTGTCACGCGCACCGGCTGGACTTGAGAAAAGTAACACAGAAGGCAACCTCGAGAAAAATTTCAGTATTCTTTACATTCAGAAAGTCGCCTTTGAAAACTTCATCACCACATCTTTAAAGGACATTGCTCATGAACAAGATAAAGATCCGATTTGGAAAGATATCAAAAGTAAATGGCATGAAAAGACACACACTCAGATTCGGCATTATTACCTGGTTAGAAACAACATACTCTTCAAACGCTGCACTGTTGATGACAAGCTATGGGTACTTTGCATTCCAGACGATTTTGTTAATAAGCTCATTTGGTACATTCATTTCAGCTACGCACATTTTGGCCCACGAAAATGTTATCATATTCTTCGAACGACTTGTTATTTTAACAATATGGAAAAGAGAATTCGAAGAGTCTTGTCTATTTGTAAACTTTGTCAAAAGGCGAAACCGTCTACTATCTCACATCGTGCTCCGTTATTTCCTATTATTCCTTCTAAATTAAAAGAATTTGCTGCTGTTGATCTTTTGGGACCCCTTGTCAGAACATCGAATGGATTTTCGTACGTTCTAGTCGCTGTTGAACTTACTTCAAAATTTGTTTCTTTCACTCCGTTACGTAAAGCCACTGGACGGTCTGTATCCAACGCCTTTGTTAAAAATTTCTTACGTGAAGTTGGACACATTAGTAAAGTCATTTCAGATAACGGACCGCAATTCAGATCTGCTGTTTGGTCACGCATGCTTCGGAATCATAAAATCAAACCTGTTTTTATTTCATTGTATTCACCACATTGTAACCCGTCTGAACGGATTATGAAAGAAATCAATAAGCTTTGCAGACTTTATTGTCACAGAAAGCATCAGCATTGGGACAGATATTTACAGTTATTTCAAAATGTGCTGAATGAAATGCCTCATGATTCCACTGCTTTACCACCTACTCTTGTACTGAAGAATGAAGAACCTCCGAACAGAATCAGAGAGCTTGTACCTTTCCCGAATACACGTAAACTTCGACACAAAGACATAATTGATTTGGCTCTAAAAAATATAAAATCTGCAGCAGACAAAAGGAGAAAACTACACGGTAAAGCAAATGCAAAGAAATTATATATTGGTCAGAAAGTTCTCATTAAAGCTCATTCATTGTCACATAAGAAGAAACACTTGAGTCACAAATTCTTTCTAGTTTACAATGGACCTTACAGAATCCGACGTATACCACATGATAATTGCGTTGAAGTTGAAACTCTGCGTACTAGGAAGAGTAAAGGTTTACACCACATTTCTCATGTAAAACCATTTATTGACAGATAATCTGCTTTTTAACTTAGTCTTTGCAATTTTCACTTCACGCTACTTGTACAGTTTGTCAGACTTAAGAAACTGTTAACATGCAACTATGTTTTAAAGCTAACTAACTATCCAGTCAAGAACATAGCTAACTTAGACAAGTAATTGCGAATGCATTGTTATTGCGAACAGACGACACAGTGTTGTTATTTATACATTCTTCCTTGTTAGTTGCACGATTTTATCACGACGTTACTAATGAGTGACAATTTACAATGTTGCTTTTGCGGTGTATCTGTTTGATATCTGCACAGTTTTTCTGAATTCTTCTGTAAAGTAAAACATGTTTTAGTAGTAACTTTTGTGCTATTGCTACAAGGAGACAGCCTTTTCCGTAGGACAACAATACGTTACAGCACAGTACTTTCCTCATCACGGCAATAAGCGTAATAAGTATGATATCTATACGCAAAGCATTTCACTTTTGTGTATCATGAGGTAAGTACATTGACTTCTGCAGAACTTAGCTTTCGGAGGACAATAACTACGACACTTCCCAGAGATTATCTTACAGCAAGACGCATATTTAGCGCTACAGGACACGTATTTGAATGATTAATTTTGTACTTAAAACATTTATTTTTAGAGATTTTTGAATTACAAAGAAAGTTTTTCGTGATACAATTCATTCCATTGCTGTAAGCTATTATACCTGAGGATACAATTACAATAAACCTCAGGGGGGTACACGCCTACTTTGTGTACCATGTGTTTGGCAAGCACAAGGAGCCCTAGCTAATATGGTATTTGCTTATACAATTTAACACATCGGTACCATATTTCTCTAACACATAAATTACACAGCTATCTGATCATTTAACAGAGAAACAAACATCTTTTTACTACGTCAGTGACACATGTTTATGCAATTACAGAGTTGGATTACTTCACACTTAAGAAATTGTATTTTGTCTGTACTTTGTGAACTGTTCATATTTTTTCAGAACCATTGTGATACTATGAGAGCTTTGAATGATGTATTTGGTAAGGGAGCATGATTTTAAAGTACGTTTGAGGTAGATGACACTACTGAAATGAGCAGAGAATTTTCTTTAGGTTTTGAAATTATTGGAGGAAGCTACGACGATTTTGAGATTTGACTGAGGTTTTATGATGTTATTTTTACGACGACGATGTGTATTATGCTGTTGCGGTAAGTTTATGATCCATAAGCTGATGCTATATGAGTTATTTGATTATGCTATGTATCTGTTATGATGAAATATGGAAAAAGTGTCGACGAATAAGGTAAGGAGTAATGAATAGTGGTTAGGGACTCTTGACCTGTGAAATATTTTTATATGAGACTGTCACTGTAGCGAAAACTGCTGTCGTAAATATTTCCATAAGAATGTTAAGTGACCACCTGCACATGCGTCGTGGGCACACAGCTGTGTCAGACACCTGGAGAACAAGCCATTAGTTTGAGTGCCTCGTTAGAAGCACAGGTCGAAAAAAACAGAAAGGGAAGGCCATTGTACGCGCCACTGACATTTCCTCGTTGAAAGCATACTGTGGAGCTCGTAATTTATGATATTTACTGAAATGCCTCATGAAACGATGCGAAACATTTCACCGCTATTGTCTTGCTAGTTGAGAAAAATGCCATATGGCTTGCTTTATGTATTTATTTACACATTTTGTTTAATATCAAGTTTCTAGCTGCACTGCAGCATTGGTTAAAATAAAATTTAATATATGCACTAATATAAATATTTTATGCCTACAGATCCAGTAAATAATTTTATGATCTATCCAAAAAAATGAGGGAGCACAAAAAAGGACATTTCCCTTCACAGGAATTGTATAAATTATTTTTTTATGATTTGGTAACTTATCTACTAGCGTAAGTTTTTGTGATGCATCACTCTAATGTTAAGATGTGACATAGGTATTAGACATGGCCATTTTAGTGTAATATTTTTTCTGCTTGCGCTATGTCATGTCTAGGTATAAGTTGCTGCTGTTTGCCAGGCATAGTGTTATTGAATTTGACTTTTGCTAATTTCTTAATGCTGCTTGCTTCGCAAATCTGCGTTTTTTTTTCATTGCTGTTTATATTAACTGTGTTTTGTGATGCTGCATTGCCTCGTCCCTTGGTATATATATCTGAGCTCAGTAGATTTAAGTTAGCTTAAGAGGGGGTAGACTATATAAGAAACTGACTATGGAGAATAGGTAAAGTATGCATTGCAAGGTTACATGAAAAAGATTTGGGCCCAATGAGTATGGTACAATCAGAAATAATTATTTTGAAAGAAATATGAATAGAATACAGGAACGAGGTATAGGTAGGATTTTCTTGGAAATAAATGATGAGGTAAGCAATGTGTGAACATATAAATACAGAAAGCATGCTTGGATAGGATTTTTTTGGTGGAAACAAATGTTGAAATAAGACGAAAGATCTATCGAATGAAGTTGTGGGGTGGACTGCAGTACCAAATGTTACACTGAAAACACACCCTGTCCTTTCCTTTTGTGTTATTCCACTATGTGTTTGTGTACCCTTGTGTATTTGTGTTTTTCCTGTCCTTATGTGTTTAGCTGATGACAGCTATGTTGTAGAATTTTTCTAATACTCTGTTATTTACCTTGTAAAGATGTTTAGACATTGTTTATTCTGTTTTAATGCTCATGTGTGAAGTTGAATTTTTAAAAGTGATTCTGATCTTTTATGTATGTACTCATGTCATCATTCCTGTAACACTGATGTATATGTTTATTTCTATTGTTTTGTAAAGCCCCTATTACTACATATATTATCTGTATTGTTATGTTTTTAATGATGTATTTCGTATCTTTGTAATTGTATTCTTATGTTATAATATTGTGATTGACACCAGTTCATCTAATCAAGTAACTTGGAAGTTCCATTTCACTGCACACATTTCTGTCCATAGTATATGGACAATATGTGAGAAGTAGGGACTGATAGTGTTTGCACGTGTGTTAATAATTCAGCAAGCTTCTGGATAACAGCATTGCTGGTTCTAAGGACAATTCCAAAAAACTTTGTGAGTGCACAAGTGGTGGTTATGGACTTGCTCTATTATCCGCAAGACTCTTCAATGGTGATTGTGCACCTGCACAGTCGCAACAGATGGCTGCTGGCCATCTCTACAAGGACTACAGTGGGTCTACACCTCTGGTGGCCCACAAATACCACAATCTCTACCAGGACTACAGTGGGTCTACTCTGTGATGACCTATCTACCAATATTCGTCAGAACTTCGAATGACTCTGCTGTGGGTTTGCTCCATTGTGGCCCATTACCTGTCAGCATGTCAAGAGTCAGCGCTGTCTTTCCGTTGGAAGGACAACACTACTTCTTCAAGACTGCATGGAAATCCACTACTTCTGTGTGCAATTTCTTTTACTAATGAGACTTTGTGAAAAAAAACTGTAATTACTATTATGATGAATGATCAGGACTGTCTTTATGGACTGTGAGAAAATTTTAGCTTTTGACCAACATTGTATCAATAAGTGTGTGCATTGGATATCTTTGTTAGTGTAATTATGAAAAATTTTATCAAATCATTATTGGCCACTGGCCAAAAACATTTGTAAAATTTTTTGTGGGGAGCATGGGGGCTATGTAAGTAGGCTGTTTATGTTTTCTTTATGTAAGTTTGCTGTTTATGTTTTTTTATTGGCAACGTTACGTAGCGCTCTCTATATGAAAATCACTGGCTGTGCTGTGTGCAGTATGTGGCTAGTTTGAATTGTTGTCTGCCATTGTTGTCATGAACTGCTATAGCTGGATGCGAACAGCGCGTAGCGCTGGGCAGTTGGAGGTGAGCCGCCAGCAGTGGTGGACGTGGGGAGAGAGATGGCGGAGTTTTGATAATCTGTAAGACTGAATGTCAATTATGAATATTAAGGTAAATACATTGTTTGTTCTCTATTAATATCCTTCATTTGCTAACTATCCCTATCAGTAGTTAGTACCTTCAGTAGTTTGAATCTTTTATTTAGCTGGCAGTAGTGGCACTCGCTGTATTGCAGTAGTTCGAGCAGCGAAGATTTTTGTGAGGTAAGTGATTTGTAAAAGGTATAGGTTAAAGTTAGTCAGGGCCATTGTTTTGTAGGGGTTATTGAAAGTCAGATTGCGTTGCGCTAAAAAATTATTGTGTGCCAGGTTAAGCACAGTCTTGTACAATTGTTCTAAGTGGACGTTTCATATGTATAAATTCCTCTAAGGGGACGTTTCAATAATTCCAATCCCAAAGAAATCAGGTGTTGACAGATGTGAAAATTACTGAACTATCAGTTTAATAAGTCACGGCTGCAATATACTAACACGAATTCTTTACAGACGAATGGAACAGCTGGTAGAAGCCGACCTTGGGGAAGATCAGTTTGGATTCCATAGAAATGTTGGAACACGTGAGGCAATACTGACCTTAAGACTTATCTTAGAAGGAAGATTAAGGAAAGTAAAACCTCCGTTTCTAGCATTTGTAGACTTAGAGAAAGCTTTTAACAATGTTGACTGGAATACTCTCTTTCAAATTCTGAAGGTGGCAGGGGTAAAATACAGGGAGCGAAAGACTATTTACAATTTGTACAGAAACCACATTGCAGTTATAAGAGTCGAGGGGCATGAAAGGGAAGCAGTGGTTGGGAAGGGAGTAAGACAGGGTTGTAGCCTCTCCCCGATGTTATTCAATCTGTATATTGAGCAAGCAGTAAAGGAAACAAAAGAAGAATTCGGAGTAGGTATTAAAATCCATGGAGAAGAAGTAAAAACTTTGAGGTTCGCCGTTGACACTGTAATTCTATCAGAGACAGCAAAGGACTTGGAAGAGCAGTTGAACGGAAGGGACAGTATCTTGAAAGGAGGAAATAAGATGAATATCAACAAAAGCAAAACGAGCATAATGGAACGTAGTCGAATTAAGTCGGGTGATGCTGAGGGAATTAGATTAGGAAATGAGGCACTTAAAGTAGTAAAGGAGTTTTGCTATTTGGGGAGCAAAATAACTGATGATGGTCGAAGTAGAGAGGATATAAAATGTAGACTGGCAATGGCAAGGAAGGCGTTTCTGAAGAAGAACAATTTGTTAACATCAAGTATTGATTTAAGTATCAGGAAGTCGTTTCTTAAAGTATTTGTATGGAAGTGAAACATGGACGATAAATAGTTTGGACACGAAGAGAATAGAAACTTTCGAAATGTGATGCTACAGAAGAATGCTGAAGCTTAGATGGGTAGATCACATAACTAATTAGGAAGTATTGAATAGAACTGGGGAGAAGAGGAGTATGTGGCACAACTTGACAAAAAGAAGGGACCGGTTAGTAGGACATGTTCTGAGGCATCAAGGGATCACAAATTTAGCATTGTAGGGCAGCGTGGAGGGTAAAAATCGTAGAGGTAGACCAAGAGATGAATACACTAAGCTGATTCAGAAGGATGTGGGTTGCAGTAAGTACTGGGAGATGAGGAGGCTTGCACAGGATGGGGTAGCATGAAGAGCTGCATCAAGCCAGTCTCAGGACTGTAGACCACAAGAACAACTACAACTTTAATCTCCGCTTATAGATAGGCACGTCTGTGTCTTCACTGCCGGTGGAGCGGAAAGGGACCCTTACTGAGGAGTTCTGAATGATTTCCCTGAAAGCTGTAATGAGGAACTAACTGACAGCTCACAAACAACAGAAATACACTCCTGGAAATTGAAATAAGAACACCGTGAATTCATTGTCCCAGGAAGGGGAAACTTTATTGACACATTCCTGGGGTCAGATACATCACATGATCACACTGACAGAACCACAGGCACATAGACACAGGCAACAGAGCATGCACAATGTCGGCACTAGTACAGTGTATATCCACCTTTCGCAGCAATGCAGGCTGCTATTCTCCCATGGAGACGATCGTAGAGATGCTGGATGTAGTCCTGTGGAACGGCTTGCCATGCCATTTCCACCTGGCGCCTCAGTTGGACCAGCGTTCGTGCTGGACGTGCAGACCGCGTGAGACGACGCTTCATCCAGTCCCAAACATGCTCAATGGGGGACAGATCCGGAGATGTTGCTGGCCAGGGTAGTTGACTTACACCTTCTAGAGCACGTTGGGTGGCACAGGATACATGCGGACGTGCATTGTCCTGTTGGAACAGCAAGTTCCCTTGCCGGTCTAGGAATGGTAGAACGATGGGTTCGATGACGGTTTGGATGTACCGTGCACTATTCAGTGCCCCCTCGACGATCACCAGTGGTGTACGGCCAGTGTAGGAGATCGCTCCCCACACCATGATGCCGGGTGTTGGCCCTGTGTGCCTCGGTCGTATGCAGTCCTGATTGTGGCGCTCACCTGCACGGCGCCAAACACGCATACGACCATCATTGGCACCAAGGCAGAAGCGACTCTCATCGCTGAAGACGACACGTCTCCATTCGTCCCTCCATTCACGCCTGTCGCGACACCACTGGAGGCGGGCTGCACGATGTTGGGGCGTGAGCGGAAGACGGCCTAACGGTGTGCGGGACCATAGCCCAGCTTCATGGAGACGGTTGCGAATGGTCCTCGCCGATACCCCAGGAGCAACAGTGTCCCTAATTTGCTGGGAAGTGGCGGTGCGGTCCCCTACGGCACTGCATAGGATCCTACGGTCTTGGCGTGCATCCGTGCGTCGCTGCGGTCCGGTCCCAGGTCGACGGGCACGTGCACCTTCCGCCGACCACTGGCGACAACATCGATGTACTGTGGAGACCTCACACCCCACGTGTTGAGCAATTCGGCGGTACATCCACCCGGCCTCCCGCATGCCCACTATACGCCCTCGCTCAAAGTCCGTCAACTGCACATACGGTTCACGTCCACGCTGTCGCGGCATGCTACCAGTGTTAAAGACTGCGATGGAGCTCCGTATGCCACGGCAAACTGGCTGACACTGACGGCGGCGGTGCACAAATGCTGCGCAGCTAGCGCCATTCGACGGCCAACACCGCGGTTCCTGGTGTGTCCGCTGTGCCGTGCGTGTGATCATTGCTTGTACAGCCCTCTCGCAGTGTCCGGAGCAAGTATGGTGGGTCTGACACACCGGTGTCAATGTGTTCTTTTTTCCATTTCCAGGAGTGTATGTTACATCATGTGGTTACAAACAGAACTGTTCTTGTCGACAGGAAAGAGACAAGGACTGGTGAACACACTGCCATTACACCCAAAAAAGGTTGTTACTATACTTCTCAAATCCACCAGGAAGGTTAAAAGAGTTTTTATGCTTTTCAGAGAACATAAGTAGTCGTCAGCATCGACCTATAAAACGAAATAACATCGTTTTATACGAATACTTCGGACATATTGAAATAGTGCACAAGATTTAAGTTTATCCTGCATCACGTTCTGAATAAGTATGTGCCGAGTAACTGGATAACGTCCTGAATGGGGCAACCCTGGTTTAAAAATAGCATTCCCAAAATTTTGGGGAAACAGATATAGTTTCACTTTCAATTTAGATAGGGACGTGGAATTGCCCAAAGGCTAAAATTGGCAGAAATTCGTGCGTCTTTAGGGGGAGCTACAGGAGTGGACAGAAATATGGACACACCAAAAATACATCTCATTACCATGCTTAATATGGTGTAGGAAACGCGATGACAGTCAAAACAGCATCCAGTCGTTTCGGAATGGATAAAAATACAGATCCTGCATGGTTCTCAAGGAATCTTCTACAATTCTTCTTGCAAAATAGTGGTAAGTTCAAGTAACGATGGTGGAGGCAGATAGAGATCAAGCACCCTTCCCTCCACAGCACATCACAAGGGCTCAATAATATCCAGATCTGGACACTATGGTGGCTAGGGGAGATGCGAAAATTCAGTCCTGGACGATGAGAGCTGTGTCTTGGAACACAGCACCACCATTGGGGAACGAACACTGTACCGCGGGATGGAACTGATCTGCCGGAACGGTCACATAAACCTTGACAGTAATGTGATCTTACAGAGTAACTACGGAGCACATGCAATACCACGATATTGCTGCCCAAATCATCACAGATCTCTTTCAATCTTCGGGACTTAAAGTCGGCCAGAAGTTGGACA
Source organism: Schistocerca cancellata (assembly GCF_023864275.1). NCBI lineage: Eukaryota > Metazoa > Arthropoda > Insecta > Orthoptera > Acrididae > Schistocerca > Schistocerca cancellata. Next base: position 29,646,299 of record NC_064631.1, on the reverse strand, counting down.
CAGTGTGAAACAAGATTCACCTGACCAAATAACGTCCTTCCATTGCTCCATATTCCAGATCCTATGGCTTTGGCGCCACGATTTCCTGTTACAGACATTTCCATCGCTGATGCGTGGTTTTGGATTTCCAGCTCACCCAGCAGTTCCCTGCTTCTAGAGCTCCCTTAGCTTTGTTTTGATGTTGACGGAGTTCACGAGTGCGATATTCAGTTCTCTAGCGACTTTTACAGCTGTCGTCCTCATAGTTTTCGTCCAGTTCTCTTTAATGACCGTCTGTCACTATCACTTAGTACACAGTTTCGTCTGCGTTGTGACTCAGCGGATAATGTTTTTCCGTCTTCCCTACATGCAGTATAAATCTTCTACACACATCAAAAACGTTTTGCATAAACCTGGTTCCCAGAGCTCCTGAAGATAGACGTTGACGGTGGATATTGTATCACAGACACAGTCCCCTTGACTGTTCTGAGGTGTCACTAAACCCGCCCAAAGACGTAAACAACCATGCATGAGCAGCGCCTATTAGACGGAGGACGTCCGACAGCCGATCAGTTCCAGTCATTCCACCACACAGGAGGTAGACGGCTCATGTTGTCTGTAGTTCAACCATGCCTGACGGTCAACACCGCGGTTCGATCGCGTCTGCATTGTTACTTTGTGCCAGGAAGGGATCTCGACAAGGGAAGTATCCAGGTGTCTCGGAATGAACCAAAGCGATGTTGTTCGGACATGGAGCAGATACAGAACGATAGGAACCGTCGATTACATGCCTCGCTCAGGCCGCCCGAGAACTACTACTGCAGTGGATGGCCGTTTCCTACGGTTTATGGCTTGGAGGAACCCCGACAGCGACGCCACCATGTTGCATAATGCTTTTCGTGCAGCCACAGGACGTCGTCTTACGACTCAAACTATGGGCAATAGGCTGCATGGTGCGCAACTTCATTCCCGACGTTGCATGGGGGCTTAATTATTTAAAGAATGCAAATAATTTTAATTTTTAGTAGCTGACTGTCCGGGAAACGCAGTCTCGTAACCGATTGGCCCTGACTAGTATTTGTACGCAGTCTGACTGCATAGAACAACAACAAAGAATGAAAGAAAACTTCCGTTAACACAATTAATTAATTAAGTCCCCAGCAACTATAAAACCTACGAAACAACAAAACACAAGTGTAGCTGTTCTGTGTGTGGCAGTGTGATTCAACGTACACATCTGGCACGGTTCTTCCTCAATTAAGACCAGATATTTTAAATACCATTTACACTGAATTAATTAAATAAAACTGAAATACTATAACTGCACATAGAAACCACAATACAGTCTGATACAAGAACACGAGCCAGATGCTTTGTTGACTGAACCTGTTATCAAGAGGCATTATTGTTTAAGACATTGAAATAATAAAAAAAAGGAATTTTTTACCTTCATATATATTGACGAAAAGTACACTCTGATCATTACAACATCTCCATTCGAACAACATCTGCTGTCTAGCCCATCAAAACAACGGCACACGACATGGCCTCAAAAGGTACAGCTTAACCACCACCACTTCTGAACAAACACTGTCCACTACGACTTCTCGACAAGAATTGCCTACCACCGCTTCTCGACAAGAACAGCCAGTGGAGGCGGCTGAATAATACTCTCTGGCGCAATCTCTGGCGCTGTGACTCAGTGTAGCCACCTTTCAACGTCCATGGCGAGGTCCAATCTTTGCAACCACGATACCATGGAGCGCGGTACAGATGGGCCCAACAACATGCCGAATGGATCGTTCAGAATGCGTGTCCCATACGCCTTCATCCAGACAGTCGTCGCAGACGTGTTTGGAGGCAACCCAGTCAGGCCGAACGCCTTAGACACACTGTCCAGCGAGTACAGCAAGGTGGAGGTTCCCTCCTCTTTTAGGGTGACATTATGTGGGGCCGACGTGCGCCGCTAGTGGTCGTGGAAGGCGGCGTAAGGGCTATACGATACGTGAATCTCCGACCGGTAGTGCAACCATATCAGCATGTTGGCAAGGCATTTGTCTTCATGGACGACAATTCGCGCCCCCCATCTTGCACATCTTGTGAATGACCTACTTCAGGATAACGACATCGCTCGACCAGAGTGGCCGCATGTTCTCCAGCCGTGAACCCTATCGAACATGCCTGGGATGTATTGAAAAGGGCTGTTTATGCACGACGTGACCCACCAACCACTCAGGGATCTACGCCAAATCGCCGCTGAGAATGCGCCAACAGTGCCTTGATGTGGATAGTATGCCATGACGAATACAGGCATGGATCAGTGCAAGAGGACGTGCTACTGGGTATTATAGGCACCGGTGTGTACAGAAATCCGGACCACCACCTCTCAAGGTCTCGCTGTATGGTGGTACAACATGCAATGTGTGGTTTTCTTGAGCAGTTCCAGTTTTCTGTACAGGTTCCGGAACTCTTGGAAGCGAAGTGATGCAAAACTTTTTTTGATGTGTGTATATGGTGCCTCTTGAAACACCAAACACTTCGGCTACCTTGGTTATGGAAGCATTTACAGTACGGGCACTAACGGTCTGCCCACGTTCGACTTAACTTAGCTCCGACTTAACGCACTCACAACTGCAGAGAACAGTGCTACGACCACGACTGACGCTTGGAGCGTATTGAGGACATCGCACAGGTGGCGTTCCTCCTGTTCAAATACAACAGCACAGTCTGCATGCTTGGCTGTCATCTGCATTTATGTTGAAGCATACACTTCTCGCACTGTTTCCATATTTTTGTCCAAGCGCTGCATAATTGGCGAATATTTTTCTGAGAACCCAGAATATTAGAGTCCTACGACAAATCGTTGAACGGACCGGATGTGTCTCAAAGCCCTTGTCGCCCAGTCTGATGCAGAAATTGAAGGTAGCAAAAAAAAAATCGGGTGTCTTAAATAACGCATTTCAAAAATAATCCTCAAACGAGGATCTTGCAGAGTAACCATCGTTCGATGACAGCACAGACTCTCAAATGCAGCAGCCTGTTCTAACATTAATCCTCTACGTTTGACAATTTCTGCGTTAAAATTATGCGGTTCCTACTGCTTTCCTATTATTCATCTGCTTTAATGCATCTTGTTTCTCCACCAACCTAATATTGTCTTTTTGTTACGTTTCATCATCTTGTTTTTGTCCTGGTCTGTTTTCGTTAGCTCCATTATATCATTGTTGTCTACCTATAATCTTTGATAGCGTTTTATTCAAGTTTTTTGGTACTATGGTTGTAATCACACAGAATCTTTTTTCTCTTTATTGTTTCAGGAGATTATAAGCTACCTCTTGTATATCATGTAGATAATTTTCAGTGTTTGATGTCGTTCTGTCCTAGGATCCTTGGTCTGCTTCTTTCACTGTTTTGTTAGTATTTGTACATTAATATTGCTACTTCACACTTTTCTCTAGTTCTTGGGCTCAGTCCACTGTAAATTATTACATAATCATCCAAATTCTTCGACTCTTTTAGGTTCTTTTTCGTTACAATTATTGTTAGCGTCTTATAACTCATTGTTTACTTGTTCTTCTTATACTGTACTTCGTAAATTCCAAGTCGCCAGAATGTACATCTTCACCCATACAACTACTCCATCCCCCCTCCCCCAGCTATGAAGATCACAAGTTCCGTTTTTTGAAAACTTGTGCCAAAACACACAGTGAGAAACCATGTTTTTGAAAATTCTGAATTCCAAGTTTTTAAAAGACAATTTCCTGTAATCGGAACAATAAAAGCACAAGATTTAATACAAACAACAGGTACTATCTTCTTTTCCGGTAGCATTGTCACTTTGCTCCCTTGTTTTCCTCGATATCTATCAGCACAAGTCGAAAGTCTTCGTGACTAAGACGTCATGTTTTCAACTGCTGTCAGCCGCAACTTACAAAGAGTTGTATTGTAGCTGCTCGGTGAACATGTGTCCAGTATTTATTAATAAGGCAGTTCAGCTTATAATGGGGATACTGAACACGCATACGCACACACACATACATACTACCTCACCCCATGAACCCGCGCCCTTTCCTATCGCATAAAGTTCGTCACCCATTGCACACACGTGTACTATTTTAAACCTCCGGCACCGACTTGTTCAAATGAGTTAAAAAAAAATTCTCTGGGAGGTGCCGAAAGGCCGTCCCTGCCGAAATTAAGCTCTGCCGAGATTCCTCAATGTTTTACCTTGCCATGCTTTGCTTGTTTCCTTTGAGATTCGACCGGCTTTCTTTTCTGAAGATTATGAGTGATATCAAGTTTCCCCTACAACAGGGTACCAGCCTGTAGCGAGGGTAATTAGATTGTGGGTGTTATTTTCTATACTGGAAGGAAGCCGTTTTTAGGGATGACGAATGGTGTGAGTACGTGACGACTGCTGGGTGTGTCCAAAGTTGCTGCAACTCGTCAGGCACAGACCGCAGTACACCATGTCCAGAAAAAGTGCAACTTACAGCCATTCATTGTACCTTGAGAAAAGTCGAATCATGGGTATGAGGGCCGGCCGAAGTGGCCGAGCGGCTCTAGGCGCTACAGTCTGGAACCGCGCGACCGCTACAGTCGCAGGTTCGAATCCTGCCTCGGGGATGGATGTGTATGATGTCCTTAGGTTAGTTAGGTTTAAGTAGTTCTGAGGGACTTATGACCTCAGCAGTTAAGTCCCACAGTTCTCAGAGCCATGGGTATGAGGGATAGAGGAGCATCAGATCTACAGACAATTGGCCGTAGTGTAATGACTCCAGAACCAAAGGTGACGAGACGGACTCAGGAAAAGAGTTTAGCAAGAAGCGTAGTCACGTGTCCTTCGTGAAGGACTGGCTCTGACGAATAGATACCAACAGCTGTATGCCGGGAGGAGGTTACTCCCCCTCTAGCAGCAGTTTAACGTAGATCACTGGAGCAACAAAGGGTACTTAGCGACTGAAAATACCTCAGATCCTTCCCGTTTTCAAGGAGGGCCGTAGGACAGATGCACACAGTTATAGAACTATGACGCTGACGTCATTCTGTTCTAGAATTATCGAACTTGCATGGTGCTTAAGAGTTATGACGTTTTGCGAGAACGAAAATTTCGTCTATAAAAATCAACATGCATTCCACAAACGCAGATCTTCTGAAACTCGGCTCGCTCTGTTTCCTCCACGAGATCCATAGTGCAGTAGACAATGGCTGTCAGGTTGATGCCGTATTCCTTGACCACGAATGCATTTGACATCGTCCCCCACAGCCATTTAGTGAAAAAGGTGCGAGCTTATCTAGTATCGGACCAGACGTTCGACTGGATTTAGGGCTCGCTTGCAGACAGAACACAGCACGTCGCCCTTAATGGAACGAAGTTCACTGATGTAAAGGTAATTTCCGGAGTGCCCCATAGAAGTGCGATAGGACCATTGCTGTTTGCACTAAATATTAGTGATCTATTAGATAGGGTCGGATGTTATTTAACACTGTTGCCAGATGCTGCGGTTGTCTACAATAAAGTAGCACCGCCAGAAGTCACTATCAGTTGTAAGTAACCAGTTAATATGTTTGTGTGTTGGCAGCGCTGTAGACTGTAATTAATATCGCTGACAGCGCTCTGCGCCCTCGGTAAGTACTCTGTGGTTGGACGGACTGGCAGTTAGCAGTCAGCGAGCAGACGGTTTGGACACGTGTCTTTCGTGGAGACTCAGTGTTGGTAGGACACGCACTGTAAAATGATGATGGATGTAGTGGATAATGTTTGGGCAGCGGAATTATTGACGACTATATAATTTTTGGAAGTGGATGTCGCATGAATAAGGTAAAATCTGCTAAATACATTGTTTGCTCTTCAACACAATCTTTCTTTTGCTTATTATATGCCCCTAATAGTTAGAGCCTATAGTAGAATCTTTTTATTTAGCTGGCTGTAGTTGCTGCTTGCTGTAATTGCTGTAGTTCGTGTTGTGAAGATTTTCTGTGAGGTAGGTGACTTATGAAAAAGTATGGGTTATTGTTAGGATTTCTTCCAAATTAGGGCCATTCTTTTGTGTTAATTATTTGAAGTTATGTTGTCATTGTAGAGCAGTCAGATTGCGTTGGGTTTGTATATTATGTGTAATAAATGAATAGGTTAAGTTTGTGTAGTCTTTGTCAGGGAAAATTCCATAGGTCAGTGTTGAAATGATAATAATAAGTAACGAGACAGTAGGTTCAGTTTCACTCTGTAGTTTCACCAGAAGTTTCATCTGGCGATAAAGACCACAAGTTTCACTCAGTAGCAGCAGTTTTACTCAGCAGTTTAAGTAAACACTAAGAAGTTTCACCTACTCAGTTATTTTAGTAGACACACACACAGAAGTTTCACAATTTGCAGAATGACCTGCAGAGGGTCCATGATGCACTCTCTAGCTGTTTGTTGACCCTGAACATAAATAAATGTAACACATTGCATACATAGGAAAAGAAAGACCCTAACATACAACTACACCTATTGATGAGAAACTGCTGGAAGCAGTATATACCGTAAAATAGCTAGGAGTAACTTCCAGAGTGATCTTAAGTGGAATGACGACGTAAAACAAATAGCAGAGGGTTCATGAATGGTGCAGTCTCTGGCAGCTAACCCTGAAAGTAAATGGATGTAAGATACTACGCGTACATAAGAAAAGAAAGTCACTACCGTACAATTACATTGTAGATGAGAAACTGCTGAAACAGTATCTATCATAAAATATCTAGGAGTAACTTTCAGAACGATCTTAAGTGGAATGACCACGCACTCAGCAGATGTCAGACTTAGATTCATAGGGGGAATCTTAGCTAAATGTAACTCATTCACGAAGGAAGTGGCTTATAAGATGTTTGTACGACCGATTCTTGAATACTGTTCATCAGTACGGGATCCTTACGAGGTAAGACTGATAGAAGAGATACAGAAGATCCAACGAAGGGCGGCGCTTTTCGTCTCGGGATCGTTCAGCCAGTGCGAGAGCGCTACAGGTATCTCAACAGATTCCATTGAAAGACGTTACAATGGACGCTTTTTGCACCACGGAGAGATCTGCTATTGAAATTTCGAGATAGCACTTTCGGAAAGAGCAGGACATCATATTACTTCCTCCCAGATACATCTCGCGAAAAGGCCACAACGAGAAAATTCCAGAAATTACAGGTAAAACTGAGGCTTACCGACAGTCACCTTCACAAAGGCCATATGAGAGACGAACAGGGTGTGAGGAAGGGGAGGGGGGGGAGGGGAGTGGATGGGAGGATGAGTTAGCGTTACCTGAAGTACCGTCCACCACATACCATTAGGTGGCTTGCGGAGTAGGCTGTAGATGTAGAACAGTGGCTGAACGAACCGTGGGGAAAATGTTATCAGAAGCTGGGTTGAGATCTCGACGTATAACACTGGCGTAATGCAACTGACATCAGGGCTTTCACGGCATACAGCCAGAGTCAAAGACGACCCTGACTGATATCTCTTGTGTCCAGCAGTGAGTGTGGCCTCCTTCTGTGGCAGTTATCACGATGCCTATGTGTCCTCAGACGAATCCAGTAAAAGGATTTTGGAAGCAATGAGTTTTGAGACTCACATCACTCCATCTCTCGAAAGCATAGTGTGAGAAGCTATTGCATATGACAAAAGGCCTAATTTGGTGATAACTAAAGAAACACTAAACGCTTGCTAGGAAGTGGTAAGAGTGGGAAAATTTAGTGACACATCCTTCATGACCAGGATGCCGACTGACATATTCCAGCAGGATAACGCAAGACCACACTCTGCAGTTCACATCACAAATTAACGTACGGATTCTTGTCTGGCCCTGCTAGTCCCCTAATTTGCCAATCATGTCTGGTATGAGGTTGGCAAATGTGTACTTTCATGTCAGAGGGTAACCTTCGCGAAGCAACGCAACATATCTTTCGCTAGAACATAGTCGGGTCACTGTGAGATCACGCCTCATACTGATGTTGATAATGGTCATCAGTTCCGAATAGAATGAAAGTTGAATCATTTAACACCTGTTATTTCGTTAACATCTCTACAAATATTGATAAATATCGTTCTCGAACTTCATGGTATAACACTTTCCTTGTCAGTCGGCGAATATTGTCTACATATTTAGATTGGATGTTGCGTGGATAGACTGTGTGAGGCATTTTGTAGGAGAAAAATCAGAAATGTCAGTGCTAGGACCAGAACGGTAATAGTAGCGCCAACCGTCTGTGTTGTCTACGAGGTTACCGACAAACTGTGAAATACAGTCATATGAGATACCAAAACTCGTTAGGCAGGGTATGAAAAGGATCTTGTTTAAAACTTTGTCCAAGCATTTAATAAAGTGCCAGTTATGTTTAAGGCAAACCATGAAAGAAAGATAATTTAAATATTTTGATAGTTACAAGATGCACAGATCTCATTCTTGTAATAGTTTCAGTCAGTAAAAAGGCCTATTTTTGACGATGACATATGTACATGTTGGAGGATTTTAAAGTATGACATGTGCTGAAGAAGTCTTTGAAAATTGCTCAAAAGCCGAAACTGCAATAGTGACGTAAACAATTTCTACAGCCAACGGCGAATATGATGTTCTGTTTCTAAGAAAGTTTCAGTCCCGTTCGGTTGGAGTTCAGTTGTGCCAGAGAGGCACTTTCACTAAAATGAAGGCTGCACACTGCACATGATGGTTTTGAAAATGTTGTGGGTGCCGATCGTGCAAATATAATGAAACAGAGATTTCGTAGAGATTTCCAGATACTGAAGCGTAATTCTTCAAGAAACAGAACTTTTCTGACAGGCGGTCGCCGTAAGGAGATAATAAGGGATGTGAATACGACTAAGTTATTGTAAAAAAGCTATTAAAAAACGTAAGGCTAAGCCAATTTTCAGACACACACAATTGCGGTAATTCTTTTCTTTTAATTTAGCTTTTTTTAAATATATAACTTTATAGTTTCAACATATTGTTACATTGTAATTTTATAGTTTGCCTGCGTCCAATTCTTATTTTATAAAAAAACTTAGGCGTTAAGTATATATATTTCCTAGGAAAAGTATTAAACTAAAATCAAGCTACACATCTTGCTAAAAAGTTTCTAGGAATTCTACAATTGCAAGGCTTTCTATGCAATCAGTTAATCTGCAACTTTGGTGCTATCATATGTACACTGAAGAGGCAAAGGAACTGGTAAACCTACCTAATGTCGTGTAGGGCCCCCGCGAGCACGCAGAAGTACCGTAACACTACGTGGCGCGGACTCGACTAATGTCTGAAGTAGTGCTGGAGGGAACTGACACCATGAATCCTGTCCATAAATCCGTAAGATCTCTTCTGAACAGCACGTTGCAAGGCATCCCAGATATGCTCAATAATGTTCATGTCTGGGGAGTTTGGTGGCCAGCGGAAGTTTTCAAACTCAGAGGAGTGTTCCTGGAGCCACCCTGTAGCAATTATGGACGTGTGGGGTGTCGCATTATCCTGCTAGAGTTGCCCAAGTCCGTCAGAATGCACACTGGACATGAATTGATGCAGGTGATCGGACAGGATGCTTACGAGCGTGACACCTGTCAGAGCCGTATCTGGACGTATCAGGGGTCCCATATCATTCCAACTGCACACGCCCCCCACCATTACAGAGCCTCCACTAGCTTGAACAGTCACCTGCTGACATGTAGGGACAATGGATTCATGAGGTTGTCTCCATAACCGTACACGTCCATCCACTCGATACAAATTGAAACGAGACACGTCCGACCAGGCAACATATTTCCAGTCATCAACAGTCCAATGTCGGTGTTGGCGGGGCTAAACGAGGCGTAAAGCTTTGTGTTGTGCAGTCATCAAGGGTACACGAGTAGGCCTCCGACTCCGAAAGCGCGTATCGAAGATGTTTCGTTGAACGGTTAGCACGCTGACACTTGTTGATGGCCCGGCATTGTAATCTGCAGCAATTTGTGGAAGGGTTGCATTTCTGTCACATTGAGTGATTCTCTCTACTCGTCGTTGGTCCCGTTCTTGCAGGATCTTTTTCCGGCCGCAGCGATGTCGTAGATTTGATGTTTTACCGTATTCCTGGTATTCACGGTACACTCGTGATATGGCCGTACGGCAAAATCCCCACTTCATCGCTACGTCGGAGATGCTGTGTCCCATCGCTTGTGCGCCGACAATAACCCCACGTTCAATTTCACCTAAATCTTGATAACTTGCCATTGTAGCAGCAGTAACCAATCTAATAACTGTGAGAGGTGGCATGAGCTCCCTCTCATATTTCTATCTTACGATTTTCCTCTCTAATTGCATGCAGTGAAAAGTCGCTATTCCTTCACACGCGGACTTCCCACGCAGCGTCTCTCGTCACCCGGGTGGTCCGGTGACAGGCTGGCTCTGCTTATCTGGAAAGGGTTAAGCCGACGGGTGTGAGGAAGTCGAGTGAATGCTCTGCAGACGCCGACATTGTCAAAAGACACGCCCGGAGGGGTCTGAAGCAGCGGCTGGGCTAGAGGTTCCGTTACTTCGAAGAAACTTAGCGAAAACACTTTCTGGTGGGATACCAGCGAGGCGTGGGAATGACTTGTGTACCCAGGAAGTTGTGGCGGGAAAATTTCCGCGCTTTCTACAAAATAGTAACTGTGATTGGCTTGCTCAGGGCATAGCTCCGTGACGTAGCAAAATCAGCGCAGAAATTGGCACCAAGAATCTCCATTGGTGGAATGGTAGTGCTCCGGCAATAGAGTGGAATTTTACGCCGGTTTTCGAGTTGCTGATTGGAACGTTTAACCACGGCCACTGTCGTGGGGGCGGGAATGTTGTGTGTTCGGCCTGTATGGGTGGTCTAGGTAGTCGGCTCTCGCCTTTCGGTCGAGGACGTCGAAGCAACCAGCCATCGCCTCCGGTACGCCAGATCGTGTTCTGGCAGTTAAGAAGACAGTTTGGTAATGTATGTCTGCAGCACCGGCAGATAGGGATTTTCCTAGGTGATAATCAGAGCTCAGCAGAGCACGCCTGTTCGTCTTTTTCTAACTTTGTTCTGTCTTGAGTAGCAGCAATTAATGTTGGGTTAGCTGTGTGTCTCTCTTAAGATTTGAGTGGCAAGGAATTGGCTCCACATACCACTTCGTCTTAAACCTCTCAATCTAGTTTAGGGACAGCTTCACCTTCATAGCGTTTGTTTGAGCATTCAATTTGAGCCAATTTGATGTATTATAAATGTTTCATGTGTTTTTGTTTATTATTTTGTGTTTAGTCTTAATAAATCATATTGTTATTTTGGACAGAACTTTCATTCTGTTAATCGGTAGAGCAACCCATCATTTCTCACTACATTAATGAAACCTTCCTTTATTTAACTTATTTATCAAATTAAATTATTGCAGGTGCCAAACTCTTTTCTACTCCACTTGCAGGGTAGATTACAGTCTTCTTCTTCTTCTGTAGTGGTCAATCCAAGGATTGGTTTGCAACAGCTACAATGGCAGCTTGTCTCCATTCTGTGCGTCTTTCAGCTTTTCTCTTCATTTCTTTATAGGTGTCACATCCCACATCTTTCACTATTTGATCCATGTACCTCAGTCGTGGTCTTCCTCTTGGTCTTTTTCCCTCGACATATCCCTCTATGATTGTGTTCAGGAGTCCTTTATGTCGTAATAGATGGCCTGTAAATTGCACTCTTCTTTTAACAATGAAACTCCAGAAGCTTCTCTTCTCACCTGCTCTTTCCAGAACCACTTCGTTGGTGACCTTGTCAATCCATTTTATTTTGAGCATGCGTCTATAGCACCACATTTCAAAAGAATTTAGCTTCTGCTGTTCCTCTGTCCCGAGAGTCCATGTTTCACACCCATAGCATGCCACACTCCACACATATGATTTCAAAAATCTTTTCCTGGTTTCAAGGCTGATGCTCTTAGACGTTAATATGTTTTTCTTCTTGTTAAAAGCAGCCTTTGCTTGAGCTATTCTACTTCTCACTTCTGCCTTGCTCCTTCCATCCCTGGTAATATTACTGCCCAGATAAGTAAATTTATCAACTTGTTCAAGCAGTTCATTGCCTACATGAACTTGGACTTTCACTTGATCTTCTTTGTCGCATGCCATTACTTTTGTTTTTGCTTTATTAATTCTCATATTATATTCTTCACCCATAACTTTATCCATTCTATTCAGTAGGACTACAAGATCTTCTTCACTTTCAGCCAGGACAGCTATATCATCGGCATATCTTATCATATCTATTCGTTGGCCATGAATTACTACACCTGTCTGTGAATTTTCCCTTACTTTTTTCAGCGCCTCTTCAATGTATACGCTAAAGATAACAGGGGATAGTGCGCAACCTTGTCGGACACCTTTCCTTATCTGCACCTCTTCTTGTTTTGTCCGTCCACGGATAACTGCTGTCTCGTTTTTGTACAGGTTCCATATCATTTTTCTATCTTTATGGTCTAGTCCTACTTTTTTGAGTACCTCAAACATCTTATCCCACTTAACATTATCAAAGGTTTTCTCTACATCTACGAAAGCTATGTATGTTTTCAGGTTCTTATCTAGTCGTTTCTCTATTATTAGTTTTAGAGCAAATATTGCTTCTCTGGTTCCTCTATCTTTCCGGAATCCAAACTGGTCTTCGGAGAGTGTAGCTTCGACTTTTTGTTCTATGCGTTTTAGGATAATTGAGGTTAATATTTTAGAGGCGTGAGTAACTAGGCTGAGTGTCCTATAATTTTCACATCTTGTAGCATTTGCCTTCTTTGGAATGGGGATCATAACGTTTTTCTCAAAGTCTGTAGGAATTTTACCCTGCTCGTACATGTTGAAAACAAGATTATACAACTCCTGATTCAGTTTTGCTCCTCCAGATTTCAGAAGTTCGGCTGGGATATTGTCTATACCAGGCGATTTGTTGTTTTTCAATTTTTTCAGAGCTAGTTCAAACTCTACCTTTAATATAGGTTCACCTATGTTGTGTGCATCTACTTCTGTTTCTTCTTCCATGATGTTTTCAGACAGGTCTGGTCCGCTGTACAGTTTTCCTATATATTGTTTCCATCTTCTTGCAACTTCATCATCGTCATCCAACATATTGCCATTTTCATCCATCACAGCCCTACACTTGTTTCTTCTGTCTCCAAAGCAATGTCTCACACATTTATAGGCCTTGTCGATATTTCCCTTGCTCATGTTGTCCTCAACTGAAATACAGAGATCAACAAGGTATTTTTCTCTTGCTTGTTTTGCCTCTCTGTTGATTCTGTTTTTCAGACTCTTGTATTTCTCTTGGTCTTCCTTCTTCACAGAATTTTTTAATTTCCTTCTTTCTTCCATCATGTTTAGTAGGTCATTAGTGATCCACTCCTTCCTTTTCTCTGTCCTTTCTTTTCCTATTACTTTTTCTGCTGCTTCTAAAATACCAGTTTTTATTTTTTCCCAGCTGCTTTGGATGTCATTGCAGCCCTGTGTATTTGTTTTCTTGTCTGTTTCTAGTTGATAGTGCTTCAGTGTATTTTCGTTTTTCAGGTTTGTCAAATCCCATTTACATGTACTTCTTCTTTTAATGTTCTTGAACTTTAGTTCAGTCGTCATCATAACGAGTATGTGGTCACTTCCCACATCACAGCCTGGATATGATCTGCTGTCCTTAACTTGGTTTTTAAATCTTTGCTTCACTAATCTGAAGTCAATTTGGTATCTGTTAATGTCACCAGGCATTTTCCAAGTATATCTTCTTCTTGGGTGATGATTAAAGAAGGTATTTGTAATGCAAAATTTATTTCTTTGGCAGAATTCTACAAGTTTATCCCCTCTTTCATTTCTTAATCCTAATCCAAAATTCCCTGCCACATCCTCTTCTTTACCTTCCCCAACAACGGCATTCATATCTCCCAAGATGACAAGGTTTTCAGCTCCTTTAATTCTGCCAATTACTTCTTCAAGGTGGTCATACATCATGTCGATTTCATCATCTTCGTGCCTCGTAGTTGGCATGTATACTTGGATTATGATTGTGTCTCTTGGTTTAGTTTCAAATCGGACATAAATTATCCTCTCACTATGTTGAACAAATCCTTTTACTCTTAACCCCATCTCTTTATTGAGGATAATTCCCACTCCTGCAATCCCAGGACTGTCTTGTGCTGTTCCAGTTTGTATGATTCTGTAATCCCCTGACCAGAAGTCGCCAGCGTTTGGCCATCTCATTTCTGAGACTCCCAGTACATCAATATCCATTCGTTTCATTTCCATTTTCAAGTTTTCCAGTCTACCACATTTAAGAAGTGAGTTGACGTTCCATGTTGCTATCCTTCTTACATTATTGCTTTTGGGTTTTGGTATCTCTTTAGTTGTCCCCGCCCGGAGATCCGAATGGGGGACTATTTTACCTCCGGAGAATTTAACCAAAGAGCTTTCCATCATAAGCTGTTGATACTTGGGATACCCGCCCGGGTCTTTAATGGAGTGGTTTCCCGTTGCCTTCTCCATTCTATGCCGTTGGCCACCTTGTGGCTCCTCCGCCTTTAGGAGCAGTTTCCCACCCCAAGGGCAAGAGAGTGCCCTTCCTTCTAGCCGCTCATCCGCCCTCCTAGAAGGCCGTTGGCACTTGATAGAAGGTAATCTCCTTATCCCGGGAGATATTCGGCTCAGTAGAAGTATAGGTTGGAAATGGAAGACCCCTAGCCCTCGAAACCTAATAGCGTCAGGGTCGGAAAAGAACAAGAGTTGGCCGAGGGTGGCCAAATAGGAAAGATAAAAGTGAGGAGCCTGGCATAAGTAAGTGGAAGCAATGCCAGGACTCAGCTCGGGACCCCGTGGTCGCCAGCCACGTACTCACTAGGTGTGAGTCCCTGGGGACAGATTACAGTCTGTTCGCGTATATTTTTTAATGCATGTGCAACAGCAAAAGTCGGAGTTAGAATAGGGGGGGCTTAGAGCATCATTTACATATGGAGATTCTAGAAAAATTTAGTGTTAAATACACTGCTTGCCCCGGCACCTCGCAACTGCATCAGACACTTGTTGACTTATATAGTTGCCGACCGCAGCACCGTATTGTGCCTGTTTGCGTATCCCTGTAACTGAGCCTATACCAGTTTCTTTGACGCTTCAGTGCACAATTACGACTGAGATCCTCAGCAACTGACTAGTCAGCGACGTGCAGGCAATAAACACGCGGCGCTGAAAGTGCACGTCTCGTCTCGCAATAACAACGCCGTGCGTCGGCTGTACTCCGAGACGCCTCGCGGTCTCCACATTGTTCCGCGATGGCTGGCGGTGATGGCGCCTTCCAGCGCGAGGCGGGCACACAGCTACAGTGAAGACGCGCCCTGAGAGGCGGGCGCCATTGTGCGCCGGAACAATCCGCCTCGCCAGTGTCACAACGCTCCGGCGCGTGGCACAAAGCCAGCGCAGCAATTAGCGGAATAATAACAGCGGCCTTTCGCACAGTCGCTTCCAAATTGGATATATGAGCTGCGCCGCGCCGCGCCGCGCCGCTCCAGTTAATGAAGGCGCCCTCAGTTGCACGTCATCGTGTTCCGGAACGGAGCGCTCTAGGTCCTACCACTCAAGCCCACAGTGGCCTGTTCCCTCTGTAGGCTGCTCTTCTGGTACGCTGTCTCTGGACCACACTGTCGGCAACCTGTGTGAAGCACCGAAGTCTTTGACAAAGTGCTACTGTACAGTCCTGAAACACACTTCATCAATAAGCAGATTCTCGCCTTGCTAATTTGAGAACTTTGTGGATATTAATCCAGCAGTTATCAAATGTGCGGAGTTATAACAGCCTACTTGTAAGGGGTTGCAGCCAAATGTGGGTCGCCAATTCCGTATCTACACGGATACCGCAACATTATGACCACCTGCTTAATCCTCCGAGCACCAGTGATTTCTGCCTGAAACACCATTTCTTCTTCTTCTTCCTCTGATTTTACGCCCTCTTTGGATCACTTCAGTCAATCATTTTCTGGTCATCTTCTTCGGCAGGTTTTCTTTCCGAAATGCCCGTTTGTTCTCATCTTTTTTGTCGTGCCTCATCTGTAGATACCCTTTTTATTGTTCGTCGTTTGTCTATTTTTAGTTTAAATCTTATTTTTATGTTTGTCAGTTTCTTTCAATTTTCTGATTTCTTTTGGAAATCGTCCACGGTTAATTTTAGATATTTCACGCCCTGCCTGATTTCCTTTATCCATGGTACCTGTTGCTTAATGTTCCAAAGTTCTTCTGTAATTTTTCTTGATATCCTCGTAATGTGACGAGAAAAAAAGACATTTCTTTCCGTTTATAGTCTGTGATGCCCACCAGGTTGCTGTACACCACTACATTTGGTGCTATCTGCCACTGTTCATCTTTTTTATGTTTGTCATTTATTCATGTTCTAGCTACTCTTCTCTCTACTTTTGGCCTTTTGCCGATTCCGTTTGCTTTTTCGCGTGACTCTGGAAGGAGTTTCACTTCCGTATGTCATCTGTGGTTGAACCACCGTCTTCTAACGTTTTAATTTAGTTTTGATTGACAGACATTTTTATTATATGTAGACCATGTTAATTTTTGAGCTTTTACCATTTTGTTAGTTCTTAATTGCGATGCAGGTTTCTTGTCCAAGTTGTATTTTATAAATTCTCCTAGGCATTTAAATTGTTTCACTGTTTTTACTCTCCTGTTATTTATTCTTATGTGTTTGATTATCAGTGGATCCGCTACCATTGTCTCAGTCTTTTCGAATGATATTTGGAGTCTTATTTTTTGTGCTCTATTTGTAGGTTTGTTATTTGATTTTTGGTTTTTTGACTGTTTTTAGCTAATTACGCTAAATCATCTGAGAATCCCAAGAAATTTAAGTTTATTTTAACTTTCTTGGTTCGAATTCTTATGGTTTTAGCATTTTCTTTGTACCATTTCGTCATCGCATACTCCAGAGCACAGCTGAAAACTGATGGCGATAAACCATCTCCCGGTTTTAACCCTGTTTTAATCGTAAATGGTTTAGGTATTTCTCTTTTCAACTTTTTCTCTTTTTTTAGCATCAATGCCTTCCCCACGAAACCACCGATGCTATTGCAAGACAGAACATCTAGTGACAGACTGAGGTACTTCCAAGAATCTTGTGCATTGTAACAGTCACCTTCAGCGTTCAAAGCAATAGTCGGTGAGATTCTGAAGCGTGCTTTTTTATGATGATCATTTTGAGGTGATCATGACAGTGAAAGTAAGTATATCTAAATTTACTGTACTGTAAATTGGAGTTTCTACTACTGCTTTTATGAGAGCTTGAAACTTCCCCTTAGAAAAATTGATGAATTACTGTCCTGATTAACCTCTTACGTTATTTGATTTTCAAACAGCTGAGCAGAACTGAACGTACTCAGACATTTCTCTCTTCACCTATTCTGATCAACACTAAACTGACACACAATATTTTTTCAGCCCAACGCAATCTGACTTTCAATAATCCCTACAAAAGAATGGCCCTGAATAACAATAACCTATACCTTTCACGAATCACTTACCTCACAAAAATCTTCATTACTCGAACTACTGCAATATAGCGAACGCCAATACTGCCAGCTAAATAAAATATTCTAACTACTGAAGGCGCCAACTACTGATAGACATAGTTATCAAATGAAAGATTTTGATAGAGAACAAACACTGTATTTATCTTAATAATATTCAAAAGTCATCATCATATATATATCAGTTCAATATTAAAACACTGAACTTATCTTAATAATATTCAAAAGTCATCATCATATATATATATCAGTTCAATATCCAATATTACAAATTTACTCTTTCTGATGGGCACACGTCCAGATCGTCCGCTCTCAAAATTCCGCCATCTCTCTCCCCACATCCACCACTGCTGGCGGCTCACCTCCAACTGTGCAACGCTACGCGCTGTTCACATCCAACAGCCCAACACTACAATAGCGAATATTCCAGCAATGCTAACCAGCCACCGACTGCACACAGCACAGCCAGTGATTTTCGTACAGAGCGCTACGTGACGTTACCAACATAAAAACCTAAACAGCCTACTTACAAGGATTGGAAATGAAACCACTGGAGCAGTATCTACTTTCTATATTAAATTATTAAGTTTTAGGCCCATTTTTGCTTGTTACGAAGGTCGTTCAGTAAGTAATGCAACACATTTTTTTCTCGGCCAATTCTGGTTGAAAAGTGAGGAATTTATTGTGTGACATCGTCGAATATTCCCTCTTCAGCCCGTATAGTTTCATGAAGTTCTGACAGGTTGCAATGCTATACGCATCCTTCAAAATGGCTTCTATAAAGGAGGTGCTCTCCAAGCAGCGAGCTGTCACTGAGTTTCTTTTTGGCGGAAAATCAGAGCACGTCAGATTTCCATAGGCGCTTGCAGAATGTTTACGGAGACCTGGCAGTGGACAAAAGCACGGTGAGTCGTTGGGCGAGGAACATCCTACATCCCGTATGTCTCACCTTCCATCTGTTTGGCCTGATGAAGGATGTACTCTGCGTGAAGCAGTACGTGGATGATGAGGAGGTCACTGGTGCAGCAAGACGTTAGTAGAGTGGTACCTTGTGCGCATACACACCCTCCCAACAAGGCGCCGCAAGACCGTCGTATTGAACACAGCTTGTGTGTTGAAAAATAGGGTTTTGTAGCCAAGAGAGTGGAGAACAGTATTATCGTATTGAAATACTTAATGAAACCTATCTGTTTTTGGAGAAAAATGTGTTGCATTACTTATTGAACACCTTCGTCTTTAAGACTATTGTTTTGTTTTAGGTATTACTGTGTCTAGGAAAATGTGAAATGGCTTCCTAATATAGGGGTCGTTCAAAATTGTATGTCCCAATGTTTCGAAAGTAAAACCACCTGCTCAAAACAATTGATTGTTTACTTTTTGCCAGTGTCTTCTTGTATTCGTTGCTTAGTATCATGACAAAGGTCAATGTTGTGAAAAGTTTTAAAATTACTTTTTTTATATTAATGGAACTCTAAAGGGTTAATAGCTTGTAGGTCTACCTACGGAACGCAAAACAGCAGCGATTGCGCGTGGTATGGATTTCGCAAATGCTCTGTGGTTTACTGGAGGTACGCGGCAGCACACGTCTACACCCAGGTCAAGGAATCCAGTCCGGTGGCCAACACATCAACGTCAGTTTGGTGCCATGTTCCACAAGCCACTGTAGCATGATCGAGGTCTTGTGACACGGACAGTTATCCAGCTGGAAGGAGCCATCGCCGCAGTGGAAGACGTCAAACATGAAGGGGTACAGGTGGTCAGCAATAGTGTCCACGTAGGCCGCAGCTGTCATGGTGCTGCCGATTAGTGTACAGCGGGCCATTCCGCTCATTTCAACTGTGAGCCCTGTATAATACGACACGAACGTTAAAAAAAATCTGTCAAATTATGGTATTTTTACTAAGGTTACATTCCAGTACATAAAATGACGAAATTCATTTACACGAACCAAGTATTAATCAAACATGTGAAGAAGGCAGAAGTCACAATATATAAAAATGGTGGGACCATTTCACACAACCAAGAGATTTCTCCGCCCAGTATTTTTCAGTGTCAATCACGGAACTTTTTTGTTGTTGTTGTTGTGGTCTTCAGTCCTGAGACTGGTTTGATGCAGCTCTCCATGCTACTCTATCCTGTGCAAGCTTCTTCATCTCCCAGTACCTACTGCAACCTACATCCTTCTGAATTTGCTTAGTGTATTCATCTCTTGGTCTCCCCCTACGATTTTTACCCTCCATGCTGCCCTCCAATACTAAATTGGTGATCCCTTGATGCCTCAGAATATGTCCTACCAACCGATCCCTTCTTCTGGTCAAGTTGTGCCACAAACTACTCTTCTCCGCAATCCTGTTCAGTACCTCCTCATTTGTTATGTGATCTACCCATCTAATCTTCAGCATTCTTCTGTAGCACCACATTTCAAAAGCTTCTATTCTCTTCTTGTCCAAACTATTTACCATCCATGTTTCACTTCCATACATGGCTACACGCCATACAAATACTTTCAGAAATGACTTCCTGACGCTTAAATCTATACTCGATGTTAACAAATTTCTCTTCTTCAGAAACGCTTTCCTTGCCATTGCCAGTCTACATTTTATATCATCTCTACTTTGACCATCATCAGTTATTTTGCTCCCCAAATAGCAAAACTCTTTTACTACTTTAAGTGTCTCATTTCCTAATCTAATACCCTCAGCATCACCCGACTTAATTCGACTACATTCCATTATCCTCGTTTTGCTTTTGTTGAAGTCCATCTTATGTCCTCCCTTCAAGACACTGTCCATTCCGTTCAACTGCTCTTCCAAGTCCTTTGCTGTCACTGACAGAATTACAATGTCATCGGCGAACCTCAAAGTTTTTATTTCTTCTCCATGGATTTTAATACCTACTCCGAATTTTTCTTTTGTTTCCTTCACTGCTTGCTGAATATAGAGACTGAATAACATCGGGGAGAGGCTACAACCCTTCTTACTCCCTTCCCAACCACTGCTTCCCTTTCATGTCCCTCGACTCTGGTTTCTGTACAAATGGTAAATAACCTTTCGCTCCCTGTATTTTACCCCTGCCACCTTTAGAATTTGAAAGAGAGTATTCCAGTCAACATTGTCAAAAGATTTCTCTAAGTCTACAAATGCTGGAAATGTAGGTTTGCCTTTCCTTAATCTTTCTTCTAAGATAAGTCGTAAGGTCAGTATTGCCTCACGTGTTCCAGTATTTCTACGGAATCCAAACAGATCTTCCCCGAGGTCGGCTTCTACTAGTTTTTCCATTCGTCTGTAAAGAATTCGTGTCAGTATTTTGCAGCTGTGGCTTATTAAACTGATTGTTCGGTAATTTTCACATCTGTCAACACCTGCTTTCTTTGGGATTGGAATTATCGTATTCTTCTTGAAGTCTGAGGGTATTTCGCCTGTTTCATACATCTTACTCACCAGATGGTAGAGTTTTGTCAGGACTGGCTCTCCCAAGGCCGTCAGTAGTTCCAATGGAATGTTGTCTACCCCGGGGGCCTTGTTTCGACTCAGGTCTTTCAGTGCTCTGTCAAACTCTTCACGCAGTATCGTATCTCCCATTTCATCTTCATCTACATCCTCTTCCATTTCCATAATATTGTCCTCAAGTACATCGCCCTTGTATAGACCCTCTATATACTCCTTCCACCTTTCTGCTTTCCCTTCGCTGCTTAGAACTGGGTTTCCATCTGAGCTCTTGATGTTCATGCAAGTGGTTGTCTTATCTCCAAAGGTCTCATTAATTTTCCTGTAGGAACTTTTTTGTATCGGTTGTGAATAAATAGTTGCCACTATTTAAGTTCCAGCCCTCGTATATACAACTCCAAGTCTGGGCCACATAGCGAGTACAAGCGAAATGATTAGAGTTGACGCTGCTATCCAAGGTGCTAGTCTTGAAGCTACTACTGAACTGGCAGTCACCAGTCTGTGGCGGTGCTGATGTCCTCTTCACATAGGGACCGCTGCTGTCGGGCTGTCGTCCTGGAGAACGGACAGTCAGCGTGTGATAGGCTGACGTCTTCTCACAGCCATCTCTTCTCTATCCTTCCCGACTGGCTTGCCGGCGCTTGACTTACGTCGTAACATTTACCGTTAGTCGTACGAGAACATATGTTATGCAGTGTGTGTACCACTAACTATTGCTGGCATTTTCCACAAAAGTCTGATTTACTGCGTGTTTCGAAATGTCTGCGCGTACGCCTGTGGATATTTTCGCTCAGTCAGGTTATTAGTTCGCGAAGTATGTATGGGCGCAAAAGGGCGAAACCTGTTTACTTGTGGTTTCAACAACAGGGCAGAGTGAAAAATAAACTCGGCCTGAAGCACGAGGAAACATTATTTAATATCGTCGATATTTCGCTGGTTGCACTATAATCATGCCACATGGGCCAAGGCAGCTTTTAGTTTGAATAAAATTTTTACTTTTGAAGAGGTTCTTCAGATTTCAAGAGTTTTTGTTCGTTAAGAAGCGTTACTGTTTGTAAAGGTGAAATTTCGTTTCAAGAACATTTCTTCGTCAAAATTTCAGTTTCCAAGAAAATATTTCCGTTTAGAAGTAGATTATAGTCTTCAAGATCTTAGGTTTCAAGGCGATCTTCATTTTCAAGAGGATCACAGCTTCCAAGAATATCCAGGATTTTAGTTTCCTAGAGAACCTTACGTCTTCCGCATACGGAGCGACTGAAAAGGAACGCAACGGGCAGGCGACCAGCTGGCAACGCTGTTTCTCACACAGCACCAACTCTGGCGAGGACGTATCATTTATCGCACACGAGCATGTTTTGCTTACTCTGGGCATGTCGACTGCAGATTCAAGCTCAAAGAAAGATGTTCTCTCTTACTATTACGCACGAAAGAAATAAACGCAAATTGACGGCCGTACGTACCACCCAAAGCGCTGTAACAGACAGTCTAAATTAGTAACTTTTTATAGAACTACTGAACAGTGTAACACATCTCGCAAGAAAAGAAAGAGAAGCCAAAATGTTTTTCGCATTTTTAAGAATTGAAATAATGTCGATTAACATTGTTCCGGAACCCAGTTGTTTGGAAGTTGGCATGAGTCACAGTGACCATTGCAGGAATTAAATATGAAATGCATTACTGAAGAGAGTAGTAACGACGAAATACAATTTCTTCTGCGAATGGTCTGATAATTGGATCATCTGCTTCGCTGGTAGTCAGGCTCCGAATCTTTGTTTGCGAGCAGATAACTTTGGTAACAGCAGACTGTTTATGCATTAAATGCAATGCAACAAATAATATGCATTACGCTGAGTGACATGACTCGGACTTCGTAGGATACATTTATACTGCAACGGTTACGCTTTTCTGTAGTGTGCAAATCTGCACGTAATGGTGCGTGGATGGCGCACAAATTGACACGTCACCAAACTGATCTTCCATCTTCAATTACACTCGAATAGAACAACTTTTTAATATCATTAGTGACATACGGAAACAACGGTGATCTACAAGTGGAACGTGGACAAAAGAAGTAATTTCGATTATTATCACTAAACTCGTTAGCTCTTATTACAAGGATGCGCAAGAGAGATCCAGAAAAGAAGTTGAAAATGACAGAAGTCGAATCTTGTCTCTCTCATTTACAAATTCACATCAACGATTGCTGTACTAATTTGGTAGCAACATCTTAGGTTCAGTTCGTTATCGAACTATTTATTTATTAATGCTACAGTCATTTAGCACATATGATTTCCTCCGCCATAACACAGCCTACTTTTATTTTGAAAACGCAAATCTCTCGATGTTTTTAAACTCGGATATTTGCTGGTGGTGTTTAGATATGAACATCATTGTGTTTCCACGTATCTGAGATTTTCTGTCGGTTTGCTGCTGTTTCCACTGTTCGTTTCCGCATGACAATGCAATTTTTCAGAACGGCACAGAATGCTAGTAACACAAAAGAATATTCCCGGCGTGATTTCAATTTTTTTGTACGTTTGCTCCCACTTATGGGCCACTAATTCTCTGAATAATAAATGGATAATGCACTACATACAGGCCACAAGAAATCTTTCCCCGCTTCGCATCACGTTTTCTTTCTCAAGTTCCTCCTGCAGTAGCGTGAGAGCTTTTAGTTGTAAAAAAATCGAATGTTTTGCCACTTCCTGTACAAAGCTAATGCTATCGTCCTGCCCGTTCATCTTCGAACTAAACCAGTACAGAACTGTGTTCGAAGACACTCTGCAACTTGCATAGCATTGCAACACAGACGCCTCGTCGCTGGCAGCTGGTTGGCAACACGTTGCAAGCGATGTACTGGCAGTTGCGTCGTGTGCAAAGTCGTGTTCCACTACGTAGGAAGTGATTCGCACATCGACCAGTTACCAACTCGCGTCAGCAACGGGTTTCATCTGAGTTGATCCGTAACCGGCCGCCCTTAGTTGTCACGCAGATTTCGGTCTCTGTCACGAATGTTATCTCCATGAGGGTTTTAGTTTTGAAGACGATTTTTAGGATTTTAGTTTTGGAGAGATGTTAAGAAGGTAAAACGTCAGAAAAAGAGGGACAAATAGAAATGGAAGTGGCTAAATGGGGCACGTTATACTTTTAATTTGCGAACTCGTGTTGTAGACTGTACGTTGACTTTTATGAATTTGCGTTAGATGTGCTTTATTCGAAAAAACCGGATGTGCAACATTGTTTTACTAGTTTCATAAATGTTACAATGGGAAGTACTCTCCGCCATGCACTTCACAGTGGTTTTCAGAGGACGGATGTAGATGTTGAACTGTGACGTTCAACTGAAAGACAAGGGCAGTTTCTCACATAATAGGAATGTACGTCCCATACTCGCAGTTGAAATGATATTTGAGTGGTATTAATAACAGCTGTATTGTAAACATATCACAAGGGTAAATAAAATAATGTTGCATGGACTCCCTACTCATGATGATACGCACTGTGTATGCTTTCGCACGCCTAGCGTCCGCTAAATGCGATACGTGTTAACAGTAATTTTAAAGAGTACTGGCGCCCTAGCGGCGACTTGCGTCCCGTGTCCCTTGGGCTATAAACCAGCCCTCAATACAGACTGAACATCCTAATTTGGCAGCTCTCTGATCAATAAAAGTCAGCTGACTGCGAATCACTTGGAAAATTTTACGCTTGTTGTCAACCTTACTTACGCAACAATATTATGCACTGTAATAAGCACCCATTGTGAACCTAGCGCTGATTCATGCCCAAAATTCTAACGCTTTTCCTTAAGAAATCTCATTCTTTGAAGATTTACGAAAATAGTTTTATAACCATCTTACAGTTATTGAAGTCAACATGCAGAGGGCCCGATAGTGAGGGAACACGTGTTGTCGCCCAATTGGTGCTTGTAATTAGAAAATATTTTTCAACATTTGCTGAAACAATTGACACATACATTGTGATATCTGCCTTCAGTTTGTAAGACGAATCTACAGAAATCTGCACACAAATGGACATTACGTTTTGTACATGTATATTTTTCTTCCAATGCCCATCTTGGTAGAAGTTAACCATCGTAAATTATGTAAGTAGATGAACCATTAACTTATTTTCAGTGTGGAGAAATTTTTTCTTGAGCAACATTGTTGCGTTTTTCCTAGGGGTATGTGCACTGTTAGTTTCTGTAAAAATTAAAAGAATGAATTGTTGCCCATACATGGACGTTAAAAACAATATAAAAGTGAGGTAAAATCTTAAAAATAATATCTAAGAGCCGGATGGAGCAACACCTCACTACAATAACCATGTGCGTGCGGCTCTCGGCACTCGCTTTCCAGGAAGGGACATTTTCTTTTGGGGCCACATAAAAAATGTTGTATACAGTGAAAAGATCAGAAACATCAGTCATTTATATGAAAGAATCGTCGCGGCGGTTGGGACAGTTACACCTGAAATGTTGGTGAATACGTGGCGAGAAGTGGAATACGAATCGTCTCTACATGTGCAGGGCAACAAACGGATCCCACGTTGAAGTATACTAGCATTAAACGAAACTTGAAGGAATTGTCTTTCATTACATGTACTCATTGATGTAATTTTTTCTCATTGATGTAATTTTTCATTAATTTTCCCACTAAATTTATACTTAAAATAGGAAATCTGGATAAGGACTATGGGACCAAACTGCTGAGGTCATCGGTCCCTAGGCTTCCGCGCTACTTAATCTAACTTACGCTAAGGACAACAGACACACACACCCATGCCCGAAGGAGGACTCGAACCTATGACGGGGGGAACCGCGTGAACCGTGACAAGGCGCCGCGACCACATGGCTACCCCGCGCGGCCTTGAAACTAGGGAGTTCTTTTTCAAACACCCTGTATTTCTCACAGATTCCAAAATGTTTTAGATTCTGAGACGAACTGTACAGTTTTATGTTGTACATTATCCTACAGGCTACATGTGAGCAGGAACACGACGTAGCTTCCACATAAATCGAATTGAAAATCCAAGTTGAAGAACATGGTACTGGGTCAAATGCGTAAAGAGTGGGAAATGTAATTCATTAAAAAAATTTATAACAGCAAAACAATGAATATAGGGAATAGCGCTTACGTCTGTACCAACAGACAGTAGGTTAGCTCCAGGGTGGTGTGCCAGCTGTTACGTGAACGTGGCGTACCGCAGTTGCAACAGACCTCAGAGTGGGGGAGACAGAAAAGCAACAGCGGTGTACCCCATTACAGGGCACGGTGAGGTAATACTGTGACTTCACCAACTGAGCGCTAAACAGCCAAGCTCTGCAACCGAGAATCATTATTGAAATTACCACAATGAGGAAACGAGCGTTGACGGGTCCTATAAATGGGGACAAGTGCACTCGTACCACCAGCGCCACTACATCATAGACGCAGGCTTAACCCGCTAAATAGACAGGCTTTTGGAGGTCAAGAACACGTTCTGTCGTGCTGGCGTTCTGTCCATGTGATTAGAACAAGACAGAATGATAGTCTTGAATAAAAACCTCTCGGTGTACATGCCGCGTCATTTCAGGATAAAACTCCAAACTTTCGACCACTACCTCCGTGGTCGTCGTCAGGGCTAAAACTGACCGTCGTAAACTAGCGAGGCTCCCACTTTTATGTGCAAAGGACTGCTTCTGATTGGCTGGAATATGTCATAGCAACAGAGGATTAAAGGGATGGCGCTGCAAGAAATGCGGGACAGAAATTACATCTATGGAAGTAGAGGGTGCCACTTCACTACGCGCCAATCAGAAGCCGTCCTTTGCATATAAAAGTGGGAGCCTCGCTACTTTACGAGATTCAGTTTTAGCCCTGACGACGATCATGGAGGTAATGGTCGAAAGTTTGGAGTTTTATCCTGAATTGACGCGGCATGTACACCGAGAGATTTTTATTCAAGAAAAAAGTCGCGAAAGAGTTCGTAGCCATAGGATGGTAGTCTGTTTTCAGTGAAACCATCACACGCTGATGATTGATGACCGGCCTACTATTTGCCGGCTGACTTGGAGACTGGAAGGCAGCCAACATGATGTATATCACAGCTGTGGTATGTCACTGCTGCCAGCTGGATCTTCACAGATGGTAAGACGGGTTTTCACGCATCTTAGCGCATATGAAGTCATAGCTGCTGAACTATGTGCCGTACAATGGTATAACGTGCAAAATGTTCACGAATACAGTCAGTAGTATGTAGCAATATATTAAAACTTCATGCCTGATTTGGCAGATATACTGCAAGAAAAGAGAAAATGAAGTAAGCAATAAACATTTTTCGTTTCATCATTTTATAGGTTGTCAGCGAGGAAACGTGTTTCAAGCCATTGAGTGCTTTCATTCTCAAATACCAGATGAATAAAGTCTGATTATTCGTATCGTGAGCTACACTCCTTTTACACTCCCTTCCCCAAATCATTGATAGGTGGGTGATTCTTATCTCACAACGATTCTTTTCAGACAGTAAGTGATATGTGTACCAAGTTTGTCTGAAGTAGCTCCAGTGGTTTAGGAGAGTGTGTGGAACACACATACATACATTTCTATAATATACAAGCTGAGTACTCTGCATTGCCTGACTTTCGATTTCTTCCGTACAGATCCTCCTCCCAATTCTCTCAGTCCATCTCTCCTCCTTCACCCTGTCTCCATCCATCTCCTTCTCTTCCTTTCTTGTCCATTTCGTCCTCCCCATCTGTCTGTTCACTTCTTCCTTCCACATCTATCTTCCTCTTCTTCCCCTTGTCTTTGTCCATCTCCTCCTCTTGTTTTTCTGTTCATCTCCCCCTCTCCCTTCTTTCTGTCCATTACCTCTTGCCCAGTCTCTGTCCATCTCCTCCTCCTCCTCTTCCTATCTGTACCAATTCCACCTTCCCCTTCGCTGTCTGTCCACCTCCTCTTTCTCCCTTCTCTCTCCACGTTATCACACTCTCCCCAGTGGATTCTGGTCATTCTTACCCCTACAGTACCTCTTTCCAGATTGTGACTATTGTGTGTACCAAATTTGATGGAAATCGTTCCAGGGGCTTAGGGTGAGCTTTTTACTTTTTGCATTCGCACATGTCAAAAATCTTTCACACATATTTAACATATTTCACTCGTATTTGTACACATATTTCACCCATATGTCTAGCGAATTTCGGTCTGCAGTTTAATTTTCTTGCATCTCAACATTCGTGATTTATCCCCTGAACTATGTGCTGTACAATTATATAATGCCGTTATTGTTGTGGTCTTCAGCCCAAAGACTGGTCTGATGCAACTCTCCATGCTACTCTGGCCTCTTTACGTCAGAGTAACTACTGGCATCTACATCCTTCTGAATCTCCTTACTGTATTCGTCTCTTGGTCTTCTACGATTTTTCCCCTCCAATACTAAATTGGTGATCCCTTGACGCCTCAGAAAGTGTCCCATCAACCGATCCCTTCTCCTAGTAAGGTTGTGCCACAAACTCCTCTTCTCTTCAGTTCTACTCAGTGTCTCCCCATTAGTTACATGATCTACCTACAAAATCTTCAGCACTCTTCAGTAGCAGCACAATTCAAAAGCTTCTATTCTCTTCTTTTCTAAACTGCTTATCGTCCCTGTTTCACTTCCACACATGGCTACACGCCATATAAATATTTTCAGAAAAGACTTTGTGACACTTAAATCTATACTCGATGTTAAGAAATTTCTCTTCTTCAAAAACGCTTTTCTTGCCATTGCCAGTCAAAGTTTTACATCCTCTCTACTTCGACCACCATCAGTTATTTTGCTACCCAAATAGCAAAACCCATCTACTACTTTAATTGTCTCATTTCCTAATCTAATTCCCTCAGCATCACCTAATTCGATTGCATTCCATTATCCTCGTTTTCCTTTTTTTATGTTAATCTTATATCCTCTTTCCAAGACGCTGTCCATTCCATTCAACTGCCTTCTAAGTCCTTTCCTGATTCTCGCAGAATTATAAAGTCATCGTCAAACCTCAAAGTTTCCATTTCTTTCCTGCTTGCTCAGTATACAGATTGAATAACATCTGGGATAGGCTACAACTCTGTTTCACCCCCTTTTCAACTATGGCTCCTCTTTCCTGCCCCTCGACTTTTATAATTGCCATCTGGTTTCCGTACAAATTGCAAACAGCCTTTCGCTCCCTGTATTTTACCCCTGTCACCTTTAGAATTTGACAGAGTATTCCAGCTTACTCTAAGTCTACAAATATTATAAACGTAGGTTTATCTTTCCTTGACCTATCTTCTATGAGAAGTCGTAGGATTAGTATTGCCTCACGTGTTCTTACATTTCTCCGGTATCCAAACTGATCTCCTTCGAAGTCCGCTTCTACCAGTTTTTCCATTCGTCTGTAAAGAATTTGTGTTAGTATTTTGCAAATCGTGACTTATCAAACTGATAGTTCGGTAATTTTCACTCCTGTCAGCACCTGCTTTCTTTGGAATTGGTGTTATTATATTCTTCTTGAAGTATGAGGGTATTTCACCTGTCTCACACATCTTGCTAACGATATGGAAGAGTTTTGTCATGGCTGGTTCTCCAAAGACTATCAGTAGCTCTAACGGAACGTTGTCTATTCTCGGGACCTTGTTTCGACTTAGGTATTTCAGTGCTCTTTCAAACTCTTCACGCAGTATCATATCTGCCATCTCTTCTTCATCTACGTTCTCTTCCATTTCCATAATATTGCACTCAAGTACATCTCTCTTGTATGGACCCTCTATATATTCCTTCCACTTTTCTGCCTTCTCTTCTTTTCTTAGGACTGTCTGAGCTCTTGATATTCATACGGATGGTTCTCTTTTCTCCAAAGGTCCCTTTAATTTTCCTGTAGGCACACCTATCTTACCCCTAGTGATATATACTTCTACATCCTGACATTTTTCCTCCAGCTATTCCTGCTTTGCCATTTTACACTTCTTGTCGATCTCATATCTGAGACGTTTGGATTCCCTTTCGCCAGCTTTATTTACTGCATTTATATATTAAATTCAATATCTCTTGTGTTACCCAAGGATTTCTACTAGCCCTAATGTTTTTACTTACTTGATCCTCTGCTACCTTCACTACTTCATCTCTCAAAGCTACCCATTCTTCTTTTACTGTTCTTGTCAATCATTCTCCTAATGCTCCCTCTGAAATCCTCTACAACCTATGGTTCTTTCAGATTACCCAGGTCCCATCTTCTTAACTTCCTGCCTATTTGCAGTTTCTTTAGTTTTAATCTGCAGTTCATAACCAATAAATTGTGGTCAGAATCCAATCTGCCCCTGGAAATGTCTTACAATTTAAATTCCTGTTCCTAAGTTTCTGCTTTACCACTATATAATCAATCTGAAACCTTCCTGTCTCCAGGTTTCTTCCACGTATACAGCCTTCTTTCATGAATCTTGAAGCAAGTCTTAGCTATGATTATTTATGCTCTGTGCAAAATTCTGTCAGGCTGCTTCCTCTTTCATTCCTTTCCCCCAGTCTATATTCACCTACGACTTTTCCTTCTCTTCCTTTACCCACTGTCGAATTCCAGTCCCCCATGACTATTAAATTTTCGTCTCCCTTAACTATCTGAATAACTTCTTTTATCTTATCATACATTTCTTAAATCTCTTCATCAGCTGCAGAGCTAGTTGGCATATAAACCTATGCTGCTGTGGTGGGTACGGGTTTCATGTCTATCTTGACTATAATAATGCGTTCACTACGCTGTTAGTAGTGGCTTATTCGCGTTCCCATGTTTTCTTTATTCATTGTTAAACATACCACTGCATTACTCATATTTGATTTTGTATTTACAACGCTGTATTCACCAGACCAGAAGTCCTGTTCCTTCTGCCACCGAACTTCACTAATTTCCACTGTACCTAAGTTTAACCTATTCAGTCCCCTTTTTAAATTTTCTAACCTTTCTGCCCGATTAAAGGATCTAGCATTCCACGCTCCGATCCATAGAACGCCAGATTTTTTTCTCCTGATAATCTACATCTACATTTACATCTACATGTATACTCCGCAAGCCACCCAACGGTGTGTGGCGGAGGGCACTTTACGTGCCACTGTCATTACCTCCCTTTCCTGTTCCAGTCGCGTATGGTTCGCGGGAAGAACGACTGTCTGAAAGCCTCCGTGCGCGCTCTAATCTCTCTGATTTTACATTCGTGATCTTCTCGGGAGGTATAAGTAGGGGGAAGCAATATATTCGATACCTCATCCAGAAACGCACCCAGAAACGCCGCCTTTACTATTCCTCTCCCGGAGATCTGAATGGGGGACTATTTTACCTCCGGAATATTTCACCCAAGAGGATGCCATCATCATTTAACTGTACAGTAGAGCGGCATGCCATCGGGAAAAGTTAGGGCTGTAGTTTTCCCTTGCTTTCAGCCGTTCGCAGTACCAGCACAGCAAAGCCATTTTGGTTGATGTTACAAGGCCAGTTAAGTCAACCATCCAGTATAGCAGGTAAATCCACTGGTCTATGTGCCTACTGTCTGTGAAATTTGTTGTGAATAAAGTTAGTAGTAAAGAAATAATGATTTAAAACATTATGCATGATGTGGCAGTTTTCCACGGACCTCATTGTTTGAAGTCTTATCTCTTGAACTGTGTGGCAGTTTTCTTAGGTACATTCAGCGCCATTTGTGGATACCATCTGCAGATTATGTTGCGAATAGAGGTAATAGTAAAGACGTAATAAATGAAAACATCATTCATGATGCAGCAAATTTTACAGACACTGTTTGACGTCATAACTCCTGAACTATGGGTCGCACAACCATATATTTCTATAGATACGTTCAGCACAATATGTGGATACCGCCTGTGAAATTTGTTGCGAGTGAAGTTAATCGCAAAGAAGTAATACACTGAAACGTCATGGATGACGCTGAAGTTTTTTCTCGCATCTCAGTATTTGACGTCATATCCCCTGAACTATGTGTCATACAATGATATACTTTTGTGGATATAGTCAGCAGCAAATACGGTCTGCAAAATGTGTCGCAATTGAAGTTATCAGTAAAAAAGTAATAAATTAAAACGTCATGCCTGAGGCGGCAGTTTTCTGCATGAATAGTGAACATTCAGTAAGCGATAAACGTGTTTGTTTTTACTCCAACAGTTCGGGGTTGCTGCCCAAAGAAAGCGGTACTGTATTCAGTTGTTCCGTAAGTCCAGTAGGCAGAAACTCGTGCTAGGTTCCACCTATATTCTGAATCTGATCATAAAATAGGTAGACACATAACCGACCACAACCACTTTTCCGTACGAAAATCTTAGCATCGATGGCAGGTTTAAAGCCAGGAACGCAGACATCATGTCGGCGAGTCCTTATATTTCAGTAGATCTGACTATCTCTACCAGTCGTGCCTGTGCAGTCTCGCAGCCGGCAGCCGCAGAGAAGCAGGTGACATGGAAAAAATTTGGAAATGTGTGCTAAGAACTTACGGAACCAAACTGCTGGGGTCATCGGTCCCTCACACACAACTTAAACTAACTTAAACTACCTTACGCTAAGGACAACACACACACCCAAGCCCGAGGGAGGACTCGAACCTTCTCCGACGAGGGAAGCCGCGCGAACCGTGACAGGAGGGCTGAGACCACGTGGCTACACCGCGGAGCAGGTGACATGGAAGTAACAGGCAAAGTTCACGTGATAATGTGCTAAATGGTTAATTTTATTATCAAACTGACCTCTTTGACAATTGACCTCTTTGGCATGTTGCAGGTTGAAAATTAGCTGCTCTAGTAAAGTAGTGAACGTATAATTTGCTGATTTTGTCCCTCCAGAAATTAAATGCAAAGTACACAGAATGTTCCTGTACAGGACCCACAACACAATTAAAATGCATAGTGACACTTCACAGACCTGAAAATAAAGCTCAATAGCTGCTGCTACAAAAACATGTGTGCATTTGAGACTCTTTACAATCTCTGCCTCTCTCACACCTTTCATCACAATGAGGAGAACATCCTAGAAATGCAGCTATAAATATCTATTATTTAAGGGTCATCTAGTCTTAGGGAAGTTGTTCCCCACTTGGATATCAAGATGTGAGTCACGTTGAGGAATAAATCTTTTATTTAATCTAATCACGTGAACAACTGACAATGAATGATAACAGCGCAAACTACAGAAAATTGTTAAAGTAGAATAAGATTGGAAGACTGCAGGAATAAAATGAAAGAGACTTCCACATCTGGGCAGCTCTCAAAAGCAAGATAGGTGAGACAAATATGTATTATAAATAACTGAGTGTTCGATTTCTACAGACAAATGTGTTAAATGTAAAGTGCTCAGAAGGTGGATTACACGTCAGCCTGAGTGAAACTTGCGCTGTTCATATACCGCGAGAGGGTACCGGTCAGCACCAGATGAGAATCAGAAAGTGAATCCACATTCTCTCCAGAGAGTCCCCACAACTAGCCAGCTCCACTTGTAGGAGAGCTTCAAAAGTGCTGCCAATTTGATGAATATATATTGCCTTTTTCTATGTAAAAATATGGGAATATGGGAAAGAAACTTCCCACTAAAATCTCGAATAAAACCATCGTTACGATTCATGAGGTTGGAACTTGTTTCCAACAGTCTCCCTCCATTGGGCAGCACTGAAAATATATATAGCTGCATTTCTAGGAAGTTTGTTTCGTTGTGATGAAAGATATAAGAGAAGCAGAGGTGACTGTCAGATAAGGTCCTTTATAATTTTGGAAGGAAGCAACGGAGATGTCAGGGATGTGTCGGTAGTGAGCTCCTGTTTGATGCGCAGTCAGAAAGGCAAATTCCACTCTCCAACGTCCTCAGGCGAAAGCTGCAGTGACGGATGGCACCGTGCCTGTGGCCAGCGGATTAGCGCCAGGAAGTGTCCACAGCAAGCATGTCGGGGAACAGGGCCATTTCTGAAAAACTGGCTGTCACCCAGTAGGGGCTCGTTTCCTGCTCTTGAGACACCGTGAAGATGATGATGTTTGGTTTGTGGGGCGCTCAACTGCGTGGTTATCAGCGCCCGTACAATGACCCAATCTTTGCTCAGTCCAATTTCGCCACTGTCCTGGATGATGATGAAATGATGAGGACAACACAAACACCCAGTCATCTCGAGGCAGGTGAAAATCCCTGACCCCGCCGGGAATCGAACCCGGGACCCCGTGCTCGGGAAGCGAGAACGCTACCGCGAGACCACGAGCGGCGGACAACTTGAGACACCGTGAAAAGCCTTCGGCCAACCTTATGGGACTGGCGAGCGCTCTGAACCCACTCCCTTCTGGCAAGAAGTGGCCGCCATGTCACAAGGTACAAGACTTCGGCAGTTGCCCCAGGAGACAACGTCCGTGCGCAATATCGGTGGCAACGTCTCCATTCTCAACGTATCCTTGCACTCATGGCAGCAGAATCTGCAATCAGCCCTAATTCCCATCCAGGCTGTCGCAAGGATTCCTCCCATGGCTTGTGGGTGTATTTTTTCTCTCTGCTTTAAACCGCTGCACTTCAAAAGCTTTATGTCTGCTACCTCCTACATGGGGGCATGTTGGTGAGATGACGCACACCCCCAAAATCATACGTTTTTCATATTTTGCTGCCACCTACTCCCAAGTATTCCATATCAGCGACCTCAGTAGTTGTTAGACATCGTGAGAGAGAAAAATAGGGCGCTCGGCGGAACTCACCGACTTTGAACGTGGTCACGTGATAGGGTGTCACTTCTGTTATATGTCTTTACGCGAGATTTCCACACTCCTAAACACCCCTAGGTTCACTGTTTCCGATTTGATAGTGAAGCGGAAACGTGAAGGGCCACGTACAGCACAAAAGCATACAGGCCGACCTCGTCTGTTGACTGGCAGAGACCGCCGACTGTTGAAGAGGATTGTAATGTGTAATAGGCAGACATTTGTCCACACCATCACACAGGAATTCCAAACTGCATCAGGATCCACTGCAAGTACTATCACAGTTGGGCGGTAGGTGAGAAAACATGGATTTCTTGGTCGAGCGGCTGCTCATAAACCACACATCACGCCGTTAAAAGCCAAACGACACCTCATTGGACGATTGAACAGTGGAAAAACGTTGTGTGGAGTGACGAATCACGGTACACAATGTGGCGATCCAATGGCAGGGTTGGCAGGGTGTAGGTATGGCGAATGCCCGTTAAACGTCATCTGACAACGTGTGTAGTGCCAACAGTAAAATTCGGAGGCGGTGGTGTTACGGTGTGATCTTGTTTTTCGTGGAGGGGGTCTGTTGTTTTGCGTGGCACTATCACAGCACAGGCCTACAGTGATGCTTTAAGCACGTCCTTGCTTCCTAGTGCTGAAGAGCAATTCGGAGATGGCGATTGCATGTTTAAACACGATCGAGCACCTGTTCATAACGCACGGTCTGTGGCGGAGTGGTTACACGAGAATAACATCCCAGTAATGGACTGGCCTGCACAGAGTCCTGACCTGAATCCTATACCTTTGGGATGTTTTGGAACACTGACTGAGTGCCACGCCTGACCCACCGACATCGATACCTCTACTCAGTGCAGCACTCCGTGAAGAATGGGCTGCCATTCCTCAAGAAACCTTGCGGCACCTGACTGAACGTATGCCTGCGAGAGTGGAAGTTGTCGTCAAGGCCAACACCATTTTGAATTCCAGAATTACCGATGGCGGGCGCCACGAACTTTTAAGTAATTTTCAGCCAGGTGTCCGGATACTTTTGACCCCAAAGAGTCAAAATGGTACACCTGCATCAAGTAATTCCTCGATGAGACATAACCCTTCTACAGATTTGACAATGCACCGTTTCTGATACTCAATGTGAAAGGGTGGACATGTATTCACTCGGTGGCGACGGAAATGAAGAGACGTTTGCACTTTACAAGATCACACAATTGTGTTTTTGTGTTTCTATTTCGTTACTTCATTTCATTCGTCATTTATTATTATTCAGTGTGTGGGACTGTTTTTTTAGTCGCATGTAATGTTACTGCAAAGTAATTTGTTTCGGCGTATCCACAAGCGATAGCACGAAGACAAAGCACACAAGAGCAGAGAAGGCAGTGAGACGACGTAAGCCAATAGCCCGCTGACCAGGACCACACCACGAAGCGGCCTCTACGAGATGAGAATATTAGGGCCGCTCCTGTCAGCGTCGGCCGCACAGTACTACACAAGCACTAGGAGAGCACGACGATCGCAGTAACGTGTGATCCATATACACTGCTTGTAGGGAGATAGTATATAGAGAAGGTCGCTGACTGTTTGCCTGTCGCCCATTGCTTGCGACACGCTCTTGTAATACAAAATTAAGTAATGTCTATCTTCTTTACTGTAATAAAAACTATAAATGTGATTTGCTTGAATTTTTGTAAAGCATTCTGAGAACGCAGGCACCCTATACGAGACGAGTGGGCAGGAGTCCACATTGGCGACGAGGACTTACAAACAAACCCCGCGACGGAATCTTTTGTTTGCTGGCACCTTAATTCTCTCTTGTCTTTCCTTGGCAGGGGCGCTTATTTGCTTTAACAGTTTATTGTCGTTTTTGGTAATCAGTGTTTTCAGATGGGCGTTGCAGAAATTTTCTTTGCTTTTGTTCTTTTTTTACTTATTTAGCTTGTCCGTTTGTTGCATTTGTCTCTTCCAACACACGCCCACTCCACCAACACCCCTCCCCCCCCCCCCCCCCCCCCCCCGCGGTTCTGACGCCACAGCCCAAGCGTTAGATGCAACACAGCGAATACAGATGTTTCAGTTCCAGACGCAGCAAATTTCTACGTCACTCAACACGGTGCAGCAGCTACTGGCCAACGCTGCGCGCCCGACGGAATAAGTGCCGCCTACACCAATACCAACTGCTATACCACCTCTTCGACAGTTTAGTGAACATGGCTCGAGTCCCACTTTGAAGCGCACCTTCTCGTTCACAAAGTACCTGGTACTGAGAAACTTCCGTATCTTTTATCCACAGTAAGAACTGCAGTGTTCCGCCTCAAAAACAAACTTTTTCCTAACGCCACTCCGAGTGATCTTAGTTACGACCAACTGGTAGACTTGCTAAAAAACTATTATGACGAACAGGTGAATGTGGTAGCAGCTCGGTGTCAATTTTTTAATTGCAAACAATGGTCAGAACAAGCTCATCGCGAGTGGGTAACAGATTTGCAGGGTATGACAAGGGAGGGCAAATTCAAATGTTCTTGTGGTGCTTTATATTCAGATGTTATGTTGCATGATGCAATTGTGTACAATGTACCTGATGTCAAACTCAGAGAACAAATTTTGAAACAGACCGATCCATCATTTCAACAGGTAGTGCAAATACTAGATCAGTACGATTCAGCTGCCTTGTCGGTTCATAAATTTGCGCGACCAGCTGTTTGTCGCGTTGAGTCCCTTAGTTGTGATTGGCCCATTCGGTGGCTGCAGCAGCTCGCGACGCCGAGTAAACAACCTGCCACGCCACATAAGCAGCTTGCTAAACAGGCGCTACACAGCGAAACAGAATTAAGCCTTGCCCTCGGTATTATTCACGGCACAAACGCCAAGGCTGCCCTCGATACAAGCTCAGCGTTGCACTTACGGTAAGAAAGGACATGTACAATCCCTATGTTTTCAGCGCAACAAACAAAAGAATGCGGCCCACTCACAAAAATCTAGTCACAAGGCCCATGTCATAAATACAGTATTCAAAGTCTGCAACAGGCATTCACAAAACTAGCAAGCGTGCAGTTTCTGCAGTGATTCGCCAGTCAAAGAAACGTTTTGTTCATTTACTTCTTTGTGAGAAACGTGTGAAATTTCAGTTGGACATGGGTGCCTCTATCGCGTTGCTCAATCGTCACAGATATGAACTGCTAGGTTCCCCACGCCTGTCTGAAACTAGCACGCAACTGACGGCTTATAATGGCCAAGACATTCCCATTCTCGGAAAATGTACTTTTCCTGCCATGTATTGCTCGCATACACGCACAGTGACTTTTACAGTGTTAAAATCACGCGATTGTGAGAGCATATTTGGTATTGATTCTTTCGATCTATTTGGCTTTAATATTCAGGACAATGTGTTCTCAGTTGAAAGGTGGCTACACTGAGTCACAGCGCCAGAGATTGCGCCAGAGAGTATTATTCAGCCGCCTCCACAGGCAGTAGTTGTTCAGAAGCGGTGGTAGAGAGTGCTTGTCGTGAAGTCGTCGTAGAGAGTTCTTGTCGAGAAGTCGTGGTAGAGAGTGCTTGTGGAGATGTTGCAGTAGCGTGTCGTTGTTGAGAAGTTCCCATGGAGAGTGCTTGTTCAGATGTTGTCATATTGCTTTGATGGACTAGAGTGTACTTTTCGTCAATATATATGAAGGTAAAAGAAAATTGCTTTTTTTTATTTTTATTATTTCAATGTCTTAAACAATAATGCCTCTTGGTCACAGGTTCAGTCAACAAAGCATCTGGCTCGTGTTCATGTATTAGACTGTAATTCGAGTTTCTATCTGCAATTATAGTATTTCAGTTTTATTTAATTAATTCAGTCTAAATGGTATCTAAAATATCTTGTCTTATTGAGGAAGTACCGTGCCAGATGTGTACGTTGAATCACACTTCCACACAGAGAACAGTTACATTTGTGTTTTGTTGTTTTGTAGGTTTTATAGTTGCTGGGGACTTAATTAATTAATTGTGTTAACGGAAGTTTTCTTTCATTGTTTGTTGTTATCCTATGCAGTCAGATTGCGTACTAATACTACTCAGAGCCAACCGGTTACGAGGCTGCGTAACCGGTGAAAGGTGGCTACACTGAGCCACAGCGCCAAAGATCGCGCCAGAGAGTATTGTTCCGCCGCCTCCACTGGCAGTGCTTATTGAGACGTAGCGGCAAGCAGTTCTTGCCGAGAAGTTGTGGTGGACACTGCTTGTCGTGAAGTCAGAGTGAGATGTGGTAGTGGAGAGTGTTGTTCCATGTTTTATGCAGTGGTTTGATGGGAGAGATAGCAGATGTTATTCCAATGGAGATATTGTAATGGTCAGAGTGCTTTTCGTCAATATATATGAAGGTAATAAATATTATGTTGTTTATTTATTTGTGTGTCCTGAATAATGTGTCATTACAGGTTCAGTCAACAAAGCATCTGGCTTGTGTTCTTGTATTAGAGTGTAATTTTGGTTTTCTAGCACAATTATGGTATTTGTAATTTTCTTTTATCGCGTCAGTATAATTGCTATTTAAAAATTCTTGTCTTGTTGAAGAAGAACCGTGCCAGATGTGCGTTGAGTCATACTACCACATACAGAACAGCTACACTTGTGCTTTGTTGGTTTCGTAGGTTTTATAGTTGCTGGGGACTTAATTAATTAACTGTGTTAACGAAAATTTTCTTACATTCTTTGTTGTCATTCTAAGCAGTCAGATTGCGTACTAAAACTAGTCAGGGCCAGCCGTTTACGAGACTTGCGTAATCGGACATACAGCTACTAAAAATATTTGCATTCATATTTATTTTAATTGAGCCCCCATGCACGTGGCGACCGCTGCTTCGGATCGTCCCTTGGAATTCTTCTGATTGCAAATAGTAGACAGTAGTATTGTTGTAGTAATCTGTAGTTCAGTAATTGTAGTCTATTTTGCATGTGTAGATTGGTAATTGTCATTCTTCTATTGTTCGTTAATCGTGTTTGAAGGAAGCATTTCGTGTGATTGATATTGTTGGTGATAAAGTGTCATTGTGTGTAATTTTCCTATAGTGACGAGTTTTGTATGTTTTGTAAATGATTACGCGATCGATGAAAAAGGCAAAAATGATGGATAGTGAGAATGACGAAATTGTTAACATGGCGAACTCGCCAACACAGGAGAACAGTGTGATGAATAATGAAGTGGAAAACGGTGTAATAAGTCGGGAAAATAGTCCGGAACCATTTCAAAATTTTTCTCAATCAGAAAATTCACAGAATCCGAGATTAACGATAGAAGATTCTGAAACAGTATCGAACACAGATAGCTTTATGGCTATGCAGAAGGAAGTTAGTTTTCTGGGAAATGTTAGGGGCGAAAAGAATTTCGAACAACTTAACAGGGAGCAGTTGATGAGTGCAATATTAAATTTGGGATCTCGGTTAGAATCACAAATAGGAACAATTAAAACAGATATGGGAACTTTGCGATCTGAATTAAAAACAGAGATAGGGACAATTAAATCAGAAATGGGAACAATGGAAACACGGTTAGACTCACTTGGATCACAGTTAGGATCTGAATTAAAAACAGAGATGGGAACTTTGGAAACACGGTTAGATTCACGAATAGGGACATGTTTCAAAAATATGAAAGATGAATTAAAGAAAGAAATCAGAGAAGAAGTACAACCGATTTTGAATGCTCACAATAATAGATTAGTTGCAGTAGAGATTAGACAAAGGGAACAGGATAGAGAACAGGAAGAAAGAGATCGCGTGATAGTACAAAAATTTTCAGAATTAAATTTACAACGTGCATGGGGGCTCAATTAAAATAAATATGAATGTAAATATTTTTAGTAGCTGTATGTCCGATTACGCAAGCCTCGTAAACGGCTGGCCCTGACTAGTTTTAGTACGCAATCTGACTGCTTAGAATGACAACAAAGAATGTAAGAAAATTTTCGTTAACACAGTTAATTAATTAAGTCCCCAGCAACTATAAAACCTACGAAACCAACAAAGCACAAGTGTAGCTGTTCTGTATGTGGTAGTATGACTCAACGCACATCTGGCACGGTTCTTCTTCAACAAGACAAGAATTGTTAAATAGCAATTATACTGACGCGATAAAAGAAAATTACAAATACCATAATTGTGCTAGAAAACCAAAATTACACTCTAATACAAGAACACAAGCCAGATGCTTTGTTGACTGAACCTGTAACGACACATTATTCAGGACACACAAATAAATAAACAACATAATATTTATTACCTTCATATATATTGACGAAAAGCACT
The DNA here is from genome assembly GCF_023864275.1 of Schistocerca cancellata. Taxonomy (NCBI): domain Eukaryota; kingdom Metazoa; phylum Arthropoda; class Insecta; order Orthoptera; family Acrididae; genus Schistocerca; species Schistocerca cancellata. The sequence continues at coordinate 29,605,370 of NC_064631.1, read as the reverse complement.
CTGACCATTACAATATCTCCATTGGAATAACATCTGCTATCTCTCCCATCAAACCACTGCATAAAACATGGAACAACACTCTCCACTACCACATCTCACTCTGACTTCACGACAAGCAGTGTCCACCACAACTTCTCGGCAAGAACTGCTTGCCGCTACGTCTCAATAAGCACTGCCAGTGGAGGCGGCGGAACAATAATCTCTGGCGCGATCTTTGGCGCTGTGGCTCAGTGTAGCCACCTTTCACTGGAGAGACAGTAAAATTATTTGCATAATCAAAAAAAATTTAATTAAGCCCCCATGCACATGGCGACCGCAGCTTCGGATCGTGCCTTGGAATTTTCTGATAGTAAAAATAGCAGACAGTAGTATTGTTGTAGTAATTTGTAGTTTAGTAATTGTAGTCTATATTGCATGTGTACATTTTGTAATTGAACATTTGCAGTTGCCTTGTCATTCTTCTGACGGTATTTTTGCAGAATTTAATTTTTGATGTCTTGTATACGGGTTTGACAATTTTGTGCAATTGTGAAGGTTTTAATTGTTCGTTAGGCGTGTTCGTCGGGAAGCATTCGTGTGAATGGTATTGTTGGAGATAAAGTCTCATTGTGTGTAATTTTCGTATAGTGACGAGTTTTGTATGTTTTGTAAATGATTATGCAATCGATGAAAAAGGCAAAAATGATGGATAGTGAGAATGACGAAATTGTTAACATGGCGAACTCGCCAACACAGGAGAACAGTGTGATGAATAATGAAGTGGAAAACAATTTAATAAGCAGGGAAAATAGTCCAGAAACAGTTCAAAATTTTTCACAATCAAAAAATTTACAGAATAAGAGATTAACGCTAGAAGATTCTGAAATGGTATCGAACACAGATAGCTTTACTGCTATGACGAAGGAAACTGGTTTTGCGGGAAATGTTAGGGGCGAAAAGAATTTCGAACCAGTCATTGTGGAGCAGTTGATGGGTGCTATATTAAATTTGGGATCTGAATTAAAAACACGGTTAGACTCACAGATAGAAACAATTAAAACTGACATGGGAACAATGGCAACATGGTCAGACTCACAAAGGGGAACAATGGAAACACAGTTAGACTCACTGGGATCACAGTTAGGATCTGAATTAAAAACAATGGAAACACGGTTAGACTCACGAATAGGGACATGTTTCAAAAACATGAAAGATGAATTAAAAAAAGAAATTAGAGAAGAAGTACAACCGATTTTGAATGCTCACAATAATAGATTAATTTCAATAGAAATCAGACAAAAGGAACAGGATAGGGAACAGGAAGAAAGAGATCGCGCGATAGTACAAAAATCTTCAGAGTTAAATTTACAACGTACTCACGATAAGGAAGAAATACTTGAAAGAATCGAGGAATCCGTACCAAATGACAGAATAAATAACTTAACACAACAGTATGAACAGTTAACTACTAAATGTGTCAATACTGAAACCCGAGTCGCGACACTTACGGAAGACGTAAATAAACAGAAAGAAAAAATAGGTGACTTATCGGAAAGAGTTGAGGAGATTTCAGATAAATTGACAAGTCTTAGTTTAAATGGGGACAGAGATTCAGATGATACAGCTCCATTGACATTTGCAGAAACTGAAGAGTACCAGAACATAAATAAACATGTTGAAAATCAGGGAAAATTTAATGAACGCGTTAAAAGGGAATCTGAGGCATTACGAAAGCAAGTCAAACATACTGAAGGCGAAATCGTAGGAAAAAACAGCAGAAGAAATTTAGAATCACAGATAGCAGAGGGGTTTGAAGAAAATAATTTGTTTCATTTACGAGATGCAACAAGAGAGCGCCAGGCGCGCGAACTTGACAATAATCGACATTGGGACTGGGACAGACGCGGTAGGTCTTTGTCGCCACGAGGAGAAAACTTTGTCTATAAACACTTCTTAACTGTTCGGAAATTTAAGATCTTTCGCAATTCTAAGAACGACATACATCCATGTTCATGGTTAGATCAATTTCTGTACGCACTTCCACCAAATTGGCCACTAAGTCACAAACTGGAATTTATGTGCGGCTATTAATGTCCTCAGGGGATTGACTACACTAAGTGAATATGTGCCGTAGCGTGCACAGGGCCCCGAGCTGTAGTAGTGCTATTTCTCTTTTAGTTTTCTGCACTGCTGCCTACTCTTTTACTATTCTTTGTATCTATCAAAACAACTCTTCAACTATCAATCTATCTAGAGAGTCGGTAAAAAATAACCGGATATGACTATTTTACCCAAAAGTGATTTCGGAAATTACCGTTTGGACTTACTGTATCTTCAGCAGCATGCATTCGTAGTTTAAAAGAAATTTTACCTGTTTATCTTCGTGACAATATTACTTCATATGTTGACGATATTCTTATTGCTAAACGTTCTTGAAGTGAGCATAACAAAATTTTGGATTCATTATTACGTATTTTTGCAAGAGTTGGCATTACAGTGAACTTGAAAAAATCGGAATTTGGTCGTTCTCAGGTGAAATTTCTTGGTCATATTATTTCTACAGAAGGTATTCTTCCTGATCCAGAAAAACTAGACGCTATTCGTTATTATGCTGTTCCTACTACAAAACGTGATGTTCATAGTTTCCTTGGTGTCTGTAATTTTCTTAGACGCTTTATTAGATTGGACAATTTGGCCACACCTCGTTTATGTGAACTGTCTGGAAAGAATTCTAATTGGTGTTGGAATGAGGAAGCTCAATCAGAATTTGAACAACTTCGTGATACTTTAGTTGCTGCTCCACTTCTTTCACACCCAGATTTATCTAAAGATTTTTGTTTGGCGACGGACTCATCATACAAAGGCCTAGGTGCACACTTATTTCAAGAGATAGAAGAAAACGGCGTTGTATTAGAGAAAACTATTGCATTTGGAACTCGTATTCTCTCTAAATCAGAAAAGAATTATTCGATTACGGAACTTGAAGCTTTGGCTGTTGTTTGGGCTTTCACAAAATTTCGCATATTTTTGTATGGCAGACATACTAAGGTTTACACCGATCACCGAGCTCTGGAATTTCTTATGTCAGCAAAATTAACACATGGAAGATTGTCATGATGGGCGTTATATTTACATGAATTTGATTTTAGTATTGTTTACATACAGGGTTCTTCTAATATTATTGTGATGCTTTATCACGTGCACCTATGGGTTTGAAACAAAGTGCTGAAGAGGACTGCAAAGGAAACAATTATTGTTTGATGTATATTCAAGGTGTTGCGTTTGAGAATTTTATTTCGTCCTCGCTCCAGGACATCGCTAAGGAGCAAAATAAGGATCCAATCTGGAAGGACATTAAGGAGAAGTGGAGGAGAAAGGAAAGCGTAGCGATTAGACAGCATTATTTAGTTCGCAATGACATTTTTTTCAAACGAAAATCGGTCGACAACTCTGTTTGGTTAGTTTGTATTCCTGATGAGTGGGTTAATAAGCTGATTTGGTATACGCATTTCAGTTATGCACACTTTGGTCCCAGAAAATGCTTTCATAAATTACGAGAAAATTGCTACTTCAATAATATGGAAAAACGTATTCGATTTGTTCTTGCCAAATGCAAATTATGTCAAAAGGCTAAGCCGCCGACAGTTTCTCACAGAGCACCGTTGTTTCCTATCATTCCAGCAAAATTAAAGGACATGGCTGCAGTTGATTTGTTCGGTCCAGTGGTTCGATCTACTAATGGTTTTGCGTACATTTTCGTAGCAGTGGAGTTGACATCAAAATATGTGTGTTTTACACCGTTACGCAAAGCAACAGCTCGTTCAGTATCTAACGCTTTCATCAAACATTTTCTTAAAGAAGTGGGTCATGTTGATAAGGTTATATCAGATAATGGATCACAATTTCGTTCTAAAATTTGGCTTCGTACTCTACAGCGTCGTAAAATTAAACCAATTTTCATTTCACTTTTTCACCCTCAATCTAACGCTTCAGAGAGATGGATGAAGGAAATCAATAAATTGTGTCGTCTTTATTGTCATCAGAATCACAGAACTTGGGATCAGTATCTTCATATTTTTCAAAACATTCTGAATGAACTTCCTAACGACTCAACTTCTTTACCACTTATACTGATATTAAAAAACAAAGCACCGACAAATCGCATTTCTGAAATCGTTCCTTTTCCGCCTACACGGAAACTGCGACATTCTGAAATTGTCAACCTGGCTCTACGAAATATTACATCTGCGGCTGCTAGAAGAGAGAAATCAGCTAAGCGTCCTGGTCGTTTAAAAATCTTGTCAGTTGGTCAGAAAGTGTTAATTAAGTCTCATCGTTTGTCTCACAAAGGAAAAGGCTTGTGTCGCAAATTTTTTCTGCTTTATAACGGCCCATATAGAATTCGCAAAATTATTCATGATAACACTGTTGAAGTAGAAACTCTTAAATGTCGGCGCTCTAAGGGAATACATCATATATCTAACGTTAAAATTTTTGTGGAATGACATACTTTCGAGAAACGAACAGTTTACGTAAACATGCAGAGAATACAAGGATACCGCGCTGTGTTTTGGCGGCGCGGCGGCACATACTCAAAGCAACAGTGAAGTCTGCGCGCCGCACAAGGCAGTCGTTGACCGCAAACAATTGCTTTCTACGTCACGCGCCTACAGCTGATCGAGCGCTCGGTGCGAATTCACTGACAGCCATAAATAAATACACAGTCTAATTGCTCCGACTAAATTCAGTATAAAGCTATAGTGACTTGATGAATTCTGTTATTAACATTCAGTATTTTTCAGGATACGGTTCTATAACATATTTAAGAACTTCAGGTAAATTCTGTACGTGTCCGACGTTAAGACGACTTGCTATCAAGAAATTTTCAGGAAGAATGTAATTTCCAAGAAGAAACTAATAAACTAAAAAAAAGGTAACTGTTAATTGAGTTTATTTTTCAGGTAACATATTTCCACTTAGGTACGTACTTTAGACGTAATTTGCTGTTCGCGATTACGTGATTCATACATTGTGTTAAATTTCATGTTCTATGAATTTACTTGTGAAGCGACGTGCTTGCGTACGTTAACTGATTTTGACAATGATTATTAATGAACTGGGTTGTAACTTGTGTATATTATGCGTCGCTTGACTGCACTGCTTTTTCACTGATGTCATATTTTTTTTATTATGTGCCTGCTGTGCTTATTTATTTAAATTATAATTGTCACCTGATTAGTTGTGCTGATATGTATGTAAGTTATACTTTGTGATTTATCTGCTTGCGCCTTCATGTTTACTTATTAAGATGACATATGAACATTTATTTGCTTATGCTGATATGATGTTAATGACCTGTTTATTACGTAAGATATATGTTTACTGCTATGCGTATGGATTGCATATTTATACATTTCTGTTTGTTGTCATAATTACTCTTTAATTGGGTGTATAGAAATGCTGATATACTGTGTACAAACATAGAGTTTAGGTCACACTATTGTATTAATTATAGATTGTTTGCTTGGTAGAGCCTCGTTGTAAGAATTGTGCTGCATCCACTTGTTGACTTTAGTACAAGAAACGTCATAGAAGTCACATGAGCTGGAGGTTTTATGGAAGCTGTATAAATTTATGCTAATAGGAAGGAAGCTAACGACATGACATACCAAAACAAGGTGCTGCATCCACTTGTTGACTTTAGTACAAGAAACGTCATAGAAGTCACATGAGCTGGAGGTTTTATGGAAGCTGTATAAATTTATGCTAATAGGAAGGAAGCTAACGACATGGCATACCAAAACAAGGTTTAGACCATTGACAGTTATTACACTGCATTTTTCGTGAGCAATTGAAATAGGAAGTGACACTTGACACAAGAAATACTCCACATGTTTGCTTCTGTTTGCCATAATTCTTGAAGTGGTGTACACACTGTGAAATATTATAATCATTCACACTCCGTAATCGTACTTAATTACTGAGAGTTATTCGAACTAAGTCTGTTAGAGGTCATGTATGCATTACTTTGTTTATAATTCATAATGAATAGAAGATTTGGCTCAGATGGATTACACAGAGGTTGTGTGTTGACAGTGTGTCTTCGGATTGTATGGGATGATGAGGTTTTGGCTTAGGATTTTATCTGTACTTGTTCGAGGAGACTGACTAGAGGAAAGAGTTGTTATGGAAGTGAAATGATATTGGCGATAAGGTTTATATGTATCGACGTATTGAAGAGATATTATTGAGGTATTGAGATTGTGTGAAGTTGATGATTATTGGAGTTTTGGTGGATAAGAGGTAAAGTAAGTATGGTGCATATTTTTTTGTTGGTCTATATGGAACAAGGAGGATGAAGATAGCAGACTAGAACACTAAAGTGGGAGGAAGATTGTCTAAACACACTTTGTTAAATCACTAAGCAGTACATATTTTTTTCTTGGAGAGAGGAAGTATTTGCATATCTTGGCACACTGACAGTTGTTCAGCAACCGTACATTTTGATCTGGCTTGGCAAACATTGGTCTTGACATGATGACTATGACGTTGACTTAACTATTATTGACTGTTATACATTGCTGCCACTACCACTTGATACACATGATGAACATCAAATTTCGACAGAATTGCAATTACACAGTTAACACTATTCAATTACACAGTAGTACTTAATGTGCATGAAAGATGAGTGAGTGTGTTTTGTGTGTTTTCCTTTCCTAATCCTACCCACCTATCTCCTAAATATTATTTTATTTGTTTGTAGTGGCTTGCACTGACACCCATAAATATTATAGGTTTACTGATGTTTGTGTACTTGTAATAGTTAATATGACAATTATCTGACATCATTTGTGTGTTTGTTATGATTTGTATGTTTAGTGTAAAAGCATTTGTATGTGTATTCAAACTATTGTTCATGCTTGAACTGTCTGAGTAGTGATGGTGAATATTATGAACTGTTACCTGCACTTTTCAACATGATGTGTGACACTTAGAAATGTTTAATTTCTGCTGATGAACTGTGTGATCAGTGATAGTAAATATTATGGACTGTTGCTTGTACTTTTTCTACATGATTGGTGCCACTAGGACATGTTTAATTTCTGCTGATGAACAGTGTGATCAGTGATAGTTAATATTATGGACTGTTACTTGTACTTTTTCTACATGATTGGTGCCAATAGGACATGTTTAATTTCTGCTTATAAACTGTGATGAACAGTGTGATCAGTGATAGTGAATATGATGGACTGCTCTCTGCACCTGCTCATCATTGCTGGGTGCAACTGATGGAACTGCTTTTATTGAAATGATGTCACTTGTTGCTCTCTGCACCTACTCAACAATACCGGGTGCACAGATGGAGCTACTTCTATGGAAATGATGTCATTTGTCGGTGTCTGCACCTACTCAACATTGCTGGGTGCCACTGATGGACTGCTTCTACTGAAATGATGTCACCTAATGGTGTCTGCACCTACTCGACATTGCTGGGTGCCACTGATGGACTGCTTCTACTGAGATGATGTCACTTGTTGCTGTAGCACCTATTCAACATTGCTGGGTGCTACTGCTGGAACTGTCAACTACTTGTTTCTTGAACTATGGAAAGGATTTATGTGAATATTTGTATAAACTGATTTTTTGTGTATTACTGTTTGTGAAAAGTTATGAGACTCTTACCTGTACATATTCGTCATTGCTGACGCTATTGATTGAACTGTTTAACCACATGATATTTGTGTAAACTATTATGTAAAGTCATATGTATGAAAAAAATTTGTATTCCTTACTGTATTTTATATATTAGGCTATTGTAAGGTCAGTGCAAAGCCAAAATTTTATCTAGTTATATGATATTTACGTATTAATATTATCTTTTATTTTTGTCTGTATTTTTTTTTTTGACGAATTTGCTGGTATTTTCACCACCAATGCTGGCAAAAATACCATCAAATTCTAGCCCGTGGAGGAGGGGCATATGAAAGGTGGCTACACTGAGCCACAGCGCCAAAGATCGCGCCAGAGAGTATTGTTCCGCCACCTCCACTGGCAGTGATTATTGAGACGTAGCGGCAAGCAGTTGTTGCCGAGAAGTTGTGGTGGACACTGCTTGTCGTGAAGTCGGAGTGAGATGTGATAGTGGAGAGTGTTGTTCCATGTTTTATGCAGTTATTTGATGGGAGAGATAGCAGATGTTATTCTAATGGAGTTATTGTAATGATCAGAGTGCATTTCGTCAATATATATATGAAGGTAATAAAACACTATGTTCTTTTATTCTTTCAGTGTCCTGAATAATGTGTCATTACGGGTTCAGTCAACAAAGCATCTGGCTTGTGTTCTTGTATTAGAGTGTAATTTTGGTTTTCTTGCGCAATTATAGTATTTCTAATTTTTTTTATCACGTCAGTATAATTGGTATTTAAAAATTCTTGTCTTGTTGAAGAAGAACCGTGCCAGATGTGCGTTAAGTCATACTACCACATACAGAACAGCTACACTTGTGCTTTGTTGGTTTCGTAGATTTTATAGTTGCTGGGGACTTAATTAATTAATTGTGTTAATGAAAATTTTCATTTCATTCTTTGTTGTTGTTCTATGCAGTCAGATTGCGTACTAATACTAGTCAGGGCGAGCCGTTTACGAGACTTGCGTAATCGGGCCTACAGCCACTAAAAAATATTTGCATTTTATTTAAATTAAGCCCCCATGCAATGTTATGTCCCATAGTGCTCAGAGCCATATGAACCATTTTTTTTCTGCATCAATGCAAAAGACAGTGTAACTAGCTTGCTAAATTAATTCCTGGAGCTCTTCTCTGAAGGCTTGGGCAAAGCTAACAATTTTGTTGCACATATTACGCTGAAACACAATGCTCAGCCGAAATTTTGCCCTGCCAGACCTGTTCCCATTGCAGTACGGGACAAAGCCATTGCTGAACTTAAAGAACTGCAAGATAGCAGAGTTATTGCGCCCATATCAGCTAGTCAATGGGCAAGCGCACTGGTTTTGCTCCCCAAACCTTCAGGTCGCATTCGCCACTGTGTTGACTTTAAGTCTACAGTCAACCCACAAACTGTCGGTGATACGTACCCCTTGCCACGCCGAGAGGATCTCATGGACAGGTTAGGCGCTGGACGCTACTTTTCAAAACTTGATTTGCGCGACGCGTATCTTCAAATACCGCTCCATGAAGAATCTCAAAAAGTGTCTGTAGGAAATCCTCATTTGGGCTTGTTTAAATATTTGCGTTTGCCTTTTGGCAGTCCTTGCGCACCCGCCAGTTTCCAACGGTATTTGGAACAGCTGACTGCTCAAGTACCAAACTGTTCAAACTATTTGGACTATATTGTAGTAGCAGTCGTACACCTGCAGAACATATTGCAAATTTACGTGCTTTGTTTTGTGTGGTATCTGAGGCAGGACTAAAGTATAGACTGAACAAGCGTGATTTTTTAAAACCTGGGTTGCAGTATCTTGGTTATATAATAAACAGTCAGAGCGCACATCCTCTTCAGTTGCGTTTGTTTGCCATACGAGATTTGCCAGCTCCTCGTAATGTCACACAATTGCAGTTAGTCTCAGGGAAAATGAACTATTACATTCGGTTAATACCGAATGCTGCCCAAACAGCTTGCGTCGCAACGACAACGTCCCCTTTGTTTGGACAGATGAGTGCCAAGTAGCTTTTCAAAAACTTAAAGATGCATTGCTCAGTGATAGATGCTTAGTTCGCTTTGCTGCTGACAAACCAGTTGTGTTGCAAGTTAAGGCTTCCTCTTACGGAATCGGGGCAGGGCTTTCGCACAAAATTTCTGATAAAGACAGGTCTGTTGCTTTCGCATCAAAAGTGTTGTCGAAAACTCAGTGTAACTATTCACAAATAGAGAAACAGGCATTGGCTATTGTGTATGTTGTCACCAGATTCCACCACTATTTGTATGGCCGAAAATCCTACTTAGTAATGGATCACAAGCCTTTGAGTCGTTGTTTCATCCGACGAAACCGGTTCCTGTACGAAATGCCCAAAAATTGCAAAGATGGGATTTGTTGTTGTCTCAATACCAGTACGAGATTGTGTATCGTCCGACAGTTCAACATGGTAATGCAGACGCCCTTCCGATTGGCCCTGATACAGACTTTGTTTTCTGCTGCATCTTGTTATCACATCGATTCTCAGGATTCTGAACTGCTTCAGTCTTTTCCGCTGAACTAGAGGAAAATTGCACAGGCCGCGGAAGCTGATCCAGATTTGAACGTTTTGCTATCATACATTCGCACATCTTGGCCTCGTTCCTTACATAGCCTCAAGAACTATGTAATGTGCGATACTTTGCACGCCGGCATAGCCTCGCTGTACAGAAAGATGTCATTCTTGTTCAAAATGACAATGTACAGTCACGTGTGTTGATTCCTAAAGCTTTGCAAAAAGAAGTGTTGCAGTTGCTTCACCGAGGACGCTGGGGGATTGTTCGTACGAAACAGTTAGCGCGTCGACACTGTACTTGGCAAGGTATCGACGCCCAAATAGGACAGATGACGTCACACGGTCACTGAAGTGAGGAAAATCAGTCCGCTCCGCCACAAAAATTCTCTGCTTGGCCTAAGTCGCCATCACCATGGCAACGTAGACTTTTGGGACCTCTTTTCGGAACACTCGTTGGTTGGTTGTGGTTGACTCGTGTAGCAAGTTTCCTTTTGCTGTGCCGATGAACTCAGCAACGTCAAGTAGCACAATTCTGGTGTTATCTTCTATATTTCGCCTCGAAGGTTTACCTGAAGTAATAGTGTCAGACAACGGCCCTCAGTTCTCGTCAAATGAATTTGTAACATTCCGTGAACACAATGGCATATAGCACCTAACTCTCGCATCGTTCCATCCACAGTCAAACGTGGAAGCGGAACGTTTTGTCAGGACCTTCGAGCAGCAGATGGCCACGCTTCGCTCTGCACACACCGGGGATCGAGCATTGCAACTGTTTCTCGCCTCATATCGTTCGCACCCACGAGATGGACCATCGCCGGCGGAATTGCTTCACGGCCGCCGCCGTCGGACACTGCTCCACCCTTTTCAGCATCCGGCGCCGAAGACCGAAGGAAGGCCTCAAGTATCGCTTCGCACCGCACGATATTGTCTTTTACAGGGTTTTTAGCGGCAGCAGAGAGTGGGTGCGAAGCGAGATCGTCTGTCAACTTCGCGCTTGCATGTATCTTATTTCAGGTCCAGATGGCTTGCAGCGCCGACATCAAAATCAACTTCGCTTCTGTCATGTGCATGATGATCTTCCCCTCAGATTCACGGGTCCAGAGGACAGCGCGGCCACAGCAACCGCCAGAGGGCGTCATCACGACACCGCGAGACGACCCCGTGGAGACGGAGCCTTCGCCTCCTCCGCCTCCTCTCCTCCTACCGATGGAGCTGGACCCGCCCACACCGCAGCAGTCGCCGCCTTCTTCACCTGCTTCATGGCATCATGAGGTGGACGCGTACCCTTCTGGTCGTTCTTCGGGGGACGTTTCCGCCAGAGCGAAGGCCGGATGGCGGGGTACGATCGGAAGCTCGACGTCCGCTGCAGCCACGACTTCTGGTCCTGCGAGGCGCCCACCTCCTGCCTCCACCGCCGTGGTTCAGACGGTTCAAATGGCTCTGAGCACTATGGGACTCAACATCTGAGGTCATCAGTCCCCTGGAACTTAGAACTACTTAAACCTAACTAACCTAAGGACATCACACACACCCATGCCCGGGGCAGGTTTCGAACCTGCGACCGTAGCGGTCGCGCGGTTCCAGACTGTAGCGCCTAGAACCGCTCAGCCACAGCGGCCGGCACCGCCGTGGTCACACTCCCTACACGACGACGCTCCGTCGCTTTGAGGGGGAGGAAAGTTCCGGCATATCGGCAAGAGCCAGCACGAAGATGAAGAACACAAGAGCAGAGAAGGCTGCTAGACGACCGCAGCGAATGGCCCGCTGACCAGGACCGCGCCACGGCAGCAGCGGCCTCTGCAGGAAGAGACTGTAGGCTCTGCTCCTGCCAGCCTCGGCCGCACAGTACTAGGCCGGCACTACGAGAGCAGCACTACGACAGCGGTGACGTGTCGTCCATATCCGCTGCTTGTGAGTATAAAGAGAAAGCCGCTGACTGTTTGCCTGTCGCCCATCGCTTGCGACACATTCTTGTAATACAAAGCTAAGTATTGTCTATCTTCTTTATTGTAATAAAAACTATTAATGTGATTTGCTCGAATTGTATTGCATTCCGAGAACGCAGCATCCTTTACCGGACGAGTGGGCAGGGCCCTACATAATTAACGTATCTTCTAACATAAACAACAGGCGGGGTTAGTGGCAGACCACGCCTGATTTCACGACTTCTGCGCGGCGGCGCTACAGTCATTACCTTGCGGCACCGAAACATTAATGGACCGCATAACTGACGATCCAGTCGACCCCGGATGTGTGCTAGAAAACTTTTATTTCAGTAACTCACACAGTCATTGACAACGATATTAGCCCGTTTGGTAAAACAAAGTGCACATATTCATAGTTCAATGTTCATTTAAATTGTAATTATCATTAAGACTTGGATTTATAAATGTACATATAAATGTGATATTTGACTGTTGTGTTTGGATACTTTAAGACTTTCCAGACACGTCTTCGCTTGTCTTCGTAACTCAGTTCGAAATGGGGCTCACTGGAGACAACTCTACTCCAGTCGATGAGATTCCACGTCCCAATCACTAACGAAGACGTCTCTGGAGACGCCCCGGATGGCGGTGGGATGCCAACCTGATTGTCACCTACCATACGGCCTAAACAACCAGGAGTGATGGTCTGAGATGCCGTTTCATTTCGAAGTAGGGCAACTTGGGTTGTCATACGCAGCACCTTACAGCACAGCGGTTGGTCGATGGTTGCCCCACATGGCAAGCCATCCTGGGCTCACATTTCAGCACGATAATGCCCGCCTGCACATGGCGAGAGTTTCTACGGCTTGCCTTCGTGCTTGACAAAACCTACTTTGGCCAGAAAGATCGCCGGATCTCTCTCCAGTCATGAACGCTTGGAGCATTATGGGCAGGGTAATCCAATCAGTTGGAATTTTGACAACATAACGCTCCAATTGGACCGGATTCGGCACGATATCCCTCAGGAGTACGTCCAACAACTCTGTCAATCAATGCCAAAACGGATAACAGCTTGCATAGGTCCAGGGGTGGACCAACGCGTTATTGTCTTGCTCTAGTTTTGAAACTCTTTCTCTTGAATAAATCATCTAATTTTACTGAAATCTTCGTCGGGAAATATACGTCAATTCTACTAATTTCTGTGCCTTTCGGATAATTCCTTCGTGGTCGGTCGTCATTTTTTTTCCTTTTTTCTCTTTCTTTGATTGTATTTGAAAAGTAAGGCATCAGCTGTAGCCTCATGTGTTTAATTGTTTTTGTTGATCTAAGTTTCTACGAATATCATTTTAAGTTAACCGTCAAACATGCATCATTGCAGTCGTGCATGCTCAGTAAGTAAATACAAAAATAAGTAAATATTGCTTGGTTGTGGAGGGGTTCCACTTTTCTAAAAAAAGAGAAGATTACCGGTAGCATCAAAGGTCTTACAAAAGAACTGCAGGCTATTCAAGCCCAAATAATCACGGCAAAGCTTTGTTGATGGCCTCTAACGGTTACCAAATTTTGGGTTCAATAATCCTGGGAGCTAGTATTGCTTAACTTACTGGCAGGCGTACAGTAGGTCTCCCTTGAGTCTACTGGTTGTGAAAGGCAGTATCATTAACATTTTTAACGAAGAAATCAGAACACAAATTCCATTCAAAGTTCGAAACTGGGAGTTTCTAATAACTCCCTCTTCCGAAAGTACTGCACTTGTTGGATGTTCTCTGCAGAACCCTCCAAACGATTACGAGACTTGTGCACACAGTAATTGGTTCAACTTTCATGTTGCTTCAAGGTGCATTAAAAAGGTTCTTTATCAAAGTATCCTCAAAATCTGGCGTTCCCGCATCACGCCTTTCACCGACAGCGGGCATCTCTCTGATTCTCGATCACTTCGACAAAGAATAGCAGAGGCATTGTGTTGTATACGTCTGTTTTTAGGAATCATGCTTATACATACGCAGCGCATTTGTTTCACATCCCTCCGCCTTACTCGTAGTAACACGTAATCATTTTAATGATGTCAGACATTTTGTAGTCGATGCTGTATAGATGTCTCACAACAGCAGATAAGGTACAGACAGGACCCAGTAATAGAACACAAGTGAAGTGTAATAAGGTATATGTGTGTAAAGAACACGTCCTCAGTCGCAGTTCATCATCAACTACTGGAAGTTTGCAGGCGAATGTTATGTCACGAAAACAGGTGTGGCATTCGGTAAGTGCGGAACAGATGTGCGAGACATGAAGTCAACACCTTCAGGTGAGATAGTTTGCACATGCATTCAACCTCCACTATCAGTGTATCGTGAACATTAAATTTAATTTGTGACAGACGTATCTGCGAATCAAGTGGTAGGGGCCAGCAGCCATATAATCACAGTTCTCTCCAGAGCGCCAAGGACTCGTTGTCTTGCCTATTTTGCAGGTACGTACAGCACCTTGCGAAGCTTCGCTGCCTGCACAGTAGCAACACTGCCCTGCCACTGCAATGTACCACTCACGACGTAATTGTAACCGGAGTATACGCTACCAGCAGAAGTATTCTCGCTGTTCACCGCGGCAGTTCTCAGGCGATAATAAATCCAACCAATTGCAGTCGACTTTCCTGCACTTAGGCCTCTAATGCGATATCAGCCGTAGTATGTGCCATTCCTAATCCGTATCGTTCACCTGGGTGGAACGGTAAGTGCATCATGTGATACCTGAGAAGAAGGTAACATCACAGTTATCCAGACACCTCCCCCGGCCCACGGCCTCTCCTACAAGAAGTTTTTTAAAAAAATAAAAGTATCTGCAAAGAAAGTTGCGGCCGCAATGTTTTGGGACTCACAGGGGTGTGCTGCCTGTAGAGTTGCTCAACCATGGAGAAACCGCGTATTGTGCCAGTTACTGTACCACGCTGGAACAGCTGCAGAAGGTGGGTCGGAGGAAACAACCACGACCACCGTGGGAATGGGTTATGTTGGTGTTGCTCGACAGTGCCCGATTGCGTACTGCTGTAGTTACGCGTTGTTTTGTGCAGTGTTTCGGATGGGCTTTGTAGTCTAACATGATATTTCGTTAGGATATTTCTCTTCCAGAAATGGAAGATTTCACCCGAATATAGAGCGAAAAACGATCATTTTAAGTTAATTGAACTAGAGTGGAGCAAAAAAACCTTCGCAAGGATTCTGTTTATACAGAGCCAAGAATAGACGCAGGAGTTGCACCTCCCGTGGACGTGAATGGTGAAGTTACGTCGTCACTTGCTGTGGTGGACCCGTCATTCCGTGCAGCCGTTGATGGAAGGTGTTTGGGGGCACACCAAGGAATGAACGTTATGTAAAATGGAGTGGCCGACCGGTTCTAGGCGCTACAGTCTGGAACCACGCGACCGCTACGGTCGGAGGTTTGAATCCTGCCTCGGGCATGGAGGTGTGCGATGTCCGTAAGTTAGTTAGGTTGAAGTAGTTCTAAGTTCTAGGGGAGAAGTTAAGTCCCATATGCTCAGAACCATTTTTTTGACTTACCAGAGAGGAGGAGCCAAGTGCTCATTGTAAAGGACATCGTATTAATGGTTAATCTGACAATATATGGTTGAAATGGTGGATATCTGGTTATGAATGCTTGAAGATGGTTTGAGGAGAGAAATGATCTCTTTTTGCAGCTAATTCACGGAATCTTCAGGCAGGAGGATCCGAGCACTATGAGGAAGATTGTCGGCTGGGACTGAATAGCGAGACCAGTTCTACAAGATAGACTTATAGGCGACCGTAGCATCCAGAAGATATTAGCAAACAGATTGAATGTACAAAAGTCGTGTGCTATCCCGGGAGGACGTATGTAACCATTAAGTCTGACTTTTCCCTGTGAGCACAAGGAACACGACAGCTTTAGAGGAGGACGCTCCATACAGCCCTGATCTCGGATCAAGCGGTTCTCACCCCATCGAAATTGTTACACTTGGCAACTGACTTTCAATAGGCTGCAATTAAGTGTATTCTACAGCACAGTATCAAAATCCTCGTGCACACTGTGAAAGGTGGCTACACTGAGCCACAGCGCCAAAAATCGCGCCAGAGAGTATTGTTCCGCCGCCTCCACTGGCAGTGCTTATTGAGACGTAGCGACAGAGTTCTTGCCGAGAAGTTGTGGTGGACACTGCTTGTAGCTGAAGTCAGAGTGAGATGCGGTAGTGGAGAGTGTTGTTCCATGTTTATGCAATTATTTGATGGGAGAGATAGCAGATGTTGTTCCAATGGAGATATTGTAATGATCTGAGTGCTTTTCGTCAATATAAATTAAGGTAACTAACTACTGTTCTTTATTTTCTTATTATTTGTGTGTCCTGAATAATGCTTCATTACAGGTTCGGTCAACAAAGCATCTGGCGTGTGTTCTTGTATTAGAGAGTAATTCTGGGTTTCTTGCACAATTATAGTATTTCTAATTTTCTTTTATCACGTCAGTATAAATGATATTTAAAAATTCTTGTCTTGTTGAAGAAGAACCGTTCCAGATGTGCGTTGAGTCATACTACCACATACAGAACAGCTACACTTGTGCTTGTTGTTTCGTAGGTTTTATAGTTGCTGGGGACTTGATTAATTAACTGTGTTAATGAAAATTTTCTTACATTCTTTGTTGTCATTCTAAGCAGTCAGATTGCGTACTAAAACTAGTCAGGGCCAGCCGTTTGCGAGACTTGCGTAATCGGACATACAGCGACAGAAAATTAAAAAGTATTTGCATTGCATTCTTATATCTTTATTATAATTTAGCCCCCATGCACGTGGCGACCGCTGCTTCGGATCGTCCCTTGGAATCTTCTGATTGTAAAAATAGTAGACAGTAGTATTGTAGTAGTAATTTGTAGTTTAGTAATTGTAGTCTATTTTGCATGTGTAGATTGGTAATTGTCATTCTTCTATTGTTCGTTAATCGTGTTTGAAGGAAGCATTTCTTGTGATTGATATTGTTGGTGATAATTTTCATATAGTGACGAGTTTTGTATGTTTTGTAAATGATTACGCGATCGATGAAAAAGGCAAAAATGATGAATAGTGAGAATGACGAAATTGTTAACATGGCGAACTCGCCAACAGAGGAAAACAGTATGATGGATAATGAAGTGGAAAACAATGTAATAAGTCGGGAAAATAGTCCGGAACCATTTCAAAATTTTTCTCAATCAGAAAATTCACAGAACCCGAGATTAACGACAGAAGATTCTGGAATAGTATCGAATACAGATAGCTTTATGGCTATGCAGAAGGAAGTTAGTTTTGTGGGAAATGTTAGGAGCGAACAGAATTTCGAACAACTTAACACGGAGCAGTTGATGAGTGCAATATTAAATTTGGGATCTGAATTAAAAACAGTGGCAACACGGTTAGACTCACAAATAGGAACAATTAAAACTGAAATGGGAACAATGGGATCACAGTTACGATCTGAATTAAAAACAGATAGGGGAACAATGGAAAAACGGTTAGACTCACTGGGATCACAAATGGGAACAATGGAAACACGGATAGATTCACGAATAGGGACATGTTTCAAAAATATGAAAGATGAATTAAAGAAATAAATCAGAGAAGAAGTACAACCGATTTTGAATGCTCACAATAACAGATTAGTTGCAGTAGAGATTAGACAAAGGGAACAGGATAGAGAACAGGAGGAAAGAGATCGCGTGACAGTACAGCAATTTTCAGAGTTAAATTTACAACGTGCACACGATAAGAAAGAAATATTTGAGAGAATCGAGGAATCCGTACCAAATGACAGATTAAATAACTTAACACAACAATATGAACAGTTAACTACCAAATGTGACCATACCGAAACGCGAGTCGCGACACTTACGGAAGACGTAAATAAACAGAAAGAACAAATTGGTGACTTATCGGAAAGAGTTGAGGAGATTTCAGATAAATTGACAAGTCTTAGCTTAAATGGGGACAGAGATTCAGATGACACAGCTCCATTGCCATTTTCAGAAACCGAAGAGTACCAGAACATAAATAAGCATGTTGAAAATCAGGGAAAATTTAATGAACGCGTTAAAAGGGAAGTTGAGGCATTACGAAAGCAAGTCAAGCAAATTGAAGGCGAAATCGTAGGAAAATATAGCAGAAGAAATTTAGAATCACAGGTAGCAGAGGGCTTTGAAGAAAGTAATTTATTTCATTTACGGGATGCGACAAGAGAGCGCCAGGCGCGCGAACTTGACAATAATCGACATTCGGACTGGAACAGACACGGTAGGTCTTTGTCGCCACGAGGCGAAAACTTTGACTATAAACACTTTTTGACTGTTCGGAAATTTAAGATCTTCCGCAATTCTAAGAATGACATACATCCATGTTCATGGTTAGATCAATTTATGTACGCACTCCCACCAAATTGGCCACTAAGTCACAAAATGGAATTTATGTGTGGATATTTAGAAAACGAACCGACGACGCGGATGCGCGCACTCATTAGAGATTGTAATAGCCTAAATGATTTTTATCATGCATTTCTATCGGCATATTGGTCCGAAAACACGCAAGACAGAGTCAAACACAGTCTTATTATGCAGCATAATTTCAAACAGTCTGAGTTCCGCACGCCAGCGGAATATTTTGAAGACATGATTCGAAAGAATCAGTTCCTTTCCAATCCTTATAGCCCGACTGAATTAATTCGCATTTGTTTAACTAAGCTGCCACAATCCATAAGACAAATTGCTTTAGCCGGAAGATGTAAAGACGACATTGAGACCTTTAAGACTTTGTTGCAAGAACTTGAGTATGACAACGATGACGGCACTTCTTGTAACTTTTTCAGTAACAGTAATTACAATAGATTTTCAGAGGAAAGGAATAGTGATCGGAATGGGCGTTATATGGGGAACTTTGAGAATGACAGACGTAACAGACAGGACAATAGATACCAGCCTTATGACAATAACAGACGTTCTAACAGAAATTACACAGACAATTATAATAACGGTAATTCCTTCCGGAATGATCAATCATACGGAAACAGTAATCGGTATCATCAAGACAGAAATTATTCATACAGTAATAGAAATTCTTACTACAGAAATAACCAGGGTAGTAGATACAACAATAATTTCAGAAGTGACAGTCGAAATTATACAAGAAGTAGTTATGCAGACAGACAGGAAAACAGAAATTTTAATAACAGACACAACCAAGAATTTGTATCTAACAGACAGGAGGGACCTAATTGGCATCCTCCACGTGACAGAACTTCAGAGAGACAAGTGCAAATCGTAGAAATGGATCCGCGAAATGACGCGAATAATCAAAGATGTGACGCAAACAATCGACAATGACTAGCAGCTTCGGCTTCTGGCAGCAATATAGACGGTTCAGAAAGTAATGACACTACGACTTTACACTACGTACGCCTGGAAGACATAAGAGACATTTTGTTAGACGAAAAGGAAAATAATGTAGACGCATTTTTACATCCTGTTATTGAAGTATGTGTGGGTAAGAATAAGTTCACTGCAGTTTTAGATTCTGGGAGCCCATTGAATGTCATTAGTGAATCAGTTTTTCGTATATGTGAAAGAACTATTGCCTGTCCTGTGTTACCTATTTCTAAAACTACAATTCAAGGAGCGATTTCTGGAAAGGGTGTAGAAGTTAAACAACAGACCAACCTAAATTTCAATTGTCAAGGATACGAATTTTCTGCTAATTTTATTATTGTTCCATTACTCAGTACACAAATTATATTAGGTATGGAGTTTCTTAACGCACATAAGGCAATTTTGAACTTTAAAGAAGGAAGTGTGAATTTGACTATTGCCGGAATGCCGAAATGTTTGAAATTTTTCGAGTGTTTAACAAGATCTGAGTCAGATACAAAATGTTTAAGGTTTCTTACTTCTGATGTTTTTGTTGAGCATTATGACGACAATGTGTTTATTCATGACAATGACAATAGATACAGAGACGCGATGGATGATATAATTAATAGCGAAGAATTAATTAATGAAAAGGTTAAGAAAGCTGAAGTGCCAGATGACGTTGCAAGAGAAGAGCTGCACCACATTTTGACTTCACATGCTACAGTATTTAGTCATCACACAGGAACTATACAAGGCTTACAATATTTATTTAAAGTAAAAGAACACACACCATTTCGCGGGAAAACGTACGCTATTCCTTTGGCTTACAGAGACAAGGTTAAGAATGAACTTCAGTACATGTTAGATCAGGGCATTATTGAGCCTGCAGTCAGTCCTTATACTAGCCCATTACACGTTGTTCTTAAAAAGGATGGGTCAATTCGTTTGGTTCTGGATTCCAGACAGATAAATAATATCATCATTCCTGAAACTGACCGTCTACAAAATTTAGATGAACTTCTTCAACATTTTCATGGAATTAAAGTTTTATCCACGATTGATATGCGCGCAAGTTTTTGGCAAATAGAACTCCACCCTGATTGTAGAAAATATACTGCCTTTTTAGCCTTTGGTAACTGTTACCAGTTTCGGAAATTACCGTTTGGACTTACTGTATCTTCAGCAGCATTCATTCGCAGCTTAAATGAAATTTTACCTGTTTATCTTCGTGACAATATTACTTCATATGTTGACGACATTCTTATTGCTAAACATTCTTGGAGTGAGCACAACAAAATTTTGGATTCATTATTACGTATTTTTGCAAGAGTTGGCATTACAGTGAACTTAGAAAAATCTGAATTTGGTCGTTCTCAGGTGAAATTTCTCGGTCACATTATTTCTACAGAAGGTATTCTTCCTGATCCAGAAAAATTAGACGCTATTCGTAATTATGCTGTTCCTACCACAAAACGTGATGTTCGTAGTTTCCTTGGCGTCTGTAATTTTCTTAGACGCTTTGTTAGATTGGACGATTTGGCCACACCTCGTTTATGTGAACTATCTGGAAAGAAATCTAATTGGTGTTGGGATGAGGAAGCTCAGTCAGAATTTGAACAACTTCGTGATGCTTTAGTTGGTGCTCCACTTCTTTCACACCCGGATTTATCTAAAGATTTTTGTTTGGCGACGGACTCATCATACAAAGGCCTAGGTGCACATTTATTTCAAGAGATAGAAGAAAACGGCGTTGTAGTACAAAAGACTATTGCATTTAGAAGTCGTGTTCTCTCGAAATCAGAAAAGAATTATTCGATTACGGAACTTGAAGCTTTGGCTGTTGTTTGGGCTTTTACAAAATTTCGCACATTTTTGTTTGGCAGACATACTAAGGTTTACACCGATCATCGAGCTCTGGAGTTTCTTATGTCGACAAAATTAACTCATGGCAGATTGTCACGATGGGCGTTGTACCTACAGGAGTTTGATTTTAGTATTGTTTACATACAGGGTTCTTCAAATATTGTTGCCGATGCTTTATCACGTGCACCTATGGGTTTGAAACAAAGTGCTGAAGAGGGCTGCAAGGAAAACAATTATTGTTTGATGTATATTCAAGGTGTTGCGTTTGAGAACTTTATTTCGTCTTCGCTCCAGGACATCGCTAAGGAGCAAAATAAGGATCCAATCTGGAAGGACATTAAGGAGAAGTGGAGGAGAAAGGAAAGCGTAGCGATTAGACAGCATTATTTAGTTCGCAATGACATTTTTTTCAAACGAAAATCGGTCGACAACTCTGTTTGGTTAGTTTGTATTCCTGATGAGTGGGTTAATAAGCTGATTTGGTATACGCATTTCAGTTATGCACACTTTGGTCCCAGAAAATGCTTTCATAAATTACGAGAAAATTGCTACTTCAATAATATGGAAAAACGTATTCGATTTGTTCTTGCCAAATGCAAATTATGTCAAAAGGCTAAGCCGCCGACAGTTTCTCACAGAGCACCGTTGTTTCCTATCATTCCAGCAAAATTAAAGGACATGGCTGCAGTTGATTTGTTCGGTCCAGTGGTTCGATCTACTAATGGTTTTGCGTACATTTTCGTAGCAGTGGAGTTGACATCAAAATATGTGTGTTTTACACCGTTACGCAAAGCAACAGCTCGTTCAGTATCTAACGCTTTCATCAAACATTTTCTTAAAGAAGTGGGTCATGTTGATAAGGTTATATCAGATAATGGATCACAATTTCGTTCTAAAATTTGGCTTCGTACTCTACAGCGTCGTAAAATTAAACCAATTTTCATTTCACTTTTTCACCCTCAATCTAACGCTTCAGAGAGATGGATGAAGGAAATCAATAAATTGTGTCGTCTTTATTGTCATCAGAATCACAGAACTTGGGATCAGTATCTTCATATTTTTCAAAACATTCTGAATGAACTTCCTAACGACTCAACTTCTTTACCACTTATACTGATATTAAAAAACAAAGCACCGACAAATCGCATTTCTGAAATCGTTCCTTTTCCGCCTACACGGAAACTGCGGCATTCTGAAGTTGTCAACCTGGCTCTATAAAGTATTGCATCTGCGGCTGCTAGAAGAGAGAAATCAGCTAAGCGTCCTGGTCGTTTAAAAATCTTGTCAGTTGGTCAGAAGGTATTAATTAAGTCTCATCGTTTGTCTCACAAAGGAAAAGGCTTGTGTCGCAAATTTTTTCTGCTTTATAACGGCCCATATAGAATTCGCAAAATTATTCATGATAACACTGTCGAAGTAGAAACTCTTAAATCACGACGCTCTAAGGGAATACATCATATGTCTAACGTTAAAATTTTTGTGGAATGATATACTTTTGAAAAATTTTTGTAGAATGACATACTTTTGAGAAACTAACAGTTGTATGTAAACACACGGAGAGTACAAGGATACCGCGCTGTGTTTTGGCGGCGGCATATACTCAAAGCAACAGTCAAGTCTGCACGCCGCACAAGGCAGTCGTTGACCGCAAACAATCACTTCCTACGTCACGCGCCTACAGCTGACCGAGCGCTCAGTGCGAATGCACTGACAGCCGTAAATAAATACACAGTCTAATTTCTCCGACTAAATTCAGTATAAAGCTATAGTGACTTGATGAATTCTGTTATTAACATTCAGTATTTTTCAGGATACGGTTCTATAAAATATTTAAGAACTTCAGGTAAATTCTGTGCGTGTCCGACGTTAAGACGACTTGCTATCGAGAAAATTTCAGGAAAAATGTCCTTTCGAAGAAGAAAGTAATAAACTAAAAAGGTAATTATTAATTGAGTTTATTTTTCAGGTAACATATTTCCACTTAGGTACGTACTTTAGACGTAATTTGCTGCTCGCGATTACGTGATTCATACTTTGTACTAATTTCATGTTCTATGAATTTACTTGCGAAGCGATGTGCTTGCGTACGTTAACTGATTTTGACAATGATTATTAATGAGCTGAGTTGTAACTTGTGTATATTATGCATCGCTTGGCTGCTATGCTTTTTCACTGATGTCATATTTTTTTTATTATGTGCCTGCTGTGCTTATTTATTTAAATTATAATTGTCACCTGATTAATTGTGCTGATGTGGTTAGGTATGTAAGTTATACTTTGTGATTTATCTGCTTGCGCCTTCATGTTTACTTATTTGCTTGCGCCTTCATGTTTACTTATTATAATTACATATGAACATTTATTTGCTTACGTTACGTAAGATATGTTTGCTGCTATGCGTATGGATTGCATATTTATACATTTCTGTTTGTTGTCACAACTACTCTTTAATTTTGTATATAGAAATGCTGTTGTACTGTGTATGAACATAGAGTTTAGGTTACACTATGGTATTAGTTACAGATTGTTTGCTCGGCAGAGCCTCATTGTAAGATTTGTGCTGCATCCACTTGTTGACATTCTGTTCTCTACTGGTATATTTACTCGCTATTGCTTGTTTTGCTTGCGCTCAGTGCTTTATATTTTAACATAAGAAAATGAACTGCAGTAATTCGACGAGCGACTTTAGTACAAGAAACATCATAGAAGTCAAATGAGCTGGAGGTTTTATGAAAGCTGTATAAATGTATGCCAATAGGAAGGAAGCTAACGACATGACATACCAACACAGTTATTACACTGCATTTTTCGTGAGCAATTGAAATAGGAAGTGACACTTGACACAAGAAATACTCCACATGTTTGCTTCTGTTTGCCATAATTCTTGAAGTGGTGTACACACTGTGAAATATTAGGATCATTCACACTCCGTAATCGTACTTAATTACTGAGAGTTATTCGAACTAAGTCTGTTAGAGGTCATGTATGCATTCTTTGTTTATAATTCATAATGAGTAGAAGATTTTGGTCAGATGGATTACACAGAGGTTGTGTGTTGACAGTGTGTCTTCGGATTGTATGGGATGAGGAGGTTTGCATTAGGATTTTATCTGTACTCGATCGAGGAGACTGACTAGAGGGAAGAGTTGTTATGGAAGTGAAATGTTACTGGCAATAAGGTTTATATGTATCGACGTATTGAAGAGGTATTATGGAGGTATTGAGATTATATGAAGTTGATTGGAGTTATGGTGTATAAGAGGTAAAATAAGTGAGGTGCATATTTTTTTTTGTTGTTGTTGGTCTATATGGAACAAGGAGGATGAAGATAGCAGACTAGAACACTAAAATGGAAGGAAGATTGTCCACACACACTTTGTTAAATCACTAAGCAGTATGTACTTTTTTTTTTGGATAGAGGAAGTTGCATATCTTGGCACACTGACAGTTGTTCAGCAACATACATTTTGATCTGGCTTGGCAAACATTGGTCTTGACATGATGACTATGACGTTGACTTAACTATTATTGACTGTTATACATGCTGTCACTACTACTTGATACACATGATGAACATGAAATTTTGACAGAAGTGGATTCACACAGTTAACACTATCCAATTACACAGTAGTACTTAATGTGGATGAAAGATGAGTGAGTGTGTTTTGTGTGTTTTCCTTTCCTAATCCTACCCACCTATCTCCTAAATATTATTTTATTTGTTTGTAGTGGCTTGCACTGACACCCATAAATATTATAGGTTTACTGATGTTTGTGTATTTGTAATAGTAATATGACAATTATCTGATATCATTTGCGTGTTTGTTATGATTTGTATGTTTAGTGTAAGAGCATTGTAAAAGCATTTGTATGTGCATTCAAACTATTGTTCATGCTTGAACTGTCTGATTAGTGATGGTGAAATTATGGACTGTTACTTGTACTTTTTCTACATGATTGGTGCCACTAGGACATGTTTAATTTCTGCTAATGAACTGTGTGATCAGTGATAGTGAATATGATGGACTGCTCTCTGCATCTGCTCATCATTGCTGGGTGCAACTGATGGAACTGCCTTTATTGAAATGATGTCACTTGCTGCTCTCTGCACCTACTCAACAATACTGGGTGCACACATGGAGCTACTTCTATGGAAATAATGTCATTTGTCGGTGTCTGCACCTACTCAACAATGCTGGGTGCCACTGATGAACTGCTTCTACTGAGAAATGTGACTTGTTGCTGTATGTACCTCTTCAACATTGCTGGGTACCACAGATGGAACTGCTTCTACTGAAATGATGTTACTTCTTGCTGTCTGCACCTACTCAACATTGCTGGGTGCCACTGATGGACTGATTTTACTGAGATGATGTCACCTGTTGCTGTTTGCACCTACTCAACATTGCTGGGTGCCATTGATGAACTGCTTCTACTGAGAAATGTGACTTGTTGCTGTGTGTACCTCTTCAACATTGCTGGGTACCACAGATGGAACTGCTTCTACTGAAATGACGTTACTTCTTGCTGTCTGTACCTCTTCAACATGGCTGGGTGCCACTGATGGACTGCTTCTACTGAAATGATGTCACCTGTTGGAGTCTGCACTTGTTCCACAATGCTGGGTGCCACTGATGGACTGCTTCTACTGAAATGATGTGACCTGTTGGAGTCTGCACCTGTTCCACAATGCTGGGTGCCACTGATGGACTGCTTCTACTGAAATGATGTCACCTGTTGGAGTCTGCACCTACTCCACATTGCTGGGTGCCACTGATGGACTGCTTCTACTGAAATGATGTCACCTGATGGTGTCTGCACCTATTCCACAATGCTGGGTGCCACTGATGGACTGCTTCTACTGAGATGATGTCACTTGTTGCTGTAGCACCTATTCAACAGTGCTGGGTGCTACTGCTGGAACTGTCAACTACTTGTTGTGAAAATTTGTATAAACTGATTTTTTGTGTATTACTGTTTGTGAAAAGTTATGAGACTCTTACCTGTACATATTCGTCATTGCTGACGCTATTGATTGAACTGTTTAACCACATAATACTTGTGTAAACTATTATGTAAAGTCACATGTATGAAAGAATTTGTATTGCTTAGTGTATTTTGTATATTAGGCTATTGAAAGGTCAGTGCAAAGCCAAAATTTTATCTAGTTATATGATATTTACGTATTAATATTATCTTTTATTTTTGTCTGTATTTTTTTTGACGAATTTGGTGGTATTTTCACCACCAATGCTGGCAAAAATACCATCAAATTCTAGCCCGTGGAGGAAGGGCATATGAAAGGTGGCTACACTGAGCCACAGCGCCAAAAATCGCGCCAGAGAGTCTGGCAGTGCTTATTGAGACGTAGCGACAGAGTTCTTGCCGAGAAGTTGTGGTGGACACTGCTTGTAGCTGAAGTCAGAGTGAGATGCGGTAGTGGAGAGTGTTGTTCCATGTTTATGCAGTTATTTGATGGGAGAGATAGCAGATGTTGTTCCAATGGAGATATTGTAATGATCTGAGTGCTTTTCGTCAATATAAATTAAGGTAACTAACTACTGTTCTTTATTTTCTTATTATTTGTGTGTCCTGAATAATGCTTCATTACAGGTTCGGTCAACAAAGCATCTGGCGTGTGTTCTTGTATTAGAGTGTAATTCTGGGTTTCTTGCACAATTATAGTATTTCTAATTTTCTTTTATCACGTCAGTATAAATGATATTTAAAAATTCTTGTCTTGTTGAAGAAGAACCGTGCCAGATGTGCGTTGAGTCATACTACCACATACAGAACAGCTACACTTGTGCTTGTTGTTTCGTAGGTTTTATAGTTGCTGGGGACTTAATTAATTAATTGTATTAACTGAAATTTTCATTTCATTCTTTGTTGTTGTTTCATGCAGTCAGATTGCGTAATAATACTAGTCAGGGCCAGCCGTTTACGAGACTTGCGTAATCGGACTTACAGCTACTAAAAAATATTTGCATTCATATTTAATTTCAATTTAGCCCCCATGCAACTGTTACTGGAAACATATTTGTGGTGGGAAAATGTTCCCTGCGGTGTTTTGTAACATGTTTCCGACTTTGTTTCTTGTCTCTGTCCTGTCCATTCTAGCGGCAAACATTTCTCCTTACGTATTCGCATCGTCTCTGTAGCGCTATTAACTTTCATATTGTTTTCGTACCATCTAGAGGCGAGGGAACTGTAATACGTGGTGTTGCATTATCAATACTCGAAGGTTTACGCGAGCAAAATGAAAGGCGTGATCGTCAGTGGTAGACGAAAGCATATTATACAAGAACTAGTCGGAATAATCTACTACGGGAGCTGAATATGCGAGACGGCCCTGGTTTTCCAAGTTTCCCTCGGATGTCATATACCAATTTTGAGTTGCTGGCGAGTACCATACTGTTCTTTTCCAAACAGTTTTTGCCAGTACCAAAGATAGCAGACATTCTCTGAAGAGTGTCCTGTTTTTTTATTGCTGTTCTTGTACTGCTTGCTACGCATACTCCCCAAGCAATCAGCTTGGTACGTACAGCGACAACAAATTCTCGACAGCATACGTACTACACAACATTTTTTTTCGGAAAAACGTAATACAGCGAGCGAAAACACAACACTTAAAAGCTCGGTACAGCAGACGACACAACGCACATATAAGCGTGATACAGGTATAAACAAAAACGCCGTACAGTAGATACCACGGTACTCTCTGATGCGAAAGTTGTTAGCGTTTGACAGCTGGAGCGACACTAGCGCTCCAAGCGGTGACAAAGCAGACAGTCACATGCATTGTAAGAATAATGTTCGTTTTTAGTTACTTCCTACTTAATTAACGAAACAGTTCCTATCTTTCTGCATTCCATGCGTTAATAAATTACCAAGAACGTGTGTTATCGGGAAAAACATGTAAAGACAGCTGAATCATCTTGATTCAATGACAGAAAGTACAATATACTCATAAAGTAATACTTTCCAATATGTGTACATTTGCAGCTTTCTCCGCTGAAAGCAAGAGAGTAAAAACATTTATTTTATACACATGTTTCTGTTGCTATTATCACAGACACTCCTTGCTATTTTTTTTAAAAAAATGAGGAGACTAATGATTCGCCTATTCTTAGATTTCACACGACTTTCTAATACGCAAATATTTTTCTAAATGTAATTACCTTTGCTTCAAAAGCCAATGTGTTGAGAATTCTTGCCATTTGTGGCTCAGATTTAGCAACAATTGTTGAACTGATTTCTTCTGTGTTGGGAACCTGTTATATTGCTGTTGACGAATTATTGTCACACATGGTGGTTTTCCCGTAAATTACAGGTGTGCTGGCTTATTTGACAAGTTAAATAATGTTGGTATTATACTCTGTATAGGTTTCCTATGTTCCACATTTAATGACTTGGCTGAAAGTGTAGCGAAAATGTCTCTACTTCGTTGGGTAGATATATGACGTCTTTCCGCAAAAGGTCATTTCTTCTGTGTTTACGCAACATTTTTTGTTATTAAAGGAAAACGACATTATTCAGTAAATGTCTTTACGTTAGAAGAGAACTGTAAATAAACTGTTATGTCATGTACAGTTTCGTACTTCCCAGATCTTAGGAAACTACAGATTGACAGACTTGTTGTCATTTTATGGTTACTGGCGATTCTTATGGCACTATATGTACTCCCTATTGTAAAAACTAAGTTGCAAATCGATATAAACGTTGGCATTCGCACTCATCCGATATTGTATTCAGCAGTGTTGCTTGCTAGCCGCTTGGGGCGCTGCATCGTTGTGGGTAACAAAAACGAGACGGAGTCTCGCAACTGTTTTGGTAGACTGTGGTGGACTCACTGCCAGTGTCAGAGAAATTATATTACATCGAGTCACTGAAAATGTATGAATGGATAAAAGAAACCCTGTGGTCTGCGAATGGTCTTTGACGACAAGCAAATTTTTGTGGCTGCGACATGCATTGCAAGTTCCAAGGGTCACAACACACTGGTGCCTTGCAATAATGCAAGAAGAGGAATAAGAGGAAGAGCACTATTTGGTCATGGCAAGTATAAGGAATATTTGTATCTAGAGAAGAAACGTTTGACGTTTGACGTTTTAAAGGACTACTGAAACCACTGAATTTTGCAAAGGCGCAGTGTATTTTACTCACAACTCAGATATATAAATTATTTCTGCGTTTTTGGTAATTTTATGTTATCGATGTCTAGGCTGTCTTACTCCAGCGCTGCCATGCTGTTTTCTGTTCCTTTCTACTGATGGAATGATGTGATATTAAGAGTGACTTTTAAGTATTTCGTTACAACAGTGCTGCGTAATGTGTAATCCATTCAGTTTTCATTTCTTAACGAATTCTAAAGTTTCGAGTACGAAATTTAACTTAACTATACAGGCCAGTTTGCGACCCTTTGAATAGGAAAATGTACTCTTACTGAAGTAATGATGGCGGCATCATTACACTTGCCACTTCTTAATGCGTGGCTTTAAATATGATCATAACCATCAGGTTTCTGAGAATTTGTTCGCTACAAGGACTGACGATGGATTATTTCATTCCACTATTCTCATTTTACTAATTTCAGTTATTGACAAATTCAATTGCCCAATGTAAATTGAGTTTAATAATCACATTTCTCTGCCTCCAGGCTGTATTAAGACAGTCTCTTCAAATGCTATGTTGGTGATGTACACTTTTTCAAGTCGTTCCGGTCAATTTTCGTCGGAATCAATAATTTCCTGACAAATTAGGTATGCGCAATTCGGTTGATTATATCGTATACCGGGCACAGTGAGAAGATTACAAGGTAACCATGGTAACTACGTGGAAAAGTAATATGTACTAATGCCGTAGAAATTTTGTTTGTCTCCGTTAACGTCCTGAGTAAACCTTTTGTTGCAGAGGAGTTATTTTACCTTTTGAACTGCATTGATATATCTTATGGTTTACATTCACAAACAGTTTTAGAGGTAATACGGATACTGCTAAGTCTCACGTTCATGATGTACTAGAGAACGGTGAACATTGAATCACAATCAGTTTGTGGAACAATACGATAAGGATACACGAAGACAGAAAGTTTGCAGTGGGATTAATTTAATGTTAATTTTATATAGCCAGACCTCACAATGTCTGTTAAAAACATTCGTTTTGTGGAATGTTGTTTGCGAGCTGTGTGCGCTTCTTTCTAGGAATCCTGGTTTAAAAATGAGAAACCTTCTTTATAATTTTAATACGGAAAAATGTACGCAGAAATAAAGCTGTTATTCTATTACGACAGCTACACAATATCTGAGCAGAACGATACTGCAGAAAAATAAGTTATAACCTGTCAGAAAGAGAGATTCGTATCCCCACAAAGAGGGAAGTTCGTTTCTTCCTGCCGACAAAGAAGCCCCGGTTATTCTTTCTATCTTTCTTTATAATCTGTGTAATTATCCAAGTTTAAAAAGATAACATCTGTTATTCCAATTAACGTTATTCTAACAAAAGCGAAAATTTTCCGGAATTAATATATTTCCGACGCCCTCGAGCGAGGAGTAATCTCGTCTGTAATAAGTGGGGAAAGAATGGTCTCCTCGTCTGGCGGCAACGCACAGGTTTCCGGGATGGGAGGCGATGAAAGGAGGGGCCGAGAAAAATTATTTTTCTTCGCGAGAATGAGGCGGCGGGAAGAAAGAAGAACACAGAAGTTAAATTTGTAAGAGGCCAAAGTATAATGGACGCTAATGCGAACTCACGGCCCGGCCTGGCGGCGGAATAAATCTGCGGGCGTTGTAATTACATTATTCAGGGCAAATGGTGGGAAGTTGGCGGACAAGGGTATTATGCGCTGCGGCAGCGACGGACGCGGGGGCGGAGGTGGGGGCGTGGCGTAGCCAGCGGCGTCGGAGGTTCTCCGTCAACGCCCGCCATTGTGGCGGCCAAAAACTCACACCCGCACCGCCCACAACTTTCTTTTCAGCGGCTCTCGGTCGGCGAGACCTGGCTTTCATTAAAACATCAGCTCCGCTGAAAAGAGGCGACGGGAAAACTCTCGCGACGAAGTTCCCGACTCTTCCGCCGGGGGGCGGGACAGTAGCGGAGACGGCCGAGAGTTCCGCTGTGCGAGCCATGCACTCATCCACTGGGCGTGCCGGCTGCAGAGCGCCGTGATTGGCTGCTTGCCGCCGCGCACTGGTTTTACCCGTTTCTGGCTTACTACGGACCACGTCCACTTAAACACTGTCATTTATTGTGTGAAACTCGACCGTTCCTCTGTCGGATTCGTTGCTGTTATCTGATGTTAGACCAACTGCCTCCCAGTTTCTGTCTCGTTCTTCAGCCGACATTAGTTTAACGCAAGGTGCGACATCGTCGCGAAAAAGCAGCGACCCGTATTTGTAATAAGTTTCCTTTAATTTACATCTGTGGTCACAAACTTTTTGTTAACAGATTACCGGTTTCGGTCTTTAATGACCATCATCAGAACTGTTTCACAAAAACAAAGTCATAATGTAGTGCAGCCATAGTGGCATCGTCAAATGTTAAATGCGTAATCAGCTCCAGCATCGTCAAATACATATAAATAACATCACATGCACGAGTCATGTTGTCAGTAGTACTACTGTTTTTATGAAACAGATCTGATGATGGTCATAAAAGATCGAATCCGGCAATCTGTTAACAAAAAGTTTGTGACCATAGACGTAAATTAAAGGAAACTTATTTGTTCAACGATTTTTCTGATATTTTACCAGCAGGGCCGTAACGACGGTGTGACAGGACAGGCCATCGCTAAGGTCGCAAGTACAGATGACCTGAAAAAACTGTCCGAAAAGAACGAGATAGGAAGAGGGTTTAAGAATTAACCTGGAGTGGTACGTGATTTCTCTTATCTATTGTGTTACGATGGCTATTACAAATAAACCAAGGCTTCTAACTTCATTACTCCTGCGTGTTTATGGCAACCAGTTCTCGGTTGTGTTCGTCAGCACGTAAATACCAAGCGACTGAAACGGACAGAGTTGTTGCGTCCCACACCATTTGAGAGGTTTTAGCAGCTCATGGTCTTGTGGTTAGCGTTGCTGACTCTCGACCACGACGCCCCGGGTTCGATTTCTGGTCGGACTGGGGATTTTCCCCGCTCCGTACTGTGTGTGTATGATGTCCTCCTCATTATTTCATCACCATCGACGCGCAAATCGCCAAAGCTGCGTCAAATGAAGACTTGTCCCAGGCGGTCGAACATCCCGCATGGGGTCTCGAGGCTAATAATACTCTACACACATTACGAGGTACGTTCTGATATTCGTTTCCTGAAAGCAGAAGGATTCATTGTAGCCAAGATTCATCACTGATTGCGTCCGCGGTAGCTGAGTGGTCAGCGCAACAGAATGTCAATCCTAAGGGCCCGGGTTCGATTCTCGACTGGGTCGGAGATTTTCTCCGATCAGGGACTGGGTGTCGTGTTGTCCTAAGCATCATCATTTCATCTCCATCGACGCGCAAGTCGCCGAAGTGGCGTCAAATTGAAAGACTTGCACTCGGCGAACGGTTTCACCGACGGGAGGCCATAGCCACACGACATTCACACCACTGATTGTGTCGTGTGTATGGAAACGGCATTATAAGTGATGATGTTGTGAAGGAGAGGTGAAGAAAATTGAAGATGTGACTGACGGATTTGTGCAACCTGTTGACATCACAGGATTTGTTGTGAGACTCTTACAAAATTGCGGGGGTAAACGGCACGGGGTGATTACTGCAGGAATCATTCTCATTCAGGACAATGCAAGACTCCACAGAGCGAATCGAATTAAATTTTAGACCTTTTGCCTGGGAGTGTTTGCAGCATTCCTACAGGCCGGACTTGGCAACAAGCGAGTTCCACCTCTTCGCCAGGGTGAAGACCTTACTGGATACTCAGTACTTCACGACCGACGGTGAGTTCAGCGATGCCAGCAACAACTGGCCGAAATACCACGTGGCACCGTTCTTTTATGATGGAATGGAGGGGCTGGTGTTGCGGAATGAGAAAAGTTTGAATTTAGGTGGCGATCATGTCGGACGTAATGTGAACCATGTGCAGACTGTAATCTGGTTATAATAACCTGGTAATAAGCCAGGATATTTTACCCATTCCTAGGAGTGAAGCGGGCTGTTCTGGATCCGGCATTCTGCAGAGTCGCGTTTCTATTCAGCCAGATTTCAGACAAGCTGATGATAATCTGGCAAACAGGTGTTCCCAATTGGCAATCGTGAGAATGCCGTACTGGCTCCGGCATACGCCATATAATCAAGGGTAGCCTCCCGACCAAATTTCGGACAAGCTAATAATGTAACAAATGGGGGAACCCAAATGCGAATCGTGCGACGGCCATACTACAAGGTGTACAACTTTGCTTCCGCCGTTTGCCGATAGATGGCGACAATGGTAAGTAGCAGTGGAAAGAAACAGATCGCATACGTCAGGGAGTTAGCTTGGACCTCGGTAAATATGAGCTCATTCAAACATTAGTCGATTTGTGTCTGCCTCATAAAATTGTTCTTGATTGAAAATGTCAGTTTAGGAGTCTAATCGTCGTCATTTGCGGGAGGTGTTACTGTTTTGTAGCACTATGAAGAAAACAGTGGCTGAGTCTCATGGAATGCTCTCAAGTACGTATGGTAAGGATTCTATTAGTGAAAGAAAGTGTGGTGAGTGGTTTCAATGCTTCAAGAACGGTGATTTTAACGTCGTACACCGGCATAGTGGTGGAAGAGAGAATGTTTTCGAAGATGCAGAATTGGAGACATTGCTGAGTGAAGACTCGCGTCAAACTCAAGAGGAATTGGTACGAATAGTGGGAGTGACACAGCAAGACATTTCAAAACGTCTCAAGGCTATGTGTGTGATTCAGAAAGAAAGAACTTGGGTCCCGTGTGAGCTGAAATCAAGAGACGATGAACGGCGTTTGTGAGCAGTTGCTTCAGAGGCAAAAACGGAAGGGATATCTGCATCGTATCGTGACCAGGGACGAAAAATGGGTTCATTGCGATAACCCTAAACGCAAAAAATCATGGCCATGTAACGGCCATGCTTCCACGTTGACGGCCAAACCAATTATTCACGGCTCCAAGATCATGCCCTCCATTTGGTGGGACCAGCTCGGCGTCGTGTACTATGAGGTGTTAAAACCAAGTGGAACAAACACAGGTACTCATTATCGAACGCAATTCATGCGTTTGAGTAATTAAAAGACAAACGGCCGCAATACAGCGAGAGGCACGATAAAGTGATTTTTCACCACGACAACGCTCGACCCCACGTGCCAAAAGAGATCAAAACGTACTTGGAAACGTTAAAATGGGACGTCCTACTCCACCCACCGTATTCTCCAGACAATGCTCCCTCGATCACCTGTTTAGGTCAATGGCGCATGGCCTGGCTGACCAACACTTCCGATCTCATGAAGAAGTCACAAATCGAATCGAATCGTAGATCGCGTCTAAAGATGAACAGTTTTTTCGACGCGGGATTCGTACACTGACCGAAGGATGGGAGAAGGTAGTGGCCAGCGATGAATAATACTTTGAATGATAATGTGTAACCAATTTGTTACATTGAAGCCTCAAATGTTGGAGGAAAACGGCGGAAAAGGTTGTACACCTTGGCGATCTATTACATGCCTTACAACCAACTGTAACTTCCCACTGACAACAGTCAATACAATGGTTCCGTAATGGTAGGTTTACTTATTAATAGCCTCGTTTTTTGTTCTGCCTGCGAGAAGAAGCCCTGCACGTGGTCCGCGACTGTTCACGCAGCGTCACTTCGGCCTGGGAGGACCATATAGAACTGAATACTACCGCACAGCCGCCACATGAGTTGTGCGTGAACGGTGGGCTTGCTTCATGCAGCTGCCGCTTACATAGCCAGCTCATGTTCAACAATGGAGTTCTTTCCGCTACATCGATTCTGTGCTGTAGGATCTCAAAGGTCGACGAGCATGTGCTGAAGTAAATGTGCTATTTGACGAATGCTTCCACTTTTTACCGATTTCTGCCGATTGAGGACTGGAGTATGTCGGAACGGTGAAGGAAACAAGCGAGGACCCTACAGCCATGACTTTTGCTGCTCCCAGGTTATGTTAGGTGATCTGCTGTGTACAAAAATTAATAATAAGAAAAACCGACTGCTAGTGATTAACATTATTACGGATATTCTTAACCCTGGTGCCTATAGACACCTATATTCGGTCCATCTTGGAGTATGTTCAACCCTAATGTGAACAAGCACATGTTCTGCCAGTTACATTGCTCAAGCATCTGTTGACATAAGACCACTGGAAGTACGAAAGTCGTAAGCCGTGCTAAGCGTTTCATCCCTATAGTTCCTGTGTGAAATTTCAATAGTGAGTTACCTTACCTTGAGGCACCTTCCGTCGGAATGGGTATAGTGAGAGAAAGTTGCTTATAACCACATGACGTTCGTATGTTCAAATCTGAGAGTAGAATAAATCACAAAAAGATAGCTTTTTTAGGGGCGTTATGGCGAGGGGGTTGGGGGGTAGCGCTGCTTTGTCAGTTCTGCCAGGGACTCGGGATAATCTAGGTGAGGTTATATTCGCTAGTATCAGTGGCTGCCATGGTCCAAGATTCAGCTTCCATTGCTAGAGGCAGACTCAGCAACGTATGGGTGAATCTTCGAAAATAACAGCAGCTCGTTCTGATAAAATCCTTGGACAAAGATCGGCCAAAGATCCCGTGACAAGAGCCATTAGGCAATACTTGAAGTGGCCGCAACAATTCTGTAATTCGGGTTAGTATTGGTCTTAAATAAACTAAGCTATTTCGTTATGTGTTGACTTACACTTGTGTTTTATTTAATTATCAGTTCTAAGAGCAGACAAATGAAGTTCCTGTGAGAAGTCCTTCGTCATCTACAGTTGCCAATCTTTCTATAGAAGATTTCGAGGAATGTTCTCTGGAATTGGTAACATTGAACAAGCATCCCTTTTTTGATACGCAGACGATACTTTTGTCATTTGGTGTCATGGCAGTGACAAATTACACAACTTTTAGGACATCTCAAATCATTCTGTCAGAATATTCACTTCACTATGGAGGTCAGAAAGGATGGCTTCCTTCCATTTCTTGATGTGTTGTACAGGAGGAAGAAGGATGGTGTGTTGGGACATTCCGTTTGGAGAAAGCCAAGTCGTACTGATTTGTGTATGCAGGCTGATAGAGCGGCTCAGCGCGCAGGCGTACTTTGTACCTTGGTTGATGGGGACGATGCCTTCTCAGACCTTGGAAAAAAGCTGGTTTAGCCCACCTTGAGGTCACCTCCCGTCAGAATGGGTGTAGCGGGAGACCGATCAAACGTGTGTTGTGCTACGATTGCCTTAAAATATTCTGATGAAGGTCAATTTTCACACAGCCGGTTAGAAATAAAAGACATTACAACACAATAAACCAGACCAAATATTCCAATGCCTGATGGTTCAGAAATGTGAAAGAAAAAGTTCTAACCTCAGAAGATGCGCTGCAAGTGTCGCGTGCGCTTCGATGAGCAGCTAGACTAGTGACTGTGGGGAGACAGGACGGGTATCTTAAGCAGCAGCAGCAGCAGGGAAAATGTTCCTTCTGAGCCACACATAATAGTGAGTATCCGTAGCAACACTCGGGTCAACCCCAAAGTTGAGAAATTGTTCTTAGAGAGTCGTTGCCTCTTCAGCTACCAAATGCACACTAGCAAAAGAGGGGGTAGAAATGGACTACTATCCCGCGCTTTTTCAAAATTGTCCGACATTCAAGCAGGAAACGCTAACTATCAGCGTGGTTTTCCCATACATACAGATATGTGGAATGACAAGAATACACTTTTTATTTCGCTATAATAGGGTACCAAGGCCCTTACAAAAAAAATATGTACTAAACTTTCTCGAGGCTTCATAAACAGTATACCATTGATGAACCGGAATTACAGCCAGGTTACAAATCTGAATATGATAAGAAAAGAACATTACAAACCTTAATATGATAAGAAAAGAGCGGTATCATCCACAATTTTTTACGAACAACAATCAATATTAGAAAAAATGCATTTTTATCACTTTTACATCAGTCTAGGGGTAGATTCTTTGATTAGTAATACAGAAAGTCCTCGATCCCGGTTTCCAAACCAGCCACTGCTTAAATTTTGATTAATAATCAGCATTGGCGGCCGAAGAATTCCAGCATAATAAGTTACCCTCATTCTGCAAACGGCCTTGTCAAAGAGGGCGGAGGTTCAGAGCACTCTCTTGTCCCCTAAAGGTGGAATAATCAGCAGTGATCAACGGCATGAGAATACAGAAGGCAGTGGAAACATCTGTGTTGAAGACACCTACCGTATGCCCACAGCACATACGGCCTGTAATTGAAAAAGTATCATGATGATCTCTCCAATGGCAAAAGATTCCGGAATAGTCCCCCAATCGGATATCCGGGAGGGGATTGCCAAGGGGGAGGTGACCATGAGAAATAGAATGAATAATCAAGGAAAGGATAACGTTTACGAGTCGAGGCGTGGAATGGCAGACGATTGAATGTGGTAAGGAAGTTAGAAAACTGAAAAGGAAACTGCAAATGTTCAATATACATACAGTAGGGTTCAGTGATGTGAAATGGAAAGATGACGAGGATTTCTGGTCAGATGAGTACAGGGCAATATCAACAGCAACAGAAAATGGTATAACGGGAGTAGGATTTGTTACGAAGAGGAAGAAAGGGCAAACAGAATATTACTGTTAACTGTTCAGTGTTAGGGTTGTCTTTATCAGAACCGACAGCAAACTAACACCGACAACGATAGTTCAAGTATACACGCCGACGTCGCAAGCTATATCGCAAGCTATAGATGAAGAGACAGAGAAAGTATATGCGGATATTGAAAGCGCAGTACAGTACGTAAAGGGAGATGAAAATCTAATAGTCATGGGAAACTGGAATGCAGTTGTAGCCAAAGGTGTACAAGAAAAGATCACAGGAGAATATGGCCTTGGGACAAGGAATGAGAGAGGAGAAAGACAAATTGAGTTCTGTAATAAATTTCATCCAGTAATAATGAATACTCTGTCAAGAATCACAAGAGGAGGAGGTATACTTGGGAAAGACCGGATAATACATGAAGATTTTAGTTAGATTACATCATGGTCAGACAGAGATTCCTAAATCAGATACTGGATTGTAAAGCGTACCGAGGAGCAGATATAGACTCATATCACAATTTAGTTGTGATGGAGAATAGGCTGAAGCTTAAGACATTATCAGGAAGATTCAGTACGCAAAGAAGTGGGATACGGAAGTACTAAGGAATGA
This sequence comes from Schistocerca cancellata, assembly GCF_023864275.1. Lineage (NCBI taxonomy): Eukaryota > Metazoa > Arthropoda > Insecta > Orthoptera > Acrididae > Schistocerca > Schistocerca cancellata. Next base: position 29,566,657 of record NC_064631.1, on the reverse strand, counting down.
CGAGATACGCTTGATGCTCTCTAATGCTATACAGGGTGAGTCACTGACTATTGCCAGCAGGAATAACTCCGAAAGTACAAATGCTGCATGGGAAAACGAGGGCCATAATATGACGTTGGTTCTTTGCTGCTAGCTGGGGTCGCGTCAGAGATATGGTGAGCTTTGTTTTTTCAAATGGGATACTATAGTTTGGTACTTATTTTCTGATAGCGGCTATCGAGACGAATCCAATGATGTGCAACAGTAAAGTCTTTGAAGGTCAACGAAGGTCACAAAGGTGGCACGAAAGTCCATTTACAGAAGGTGTTCGAAGCGATGACCGTTGGTATCAATGCAGTGCTGCAATCTTCTTATCATGGATTGAGTTGTATTCCTTATCACATCGACACTTATCGAAGCACATGCTCTGACAATTCTCTCTCGCCTATCTTCAGGTGTAGTTGGAACGTCTTTACAAACGATGTCTTTTACGAACACCCACAAGAAAAAAATCCAGTAGGGAATTGTCTCAGCAACTCATTTCTAGGCATCAGCGAAAAGTGTGCCGGACAGCCATCGTACTGGTAACACATTCTCCTCCTTGTTCCTAAGGGTGTTTCTTGTTGGAATGTGGTGCACTTCCTACCATTAAGATTTCCTTCCATGAAATAGGGGCCTATAATTCTGTCCTCCAGAATCCCACACCATACATTCACCGACCACGGTTTTTGGTGTGCAACTTACCACAGCTAACATGGATTTTCAGTTGCCCAATAATGCATGTTATCCAAATTAACATTTGCATGGTTCGTGAATGTAGCCTCGTCAGTAAATGGAATCAAATTAATAAATGTACCCTCCCCCTAAATCTGAAGTTGAGCCCATCGACAGAATTCAATTTGACGCATACAGTGTGCACCAGTTAATTCTTGGTGGAGGCTGATACGGTAAGGACGATACTTACGGCGACGCAGAACACGAACAACACTACTCTGGCTCGTGCCAGATTCCCTTGCGATCTGACGCAAACTAACGCAAGGATCTCGGACCACAGTGGCAAGAGTACCAATTTCCGTTTCCTCGTTAGCAACTTTCCTTTGCCGGATGCGTTAAAGATCCAGTTGTTCTCAATTTATCATACACATATTTAAATGTACGACGTGTAGGGTGAGTACGTGTAGGATATCTTTCAGTGTATAAGTCTGTAGATTTCACTGAGTTTCGTTGGCATTCTCCGTAAATGAGAAGCTTATTGACTTGTTCTTCGAAGGAATACATCATTCACATTCGCTTGATTCGACGATACCAGTTTTACCGTTCCTGTTAGTGTTGTATCGCGACACCGTTGAATGGTGTTTACATGGCATTGGCACGTTAGATGGATACGCCGTATTCGGTGAATATTTACTATTTGCACGATATACGAGACAGAATAGTCAGAGCATGTGCTTCGATAAGTGCCAATGTGATAAGGAATACCACTCAATCCATGATAAGAAGATTGCAGCACTGCATTGACACGAATGGTCATCACTTCGAACACCTTCTGCAAATGGTCGTTCATGCCACTTTTGTGACCTTCGTTGACCTTACTGTCACACATCACTGGATTCATCTCGACAGACGCTATCAGACAATAAGAACCAAAATATAGCATCCAACTTAAAAGAACAATGTTGATCATATCTCTGATGCGACCCCACCTATCAACAAAAAACCAACGTCATTATATGGCCCCCGTTGTCCCATACAGCATTTTCCCTCAAACTTTTCAGCTCCCATCACACTTTCGGAGTTATTCTAGGTGGCAATAGTTAGTGACTCACCCTGTAGATGTAGCAATAAGGAACAACTCAGTAGGCAGTACAATTGAAGAGGGATGGGCATCACTAAAAAGGGCAATCACAGAAGTTGGAATGAAAAACATAGGTTCAAAGAAGGTAACTGCTAAGAACCATGGGTAACAGAAGATATACTTCAGTTGATCGATGGAAGGAGGAAGGACAAAAATGTTCATTCAGGGAAATTCAGGAACACAGAAATACAAGTCACTGAAGAATGAAATAAATAGGAAGTGCAGGGAAGCTAAGACGAAATGGATGCATGAAAAATGTGAAGAAATTGAAAAAGAAAGGATTGTCGGAAGGACTGATTCAGCATACAGGAAAGTCAAATCAACCTTCGATGAAACAAAAAGCAAGGATGGTAACATGAAGAGTGCAACGAGAATTCCGCTGTTAAACGCAGAGGAGAGAACGGATAGGTGGAAAGACTACATGGAAAGCCTCTACGAGGGGAAGATTTATCTGATGTGATAGAAGGAGAAACAAGAGTCGATTTCCAAGAGGTAGGGGGTCTAGTATTAGAATTAGAATTTAAAAGAGCTTTGGAAGGCTTAAGAGCAGGTAAGGCAGAAGGGATAGATTACATTCCATCAGAATTTCTAAAATGATTTGAGGAAGTGGCAACAAAACGACTGTTTACGTTGGTGTGTAGAATGTATGTGTCAGGCGACATACCATCTGACTTTCGGAAAAATATCATCCACACAATTCCGAAGACTCCAAGAGCTGACAAGTGCGAGAATTGCAGCACAGTCAGCTTAACACTTCATGCATCCAAGTTGCTGACAAGAATAATATACATAAAAATGGAAAAATATATTGAAGATGCACTATATGACGATCTGTTTGGCTTTAGAAGAGGTAAAGGCACCAGAGAGGCAATTCTGATCTTGCGGTTGATGATGGAAGAAAGACTAAAGAAAAATCAAAACACGTTCCTCGGATTTGTCATCCTTGAAAAAGCGTTCGACAATGTAAAATGGAACAAGATGTTCGAGATTCTGAGAAAAATATGGATAAGCTATAGTGAGAGACGGGTAATATACAATATGTACAAGAGCCAAGAGAGAATAGCAAGAGTGGAAGACCAAGAAAAAAGTGCTTGGATTAAATAGGGTGTAAGACACGGAAGTAGTCTTTCGCCCCTACTGTTCAATCTGTACATCCAAGAATCAATGATGGAAATAAAAGAATGGTTCAGGAGTGGAATTAATATTCAAGGTAAAAGGATATCAGTGATACGATTCACTGATGATATATCTATCCTGAGTAAATGTGAAGAAGAATGATTTGCTGAATGGAATGAACAGTCTAATGAGTACAGAATATGGACTAAGAGTAAATCGAAGAAAGACGAATTTAATGAGAAGTAGCAGAAATGAGACCAGCGAGAAACTTAACATCAGGATTGATGGTCACGAAGTAGATGAAATTAAGGAATTCTGCTACCTAGGCAGTAAAATAACCAATGACGGACGGAACATGTAGGACATCAAAAGCATACTAGAAATGGCGAAAGGATATTGCTGTCCAAGAGAAGTCTACTAGTATCAAACATAGGCCTTAATTTGAGGAAGAAATTTCTGAGAATGTACGTCTCGAGCACAGCATTATATGGTAGTGAAACATGGACCGTGGGAAAACCGTAACAGAAGGGAATAGAAGGATTTGAGATGTGGTGCTATATATGAATGTCGAAAATTTGGTGGACTGATGAGGTAAGGAGTGAGTAGGTTCTACGCAGAATCAGGGAGGAAAGGAATATGTGGAAAACAGTGACAAGAAGAAGGGACAGGATGGTAGGACATCTGTTAAGACATGAGGGAATGACTTCCGTGGTACTAGAGGGAGCTGTAGAGGGAAAAACCGCAGAGGAAGACAGAAATTGGAATACATCCAGCAAATAATTGAGGACGTAGGTTGCAAGTGCTACTGTGAGATGAAGAGGTTGGCACAGCAGAGGAATTCGTTCAAAAATGGTTGAAATGGCTCTGAGCACTATGGGACTCAACATCTTAGGTCATAAGTCCCCTAGAACTTAGGACTACTTAAACCTAACTAACCTAAGGACATCACACACACCCATGCCCGAGGCAGGATTCGAACCTGCGACCGTAGCAGTCCCGCGGTTCCGGACTGCAGCGCTAGAACCGCACGGCCACCGCGGCCGGCGAGGAATTCGTGGCGGGCCACATCGAACCAGTCAGAAGACTGATGACACCCCCCCCCCCCAAAAAAAAAAAATAAATATTTCATATATTATTCAGTTAGTCCTTTCTTGTGTGAATTGTGTAGTAGGGCGAGGAATCAAGATTGCTCGAGAACAAACTGATGCGCAACAAATCTTTGAAACCTGAAGCGAAGAACTTTTGCGCAAGAAGCTCGTTCAACGGACCAAAAAAAAAATTCTATTGTCCGTTATACATATTACGTTTGGATTGTGAAAGAATTACCCAAAGACGGAGAACGTTTCAAGTATATCTGCGATATATTTCGTTATCTGTTGGAATCTGTTTGTGCTTCATTTATTTGATGCATTATATTGCGCTCAGAAATAAGTCTTTCGATGTTCACGCCACTTAACATATTCATATTTTATAGACGTGTATCATTTACATATTGAGCAACTGACCGATGTCATTAAACGCAGCAGGTACTTCATCTTGATTTCTTTTATGATCAGTAATTTATATGTAGATAAAGCAACGTATATTTGTGGATGTATGTGTCCGTTCCCATTTAGTTTTACAACGCCTCGAGTAGTTCCGAGAGAACCTACTAAACTCTTCACTTACTGCCTAGAAGATACTTCTGTGGATCTGAAACGCCTGTATAACGTCTGTCAGACCGAGTGGAAGCATGAAAGGTGTGGGATGCGAAAATAAACTTGGGTTTGCAACATCTGAAGCAGTTTCGACAATGCCTAGCACACACATGACTTACTACCTGGTACAACACTAACATTGGGGAGGAGGGGGAAGGGGGGGAAGGGGAGGGGAAGGGGAACCTCTGTTTCCCGTAAAATATTGGGTTGGAGTGTCAAGCCAGTGACATGAAAAAATAATCGAAATTAATAGATATTTAATGTCAAATGTGTAGATCCGATATTGCTAGGCAGAAAGATGACAGCTTCAATGACTTTCAATTCTAAGTTTAGTCGACTGGGACTTAACAGTACTTTATGGAAATTTCAATAAATTTTTAGCTATTTTTTATGTTCTGAGACGTCGTATTTCATTTTATACCTACACATACATGCATACATACATACACCGATGTGCCAAAACATTATGAGCACAGTCCAGTGCGAGATGAACGCCACCTGGTGGCGTTGCGATCACATGATGCGGTAACGAAAGTGTATAAGCAAAGCAGAGACGAATGGGATCATTCTAATGACGATATGGGCTGCATATTGTGAAGGCTTTTGCCATAGGCGACTTCGACAAAGAGCAAATCGCGGCGACTGGGAACGAGCGTCCTGGAAAAGGTGGAGCTAGTGGATTGTTGACGTGCTACTGTCGTGAGCATCTGCGGCGAAGACACGAGTAGGCGACAAGGGATTGGACATTCAAGTCTCATCGCAGAACGCCGAAGCTGGACGATTGCGCTCTCTATAAAATAGGATAGGCAGCGATCTGTGGCGGGTCTACGCACAAAGTACAATGTTGGTGCGGACACACAGATCTCTGAGCACACTGTTCAACATACAGGGTGTTTCACTAAATGTATTTGCCTCTGTAAGTTACGAAGTAATTGGTGACGTAAATATTTATTGCGGTATGTCACCATAAGAAACGTTACACTGCCTGCGGAGCTATGAACATAGTTTATTGTGTTATCATCCAAAGAGTGTCCGCCGCTCGTGGTCTCGCGGTAGCGTTCTCGCTCCCCGAGCACGGGGTCCCGGGTTCGATTCCCGGCGGGGTCAGGGATTTTCACCTGCCTCGAGATGACTGGGTGTTTGTGTTGTCCTCATCATTTCATCGTCATCCAGGAAAGTGGCGAAATTGGACTGAGCAAAGGTTGGGAAATTGTACGGGCGCTGATAACCACGCAGTTGAGCGCCCCACACACCAAACATCATCATCATCCAAAGAGTTACAGCAAAAAGATACAATTTTTCAAATGGAACAATAGTTGTTTCTATCACTTACTGGAATCAGTAACACCAGCTGTGAATACGTCAGTTTAAATTACATTCCTATCACTTTTAGTTTGGGAGCTACAACGCTTCAGAGTTTCAGGGGCAGATACCACACACGTTGCGCATTACGCAATGCGCCTTCTAAATGAGGTGCGGCCCACTTGTAACGTCGCCGGTGTCACGGAGCGAGAAGATTCCTCAATCCGGTGTTAGACTGCCGACTGTCGCCGCACACGGCCGTACACCCGACAGTTCGAGCCACACAAGCAAACGGGGCGCATTATACCACAGTTACTGACATGGGGTGAAGATGGTATACACGAACAACGAGTACGTAGACATGTTTCCGACGCTCGTCGACTGCTGACACGATGCCACTGAAGCAGCCATGGCGTACGCCGTGAGGTATCCCAGGCTAAGAGCTCCGGCAGCCATTACGTTCTTACTTGCCGAACAACGGCTTCGCAGCTTGGTAATGCGCCGCAGTAACAGACAGAGAACTGCAAGAGGTGAAGAGACGGAGGCGTTTGTTTTAGCTGCAGTACACCACGATTCTCATGTCAGCTTCAGAGCCGTTGCTGCAGTCGCTGGTGTCAGTCTCACATCTGTGTGGGGTACAGTACACAGCCACAGGTTTCACCCGTACCTCCTGTCACTGACCCAGGAGCTGCATGGGAATGATTTCCGTGCGAGAGTTACATTCTGTGAATTGACCATGCGTAATTTCACACTGGAGTCTTTACAAGGTATGTTCTCTGATGAGTCCACGTTCGCAAATTATGGTGCAGTGAATCGCCATAACGTGCACTGCTGGGCCGCAGACAATCCTCGGTGGGTACGACATGTCGACCGTCAACGTAAGTGATCTATTAATGTATGGTGTGGAATCCTGTGGGATGAAATCATCGGTCCACACTACTTCCCAGGTACACTGACAGGTGAGTTATATCGCGCGTTCAGAGTCGACAGTTTGGGTGGTCTCCTTGAACATGTGTGTCTACACACGAGAGTGTATATGTGGATGCAGCACTATGATGGTCACCCAGTCCATTCTGTGCGTGCTGTGCTGTGCTGAGCTCACATCCCCAGATGATCTAAGACAGCGCATCGAGGACACGCATGTTGCTCCGTGACGCCGGCGATGTTAACATCTCGTCCGCAGATCCTTTAGAAGGCGCATTGCATTGTGCATTCAGGAACATGGACACACATTTCAACATCTTATTTAAATCAACTTCCCACCGCCACAACATTCATCACAACATCCATCACCCACCACACAGCCATGTATTATGTACAGCGTGTGGTATCTGCCCCTGAAACTTTGAAGGGTTGTAGCTCCCAAACTAAAAGTGATAGGAATATAATTTAAATTGATGTATAAACAGTTGGTGTTACTGATTCCAGTGCTTGATAGAAACAACTATTAACCATTTAAAAAATTGTATCTTTTTGCTGTAACTCTTTCGATACTAACACAATAAACTATGTTCATAGCTTCTTATGGTGACCTACCGCAATAAGTATTACCGTCGCCCATTACTTCGTAGATTACGGAGGCAAACATATTTAGTGAAAAACCCTATATATTGTTGAAAACGAGGATCTGCAGCAGTCGACCCCTACGTGTGTCATGTTCAACCAGCGACATCGTACATTACGACGGCAGTGGGAAGGGCAATATCCAGTTAATGGAAACGTGCTGCCGGGTTGGATGAACTGCGTTTCTCATTATATCAGGTCTATGGTTGTTTTCGGAAACACCGTCATTCGGTGTTCGAAACATACAACGCGCCACGCACATAGCCCGGTGGGCTCAGCAATTTGCTACGGAGGACATTTACTTGGATTTCCCTGGCAAACTGTGGTAGTAATAGAACGACAGTTGTGACTGCCACCTGCGGACCACCTGCACCGCTTTATGCCTGACGTCTTTCCTGGTGGCGATGGCTTCTTTCTGCAGGTTAACTGTCCATGTCACAAGTAAATAAGCAGAGCAGAGACGAGTGGGGACTCATTCTACAGACTATATGGCCGAAATCGCGCTTACGTGGTTTGAGCAGCATGTCTTGCCCACCAAAGTTGCCTGATTTGCTTGAAAGTTGCCTGATCTGAGCCCGATCGAACACATATGAGACACAATCGGCCACCAATTCCATGCTCACAAACCACTGGCGCGAAATTTATTAGAAGTGTGTGTTCTTTGCGTGGTCACCTGATGCCCCCATATCACCAGAACCCTTCCAAAGATTTTTGATATCCATGTCAAGAGAAATTACTGGTGTATTGCGTTCCACACGTGAACCAAAATGCTGTGAAGTAGGAGGTCATAACATTTTGCCTCATCAAGCTATGTACTGTTTGTATCTAGAGGTTGGAGGAATCAGGAGAAGTTGGAGACTACAATCAACTACCGTAGTTTCTATCATTGGCGTGTGGTGCACATGACATGAAGCCATCACCGTACGCCATAAATGGTACGCCTGATGATTAATAATTTTTGTAAGGACATACCGAGCCCAAGATTCAGAAACTCTCCAGGTGAACAGGTCCAGAGGATCACATGATACTGACCGGGCGCCACGCCATTCTGTGCCATATGACGTCATATGGATGCGGCGTGCATGGACACGGGGATAACACATCGCTCTCCCGCTCGCTGACGACTTTCTGCAACTTGTTATTGAAGGAGCTCCTCAACTGCTCTCAGGAGGTTAAGTGCATCCCTGTTCCAGTCCTGCCACGAAAGGAAAAACACTGACTGTACCAGGAGTTTTATACCTTATTCTCCATACGGCAGCGAAGACACACTGGCCACACAGATACGGAGGATGACGTACAGTTAACAGTGAAGGTTCCAAGTTCTTAGGCTAAATGATGACTCTGTGAAGGTTCCAAGTTCTTAGACTTAATGATGACTCTGTAAGTGGAATTTTCTGATGCGAGGGTAGTGGAAACACTAAATGGAAATCGATCAGTGTTTCATCTTCCTCAGACTCTCGCACTGGATGTCTTGTTTCCAGCGATACCACTCACACGAAAATACTGTGCAGTTTAAACCACCGTCTACTGTCGACTCGCACGGAAAAGTCGGATAGTCCCTGACGTCTATCTCTTAAAGGTGATGGGGGAGAAATACTATAGTTAAGCTGGAACTTGGAATTCACAGTCTCTCTCTCTCTCTCTCTCTCTCTCTCTCTCTCTCTCTCTCTCTCTCTCACACACACACACACACACACACACACACACACACACACACACACACAACTAACTTTTATGCACCCAAAAATTTATTTAGCTTGTTCCTAGAAGGATAATTAAATGCTTGGTGATAAGGAAGTTTTGTATTGTAGTAATATTGTGGTGAATTTCCATGGGATTTAACGTTCTGGATGCACAGTGCACTTATACTTTTCAGAACATGTCAACGTAATATCTTTCGTTTCACATTATAGAAATATGTTACTACTTTTACTGTGTAGTATAAATTTGGTATAACGAACCAATGCCTGAGAATGAGATAGTTGTAATGGAGAAAGTGTAGAGCTGGCGCGTGTGATGCTAAGCGAAATGTGATGCAATTGTAGCGCTTTTAATGGCCACAGTCCATCGAAAAATCGGCTCCGACTTCATGTGGTAGTCTGAATACGCTCGTTTTTTATTTTAAAATGCAGAGTCGCTTCTACTCTTCGTTACTGCTATACCGCTTTATGCATGTAAGAACCACATACCTTTGCTGATACATTAAAAAAAACTGTCATTACTTTCATTTTGGAAGGTAATTTTCGCAGGTAATTTAAAAATGTTCAGTCAATTAAGCGTCTCGTAAAAAATACAGAATTTGCACACTGGCGTCTATTGAAAGGCTTCAAGGTGCTTATAAAAGTCAGAAATGGTATTGCTGACACAACAGAGTCAAAATATGCTTAACAGTGCAGTGCGGCATTATTTCACTGTAATTGACTTTCGAAAATTTATCAACTCTCTTGGCACGTTCCTTTGAGTTCTTGCTCAGAGGACACGTTGAGGACTCTGGTAAAACAACGCTTGTAAGTCTGATGTATGGTCGACGTAGAAAAGTAAGCTCAACCTATCAATATCTTCCACGTAAAAGTTTCACTTAAGGGGAGTAGGACGTCAAACAGGCCGACTTGGAGCAGGAGAGGCACCACAGGACATTTTAATTTCCACTGTCTACACCTTTACAAGTAAATTCATAAAACTTTGTCAGCATGACAAGGAAGGATTCAGAATTCACACTCATAGCAGTGGAAGTTCAAAAACATAACAAAATAATGTTTTTAACATGTGAAACTTCATCATTTTTTCACTTACCATTGGCTGCATTTGTTGTTATAGGTACACTTTTCTTCATAAGTAATAGAGATTCTTCGACGAGTTTTTCGCATCATACAAACCATACTTATTGGTGTATGTTCTCTAGAATTTATTTTATTTATGGAAATATGAATGAGATGTTCCATTTTAAACTTCATGTTTAGAAAAAAACTCAAATTTTATAGTTAATTATCTCATTTTTACCACAGTTTTTAATAGATTTGGAATTTTATAGAGTCTGGCCTTAAGGAGTTTGTGTTTAATAAACAGTGCAAAATTCATCGAAGAATCTCTCTTACTAATGAAGAAAAGTGTAACTATAGCAACAAATGCAGCCAATAGAAAGCGAAAAAATGATGAAATTTCACATGTTAAAAACTTTATTTTCTTATGCTTTTGAACTTACACTGTGCTACGAGTGTGAATCCTGAATTCTTCCTGGTCATGCTGACGAAGTTTCATGAATTTATTTGTAAAAGTATAGACAGTGGAAATTAAAATGTCCTGTGATGCCTCTCCTGCTCCAAGTCGGCCCATTTGATGTCCTATCCCCCCTAATAAAATACATCCAGTCAGTCTGATTCCAGTAATTACTTCCTCCTTAAGTCACTCACTCACATACTAAATAAGAAAGAACGGTTATTATGCAATAAATTATTATTACACTGTAGTTTCCCAAAAACATTTTACATAACTTTACGTAAACGTGGGCTGCAAAAATTTGACTTTATGTGAGGTGAAGAAGGTTCTGAAACAAACTGGTGTATTTTATTTCAATTACAATGGTCCTTCAATTTTTCATTGTCGTTAACAATTCCCGCCGATGTCCATTTCTACACCATACGTGGAGACGCAGGATCTACATCTACATCCACATACATACTCCGCAATCTACCATACGGTGCGTGGCGGAGGGTACCTTGTACCACAACTAGCATCTTCTCTCCCTGTTCCACTCCCAAACAGATCGAGGAAAAACTGCCTATATGCCTTTGTACGAGCCCTAATGTCTCTTATCTTATCTTTGTGGTCTTTCCGCGAAATATAAGTTGGCGGCAGTAAAATTGTACTGCAGTCAACCTCAAATGCTGGTTCTCTAAATTTCCTCAGTAGCGATTCACGAAAACAACGCGTCCTTTCCTCCAGAGACTCCCACCCGAGTTCCTGAAGCATTTCCGTAACACTCGCGTGATGATCAAACCTACCAGTAACAAATCTAGCAGCCCGCCTCTGAATTGCTTCTACGTCCTCCCTCAATCCGACCTGATAGGGATCCCAAACGCTCGAGCAGTACTCAAGAATAGGTCGCACCAGCGTTCTATAAGCGGTCTCCTTTACAGATAAACCACATCTTCGCAAAATTCTACCAATGAACCGAAGACGACCATCCGCCTTCCCCACAGCTGCCATTACATGCTTGTCCCACTTCATATCGCTCTGCATTGTTACGCCCAAATATTTAATCGACGTGACTGTGTCAAGCGCTACACTACTAATGGAGTACTCAAACATTACGGGATTATTTTTCCTATTCATCTGCATTAATTTACATTTATCTATATTTAGAGTTAGCTGCCAGTCCGCAGCTCGTGGCCATGCGGTAGCGTCCTCGCTTCCCACGCCCGGGTTCCCGGGTTCGATTTCCGGCGGGGTCAGGGATTTTCTCTGCCTCGTGATGACTGGGTGTTGTGTGATGTCCTTAGGTTAGTTAGGTTTAAGTAGTTCTAAGTTCTAGGGGACTGACGACCATAGATGTTAAGTCCCATAGCGCTCAGACCCATTTGAACCATTTTTGAGTTAGCTGCCATTCTTTACACCAATCACAAATCCTGTCCAAGTCATCTTGTATCCTCCTACAGTCACTCAACGACACCTTCCCGTACACCACAGCATCATCAGCAAACAGCCGCACATTGCTATCCACCCTATCCAAAAGGTCATTTATGTAGATAAAAAACAACAGCGGACCTGTAAGGTGTCAGGCAAATCCAACACCTCCCATGAAAACCCTGACATGATAAGCAAATCCAGTAGTATGTCACATAGCTCCGAATAAATCGTGACATTAAATTAACCAAAGTAATACGAGTAACGAGTGAGCAAATGGAATACCACAGACTAACACAAGAATGCCTAAATGCATGTCATACCTTCCCACCGTGAGACAGACGCAGTTCCGAGGGGAGAAACGAGAACAGAAACAGAGAGGAGAACCGTGTTAAGCTGGAAGGCCCTACGGTAAGGGACGGACACCCACGTCGCCAGCTAACCGCTAGGACCACCACCCAGCCCATGTTAAAAGCTACAGCCCTCCAGAAGAGCAGTATAGATCTTACGATAACACTAAAAGGGCCACACCAGCTGCATGTTTTAGCGTGAGACTTTTTTGCGTCTCTGTTACGTTGCAAACTTTAAAAACATTGCACCACCACAAAAAGTATAACGTTTCTCATTGGATAGACAGAATTTTTGTAAGCGGAGCTTAAGGTTAACATTGAGACCCTGATTGGTCAGGTGAAAACACAGCCAGATAGTTTTTTTAAGCCAACTTCGGTAAATTGTAGTAAGGAGAAGTTAGGAGAGGAGTTGCTTCCGAGACGGCGAGGTGAGCAGAGCTGTGCTGTCCGCCACCCCCTGACGAACACCGACAAGGTAATGAACGCACACGATGCCGCATAACAGCGCATAAAGCTTCACTCAGAACTGCAGAAGTCTCATCTGTTACACCTCCTTTTTGCGTAATACTAGTGTCGATCGTCAATTAAAGCTCATGGTGTTCACATTTGCCACTTGAAGTAAAAAATCTGAAACGCGATGATTTTTCTGTTATATAGTTATTGAGAAGCCGCATCAGCCACTGTAATTTACGACAAGTTAGATAAGTAATTAAAGATAACTGAGGGTCACTGGAGACCATTTTGATAGTTTTCTCTTTTGTGAAACTTAATTTAAGCCTAGATTATAGATGTGATATGGCATAGGTCATCCTTCGATCCATTGTAGAACTTGGAAACCCATTCAGGGCATATTCGTTCACATTTTTGTTGAATGCAGTTGGTTTTTACCATCCAGTATTAAAACATTTCCTTTTATCAATAGTGCAATTTATAAACAATGTTTTGTGAGTAGAATAAAATTTTCCAATGGTAAACTTAACTGCTTTTTCGACGTTATTTTACCAGCTTATTAAAAATAGGAAAGCCTTGAACCCCTTCCACCAAATTTAGTTAGTATTAAGATTCTTTTACAGGGAGTGCAGTGGAGCTGACGCTGAAATCATTAAGTATTTGGTTATGTCATCGCTAGTCTCACAGAACTCTTCTGAACTCTACATGTCATGTGTGGTCTGACGTCTCCCTACCAGCAACAGGTCCCAGGTTCAAACTAGTCAATTCCCTAAAAAACACACTCAGAGCGTCGTTACGCGAAAGTGGTAGGGAGACACGATATAGAACAACAGACACCACGCAGAATGTTAGAGACCTACCACACTTCCCTGGGGCACTCCAGATGATACCCTCACCAGGATCAATCGTATGCACGCGTTTTCGTACACATGCACACACAGATACAACCACACACGTACACGTACACGTTGTGCTTGGCAAGAATAACGAAAAATGGAAAACGAAACTGGAAGAGAAGCCAAATAGTGCTCCCATATGTTAATGCTTGGGCAACAGTTCCATTATGAAATGACGATGTGACTTTTTAAGGAGCAGCGTCCCTTCTTCTTATTTGGACGAAACGAAAGTAAACGCGTCGGGCGCCGCGGGCACCGGGGCGCGCCGTCTGTTTGCCCGGGTTAAAACAGTTTTTACAGACGGTGTAGCGCTGGCCGTGTTTGCAGAGCGGGAGAGCCTAGGCGTCGCTGGGTCGGCGCCCTCTCAGGGTGTACAGGTATACCAGGCAGCAGGACCCACCTGCCGACCAGCGTATGCCGCTGCCTTGACTCCCTCCTGTCTCCAGTGCCCGGGACTTACAGACTTAAGGCAATCCCATACTGAGGGAATGGGCATAAGGAGCAGACGCTCGAATGCTATATCGTCGATCTAAGTGTGTATCTGTGCATAGCTATCTTCACACAGGCCGGAGTCTTCGGTGTGACAAAATCGCGCAGCTGTCAAACAGACGACTGGTTCTTCAGAACGGACGGATTGTTGCACATTAAAAACAACACTGTTCTAAGAATGAGATTTTCACTCTGCAGCGGAGTGCGCGCTGATATGAAACTCCCTGGCAGATTAAAACTGTGTGCTGGACCGAGACTCGAACTCGGGACCTTTGCCTTTCGCGGGCAAGTGCTCTACCAACTGAGCTACCCAAGCACGACTCACGCCCCGTCCTCACAGCTCTGCTTCCGCCAGTACCTCGTCTCCTACCTTCCAAACTTTACAGAAGCTCTCCTGCGAACCATGTAAGACTAGCACTCCTGAAAGAAAGGATATTGCGGAGACATGGCTTAGCCACAACGTAGGGGATGCTTCGACAATGAGATTTTCCCTCTGCAGCGGAGTGTGCGCTGTGAGGACGGGGTGTGAGTGGTGCTTGGGTAGCTCAATTGGTAGAGCACTTGCCCGCGAAAGGCAAAGGTCCCGAGTTCGAGTCTCGGTCCGGCACACAGTTTTAATCCGCCACGAAGTTTCATATCAGCGCACACTCCGCTGCAGAGTGAAAATCTCATTCTGGAAACATCCCCCAGGCTGTGGCTAAGCCATGTCTCCGCAATATCCTTTCTTTCAGGAGTGCTAGTTCTGCAAGGTTTGTAGGAGAGCTTCTGTAAAGTTTGGAAGGTAGGAGACGAGGTACTGGCAGAAGTAAAGCTGTGAGTACCGGGCGTGAGTCGTGCTTCGGTACCTCAGTTGGTAGAGCACTTGCCCGCAAAAGGCAAAGTTCCCGAGTTCGAGTCTCGGTCCGGCACACAGTTTTAAACCGCCACGAAGTTTCATATCAGCGCACACTCCGCTGCAGAGTGAAAATCTCATTCTGGAAACATCCCCTTGGCTGTGTTAAGCCATGTTTCCGCAGTATCCTTTCTTTCAGGAGTGCTAGTCTTGCATTGTTCGCAGGAGAGCTTCTGTAAAGTTTGGAAGGTAGGAGACGAGATACTGGCGGAAGCAGAGCTGTGAGGACGGGGCGTGAGTGGTGCTTGGGTAGCTCAGTTGGTAGAGCACTTGCCCGCGAAAGGCAAAGCTCCCGAGTTCGAGTCTCGGTCCGGCACACAATCTTCCAGGAAGTTTCAAGACTGTTTTAGTAAGTAACTCTATGATTATAGCATGTACACTAGAACTAATCACTTATATTCTCTGTGGTGTCACCGTCAGGCACCACACTTGCTAGGTTGTAGGCTTCAAATCGGCCGCGGTCCGTCAGTACACATCGGACCCGCGAGTCGTCACTGTCGACGCTAGCAGACCGAGCGCCGCCACTCGGCTGGTCTTACGAGACAAGCTTGCGCACTGGCCAGTTCTACAGCCGACTTTAATAGGAATGGTTCATTCGTTATAGCTTCAGACATCTCATTTGCAGAGACGATACTTAGCATAGCCTTCAGCTAAGTCAGTAGCTACGACCTAGCCAGACAACAAATACAGTTTATGCATTGACAGCTGATCTGTATGTGTGAAGCAATCAGAATTGTAAAGAAATATTCGCAGTTCAGTCTATAACTGCACTTGTAAATTATTGTACAAAGTCAAGATCGACGTTCACCGCTGATGCTGAATTAAAGCTAAGTATTTAACTGTATTCCTGTCTACTAACTTTCTAATCACCTAAGATGTTCCAGATACATCCCTTCAAGTATAGTTCATTGATCCTCAAGTCAGCCTACGTGATCAACGCGTGCAGTTAATGGCCAACCTTGTGATCAGACTAAGACTCAAATTGCGCTACTCAGTCATAACATTCTCCGTATTTAAATAGCCACAAATGCAATTTTAGCATGTGTCGTAAAATGTAATACATGAAAACAGAAAATGGTACAGAAGTCAATTACATGGTAAGACGTGTGGTATGCACAATAATTAGCGCAATTCTACAATTAACAGAAGTGTGCACGAACATATCACTATTATTCTTTCCATTTCAATGTCCAAGAGTCGAACTTTAACGTAGAGAAAACTTATTATATACACGAAGTCATAATACAGTGCATCTGTATAGGACAGCTTGATCAATATGTACTTACAAGTTAAAAACACATTTCCCACGCCAATAATTGTAAAAACTGACAGTAACTTGCTATTATGTTATCATCGTTTCCTGTAGGCTTTTGTCCTGCTGCAACACGGGGTTGGCCTTGTTACTACAGATTTGGCGGTGTTAGTTGCAGAGGTTGGCCGGATGCCCTTCATGTCGCCACCCCATACAAACCCCCCCCCCCCCTCCCCAGATGTCTGCGTCGAGTGTAAGCCATGGAATAGTGCGAAATTTTTTCAAATGTCTGCGAGTCCTGTAACTGAGGCGGAATGTGGGGACCAGTCCAGTATTCACCTAGTGGGATGTGGAAAACCGCCTAAAAACCACATCCAGGGTGCCTGGCATACCGGCCCTTGTCGTTAATCCGCCGGGCGGATTCGATCCGCGGCCGGTGCGCCTACCCGAGTCCAGGAAGTAGCGCATCAGCGCTCTCGACTACCCTGGCAGGTAGTAACTTGCTGCTGTGTATTAAATTAAATGTGCATCAAATGGTTTGTAACGTTATTACACAACTGTTAAATTCATTAGAATTTCAGGCAAAGTTTCATCTGTGTTTTCTAGTGGAAGGGGTAACATTCCTATTTTGATGATAAAAAGCAGTATACAGACAGTATTTTGACAGACTTCCTGGTGTCTGAAAATCCATTTTGACAGATTTCATTGTGTCTGAAAATCTATTTGCAATTACTGAAAACGAAGGCTCACAAATTAGGGAATGCAAGGAAAAGGTGCCGCGTGGATACAACTTCCCTTCATGTAACTCCTTTGGAAACTTTGTGGTAGGGAAAATTTCGTGCAGTATAGTTTGACATTAGTATAACCTCTACTGTTTCCTTATAGCACACTTTCAAAATCAGGAGACCCAATTGGCAAAAACTAGAATCAGATAGGTAAAAGCAAAACATGAATTTACTTGTGTACAGAATTGCACCACAAATAAAACATCGTCACTATGTTACTAAATTTTTATTCTTCTTGAAATACATTAAGCTTCCTTGAATTTTTATTCGCTGCTTTTTTGGCTGTATGATATCATTTTTTTGTTTGGTGTAATCATTACACTGTAGGTTTACAGTAACAAAAGTAGCGTATCTCACAGCAACCGATGTGAAAGACACAGTGTACGCAGAAATGTATCAGTTGAGTATGCTGTCTTCACAGCGTTGCCACTTCTCGTGACTCCGAGTTGTGTAAAGTTGGCTGCGATTTGTGTCGCGTGGAAGGCTGTGTGTGATGAACGCTTGTACAGTGAGGTGTTGTTACAGGTGAATGGAAGGGAGGGGGTGGAACCCCGTGCCGGCACACAGTCTACTGCCCTCAATCAGCACTAAGGGCGCCCCGAGCTTCACGTCACCATTAGACGGACGGATTACCATCAACTCGATCACAAGCCCTCACTCCAGTAGACACTGCGGAGAGGTATGGAATTTAATCCAGGGAATTGGCGCAAAGACTGGTGATCAGGAACTTTACGTCGCTACCTGTCCTCCCCTTATCGACCAAATACTGACAGTGAAAATGTTCCACCACTAGGATTCCAGCTGGCTTACCTCCGTGTCGAGTGCCACCGCACGATCAGTAATCACGGCTATAGAGGCGCGTCTTTTGACTAGTGACAGAAATCGTTGGTTTTTTGACACAACCACAACAGCAAAAACAACATCCCTAATGCTGTCGTGTTTACCGAACGATCCTGCAACGAAATGTGCAATAGGACCTTTTCTGCCTCTTCCTCCGTTAATCTTCCTTAATAAGGACCCCAGACTGATGAACCAACTCAAGAACAGGTAATAAAATTCTCGTAGTTCCCAATATATATTAGTGACTCACTAGTGTTATAAAACTCGTAAAGAGCTAATATTTGAACCTTAAAGAATAAATGTCTACGGTTGGGTTCACTTTCGTGAATTACTCCACAATATAACGAATAAGTGTACTTAAAGCAGTCGTACAGCGAATAGCAGGAGTTGGTAAAGAGCAGAGCATTCAGATGAGTTTTTAATCGTCTACTTTTTGTCATTGCCAGCTTTCACCGAGCGAAGTGGCGCAGTCGTTAGCAAACTGGACTCGCATTCGCGAGGACGACGGTTCAAACCTTCATCCGGCCACCCTGATTTAGGTTTTCCGTGATTTCCCTAAATCGCTTCAGGCAAATGCCGGGATGGTTCCTCTGAAAGTGGACGGCCGACTTCCTTCCCCGCCCTTACCTAACCCGATGAGACCAATGACGTCTCTTTCTAGTTCCCTCCCCAAGTCAACCAAACAACGAGCTTTCAGTACTTGTCCAGCCTATTGAAAATCTGTGTTTTAGAGCGATGCACTCTTTCTGAAGGCAGCAGAGGATCAAGTAGGTAAAAAGACGAGGGCTAGTAGAAATCCTTGGGTAACAGAAGATTGATGAAAGTAGAAAATATAAAAATGTAGTAAATGAAGCAGGCAAAAAGGAATACAAACGTCTCAAAAATGAGATCGACAGGAAGTGGAAAATGGCTAAGCAGGGACGGCTAGAGGACAAATGTAAGGATGTAGAGGCTTATCTCACTAGGGGCAAGAAAGATGCTGCCTACAGGAAAATTAAAGAAACCTTTGGAGAAAAGAGAACCACTTGTATGAATATCAAGAGCTCAGATGGAAACCCAGTTCTAAGCAAAGAAGAGAAAGCAGAAAGGTGGAAGGAGTATACAGAGGGTCTATACAAGGGCGATGTACTTGAGGACAATATTATGTAAATGGAAGAGAATGTAGATGAAATGGGAGATACGATACTGCGTGAAGAGCTTGACAGAGCACTGAAAGACCTGAGCCGAAACAAGGCCCCGGGAGTAGACAACATTTCATTAGAACTATTGACGGCCTTGGGAGAGCCAGTCCTGACAAAACTCTACCATCTGGTGAGCAAGATGTATGAGACAGCCGAAATACCTTCAGACTTCAAGAAGAATATAATAATTCGAATCCCAAAGAAAGCAGGTGTTGACAGATGTGAAAATTGTAAGTAGGCTGTTTATGTTTTTCTTTATGTAAGTAGGCTGTTTAGGTTCTTATATTGGTAACGCCGCCGCCACGTAGCGCTCTCTGTATGAAAATCACTGGCTGTGCTGTGTGCAGTCTGTGGCTAGTTTGCATTGTTGTCTGCCATTGTAGGGCAGCGGCAGCTGGATGTGAACAGCGCGTAGCGTTGCGCAGTTGGAGGTGAGCCGCCAGCAGTGGTGGATGTGGGGAGAGAGATGGCGGAGTTTTGAGGTTTGTAATACTGGATATCATATATTATGACTATTAAGGTAAATACATTGTTTGTTCTCTATTAATATCTTTCATTTGCTAACTATCCCTATCAGTAGTTAGTGCCTTCAGTAGTTTGAATCTTTTATTTAGCTGGCAGTAGTGGCGCTCGCTGTATTGCAGTAGTTCGAGTAACGAAGATTTTTGTGAGGTAAGTGATTTGTGAAGGGTATAGCTAAATGTTAGTCGGGGCCATTCTTTTGTAGGGATTTCTGAAAGTCAGATTGCGTTGCGCTAAAAATATTGTGTGTCAGTTTAAGCACAGTCATGTATAAATTGTTGTAAGGGGACGTTTCATATGTCGACCCTTAGCCGAGGATACTTCACTGGAATCTTCTGATATTTTCTTCTAGTTTGAGTAATTAGTGTAGCTTTTGTTTATTGCTAGCACGTAATTGTAGAGAGAATTTCCTTTGTAGTTGCAGCCTTTCATTGTTGTACAGTAAAACAGTTGTGGCATGCATGTAGATTTGCACCAAGTATTTCGCAGCTACGCTTGCAATTAACTAGATATTATTTTCAGTGCTATGTTAATGTGTTCCCCTATTTTTGCTCTTCAAATTGTGTTTTTCTGTGTTGTCGTGTGAAATATTGTGACAATAATGGCGTGTGAAAAACGTAACACTAGGCTCCAAAGTAAACTGAGAAATGACAGTGAAGACGAAAGCAGTGTGTTAACGCCACCATGTAATGAATTAACTAATATTCAAAGTAGTAATTTGGTAACTGTGCATAGGGAAATGGAGTGGGCGTCAAATAATGGTGTAGACAGTGAAACAGGTAGTAAACAGGGAAGCATTATCGATCGATCGGTCGGCAACAGCTCGCCTCAGGAATTGGGAATGACAGAACACAACATTGCAAATACTGTAGACTCAGCTTTTGGGTTCTCACCGTTTTCTCAAATAAGTCAAGACACATTTTCTGCTTGTCAAACTGTGAATGTTGCTGGTACAAATGCACTGCCGAAAAGCGTAGAGGAACAGATTCCAGACACTAATGCATTGTTATTACAATTAATGAAACAAATGGGACAAAATCTTCAAAAGTTAGACACAATGGAACAACACCAGAGACTAACACAGCAACAGTTAGACGCAATGGAACAAAAGCTTCAAAAGTTAGACTCAGTGGAACATAAGGTTGAACAAACACGTGAAGATTTAACTACTGAGTTACATAACATTGAATCGAAATGTCAGAAAGTCTGTAATGACGTAAAAACACAAATTTGTGACCATTTCCAACCTAGTTTTTCGCATCATGAAAATGCATTACAGAATCATGAAGCAGCCATAAAAGAACTGCAAACTATTGTTCATGAAAATCATGAGACCTTGCAAGCTAAAATTGACTCAGTTGCATCTACCGATTTGGTTACGCAACTTGCAAAAACTCAGGAAAACTTAAAGGACACAGTAGATACTCAGAAAATTGGTTCAGAAAGACACAAGGAGGAAATTAGTTCATTATCAGAGAAAGTAGTTGAACTTTCGGATCAGCTAAATAATTTATCTACGAAGGTAGATGATAATCTGAATGACACAAAACCGGTAGTCTTTAATGACACAGAAGAGTGCGAACAAATTAGAAAATTCAAACAAAATCTAAATCAAATCAATACACAGTACAAAAGAGAAATCCGGGAAGTACAAGATCAGCTGACACAGGTAATACAAGAATTACGTATTTCAGAGGACACTCGCGCCCCAATATGGGAAGAGGGACATAGAAATACGGAACAGCCACAAAATAATAACACAGGGCATTTCGGAAGTTATGAAATAAATTGGCAATGTGCACCGAATTTTGAGATGGAACCGCCGACACGACGTAACAATGACCGACATGCTACTCGCCGACACGATGATTTTGACTATAAGCTGTTCATTACTACACATAAATTCAAAACATTTAAGAATTCTGCCAACGACATTCATCCACAAGCGTGGCTCCATCAATTCTCTCATTGATTTCCTCCCAACTGGTCATTGGAGCACAGGTTAGAATTTATGTGTGGCTACTTGGAGAATTAACCAGCTGTAAGAATGCGATCAGTCCTTCACGATTGTCACAGTGAAGGACAATTTTACCATGCGTTCCTCTCAGCATATTGGTCACAAGCTACACAAGACCGAGTAAAACATAGCATCATGATGATGAAACACTTTGAACAATCAGAATTTTCCAGTCTTGTGAAATATTTTGAAGACATGTTGCACAAGAATCAGTACCTGTCAAACCCATACAGCCCCTCAGAACTCATCCGCATTTGCTTAATTAAATTACCTGAACATTTACGGCATATTATTTTGGCAGGATGTTGCAAAGACGACATTGAAGCTTTTCAGGGACTCTTACAGGAATTAGAAATTGACACAGACAGTCGCGGGATGCGAAAACAGGAAAACAATCACTACAGGTCACATGCGTCACAATTCCGTGACGACAGAAACAATAAATGGCCACGACAAGCCTATTCTTACAACGTAAATCGTGACCAAAACAGACACCACCCGTATGACAACCACTGGCAGAGTAATAGTTACAGAGAAAGATCGCATTTCCGTAGTAATGAATATGACAGAGACAATCATAGAAACAGACAATTTGGCAACCAGAACTATTATTATCACGGGAGACAGAATAACTTCAGACGCAACGGTCCAGCGCGCAGTTACGATTCAGGGAGAAATTCTCCACCACGTGACCGACAACAAAGAAACTATGGAATCTACCGACATGACGACAGACGATACGATCGTAACGACAGACCTGAATTGCATCAGAACTGGCGGGATTCAAACAGAGCAGAGCACTCTCGACAACGTGAATTTGTGGAAGTTAGGTCTCCTAATCCCAATAACGACGCACGCCAACTAAGAGCCAATAGGCAATGACTCACACCGCTGGCAGCCACAAAACGTACTTATGAAACTGATGACGCAGCTGCCGTAGCTAGTAATTACGTAAAAATGGAAGACATTAGGGACATCTTACTCCAGGAACACGACGTAAAACATAACAACATTGCATATCCTGTGATTCACATTACTGTAAATGACGTAAAATTTACGGCAATACTTGACTCTGGCAGTCCGATTTCAGTAATTAGTGAAACAGCTTTTAGCAAATGCAACAAATCGAACGATTGCCCCACACTTCCGTTACGTAAGATTAAATTACAAGGTGCAATCTTTGGAAAAAGTGTAGATGTACGCCAACAAACCAATTTAGAATTCTTTTGCCAAAGCCACAGCTTCTATATGAACTTTCTTATTGTTCCATTATTGTCGACGGAAATTATACTGGGAGTAGATGTTTTGAATGAATACAAAGCAATCTTAAGCTTTCACGATGCTGAAATAAGTTTAGAGAAAGAAGGTAAGTCAATAGCTTTGAAATTTGAAGACTGGCTCTCAAACCAAGATGAGGAAATTAATCGGCTTTACCTTCTGTTAGACAACAGTTCGGAATTTTCTACGGAACTAGACACTAACAATCACTCTGCAAGTACTGACAGGGATGATATCGACGGCATATTTGAAACTAATGAGTTAATTCAGAATAAAATTCAAACAATTGAGAATTGTAATGACACTGATAGGCAGGACCTTTTTGAGATTTTACAAGCACATTCCACAGTTTTTACTCACAAAACAGGAACAATCAAGGGATTTCAATACCAATTTCGTGTTCGTGAGCATACTAAATTTTGTGTTACACCATACGTAATTCCAGCACATTATAGGGACCGTGTTAGAACAGAAATACAATCTATGTTTGACGAGGGCATTATTGAGCCTGCAGTAAGCTCATACAACAATCCGTTACATGTTGTTGAGAAGAAAAATGGATCGATCAGGCTTGTCTTAGATTCGAGACAAATCAATACTATCATTATTCCTGAAACAGACAGGCCGCAGACGATGGAAGAACTTCTTCAAAATTTTAATGGTGTAAAAGTGTTGTCTTCCATTGATCTCAGATCCAGCTTTTATCAGATCGAACTTCATCCAGAATTTAGAAAATACACAGCTTTCCTTTGTTTCGGCGTTTGTTATCAGTTTTGGAAACTTCCTTTTGGTTTGAACATTTCTTCGGCAGCATTCATTCGCGGGCTAAATTCCATATTACCTGAGTTCTTAAAACGTCACATCACCTTATATGTGGACGATATTCTGATAGCAGAAGCTTCATGGGAACATCACAATCGCATCCTCAACAGTTTGTTAAGTATTTTTGCAGAATCTGGAATTACAGTTAACTTGGAAAAGTCTGAATTCGGTAGGTCAAAGGTGAGGTTTTTGGGACATATTATTTCTTCTGAAGGCATTCAGCCGGATCCTGAAAAGTTAGAAGCAATCAGAGCCATTCCAGTTCCATCCACAAAAAAACAAGTCCGCAGTTTTCTAGGTCTCGTAAATTTTTACCGTCGTTTTCTGAATATGCAAATTCTTGTTACACTAAAACTTTGTTCTCTCACTGGAAAAAAATACTATTTGGAACTGGGACGAACAAGCACAGTTGGAATTCAATTCTTTGGAAGAGTCGCTACTTAATGTGCCAATACTAGCTCATCCAGATCTGTCACAAGATTTCTGCCTTAGCACGGATTCTTCTAAAGTCGGTCTTGGTGCCCATTTATTTCAAGAAAGCATAGAAAATGACACTACCATTCAGAAAACCATTGCTTTTGCTAGCCGAGTGCTAACAAAATCTGAAAAAAATTATTCCGTTACTGAATTAGAAGCTTTAGCGATCGTTTGGGCATTTAACAAATTCCGTTTCTTTCTTTCTGGTAAGCACGTAAAAGTATACAGTGATCTTCGTGCATTACAATTTCTTATGTCTTCAAAATTAAATCATGACAGGTTAAAACGTTGGGCATTGTTTCTGCAAGAATTCCGCTTCACAATAGTCTACATTCCCGGCAAGGAGAACATTGTTGCGGACGCGCTGTCACGCGCACCGGCTGGGCTTGAGAAAAGTAACACAGAAGGCAACCTTGAGAAAAATTTCAGTGTTCTTTACATTCAGAAAGTCGCCTTTGAAAACTTCATCACCACATCTTTAAAGGACATTGCTCATGAACAAGATAAAGTCCGATTTGGAAAGACATCAAAAGTAAATGGCATGAAAAGACACACACTCAGATTCGGCATTATTACCTGATTAGAAACAACATACTGTTCAAACGCTGCACTGTTGATGACAAGCTATGGGCACTTTGCATTCCAGACGATTGTGTTAATAAGCTTATTTGGTACATTCATTTCAGCTACGCACATTGTGGCCCACGAAAATGTTATCATATTCTTCGAACGACTTGTTATTTTAACAATATGGAAAAGAGAATTCGAAGAGTCTTGTCTATTTGTAAACTTTGTCAAAAGGCGAAACCATCTACTATCTCACATCGTGCTCCGTTGTTTCCTATTATTCCTTCTAAATTAAAAGAATTTGCTGCTGTTGATCTCTTGGGACCCCTTGTCAGAACATCGAATGGATTTTCGTACGTTCTAGTCGCTGTTGAACTAACTTCAAAATTTGTTTCTTTCACTCCGTTACGTAAAGCCACTGGACGGTCTGTATCCAACGCCTTTGTTAAAAATTTCTTACGTGAAGTAGGCCACGTTGCTAAAGTCATTTCAGATAACGGACCGCAATTCAGATCTGCTGTTTGGCCACGCATGCTTCGGAATTATAAAATCAAACCTGTTTTTATTTCATTGTACTCACCACATTGTAACCCGTCTGAACGGATTATGAAAGAAATCAATAAGCTTTGCAGACTTTATTGTCACAGAAAGCATCAGCATTGGGACAGATATTTACACTTATTTCAAAACGTGCTGAATGAAATGCCTCATGACTCCACTGCTTTACCACCTACTCTTGTACTGAAGAATGTAGAACCACCGAACAGAATCAGAGAGCTTGTACCTTTCCCGAATACACGTAAACTTCGACACAAAGACATAATTGATTTGGCTCTTAAAAATATAAAATCTGCAGCAGACAAAAGGAGAAAACTACACGGTAAAGCAAATGCAAAGAAATTATGTTTTGGTCAGAAAGTTCTCATTAAAGCTCATTCATTGTCACATAAGAAGAAACACTTGAGTCACAAATTCTTTCTAGTTTACAATGGACCTTACAGAATCCGACGTATACCACATGATAATTGCGTTGAAGTTGAAACTCTGCGTACTAGGGAGAGTAAAGGTTTACACCACATTTCACATGTAAAACCGTTTATTGAGAGATAATCTGCTTTTTAACTTAGTCTTTGCCATAAAACTTTTCACTGCACGTTACTAGTACTCTTTGTCACACAAACTGTTAACATGCAACTATGTTTTAAAGCTAACTAACTATCCAGTCAAGAACCTAGGGAACTTAGACAGTAATTACCACTGCATTGTTATAGTGAACAGACGACACAGTGTTGTTATTTGTACATTCTTCCTTGTTAGTTGCACGATTATGTAACGACTATAAGGCTCACATACTTAGAACATTTACCAGTACTGCTAATGAGATTTTAATGCAACATTTTGGTTTACTTGAAAATACATTCTGGATTTAAAGTACTTTCTGAGAGATACCAGATGACACAGTGGTTAGTTTATGTGACAGCTACACGATTATATCACGACGTTACTAATGAGTGACAATTTACAATGTTGCTTTAGCGGTGTATCTGTTTTATATCTGCACAGTTTTCTGAATTCTTCTGTAAAGTAAAACATGTTTTAGTAGTAACTTTTGTGGTATAGCTACAATGAGACTGCCTTTTCAGTAGCACAACAATACATTACAGTACAGTACTTTCTTCATCACGGCAATAAGCGTAATAACTAAGATATCTATACGCAAAGCATTTCACTTTTGTTTATCATGAGGTCAGTACATTGATTTCTCCAGAACTTAGCTTTCGGAGGACGATAACTACGAGACTTCCACAGAGATTATCTTACAACATGACGCACAGTTTAGCGCTACAGGACACGCATTTTAGTGATTAATTTTGTACTTAAAACATTTATTTTTAAAGATTTTTGAATTACAAAGAAAGTTTTCCGTTATACATTTCATTCCATTGCTGTAATCTGTAACACCTGAGGGTATAATTACATTAATCCTCAGGGGGGTACACACTTACTTTGTGTACCATGTGTTTGGCAAGCACAAGGAGCCCTAGCTAATATGGTATTTGCTTACACAACTTTACACATCGGTACCATATTTCTCTAACACATAAATTACACAGCTATCTGATCATTTAACTGAGAGATAAACTTTTTTTCACATCAGTGACACATGTTTACACAATTACACAGTTGCATAACTTCACACTTATGAAACTGTATTTTGTCTGTACTTTGTGAACTCTTCATATTTTTTCAGAACCATTGTGATACTATGAGGGCTTTGAATGATGTATTTGGTATGAGATCATGATTTTTAAAGTATGTTCAAGGTAGATGACACTATTGAAATGAGCAGAGAATTTTCTTTAGGTTTTGAAATTATTGGAGGAAGCTACGACGATTTTGAGATTTGACTGAGGTGTTATGATGTTATTATTACGACGACGATGTGTATTGTGCTGTTGAGGAATGTTTATTATACTACGTATTTATTATGATGAAATACTGAAGAAGTATCGACGAATATGTATATGTGTAGTAAGGTAAGGAATAAGGAGTAGTGGTTAGGGACTCTGGTTTGTGAATAAGTTTGTTGGAAACCAAGAATCGTACTTAAGAGTTATGAAATGTATGTAAATGCGTGAATGTATCACAATGCCGACGAAAATTTTTTGGACACTGTTATATCAATAGGATTTTGTTTCTACAGATTTGTAACGCAAATTCTTGACCTGTGAAATATTTTTATATGAGACTGTCACTGTAGCGGAAACTGCTGTCGTAAATATTTCAGTAAGAACGTTAAGTGACCACCTGCACGTAATGCGTCGTGGGCACCCAGCTGTGTCAGACTCGGGGAGAACAAGTCATTAGTGAGTGTCCTTTCCAGAGGCACAGGTAAAAAAAAAAGGGAGGTCATTATCCTTGCTGTTGACATTCCTTTGTAGAAAGCATCGTAAATACGACACCCTCAAACTTGAAAACATGATAACACTGTGGAGCTCTTAATTTATGATATTTACTGCAATGCCTAATGAAATGACGAGAAATATTTCTATGTCTATACACCTGATTATGACTACTGTCTTGCTAGTTGAGAAAAATGCCATATGGCTTGCTTTATGTATTTATTTACTCGTTTTGTTTAATATCAAGTTTCTAGCTGCAGCAGCATTGGTTAAAATAAAATTTAATAGATGTACTAATATAAATATTTTATGCCTACAGATCCAGTAAATAATTTTATGATCTATTCAAAAAAACGAAGGAGCATAAAAAGACGTTTCCCTTCACAGGAATTGCATACGGAATTTTCTTTTCAACTACTTGGTAATTTTTTTGGTATAGTAAGTTTTTGTGATGCATTACTCTAGTGTTAAGATGTGACATAGGTATTAAACATGGCCATTTTTACTGTAATATTTTTTCTGCTTGAGCTATGTCATGTTTAGAAATATATATATATATATATATATATATTTGCTGCTGCTGTTTGCCAGGCATAGTGTTACTAAATTTCACTTTGTATTACTCTGTTAAGCTAGTTTTACTACTGATTTATTTTTCTTGTTTGCTGCACAGTGCCTTATATTAGTTGTAGTCCTGCAATTGCTTTGCCTATTTAAATTTTTTGTCATTGATGTTTGTGTTAGTTGTTTTATGCTGCTGCATTGCCTTGTCCCTTAGTTTAGCATCTGAGCTCAGTAGATTTAAGTTAGCTTAAGAAGGGGTAGACTATATAAGAGAATGAGTTGTGATGGATTTGAAGAAATGCACTGAGAGGTTATACGAGAAAAATACAGAAAGCATGTTTGGATAGGATTTTTTGGTGGAAGCAAAGGTTGAAATAAGACGAACGATCTATGGAATGAAGTTTTGGGTTGGACTGCAGTACCAAATGTTACACTGAAAACGTACCCTGTCCTTTCCTTTTGTGTTATCCCACTATGTGTTTGTGTACCCTTGTGTATTTGTTTTCTTCCTGTCTCTGTGTAGTTTCATAGAATTTTTTCTTCTTTTAATATTAAGCTACATTCACTATGATAAGGAATACTGTTCTCCTCCAATGTAATTGGCATTAATAATATGTTATTTACCTTGTAAATATGCTTAGACATTATTTATTCTGTTTTGTTTTAATGCTCATGTGTGAAGTTGATGTTTCAATAATTATTCTGATCTTTTATGTATTTACTCATGTCATAATTCCTGTAACACTGATGTATATGTTTATTTCTATTCTGTTGTAAAGCCTGTACTACAAATGTTATCTGTATTGTTATGTTCTTTAATGATGTATTTTGTACCTTATGTTATAAATTTGTAATTGTACCAGTTCATCATATAATTAACTTGTTAGTTACATTTCACTGCACACTTTTCAGTTGGTCATAGTATATGGACAATATGTGAGAAGTAGGGACTGTTAGTGTTTGCACGTGTGTCAATAATTCAGCAAGGGACTGGATAACAGCAAGCTGGTTCTAAGGACAATTCCAAAAACTTTGTGAGTGCACAAGTGGTGGTTATGGACTTGCTATCTTCTCTGCAAGACTCTTCGATGGTGATTGTGCACCTGCACAGTCACAACAGATGGCTGCTAGCCATCTCTACAAGGACTACAGTGGGTCTGCATCTTTGATGACCCACCAATACCATTATTTCTACAAGGGCTGCAGTGGGTCTGCACCTCTGGTGGTCCACCAATACCATTATCTCTACAAGGACTACAGTGGGTCTGCATCTCTGATGACCCATCAATACCACAATCTCTACCAGAACTACAGTGGGTCTACTCTGTGATGACCTACCTACCTATATTCTTCAAAACGTCGAATGACTCTGCTGTGGGTTGGCTCTGTTGTGGCCCATTACTTGTCTGCATGTCAAGAGTCAGCACTGTCTTTCAGTTGGAAGGACAACACTACTTCTTCAAGACTGCATGGAAATCCACTACTTCCGTGTGCACTGTCTTTTACTGCTCAGACTTTGAAAAAAAAAAAAAAAACCACTGAAATTTTACTGTCATGAACAATCTGGACTGTCTTTATGGACTGTGAGAAAATTTTAGCTTTTGACCAACATTGTATAAATAAGTGTGTGCATTTGATTTCTTTGTTATTGTAATTATGAAAATTTTTTTTCAAATCATTATTGGCCACTGCCCAAAACAATTTGTAAAATTTTTTGTGGGGAGCATGGGGGCTATGTAAGTAGGCTGTTTATGTTTTCTTTATGTAAGTAGGCTGTTTAGGTTCTTATATTGGTAACGCCGCCGCCACGTAGCGCTCTCTGTATGAAAATCACTGGCTGTGCTGTGTGCAGTCTGTGGCTAGTTTGCATTGTTGTCTGCCATTGTAGGGCAGCGGCAGCTGGATGTGAACAGCGCGTAGCGTTGCGCAGTTGGAGGTGAGCCGCCAGCAGTGGTGGATGTGGGGAGAGAGATGGCGGAGTTTTGAAGTTTGTAATACTTTATATCATATATTATGACTATTAAGGTAAATACATTGTTTGTTCTCTATTAATATCTTTCATTTGCTAACTATCCCTATCAGTAGTTAGTGCCTTGAATCTTTTATTTAGCTGGCAGTAGTGGCGCTCGCTGTATTGCAGTAGTTCGAGTAACGAAGATTTTTGTGAAGTAAGTGATTTGTGAAGGGTATAGCTTAATGTTAGTCAGGGCCATTCTTTTGTAGGGATTTCTGAAAGTCAGATTGCGTTGCGCTAAAAATATTGTGTGTCAGTTTAAGCACAGTCATGTATAATTTTTCACAGGGGACGTTTCAAAATTACCGAACTATCAGTTTAATAAGTCACAGCTGCAAAATACTAACGCGAATTCTTTACAGACGAATGGAAAAACTGGTAGAAGCCGACCTCGGGGAAGATCAGTTTGGATTATGTAGAAATTTTGGAACACGTGAGGCAATACTGACCCTACGACTTATCTTAGAAGAAAGATTAAAGAAAGGCAAACCTACGTTTCTAGCATTTGTAGACTTAGAGAAAGCTTTTGACAATGTTGACTGGAATACTCTCTTTCAAATTCTAAAGGTGGCAGCGTAAAATACAAGGAGCGAAAGGCTATTTACAATTTGTACAGAAACCAGATGGCAGCTATAAGAGTCGAGGGGCATGAAAGGGAAGCAGTGGTTGGGAAGGGAGTGAGACAGGGTTTTAACCTATTACTGATGTTATTCAATCTGTATATTGAGCAAGCAGTAAAGGAAACAAAAGAAGAATTCGGAGTAGGAATTAAAATCCATGGAGAAGAAATAAAAACTTTGAGGTTCGCCGATGACATTGTAATTCTGTCAGATACAGCAAAGGACTTGGAAGAGCAGTTGAACGGAGTGGACAGTGTCTTGAAAGGAGGGTATAAGATGAACGTCAACAAAAGCAAAACGAGGATAATGGAATGTAGTCGAATTAAGTCGAGTGATGCTACGGGAATTAGATTAGGAAATGAGACACTTAAAGTAGTGAAGGAGTTTTGCTATTTGGGGAGCAAAATAACTGATTATGGTCGAAGTAGAGAGGATATAAAATGTAGAGTGGCAATGGCAAGGAAAGCGTTTCTGAAGAAGAGAAATTTGTTAACATCGAGTATTGATTTAAGTGTCAGGAAGACGTTTCTGAAAGTATTTGTATGGAGTGTAGCCATGTATGGAAGTGAAACGTGGACGATAAATAGTTTGGACACGAAGAGAATAGAAAATTTAGAAATGTGATGCTACAGAAGAATGCTGAAGCTTAGATGGGTAGATCACATAACTAATGAGGAAGTATTGAATAGAATTGGGGAGAAGAGGAGTTTATGGCACAACTTGACGAGAAGAAGGGATCGGTTGGTAGGACATGTTCTGAGGCATCAAGGGATCACCAATTTAGTATTGGAGGGCAGCGTGGAGGGTAAAAATCGTAGAGGGAGACCAAGAGATGAATACACTAATCAGATTCAGAAGGATGTAGGTTGCAGTAAGTACTGGGAGATGAAGAAGCTTGCACAGGATAGAGTAGCATGGGGAGCTGCATCAAACCAGTCTCAGGACTGAAGACCACAACAACAACAACTACTCTTTCTTGAGTGGTAATTAAAGATGTTTTCGCGACGTGAAAATCATGACTCGTTCCTGAACTCAGGGAATGGATGCTGCTGCTCCTTTTAAACAAGTCTGCGTTGTCAGCTGTAAATCTCATAAGTAAGTACATCTGCTTCGATTTTAGTGTTGAGATTGCCGGTTGGTTAATTACAGACCTACGTCGGTTTTATGAGTTGGGCTATGCCGGGTGTTTAAAAAAGGGGTCCCGACTTCTTACTGGAGGTATTACTGGTCAATGCCGGCCGCGGTGATCTAGCGGTTCTAGGCACTCAGTCCGGAACCGCGCGACTGCTACGGTCGCAGGTTCGAATCCTGCCTTGGGCATGGATGTGTGTGATGTCTTTAGGTTAGTTAGGTTTAAGTAGTTCTAAGTTCTATGGGACTGATGACCACAGATGTTAAGTCCCATAGTGCTCAGAGCCATTTGAACCATTTTTGAACTGGTCAAAAGTAGGAAAAATAGTTGCGGAGAAGTGTGCCGTTCTGTCCTGTAATAGCCATCATGTGTTGAACTACAGGAGGTACTGAGTGAGTTTACCCACTCACTGTCACATATCCTTCAGCCTTCGTTGTGAAACAATCACGAAACGTGTGCGACACTGCACGGGCGGTGCCGGTGCATCGCGACTTCTGGGAGCGTGGGCGGTAGCCTCATGTGCGGCGTAGTGGACAGGGGGCTGCGAGCGGTGCCCCTGCGCGTTGTTTGCGTGTCTGTTGCATTATTGTTCGAACAGGTCTGTAGGCTGTGCTATGCGTTTTTTGGACAGTTTACGAGTTCATTTCGTGTCTGCACTTCAGTGTACTGCAGTATTTAGGAGGAGTTTGCATGTCTGTGTGATTTGTACTGAAATTATTTCGGTAATTTAGGAGTTGTTTGCATGTCGGCAGAGCGTTATTTAGGAGTAGTTTACAGGTCTGTAGGCTGTGTGGCATGACCCCAAGCATGGCAGAGCGTATGTTATGTATCAGTGTCATAAATATACTGTCTCTCAAAATCCATCCCTAAATAAATTGTTCCAAAATAAATACAGTCCTTCCTCTCTCCAGCAGCCCAGCGCACGCTGATTCATTTTCCCGCCAATCCCAAGGAAGAGGTTGCGGTCGGATGACTTAGGTTATTGGAGGTAGCCCAAGTAAGCTATCTTCCCGCCATTTCCTTAGGTTGGTAGATGTGTGTTGCATTGTCCCGATGGAATTTGAACTTCACTCAATTTTCTGGAGGAGGGAAGGGGGCGAAGGGGTTAGGTTAGTGGAGGTAGCCCAATTGACGTATCTTCCCGTCAAAATTCAAACTTCCCGACAAAATCCGCCATCTTGGATAACGTCATCAGATGACGTCACGACTGCCACCTTGGATGACGTAATTGCCGCCATCTTGGATGACGCTACTTTGGGGCGACACCCCCCCCCCAGTCCCCCTACTCCCCTCCTCTCCCTCTGTCTACTCACTTCCCTCCTCTCTCCTCTCTACATCAATTTCCTCACTCTCCCCTCCGTCTCTTCCCAAATGTTTATTAGACCATCAAGTAAAAATTTGAGGTAAGTTGGACAAGAACTTTTCGATATATTTTGGCAACAATGTGGTGTCACCGCCAGACACCACATTTGCTAGGTGGTAGCCTTTAAATCGGCCGCGGTCCGTTAGTATACGTCGGACCCGCGTGTCGCCACTATCAGTGATTGCAGACCGAGCGCCGCCACATGGCAGGTCTAGTCTAGAGACTCCCTAGCACTCGCCCCAGTTGTACAGCCGACTTTGCTAGCGATGGTTCACTGTCTACATACGCTCTCATTTGCAGCGACGACAGTTTAGCATAGCCTTCAGCTACGTCATTTGCTACGACCTAGCAAGGCGCCCTATTCAGTTACTATAATTACTTCAACAATGTATCCTGAACAGATAATATTGTGAATCATGTACCGTCAAGAGCGACGTTCATCATTAATGGATTAAAGTTAAATATGAAACTAATTACGTCCGCATTCTGAATTCTCATTCCTTGTCATGTTCCAGACCTCACGTCAGTATAGTCCTTTCCACCTCACGCCAGCCTGCGTGAGCTAAAACGCGAGCATTTCGGCCTCCACTCGTAACACCGTGTTGGCTCTTCAGCTAACACAAAAAACAACGTTTCCTCTTTACGTATTACATAAGTTTATATACCATGTATATTAAAATCCCCGCCAT
Organism: Schistocerca cancellata; assembly: GCF_023864275.1. Classification (NCBI taxonomy): domain Eukaryota; kingdom Metazoa; phylum Arthropoda; class Insecta; order Orthoptera; family Acrididae; genus Schistocerca; species Schistocerca cancellata. The sequence goes on along the minus strand of NC_064631.1, from coordinate 29,532,419 downwards.
AGTTGTATCTAAAAATACGTTTTTTTCGTGTACTTCAGTTACAGGCACCCTGTGCGTAAACCATACTAGCGATATGAATTTTAAAATTTCCCCGGCGAATTGACTGTTCAAACAAATTTCGGGCTTGCAGCCGGTCGTCGTTCAATACTTCGCCCGATATTTCAAAAATGGTTCAAATGGCTCCGAGCACTATGGGACTCAACAGCTTAGGTCATAAGTCCCTTAGAACTTAGAACTACTTAAACCTAACTAACCTAAGGACTTCACACACACCCATGCCCGAGGCAGGATTCGAACCTGCGACCGTAGCAGTCCCGCGGCTCCGGACTGCAGCGCCAGAACCGCTAGACCACCGCGGGCGGCACACGATATTTCAACTGGGCACCTGCCAGTCATCTTCAGGTGAGCCGTCGCAGACTGCGACGGCTCACCTGAAGATGACTGGCAGGTGCCCAGTTGAAATATCGTACGAAGTATTGAACGACGACCGGCTGCAAGCCCGAAATTTGTTTGAACATACTAGCGATAGGCTACTTCCTTACAGGTAAGCAACATATGGAGCAGGAGAACTCACTCTCGTCTCCTGGTTCAGTTCTAAACAGACTTCGTTTCTTTTTTCCGCCCAGCTGTCTGTGGGTTCCCCTTTTGCGAGGGCTGTCTCGTAGCTTCATCAGCACGACTGTGGAAGTAATACGAAACGCGGAAGAAAATATAGTGCGCAGTGTTTACTTTGGTGTAAACTTACGATGAACAAAATACAGTCTAAGACAGAAAAAAACGACTCATCACGAAGAAATTATCCGAATGGGACGGAAATCGGTAGATGTGATGTACGTGTACAGACAACAGATGATTACGATTTCAGAAAAAAATGCATAATTTATTCAAGAGAAACAGCTTCACAAACTCAGCAAGTCAGTAACGCGTTGGTCCGCACTTGCCTCTTACGCACCCAATTATTCAGTTTCGCTTTCATTGACAGAGTTTTCGGGTATTGCGAAGACGTGTCTGGAGATGCCCCGGACAGTGATGGGATACCAACCAGGCTGTCTCCCGTCATGCGGCCCTACATCCAGGAGTGATGATCTGGGAAGGTATTTCATTTCGTTGCAGGATCCCCTTGGCTGTCATTCGCGGCACCCTTCCAACACAGAGGCGCGTCAACGATATTCTACACACCGTTTTGTTGCCCTTCATGGCAGGGTATCCTTGACTTACATTTCAGCAAGCTAATGCCTGCCTGCACACGGCGAGAGTTTCTACTGCCTGTAAAACCTTATCTTGGTCAGCAAGATCGCTGGGTCTCTCCCAAATTGAGATCGTTTGCAACATTATGGACAGCACCCTCGAACCAGACCGGGATATTGACGGTCTGAGGCGCCAGTCGGACAGATATCCCTCAGGAGGACAACCAACAACTGTATCAACCAGTGCCAAGCCGAATAACTACTTGCATGAGGGTCAAAGATGGATCAACATGTTATTGACTTGCTCAGTTTGTGAAGCTGATTCTCTTGAATAAATCATCCAATTTTTCTGAAATCGTAATCATTTGTTGCCTTTACATGTACGTACATCACATACACAGGCGTCCAATTTGGATAATTCCCTCGGAGTGAGTGAACCATCAACTAGGGCGGTTCACAAACAACAACTCAAGTACACATGTCATTCCAAAACGTTATCGTGGAAGTAGGGGTCAGGAGGTGCTTGTGAAATAACACACACTGCTATTTAAAAACTTTCTAAATAATAAATTTTTAAGTTCGGCTTTTTTATAAAAAAAACAATTTCAAAAACAATTTCTAATAGCTGACAAATTTTCTTTATGAAAAGGAGATTGCAAGGTATGACGTTAACAACTTCCCAGTAATAAGATTTTAAACTTGAGAAGACAACAATTTAAAAAAACCTTTTTTAAATAGCTCGCAAATTTTCTCTATGTAAAGGATATTGCAAGGTATCACTTCAACAACTTTCCAATAATAAGATTTTGAATTTATCATAAGAAAATAGTTCCTTAAAAAAACCTTTACGTAGCTAGTTTCTACTAAATTTAAAATAGTTGTCTCTCGCCAGTTAAATAACTTATCTTACACCTGTCAGTTGTTACAAGATAAATGTGAATAAGCCAGCACACAAACCTTCACATTAAATGTAGTTCCCAAAAAAAATTTTCCTTAACTCGGTGAGGAAGTGACACGTGTAAAGGGGCCCAAATCACCATAGGCGCTGTATGGTTTGGTTTAGCGACGAAGCCCACATTCATTTGGATGGATTCGATAATATGCAAAATTGGCGCATATGGGGGACTGAGACTCCGCATTTCGTGATCGAAAAGTCTCTTCAGCCTCAACGAGTGACTGTGTGGTGTGCAGTCTCCAGTCACGAATAATCGGTGTGATATTCCATGATGGCACGGTGACTACAGAACGGTACGTGAAGATTTTGGAAGGTGATTTCAGTGCCTACTATCCAAAGTGATTCCGGTTATTGGTGGTCTATAGGGCCACAGCAGATCAGCCCCAAAACTTCCATTACAAGCCACCGCCTCCCCGAGTTACCCAAAACCGGAAGATGTGACAAGGGCGGTGCCTGCACAGACTCCGAACCACAGAGACACGCGACACCGACGCTAAATCACCCAATCGAGGTGTGAATGAAACGGTCCGACCAAGAAGCAGATACCACATTCCCGCGGACAGGCAAACGAAAACTGTGGTGGGAAGACCCCAAGAAAACCACTGGTGAAAAAACTCATACACTTCACAAGAACTTGAAAAACCCCTTATATATATATATATATATATATATATATATATATATATATATATATATATATATCTGTTACATAAAAACAGTACTGAACTTCTCACACTCCACCACAGCGCCGGGAACACGTTGCACTTCCAAATGCTCGTCAGAGCCAACCGCTGCCAGTGGTTTCAACGCCGATAAGAAGACATACGGTCCCACGCTCTGATCTCCTGCACCACGGCTTCTAAGCTTCATAGGCCACGTACATGCGGGTAAGGCAGACTCAGCCCCTAACAGCCAAGAGGTCGGCCAAAGCACGTGGCGAGCAGTTGACGACCCCAAACAGCAGGGCCCCGCTCGCGCCACCACCTCTCTCGGTCACCGCCCAGTACCACAGACAAAGATATGTTACTCTGTGCCAGTACGTACCCCTCGATAGTCACGCGACCGTACACTTGCTCCACCTCCCGCCAGAGGGCGGTAGCGATCCAACAGCGCGCCAAACTTCGACCATAGATACTAGTAGACTGGCCTTACTGTGCAAAAGCTATAGGGCTGGTGTGGCTCCAACATAAACCACGGGACTGTTGGCAAAACGTGGCGGAATTTCAAATCAGCGGTCTGCCATCCTATGTTTGTATCGTATTTTATTCACATTTCTCAATTGACTGCCAAACGCTTCCAACAAAAATTACTTTTTTATTTGCGAAAAATTATGGCAGAACTACATTTGACCTGGTTTTGTTCACAGTACCATTTATAAAATCTAACAAATACACCGAAGGCCACTTTGGTGGGCAGTGGGACGAAATTACTCTAAACTATCAATTAAAGTAAAATGTCGTTAAAATTCTTTTAAACAGTAAGAGTGGGCTCGTGTCAAAACTATAAACATTGGATTCGCCGCGTTTTGAGCTCTAGTCACTTATAAAAGAAAATGGGATATGGGAATTATGTCAACTATAGGTGCCAAAATTGTCGACTTTAGGAGCAGGTCTATTTTAGAGTATCAAGAGTATCAAGAGTAGCCTCACATATCAGTAAAAATGAGGTGTTAACAAAATGTCAGTTTGGTTTCCAGAAAGGTTTTTCAGCAGAAAATGCCATATATGCTTTCACCAATCAAATTTTGAATGATCTGAATAACCGAACACCACCGATTGGGATTTTCTGTGATCTCTCAAAGGCTTTTGATTGTGTAAATCATGAAATTCTGCTAGACAAGCTCAAGTATTGTGGCATGAGTGGGACAGTGCACAAATGGTTTAATTCGTACCTAACTGGAAGAGTGCAGAAAGTTGAAATAAGCAGTTCTCATAATATGCAAAGATCAGCACATTCCTCAAACTGGGGAACTATCATGAATGGGGTTCCACAAGGGTCGGCCTTGGTTCCTTTGTTGTTCTTAATATATATTAATGATTTGCCATTCTATATTCATGAAGAGGCAAAGTTACTTCTCTTTGCTGATGATACAAGTATAGTCATCACACCTGACAAACAAGAATTAACTGATGAAATTGTCAATAATGTCTTTCAGAAAATTGCTAAGTGGTTCCTTGTAAATGGACTCTCACTGAATTTTGATAAGACACAGTACATACAGTTCCGTACAGTAAATGGTATGACGCCATTAATACATATAGACCTTAATCAGAAGCATATAGCTAAGGTAGAATATTCAAAATTTTTAGGTGTGTCCACTGATGAGAGATTACATTGAAAGAAACACATTGATGATCTGCTGAAACGTTTGAGTTCAGCTACTTACGCAATAAGGGTCATTGCAAATTTTGGTGATAAACATCTTAGTAAATTAGCTTACTACGCCTATTTTCACTCATTGCTTGAATATGGCATCATATTTTGGGGTAATTCATCACTGAGGAATAAAGTATTTATTGCACAAATGTGTGTAATCAGAATAATAGCTGGAGTCCACCCAAGATCATCCTGCAGACATTTATTTAAGGATCTAGGCATATTCACAGTAGATTCTCAGTATATATACCCTCTTATGAAATTTGTTATTAACAACCAAACCAATTCAAAAGTAATAGCAGTGTGCATAACTACAATACTAGGAGAAAGGATGATCTTCACTATTCAAGATTAAATCTAACTTTGGCACAGAAAGGGGTGAATTATACTGCCACTAAAGTCTTTGGTCACTTACCAAATAGTATCAAAAGTCTGACAGATAACCAACAAGTATTTAAGAAGAAATTAAAAGAATTTCTGAATGACAACTCCTTCTACTCCATAGAGCAATTTTTAGATATAAATTAAGAAAAAAGAAAAACCAAACAAAAAATTATAAAAAAATAAATAAAATAAAATAAAATAAAATAAAAAAGTTGTTATATTAACTTGATTATGTTGTTAAATTAACTTAATTATGTCATGTATTGGAAAATTTGACTCGTTCCACATCATTACGAAATATCGTATTCATGATCCATGGAACTAGTATTAATCTAATCTAATCTAATCTTTTAGGTGCACTTCAAAGGTTCAGTTCCCCCTATTTTTACAAAAGTTTAAACAATCAGTTAAAAAAAAAGATATTTTAGATGAAAGGTGAGACTTTGAAGTTTTTCCGTTTCAGGGCCTGTATCCAAAGCTGCCTTTGGTATTTTTCATCCTTAGTGAACCTATGAGTAGGAACGAGATACAGTTATACTTACTTCTGTAACCGAATTATGACAGATACTTTCCAAAATGTAACATGAGTCTGACTTTACAGGCATCACTTTCAACACTTTAATTTACGTGATACTCTATTTCAAGAGTAAAAAAACCATATAAAAGTCACTTCATCAGATTTCAATGAACGCATCTGCACTATCATAGAAGCACTTACACGTGAAATGTAATGCCATTTCCCCCGAGAAAACGCTGAGTACAGCCATACGCGCAACACGAAACAACCATGTTTTGGCAACGTTCACGAGACTTCAGCCCAGAGATGTTGGAGCCACGAAAATGACGTCCGGGCCAGTCTATTATATTTATGGTCGAAGGCGCCAAACCGAAAGCGCCACCGCAAACACCAGACGCGAAGCGAAAGCACTCCGCCTGGCGCGCTTTTTGAAGAGCCGGACACAACTACGGCTCAGTAAGTATTTTTTTTTTGTCTTAGAGTTTATTTTCAAAGAAATGTTTGATTCCCAGTGGAGTTGTTTAATAAGGAGTTATTCTTCTTGCTACTTTTCCATTTTGCTGCCTGGAAGCTTATTAACCCATTAGCGCCGGAATTAATTTTTTCGTGATTTTTTTTTTAAATTGCGTTATTATGTCTGTAAAAGGCATAAATTATACAACAGAGTTGTTTTGACGAAAGTCATTACCGGCATTAGCGAGATATTTGATTTTTCCATATGGCTACTCTAGGTGCTTTCACTACCTAAGTTTATATGGATTCAACTAAAATATGTAGGTTATTGAAATTTCTTATTACACATTCAAGTTTTGTGCAAATTTATTATTCAGTCTTCATCATACAATTGATACTTTATAACACAGTACAATTAATAATCAAAATCAAACCTTGAACTTAGCATTGTTTTACACGAAATGGAATAAAACAGTCAATACACAATCGCACATTACACTTTGAACACATTGTTCTCACAATAGATTTACAGTCATTGTGTGCACACCTTTTCTTCTTCTTTCCTTCTGTGTGCTGGACGAGGTGGTCAGTCTTATCAAACGTAATTGAATCTGATATACGGCTATCGGAACATGCCCTTGATGCAGATGGTCTCCCGGCTCCTTTTGGTAAAGCTCGGTGTCTTTGCAAGCACACTGTTGCTACTTCTCTCTTGAAATCAAGCTGAGAAATAGTTTGGTTTGTTGCTTTATTATACAAAATCCAACTGTTTTGTATGGAGACATCTAACACCCGTGTAAAGAGACACCAGTACCATTTCTTGCTTCTTACTGCAATGCGATAGCATGCTAGATTCTGATCCATCTGATCAGTACCTCCCATATATGTACTATATTTGGCTACCAGTTTTGGTCTGGGAATCATTATATTTCGCTTTTTTAGTTGCGAGAATCTCTTGACTTGGCCACCTTCTTGTGCACCACATGAAGAAGTGATCATTGTGGCAACTGAGTTGTCCAGCCACCGCACATACAATAATCTATCATTCTTCTCTGTTCGGATCTGGGGGCTCAACAAACACATCACCTTCAATATCGTCATTATAAAGAATCTCCAGCGTTCAGCAAGCGAGAAACCTCTTCTGAAACAAAAAAGAGGAAATTCGTCCTTTTACTGAGAACAAGCGCCTGGCGTTGCCATATGGCAGCACCGACGTCCAAATGGCCTAAATGAACGTAATTTATTTCACTGCAAGCAGTAACCTCCAAAGAATATATATTTGAGTATTTAAAGCACAACCATACTAAAAAAAAAACAAATTGTATATCGTAAGTTACTGTGTAAAACATACTTACTCGCACTTATACTCCATTTTTCTTCGTTATTCAGCAAACAACGACTTCCAACACTGCTTAAGCCGCAGAATTTAAATGTATTGTTAAAACTGTCGCATTGTAGTGATCTTTACAGTCTTGCGGAACGGAATCCAGTGCTGCCAACACTCTCGCTCCATTGATGTAGTGGAATCAACAGTTTTAAAAATGTGTTACAAACGTTGCCATGTGGCAACGCACGGCGCTAATGGGTTAAGAGACTCACCGCGATAACCGCTTGACCCACCTCCTGTCCTGGCGCGAGGTGTCCGGAGCGGCCTCCTCGAGGCGGCGGCGAGCACGCGCCGTCCGTTCTTCGGCCATTGTGCGGCCGCCTCCTCGACGCAACAATGGTGTCCATCTTCAGGTGACGCAGTAGGCATTGTGGCATTGTTCAGCATTGTCCGCGCGGCCGCCAACACTCGTGCGCATGCGCGCGGTGCGGCCGGTTCGAGAGCCGGCGCGGGCAGACAATGCCGTCACTCAGGGCCCCACGCCGCGGCCGATGTTTCGCCGGCCCGGGGTGGGGTGGGTCGCCTCGCCTCGCTCCCTCAGGCCGATATCCGTAACACGCACCTTTCACATCGCAGCAGGTAGCCTATTGAGGCTCCGCGCCCCTGTATTATACATCCGCATTGTCTATTAAAACGCAATTATAATAGAAATCAAACAATCGCGAACGATGGGAAGTGGTTCGGCGGCGTCTGGGGATCCTTCCCCGGGCCTCCTTCCGCCCCCCACTGCTCGCGCCGCCCCTCGCGACGCGCGTGCGTGGCCTAGTGTGTTAATTTGGCCCCCCGAGCCCCGCATTGACGGGGCCCACAATGGGAAGAATAAGACTGTAAAGCGCGCCCCTCAAAGCGGAGGGCCCGCGATCTGTCACTCGTCGGTAACTGCCATTGACGCGGTGCTCAGTGTAATAATCTGCTCCGCCCGTTTTGTTTCTGGTCCCCCTCCGCGCGCACAATGGGGACCGTGTGCCCTCGGCCGTTCGAAATTAATCATTGTAAAAAGAGATAGGTCGGACTCACGCTGCGCCGGCGGACTCGATGATCCGCCGGCGAGAGCACACGGCGGAGAGGCTTGCGTTTTGTCCGCGGCGGCGCCGAACAATGGCCGGCTGCCATCTTGCGGGTCGCGGCTTCGCAGCTGCGGCGCTCGCTGACTTCTGCTGACTGCGCCGCGTCCTGGCCTGGCCAGCTAACGTCGCCGGTTTACTGTAATACTCGCACACTCCTCGAAGGCAGTCGAAGCCGTGGGTGATGCGAGCTGGCTCAGTCGATAGGAATCGAACGTATTCCAACCAGCACTGACAACCCAGAGGCGGTTTATCCACATATAGTTGACCTTTTTCTTACTCCAAAATTAATAGTGGCAATAAGAGACTGACACAATCACTTAAAATTCAGCGGACTGCCGTGCAGGATGTTGGCACAGTGTCACTTATGAAGTGAACGCGGTATGCAACACATTGTAGAGGGTGTCCACACGAAACCTTCCTGATATCCAAACAAACAAAAAATCCATGAATAAGGAGATAAATAAATGTAAATGTCGTGTGACTAGGGCCTCCGGTCGGGTAGACCGTTCGCCGGGTGCAAGTCTTTCGATTCGAGCGACTTCGGCGACCTGTGCGTCGATGGGGATGAAGAGATGATGATCAGGACAACACAACACGCAGTCCCTGAGCGGAGAAAATCTACGACCCAGCCGGGAATCGAACCCGGGCCCTTAAGATTGACATTATGTCGCGCAGACCACTTTTTTTTAAAACATTTTGTTGTTTATATGTGGTCCTTGCGGATGTCACATGGCATCCATTGATGATACTTTCACTCAGTTTTTTTATTACAGAGACCAGCCAGTTCTCTGACCGAACACGCTGAACTACCGTGCCGGCTAAAAATGTTAGTACCCTACAGTAACAGATGTGAATGCATTGTTGTGGTTTCGTTACAAAAGTCGCGTCCCATGCATATTTGTACAGAGCATAACATTAAAATGGGACATCTAGCCTCCTAAAGAGTAAGGAAACAACCCTTGTAATCAGAATTAAATTTTCGCTCTGCAGCGGAGTGTGCGCTGATATGAAACTGCCAGGAACTTTCAACCCTTGTAATGTTTACCGAAAATCACACAGTATACATAAAAAGGGTTGTAGTCCCTTAACTCACAGAGACTGAAGTGCTAGAAGCTACTCTTCCAGATTCGGAATCTGTTAGTTGAAACCGCTCTCTCGTTTCATCGGATTACCATAGCCGTCGCAATATTCATCGCCAGCTGTCTTCGCCACATTGCCGCCGAGAGTTCAGATTCTCCTGCAGCGGACGGACACTACCTACATCGCTGCACAGAGACTTTGCCCAAAATGACTGCCACAACAGCTACAGCCGCACCAATCAACGCGAAACTGCCTGCTACTGAACAACAACATGGCCAGCCACTTACCTGTCAGATATTTGCAGGACCTCTCCACAACACCGCAAAACTATCAACGGTGCTGCTGCCCACCGAGGCACCAGCACCTTCACTGCCAGAATTCGCAACTCCAGTCGCATCATGGCCAGCAGCAGCAGACACACCACCACCAGAAGCAGCCACAGCGCAGCCAGCAACAACACCAGCAACGGCGCTTATACCTGTACCAGCAGGTAAACATTCCCTATCTCCAGTCATCCCACATCTCTTCCACACTCAAACAAGACCTGTCACAAATCTAACAAAACGCCAACTAAAAGTCGGCGTCAGGGTGAAACTGAAAGGACCCAGCTAACTCTTCCAGATACTGACGACATGCAGGTTCAAATTACACCAGAATCACAAAACCAAGTACATTCCTGTTTCTCTCTTCTCAGCAGATGTGACTCCAAATTAATAAATCTAAGCCGGCCGCGGTGGCCGTGCGGTTCTGGCGCTGCAGTCCGGAACCGCGGGACTGCTACGGTCGCAGGTTCGAATCCTGCCTCGGGCATGGGTGTTTGTGATGTCCTTAGGTTAGTTACGTTTAAGTAGTTCTAAGTTCTAGGGGACTTATGACCTAAGATGTTGAGCCCCATAGTGCTCAGAGCCATTTAATAAATCTAAATACAGTTCTCACTCACATTCAGAGATACATACATACCAGTAATGCAAATCCAGCAACTAATCCCCAGGAGATATTCCATTATCATTAGTACTCACAGAATCACTAGACACCATCGAAAATCTTGTACAAAATGAGGAATTAATAAACTGCAGGAAGAATCCTGTAAATAGCAACTCGAACAACAATGCAAACATATCGCAGTCAGCGATGCCGCCCATATGGTGACCGTCTGACCGAAAATTGCAAATATTCACCCTCATCTCCCCACTGGAAGCAACACCATCTCCACGAGCAATGTCCAAATCTTAAATCCCCACCTACCCATAACACCTGCAACCAATCTCGCTCTACCCACTCCCACAAGTGCAAATGTAAACCTTCTTCCGAGAAATCTGAACTTACCGTCCCTAATCCTTACAATTGACCCATCACTCCACACAAACAACTCTTTCCATCCTCCACCCACCACTGAAGATATTATCCATTTCATAAAATTAGTCCTACAAAACATACCCTTTTAAGATATCCCACACCCTACCTCGCAAATACCTCCTTGTTTTACCGAAATTGGCGCTGTATACATACAACATCCTGTACCAAAATATTCGTTCCCTCCATTTCAATGAACAACTTCTTACCCACACCCATCGACAACAAGAAATCCATGCCGTCCTCCTCAACGAAACCTTTCTCCAACACGATCATTCCATATGCATGTCTCCTTACATCCTACATCCCAATGATAATCCCAATCCTATTGCCTGTGGCAGAGCAGCCATCGCCCATCTCCAAAATATCCCTTCCACATCCCTACCGCTCCTAACTGATTCAACTGAGCACCTCGTTCTCATCATCTTTATACCAATACGTTAATCCTTCCCATTATCTACATCCACCCTAACCATCCCAACCCTTACGATTGCCTAACTCACAAGACCTTTACCACATACATGGGATATGCAAAAGCCGGCCGCTGTGGCCGTGCGGTTCTAGGCGCTTCAGTCTGGAACCGCGTGACCGCTACGGTCGCAGGTTCGAATCCTGCCTCGGGCATGGATGTGTGTGATGTCCTTAGGTTAGTTAGGTTTAAGTAGTTCTAAGTTCTGGGGGACTGATGACCATAGATGTTAAGTCCCATAGTGCTCAGAGCCATTTGATATGCAAAATAATATGAACACCTGTCCATCCTTGGGAATCGTTTATTAATAAGAGGTTAGACCCCCTTACTGCTTAGATTGTATAGTCTCCAGTGGAATGTTATGCCACTCTTCGATCAGTACCTCTTCTAACTCCTGTAGTGACGAGGCAGGCGGAAATCTATCCCAGAGACTGCACTCCAACACCGCCCACAAGGGTTCGATAATGTTCAAGCCCGGGGACTGTGCTGACCAGGGAAGATGCTGCAGTTAGTTGCATGCTCCTCATACCACGATTTACTGTCCTGGATGTGTGAATTGATGCATTACCGTCCTGAAATATGGCATCACTGTTGGGGAACAACATTTGAATCATGGGCTGCACCTGATCATCTAAAATGTTCCTATAATCGTTGGCTGGAAGACGGCTTTGAGAGTAATGATGGGACCAGCAAAATGCCATTATAACGCTGCCCACACCATCACACTTCCACCTCCATGCTTAACCGTTGTAATCAAGCAATTAGGAATGTAGGCTTCTTTTGGTGTTCTCCAGACGTAAACCCGGCCCGATGTTGGAAATAACGAAAACTTTGACTCTTCGGACCATATGACGTGTTTCCACTTATCAACCGTCCAGGATTTATGCTCCTGATACCATATTTTAAGTTTCTTTGGTTGGTTGTCTTCACTAATGGTTTCGGTATAGCAGCTCGTCCATAAATATCCGCTTTATGTAGTTCTCGGCGGACAGCGTCGATAGGTACGGGGTCTCGAAGATGGCTACCGAGCTGTGCAGCCACTTCAGGCACAGTACTTTTGTGTTGTACTGACACGATTCGTATTTGTGTACGACGACCTCTGTCACTTAGATTTGATTTGCGCCAACCATTACGTTCACACTATGACGTCTTTCCATTTTTTGTGTAGGCTGTCATGACTATTGAAACAGTTTCTCTTGAAACATTTAATAACTTGGCTGTCCTGTTACTGATGCTCCAACTAGTCGGGTCGTCACAGTCTGCCCTCTTTGGAAGTCTGTTAGACCTCTCATTGCACGTCGTCCTCGGCCTCTGCAAGCAAATTCGAAGTGTGCTCTACTCGTAAACAACCTGCACAGATGCCTAGTCCGTACTGAAAACGCACAGTCCAGCGCGACACGTACCTTACCTGCGTTGTTGATCATGCCATTACTACCACTGTTCACATTATTTTTCCTATACCCTGTACATTATCACTGCCGACCTCAAACTTCACTACCGCACATAGTGCGAAAAATAGGGCCGTGTCAGTTTATCAACATCATCCATGGCAATGATATCCACTACCGCCTTGACACAAAAGCTACCCCCTCATGTCAGTGTTGTCCCCCTAATCTCTTCAGGTGCACGACAATAGAACTCCTAGATCCAACTAACTGAAAGTGATCTCTTGCTTGTCCTTCTCCAGACCACATGCCATGTACCAAACCTAACCTACTCCGCTTATGAGTGCCCACCACGACAAACCCAGGATTATCCCTGTTCAGACTGGGATGCCTACCGTGCCCGAGTCTATGCCCCAATCGAAAGCCATGAGTCCAACCTTCAAAATCTTGGAGATACCAAACGTGAGGCTGATTTCCTACATCACACCATCTCAGGTGGAATATCCAATCGTATCTCATTCCAAACAATATACTGTGACCATCCTACTCGTGCCCCGTTCTAAGTATCCCGTTATGTCTACAGAGATTTTCTTCGTGTTCATTACTGGGACACGCTCATAAGTCACCGACTGCTCCAACAGCATGATTGGAGCTTCTTACAAGTGAAACGATGTCGAGATTGGCACATGACATGCACTACACAAAACTAAACATCTATAAACTCAGAAATGTATTGTAAAGCATTCCATAGGCTCTCTGTAAACAATCCCACTCCCACCTATCCCATCCTACAAAACAACAGACCACTTCCTTATAACCTCACCAATACCAACCAGTTCACAACCTGGGTGAAAGGCACATTCACCATCCCACATGATCCTACCTTTTATTACTCGGTGGATCCCCATATATCTATGAACGTACCACCACACACCACCACGTACCACCACACTACTCGCTAGGAACTAAACATCTATGGTCCATAGCACGCTAACACGACAGTACTGGCGAGCCCCTGCAATACAGCTACTACTGGTAACCCCAGATGTTCGACCAGCCGGAAAACAGGCAACCGCAGGGAAACCGTACTGCACACAGCACGCAAACCTACCACACACCTCCCCTACACTGTGAGCCGATGTATGACCGATCGCCCACTAATGTACAACGACCTTGAACTGTTGCAGGGACGCAGCAACTGCAGCAAGCCCCGCAACGAGCTCCAGCAACGACAAAGGTAACGATGCACGATACCTCGCACTAACATAACCACACCTTGCATGCACTGTCGCAGATAGCATGCCGCTACTGCCCTTACTACCCGTTCTTCTGTCGCAGAGGTTTTTTTCCCTTGGCGCTTGCCTTGGCATTTTTTTTCCTCTGCTCTTACAACCGCTACACTTCGATCGCTTTCGTCCACTTTCCATCTCCTGATGGACCATGTTAATGAGTAATCTTACCCAGACGCATGGATAACATCACAGCCCGCATCCTGTGACTCCTGATTCAAAAACTAATATGTTATACGGAGGTGACAGTAAAACTTTTGGTTTGGTCATCACGTTGGTGTGGGCGTGGAGGGGCCCCATCCTTTCCAAAACACCACAGCTATTCCATTTCTTGTATCAAACTTCCAGTACTTACGCAGCTCTGCACGAACAGTAGTAAACACACCAATGACATCTGAAGACATTACACAAACACTCGCTATAAAACGAAACACTGCGTCTAGCCACAGTACAGTTACCGATCGTCACCTCAAGGACTCTCCAAGAGCCTGTTACGAAACCCTTTCCATTCTTTACAATCCCATCCTCTACACATGTTATTACCCAGACCAGTGGAAAACGTCTAAAGCCCTACTCTTCTTGAAGCCTGATAAATCGCCCTCACAGACATCCTATCGGCCTACTGGTCTCATGTCAGTTTTCAGCAAAATCCTTGAAACCACAGTCTCCAATCATCTTCCTTCCTCCTTCACTTATACTTCCAGTTCTTTCACTTCATTCTTATTTCTCTTCCCCCTTCCCCTTTGTTTCGCCCGTCACACACCCCAGTTGCCACACAGTGGTTACGGCACTGGTGATAGTTCAGACTTTTTAGAAACTGAGTGTAAAACTTCCTCAAAATCCATGAATCACAATTGCTTAACAGGAAGCCACATCTGAGGCTGATGATATAAGTTGGATTGTCTGTCTTAAGATGCATGAAATATTACCCATGCAGATTTTATTTTGATCACCCCGTATTTTAAAATTAACGTTTCTAAACTTTTTTCGAACAGTTCTCATCCGTCATTTCTCAGTTGTAGAAGGCCCAGCAGGAAGGACTTCGGAAACTCTTATCATGGGAAACTCAACTCGTTCTTTTCTCATATGACATCTTGAAAGCGGTGGATCAAGGCAAACAGGTGGATGCAGTACTTCTTGATTTCGAAAAAGCATTTGATTCAGTAATACACACCAGCGCTAATTAACGAAAGTATGACAATATGGGCTATAAAACGAAATTTCTGATTGGGTTGAGAATTGCTTGGTAGGGAGGGCACAGTATGGACAGTCATCAGCAGATGTAGAAAAAAACTTCAGGTGTGTGTTAGGCAATTGTGTTGTTGGGACATCACTTATTCATGTAGTGTATTAAACACTGGAAGATAATGTTAAAAGTAACCTCAGATTTTTGGCAGATGATGCCGTTACCTATAAGGAAGCACTATCTAACAAAAACTGCACAAACATCCAGTCAAATATTGATAAAGTTTCAAGGTTGTGCTAAGATTTGCGTTTTTTTTTATTTTAAGTATTCGAAAATTTATAGCTATGCACTGTGCAAAACGCAGAAATCTAGCATTCAACTTCTACAACATCAGTGAGTGACAGCTGGCGTCAATCGACTCCCCGTACAAGTAGCCAGGTGTAACAGTTTGTGAGGATATTATGTGAAATGATCATATAGGCTCAGTCATAGGCAAGACAGGTTGCAGACTTGGGCTCATTGGTAGAATACTGGCGAAATGCGCTGACAAAGGGACCACATTACAATTAGATTTTAAAAAAAATATAATTATGTTACGTAAAGTTCAGAACTCAAAAATCAGTCAGCAAAAGCAGGTCGTGTGGCTGTGTGGAAAATGATTGCCTACCACGTGTGTGGCACAGATTCGATTCCCATATCTGCCAAAATTTTATATAAAGGTGCATGTTTTATGAAATTTTCCATAAAGCGTAAAATACTTGAGGATGAAAAAGAATTTAACTTCTAAGGTTTGCTTTTTTTTAATTTAGCAAAACTTTTCTAAAATGGTGCTAATTAAGAATGTATGTTTGCAATGAAAATTGCTTGCGATATGTGATTAAAAATAAGGAGACATGCAGTTTTTATAAACATAGCAATTATATATCTGTTAGATAGCATCTATTTGATGAATTTTATAATTAAATGGCGTACATGTTCGAACTAAACGCGAACAGAAACGAGACGCGAACCAACGATTACCAGTTACGAGCGTTACTGATTTTTCGCCATCTTTATGTATTTTACACTTCTCGGAATTGTTAGTAGGACAGGAACCTCTGGGAAATCCCTACGTGGCAGGCGAGCACACAGCCGCACAACCTGTGGACAAAACGCGACCTTTCCTTTAGCATACGAAAGACGGTCGAAAAATTTCCACGTCTATTTTCTCGATAACTTTGGTGAGTTGCATCAAACTATCTAGGGGGATTAATATTTGAGTTATGAACTTCACGTGACACAAATATAAACAATTTGTAAACCCAGCTGCCGTGCGCGGTCACCTTGTGAGTCTGCAAAAGGGACTGCTTACAAAACGCTCATAGTCTCCATCTTAAAACATTCCTCAAGTGTATGGAACGGAACTACCAAAGGATACTGAACGTAAACAAGAAAACAAAGGCTGCACGAGTAGTCAAGTGCTTGGTTTATTCACAGAATAATGTCACGGAAATGCAAAAACACTGAACTGGCATACTCTCGAAGATTTTTTGTTGTTGTTGTTATTGAGCCATCTGTCTTCTGACTGGTTTGATGTGGCCCACCACGAATTCGTCTCCTGTGACAACCTCTTTATCCCAGAGTAGTACCTGTTCTCAGCTATTTGCCGGCTATATTCCTCTACAATTTTTGCCTTCAACAGTTCCCTCTAGTCCCATAGAAGTCATTCACAGATGTCTTAGATGTTCTATCATCTTGTTACTTCTCCTTGCCCGGAGAGGAAAGGAATGTTTTCCACATATTACTTTCCTCTCTGATTCTGTGCAGAATCTCCTCATTCCTCATCTTATCACTCCACCTAATTTTCGACATTCATCTATAACACCCCTTGCTCCGTCCGTCACTGCTTATTTTCCTGTCTAGATAGTATAAGTCCTTAACTTCAGCTACACTACTGGCCATTAAAATTTCTACACCAAGGAGAAGTGCAGATGATGAACGGGTATTCATTGGACAAATATATTATACTAGAACTGATATGCGATTACATTTTCACGCAATTTGGGTGCATAGATCCTCAGAAATCAATACCCAGAACAACCATAGCTGGCCGTAATAAGGGCCTTGATACGCCTGGGCATTGAGTCAAACAGAGCTTGGATGGCGTGTACAGGTACAGCTGCCCGGGCAGCTTCAACACTAAATCACAGTTCATCAAGAGTAGTGACTGGCATATTGTCACGAGCCAGTTGCTCGGCCACCGTTGACCAGACGTTTTCAATTGGTGAGAAATCTGGAGAATGTGCTGGCTAGGGCAGCAGTCGAACATTTTCTGTATCCAGAAATGCCTGTACAGGACCTGCAACATGCGCTCGTGCATTATCCTGCTGAAATGGAGGGTTTCACAGGGATCGAATAAAGGCTAGAGCCACGGGTCGTAATACATCTGAAATGTAACGTCCTCTGGTCAAAGTGCCGTCAATGCGAACAAGAGATGACCGAGACGTGTAAGCAATGGCACCCCATACCATCACGCCGGGTGATACGCCAGTATTGCGATGACGAATACACGCTTCCAATGTGCGTTCACCGCGATGTCGCCAAACACGGATACGACCATCATGATGCTGTAAACAGAACCTGGATTCATCCGAAAAAATGACGTTTTGCCATTCGTGCACCCAGGTTCGTCGTTGAGTACACCATCGCAGGCGCTCCTGTCTCTGATGCAGCGTCAAGGGTAACCGCAGCCATGGTCTCCGAGCTGATAGTCCATGCTGCCGCAAACGTCGTCGAACTGTTCGTGCAGATGGTTGTTGTCTTGCAAACGTCCCTATCTGTTGACTCAGGGATCGAGATGTGGCTGCACGATCCGTTACAGCCATGCGGATAAGATGCCTGTCATCTCGACTGCTAGTGATATGAGGCCGTTGGGATCCAGCACGGCGTTCCGTATTACCCTCCTCAACTCACCGATTCCATATTCTGCTAACAGTCATTGGATCTCGACCAACGCGAGCAGCAAAGTCGCGATGCGATAAACCGCGATCACGATAGGCTACAATCCGACCTTTATCAAAGTCGGAAGCGTGATGGTACGCATTTCTTTTCCTTACACGAGGCATCACAACAACGTTTCACCAGGCAACGGCGATCGACTACTGTTGTGTGTGAGAAATCGGTTGGAAACTTTCCTCATGTCGCCACCGGCATCAAACTTCTGTGAATGCTCTGAAAAGCTAATCATTTGCATATCACAACATCTTCTTCCTGTCGGTCTGTAGCACGTCATCTTCGTGGTGTTGCAATTTTAATGGCCAGTAGTGTACATGGTGACCATCAATCCTGACGTTAACTTTCTCGGTGTTCTTATTTCTTCTACTTCTCATTACTTTCGTCTTTCTTCGATTTACTCTCAATACTTATTCCGTACTCATTAGACCGTTCATTCCACTCAGCAGATCATGTAATTCGTCTTCACTTTCACTCAGGATAGCAGTGTCATCGGCGAATCGTATCATTGATTTCCTTTCACCTTGAATTTTAGTTCCACTACTGAACCTCTCTTTTCTTTCCATCATTGCTTCTTCGATGTACAGATTGGACAGTAGGGGGGGGAAAGACTATATTCCTGTGTTACACCCTTTTCAATCTGAGCACTTCATTTTTGGTCATCCACTCTAACTATTCCCTCTTGGCTCTTGTACATATCGTATATTATAAATCTCTCCCTATAGCTTACCCTTTATTTTTCTCAGAATTTCGATCATCTTTCCCCATTTTACATCGTCGAGAGCTTATTCCAGGTCGACAAATCCTGAAAAAGTGTCTTGATTTTTTTTAGTCTTGCTTCCATTATCAACCGCAATGTCAGAATTGCCTCTCTGGTACCTTCAGTTTTCCTAAAGCCAAAATGATCATCATTTAACACATCCTAAATTCTTGTTTCCATTCTTCCATATTTTATTCTTGTAAGAAACTTGGTTGCGTGAGCTGTTAAGCTGATTGTGCGATAATTCTCGCACTTGTCGGCTCTGGCAGTCATTGGAATTGAGTGGATGACATTTTTCCGAAAGTCACATGGTATGTCGCCATACTCATACATTCCACACACCAACGGGAATAGTCGTTTTGTTGTCACTTCCCCAATGATTTTAGAATTCTGACGGAATGTTGTCTATCCATTCTATCTTACTCGATCTTAAGTCCCCCAGAGCCCTCTTAAATTTTGATTTTAATATTGGATCCCCCATCTTTTGTAAATCGACTCCTGTTTCTTCTTCTACCACATCAGACAAATCTTCCCCCTCATAGAGGCCATCAATGCACTCTTTCCATCTGTCTGCCCACACCTTTGCATTTAATACTGGAATTCCCGTTGCACTCTTAATGTTACCACCTTTGTTTTTAATATCGCAGAAGGTTGTTCTGACTTTCCCATATGCTGAGTCAGTTCTTCCGACAATCATTTCTTTTTCGATTTCTTCACTTTTTTCTTGCTGCTATTTCGTCTTCGCTTCCCTACAATTCCTATTTCTTTCATTCCTCAGTGACTTGTATTTCCGTATTTCTGAATTTCCCAGAACATTTTTGTACTTTCTTCTTTCGTCGATGAAGTGAAGCATTTCATCTGCTACCCATGGCTTCTTTGCAATTACCTTCTTTGTACCTACATTTTATTTTCCAACTTCTGTGATAGCCTTTTTTAGTAATGCCCATTCCTCTTCAACTGTGCTGCCTACTGGGCTATTCTTTACTGCTGTACCTACAGCCTTAGAGATCTTCAAGCCTATCTCGTCATCCCTCAGTACCTACGTATCCAGTTTCTTTTCGTATTGATTCTTCCTGACTAATCTCTTGAACTTCAGCCTAATCATCATTGTGATGTGAGTCTATATCCGCTCCTAGGTACGCCTTACAATCCTTTATCTCATTTCAGAATCTATGTCCGTCCATGATGTAATATAACTGAAATCTTCCCGTATCACCCGCCCTTTTCCAAGTATACCTCCTCCTCTTGTGATTCTTGAACAGAGTATCTGCTACTACTTGTTGAAATTTATAACAGAACTCTATTAGTCTTTCTCCTCTCTCATTTCTTGCCCAAAGCTCATATTCTCGTGAAGATAGACGCCGATTATGTGCGAAAGCCTACTAACGAGATTTCAAGAACCAATAATAAGTGAAGAAATCCAGATATATTTTCCCGTTGGGATCTTGGAGCGAAGATTAGACTAATTATAGCATGCAAAGAGGCAGTTAAGCAATCATTCTTCCCGGAGTCCAGGCGCAAATATTACTTTAAGATATACCAATACGTGATACCACGGAACGTACCCTCTGCCATGCACTTCACACAGGCTTGCAGAGTGTGTGTATATGAGCAAGCGTTTGTCAAAGTTAATATCATAAAAATACAAGGGATAGTCAAATAAAAACGAGACAGAAGGAGAAAGAATTAGGTAAACAGTTTATTAGTTCAAAAATAATCGCCATAACTCTTAATACATTTATCCCACTATAAGAAAAGAGTGTCAATGCCTTCATGGAAAAATGTTTGCGGTTGCCTAAGGGACCACGCTTGTACGCAGGTATGCACCTCTTCGTTGGAAGCCAATCGAGGCCACTAATGTCTTTCTTCAGGTCTCCAAAAATATGGAAATCATATGCGGAGAGATCGGGGGTGTATGGAGGATGTGTAAGGGCTTCCTATGATCGTGTCTTGATTTTTCTTTAGTCTAGCTTCCATTATCAATTGCAACGTCAGAATTACCTCTCTCGTGCCTTTACCTTTTGTTAAGCCAAATTGATCGTCGTCTAGCAAATCCTAAATTTTATTTTCCATTCTTCTGTATATTACTCTTGCCAGCAACTTGGATGCATGAACTGTTAAGCTGATTTTGCGATAATTCTCGCACTTGTCAGTTCTTGCAGTCTTCGATATTGTGTGGGTGATATTTTTTCGAAAGTCAGATGGTATGTAGCCAGACTCATACATTCTACGCTCCATCGTGAATAGTCGTTTTGTTGCCACTTCCTCCAATGATTTTAGAATTGCTGATCGAATGTTCTTTATCCCTTCTGCCTTCCTTGATCTTAAGGCCTCTAAAGCGCTTTTAAATCCTGATTTTAATACTGGATCCCCTATCTCTTCTAAATCGACTCCTGTTTCTTCTTCTATCACATCAGACAAACCTTCCCCCTCATAGAGGCCTTCAGTGCGTTCTTTCCATCTGTCTGCTTTCTCATTTGCTTTTAACAGTGGAATTCCCGATGCACTCTTAATGTTACCACCCTTGCTTTTAATATCACCGAAGGTTGTACTGACTTTCCCATATGATGAGCCAGTCTTTCCGACAATCAATATTTTTCGATTTCTTCACATTTTTCATGTAGCTATTTCGTCTTAGCTTCTGTGCACTTCCTATTTATTTCATTCCTCAGTGACTTGTATTTCTGTATTCCTGAATTTCCCAGAACTTTTTTGTGCTTTCTTCTTTGGCTTCTTTGCAATTACCTTCGTTGTACCTATGTTTTTCTTTCCAACTTCTGTAACTGTCCTTTTTAGTAATGTCCATTTTTCTTCAATTGTAATGCCTACTGGGCTATTCTTTATTGCTGTATCTACAGCCGTAGAGAACTTCAAGCGTATCTCGTCATCCCTCAGTATTTCCGTATACCGGTTCTTTTCGTATTGATTCTTCCTGACTTATCACTAAAAATTCAGCCTAGTCTTCAACACTACATCGTGATCTGAGTCTATATCTGCTTTGGGTACACCTTATAATCCTTTAATCCTTTATCTGATTTCGGAATCTCTGTCTGACCATGATGAAATCTAACTGAAATCTTCCCGTATCACCCGGCCTTTTCCAAGTATACCTCCTCCTCTTGTGATTCTTGAACAGTGTATCTGCTACTACTTGTTGAAATTTATAACAGAACTCAATTAGTCTTTCTCCTCTCTCATTCCTTGCCCAAAGCTCATATTCTCGTGAAGATAGACGCCGATTATGTGCGAAAGCCTACTAACGAGATTTCAAGGACCAATATTAAGTGACGAAATCTAGATATATTTTCCCGTATGGATGTTGGAGCGAAGATTAGACTGATTACAGATTGTAAATAAACAGTTAAGCAATCATTCTTCCCGGAACCCAGGCGCGAATATTACTTTAAGAGATGTAAGTAGACTGTATAGGTTTTTTTATTGGTAACGCCACATAGCACTCTGTATGAAAATCACTGCCTGTGCTATGTGCAGTCTGTGGCCCGTTTGCATTGTTGTTGGCTATTGTAGTGTTGGGCAGTTGGCTGTTAACAGCGCGTAGCGTTGCGCAGTTGGAGGTGAGCCGCCAGCAGTGGTGGATGTGGGGAGAGAAATGGCGGAGTTTTGAAATTTGTAAGACTGGATATCATGAACTGCTATGTATGTTATGATTTTTCAACACTATAAAGGTAAATACATTGTTTGTTATCTATCAAAATCTTTCATTTGCTAACTATGCCTATCAGTAGTTAGTGCCTTCCGTAGTTTGAATCTTTCATTTAGCTGGCAGTAGTGGCGCTCGCTGTATTGCAGTAGTTCGAGTAACCAAGATTTTTGTGAGGTAAGTGATTGGTGAAACGTATAAGTTAATGTTAGTCAGGGCCATTCTTTTGTAGGGATTTTTGAAAGTCAGATTGCGTTGCGCTAAAAATATTGTGTGTCACTTTAGTGAATGTTTGAGTACGTTCAGTTTTGCTCAGCTGTTTGAAAAGCAAATAATGTAAGAGGTTTATCAGCACAGTAATTCATAAATTTATCAAAGGGGACGTTTCATATGTCGACCCTTAGCCGAGGATACCTCACTGGAATCTTCTGATTTTTTCTTGTAGTTTGTGTAATTAGTGTAGCTTTTGTTTATTGCTAGCGCGTAATTGTAGAGAGAATCTCCTTTGTAGTTGTAATCTTTCATTGTTGTACAGTAAAGCAGTTGTGGCATGCATGTAGATTTGCACCAAGTATTTCGCAGCTGCGCTTGCGATTAACTAGGTATTATTTTCAGTGCTATGTTAATGTGTTTTCTTATTTTTGCTCTTCAAATTGTGCTTTTCTGTGTTATCGTGTGAAATATTGTGACAATTATGGCGTGTGAAAAACGTAATACTAGGCTCCAAAGTAAACTGAGAAATGACAGTGAAGGCGGAAGCAATGTGTTAGCGCCATCGTGTAATGAATTAACTAATGTTCAAAGTAGTAATTTGGTAATTGTGCATAGGGAAATGGAGCGGGCTGCAAATAATGGTGTAGGCAGTGAAACAATTAGTGAACAGGGAAGCATTATCGATCGATCGGTCGACAACAGCTCGCCCCAGGAATCCGAAATGACACGACACAATCTTGCAAATACTGTAGAGTCAGGTTTTGGGTCCTCACAGTTTTCTCAAATAAGTCAAGACACATTTTCTGCTTGTCAAAATGTGAATGTTGCCGGTGCAACTTCACTGCCGAAAAGCACTGAGGAACATGTTTCAGACACCAGTGCATTGTTATTACAGTTAATGCAACAAATGGGACAAAGGCTACTAGACACAAGGCTTGAACAAAATCAGAAACAAATGGGACGAAATCTTCAAAAGTTAGATACAATGGAACAAAATCGTCAAAAGTTAGACACAATGGAAGAAAATCTTCAAAAGTTAGACACAATGGAACAACACCAGAGACAAACACAACAACAGTTATACGCAATGGAACAAAAGCTTCAAAAGTTAGACTCAGTGGAACATAAGCTTGAACAAACACGTGAAGATTTAACTACTGAGTTACATAACATTGAATCGAAATGTCAAAAAGTCTGTAATGATGTAAAAACAAAAATTTGTGAGCATTTTCAACCTTTTTTTCGCGGCATGAAAATGCATTACAGAATCACGAAGCAGCCATAAAACAACTGCAAACTATTGTTAATGAAAATCATAAGACCTTGCAAGCTAAAATTGACTCAGTTGCATCTACCGATTTGGTTAGGCAACTTGCAAAAGCTAAGGAAAATTTAAAGGACACAGTAGATACCCTGAAAATTGGTTCAGAAAGACACATGGAGGAAATAAGTACACTATCGGAGAAAGTAGCCGAACTTTCGGATCAGGTCACTAACTTATCTACAAAGCTAGATGATGATCTGAATGACAGAAGACCCGTAGCCTTCACTGACACAGAAGAGTATGAACAAATAAGAAAATTCAAACAAAATCAGAATCAAATTAATACGCAACACCAAAGAGAAATCCAGGAAGTACAAGATCAGCTGACACAGGTAATACAAGAATTACATATTTCAGAGGACACTCGCGCCCCAATACGGGAAGAGGGACATAGAAATACGGAACAGCCAGAAAATAATAACACACCGCATTTCGGAAATTATGAAAGAAATGGCAAGGTGCACCGAATTTTGAAATGGAACCGCCGAAACGACGTAACAATGGCCGCTATGCGACTCGCCGACATTATGATCTTGACTATAAGCTGTTCATTACTACACGTACATTTAAAACATTTAAGAATTCTAGCAACGACATTCATCCACAAGCGTGGCTTCATCAATTCTCTCATTGTTTTCCTCCCAACTGATCATTAGACCGCAGATTAGAATTTGTGTGTGGCTATTTAGAGAATGAACCAGCTGTAAGAATGCGATCGGTCATTCACGATTGCCAGAGTGAAGGAGAATTTTATCATGCCTTCCTCTCAGCATATTGGTGTCAAGCTACACAAGACCGAGTAAAACATAGCATCATAATGATGAAACATTACGAACAATCTGAATTTTACTGTATTGTGAAATATTTTGAAGACATGTTGCACAAGAACCAGTACCTGTCAAACCCATACAGCCCCTCAGAACTCATCCGCATTTGCTTAATCAAACTACCTGAACATTTACGACATATTATTTTGGCAGGACGTTGCAAAGATGACACTGAAGCTTTTCAGGGACTGTTACAAGAAATGGAAATTGACACTGACAATCGCGGAACACGGAAACAGGAACACAACAATTACAGGTCACATCCGTTACAATTCCGCGATGAAAGAAATAATAACTGGACATGACAAGGCTATTCTTACAACGCAAATCGTGAACAAAACAGATACCACCCATATGACAACCACTGGCAGAGTAATAGTTACAGAGAAAGATCGCATTTCCGTAATAATGAATATGACAGAGATAACCATAGAAACAGACAATATGGGAAAGAAAATAACTATTATCAAGGGTGACAGAATAACTTCAAACACAATGGTCCAACACGCAGTTACGATTCCGGGAGAAATTCTCCACCACATGACCGACAAACAAGAAAATATGTAAACTACCGACAAAACGACAGACCTGAATTCCATCAGAACTGGCGTGCTTCAAACAGGGCAGGGCCTTCTCGACAAGGTGAATTTTCAGAAGTTAGGTCTCCTAATCCTAATAACGACGCGCGCAAACAAAGAGACAGACAATGACCCGCACCGCAGCCGGCCGGAGTGGCTGAGTGGTTCTAGGCGCTACAGTGTGGAACCGCGCGACCGCTACGGTCGCAGGTTCGAATCCTGCCTCGGGCATGGATGTCTGTCATGTCCTTAGGTTAGTTAGGTTTAAGTAGTTCTAAGTTCTAGGGGACTGATGACCTCAGAAGCTAACTCCCATAGTGCTCAGAGCCATTTGACTCGCACCACAGGCAGCCACGTGCGCCCGCTGGCTCAGGGAAAAATAACATAGACGCTAACCTTGTGAAAAATTCCAGTATTCTTTACTGACGTATACCACATGATAATTGCGTTAAAGTTGAAACTCTGCATACTAGGAAGAGCAAAGGGTTACACCATATTTCACATGTAAAACCATTTATTGAGAGATACTCTGCTTTTTAACTTAGTCTTTGCTATAAAATTTTTCGCTTCACGTTACTAGTACTCTTTTTCAGTCTTAGAAACTGTTAACATGCAACTATGTTTTAAAGTTCACTATTTAGTCAAGAACCAAGAGAACTTATTTAAACAGAAATTACGAATGCATTGTTATTGTGAACAGACGACACAGTGTTATTGTGTGTGTACATTCTTGCTTGTTAGTTGCACGATTACGTAACGACTATAAGGCTCACATGCTTAGGACATTTACCAGTACTGCTAATGAGATTTTAATGCAACATTTTGGTTTACTTGAAAATACATTCTGGATTTAAAGTACTTTCTGTGAGATACCAGATGACACAGTGGTTAGTTTATGTGACAGCAACACGATTTTATCATGACGCTACTAATGAGTGACAATTTACAATGTTGCTTTTGCAGTGTTTCTGTTTCATATCTGCACAGTTTTTTGTATTATTCTGGAAAGTAAAACATGTTTTAGTAATAACTTTTGTGGTATAGCTACAATGAGACTGCCTTTTCCGTAGCACAACAATACGTTACAGCACAGTACTTTCTTCATCACGGCAATAAGCGTAATAACTAAGATATCTATACGCAAAGAATTTCACGTTTGTTTATCATGAGGTAAGTACATTGGCTTCTGCAGAACTTAGCTTTCGGAGGACGATAATTAGGACACTTCCACAGAGATTATCTTACAACAAGACGCACAGTTTAGCGCTACAGTACTCGTATTTGAGTGATTAATTTTGTACTTAAATCATTTATTTTTAAAGATATTTGAAGTACAGTGATACAAAGGTTTTCTGTGATACATTTCATTCCATTGCTGTAATCTGTAACACCTGAGGGTATACTTACATTAATCCTCAGGGGGGTACACGCCTACTTTGTGTACCATGTGTTTGGCAAGCACAAGCAGCCCTAGCTAATATGGTATTTGCTTATACAACTTTACACATCGGTACCATATTTCTCTAACACACAAATTACACAGCTATCTGATCATTTAAGTGAGAGATAAACATTTTTTTTACTACATCAGTGACACATGTTTACGCAATTACACAGTTGGATAACTTCACACTTATGAAATTGTATTTTGTCTGTACTTTGTGAACTGTTCATATTTTTTCGGATCCATTGTGATACTATGAGAGCTTTGAATGATGTATTTGGTAAGGGAGCATGATTTTAAAGTACGTTTGAGGTAGATGACACTTTTGAAATGAGCAGAGAATTTTTTTTAGGTTTTAAAATATCCAGAAAGCTACGACGATTTTGAGATGTGATTGATTTGTTATGATTTATTATTACGATGACGATGTGTATTATGCTGTTGAGCTATGTTTATGATCAATAAGCTGAGAATCGTACTTTAAGAGTTACGAAATGTGTGTAAATGCGTGAATGTATCACAATGCAGGCGAAAATATTTTGCACACTGTTATATTCATAGGATTTTGTTTCTACACATTTGCAACGCAAATTCTTGACGTGTGAAATTTTTTATATGAGACTGTAAATTTTTTATATGAGACTGTCACTCTAGTGCAAACTGGTGTCGTAAATATTTCGGTAAGAAAGTTAAGTGACACCTTTACGTAATGCGTCGTGGGCACCCAGCTGCGCGACAGTCTCCTGGAAAAAAAGCCATTAGTGTGTGCGTTTCAAAGGCACAGGGAGAGAAAAAAGGAGGCCATTATCCTCGCTATTGACATTCCATTGTAGAAAGCATCGCAAATACGACACGCTCATTACTTGGAAACCTATTGTACTTTGTGCTACTTACTGAAATGCTTATGAATTGATGGGAGATATTCTTACATCTGCAAACCTGATTATGACAAGTGTCTTTCTACGAGAGTTGAGAGCTACTGACTTACGAAATGCCACATGGATATTGAATGATATTTTTATGCATTGCTTTACATAATTGCTTAGTTCATTTGATATCTGTTTTCCAGCTGTGTTGCAGCATTGGTTTTATAAAATAAAATAAAATGCATTTGCTAATATGAACACTTTCTGTCAACAGATCTATTAAATAATAATTTTGTGATCCACATTCTTCAAAAAAGGAGCACTTGGAAAGGAAAGAACAATAAGAAGGGACTAGTAACAGTAACTGCATACACAATTTTCTTTTCAAGTACATGGTAATATTTTTTTTGCAATAAGTTGTTGTGGTGCACCACTTTAATTACATAGACACTAAGATGTGACATAGGTATTAGTCATGGCCATCTTTACTGTAATATTTTTTCTGCTTGAGCTTTGTCATGTTTAGATATAAGTTATTGCATTTGCTGCTGCTCTTTGCCAGGCATAATGTTACAGAATTTGACTTTGTATTACTCTGTTAAGCCAGTTTTACTAATGATTTATTTTTATTGTTTGCTGCACATTGCCTTATATTAGTTGTAATATTGCAATTGCTTTGCTAATTTCTATAATGCTGCTTGCGTCACCAATTTCAATTTTTTTGTCATTGCTGTTTGTATTAATTGTTTTGTGCTTCTGCATTGCCTCGTCCCTTAGTTTATGCATCTGAGCTCAGTAGATTTAAGTTAGCTTAAGAGGAGGTAGACTATATAAGAAACTAACTATGGACAGTAGGGAAAGAATGCATTGAGATGTTATATGAAAAAGATTTGGGCCAAAATGAGTATTGTACACTGAGAAATAATCATTTTAAAAGAAATATGAATAGAATACAGAAAGCAGGTATAGATAGGACTTTTTGGGAATAATGATGAATGAAGGGAGATCTCCAAGAAGTAAAGAAAGTTTTGTTTGCAAAATAATGCAGTAAAACAAACCCTGTCCTTTCCTTTTGTATTATTCCGCTATATGTTACTGTACCCTTGTGTATTTGTGTTCATCCCATCTTTATGTGTTTATCTGATGCGATTTATGTTGTAGAATTTTTCTAATACTCAGCTACATTCACTGTGATGAGGAATACTGTTATCCTCAAATATAATTTGCATTAATAATATGTTATTTGTTTTGTAAAGATGTTCAGATATTGTTTATCTGTTCTGTTTTGTTGCTCATGTGTGAAGTTGATGTTTCAAAAGTTATTCTGATCTTTTATGTAGGTACTTATAATTCCTGTAACACTGATGTATATGTTATTTCGATTCTTTTGTAAAGCCTGTATTACTACAAATGTTATCTGTATTATTATGTTTTTAATGATGTTTTCTGTATCTTTGTAATTGTATTCTCATGTTATAAAATTGTAATTGTCACCAGTTCATCACATTATTAAACATGTAAGTTACGTTTCACTGTGCACGTTTCTGTTGGTCATAGTATATGGACAATATGTGAGAAGAAGGGACTGTTAGTGTTTGCATGTGTGTTAATAATTCAGCAAGGGACTGGATAACAGCATTGCTGTTCTAAGGACAGTTCCAAAAACTTTGTGAGTGCACAAGTGGTGGTTATGGACTTGCTATATTATCCGCAAGACTCTTCAATGGTGATTGTGCACCTGCACAGTCACAACAGATGGCTGCTGGCCATCTCTACAAGGACTACAGTGGGTCTGCATCTTTGATGACCCACCAATACCATTATTTCTACAAGGACTACAGTGTGTCTACACCTTTGCTGACTCACCAATACCATTATTTCTACAAGGACTACAGTGGGTCTACACCTTTGCTGACTCACCAGTACCATTATTTCTACAAGGACTGCAGTGGGTCTGCACCTCTGGTGGCCCACCAATACCACAATCTCTACCAGGACTACAGTGGGTCTACTCTATGATGACCTACCTACCAATATTCTTCAAAACTTCGAATGACTCTGCTGTGGGTTTGATCTGTTGAGCCCGTTACCTGTCTGCATGTCGAGAGTCAGCACTGTCTTTCCGTTGGAAGGACAACACTACTTCTTCAAGATTGCATGGAAATCCACTACTTCTGTGTGCATTTTCTTTTACTGCTCAGACTTTGAGAAAAACACTGCAATTTTACTGTGATGAATGATCAGGACTGTCTTTATGGACTGTGAGAAAATTTTAGTCTTTGACCAACATTGTATTGATAAGTGTGTGCATTTGATTTCTTTGTTATTGTAATTATGAAAAATTTTTTCAAATCTGTATTGGCCACTGCCCAAAACAATTTGTAAAATTTTTTGTGGGGAGCATGGGGGCTATGTAAGTAGACTGTATAGGTTTTTTTATTGGTAACGCCACATAGCGCTCTGTATGAAAATCACTGGCTGTGCTGTGTGCAGTCTGTGGCTGGTTTGCATTGTTGTTGGCTATTGTAGTGTTGGGCAGTTGGCTGTTAACAGCGCATAGCGTTGCGCAGTTGGAGGTGAGCCGTCAGCAGTGGTGCATGTGGGGAGAGAAATGGCGGAGTTTTGAAATTTGTAAGACTGGATATCATGAACTGCTATGTTTTTTATGATTTTTCAACACTATAAAGGTAAATACATTGTTTGTTCTCTATCAAAATCTTTCATTTGCTAACTATGCCTATCAGTAGTTAGTGCCTTCCGTAGTTTGAATCTTTTATTTAGCTGGCAGTAGTGGCGCTCGCTGTACTGCAGTAGTTCGAGTAACCAAGATTTTTGTGAGGTAAGTGATTTATGAAACGTATAAGTTAATGTTAGTCAGGGCCATTCTTTTGTAGGGATTTTTGAAAGTCAGATTGCGTTGCGCTAAAAATGTGGTGTGTCACTTTAGTGAATGTTTGAGTACGTTCAGTTTTGCTCAGCTGTTTGAAAAGCAAATAATGTAAGAGGTTTATCAGCACAGTAATTCATAAATTTTTCAAAGGGGACGTTTCAGAGATACCAGTACGTGGTACCACGGGACGTACCCTCTTTCATGCACTTCATAGTGACTTGCAGAGTGTGAATGTATATGAGGAAGCGTTGTTCAAAGTTAATATTATTAAAATGCAAGGAACAGTCAAATAAAAACGAGACAGATGGAAGAAATTAATTAAATAGTTTATTAGTTCAAAAATAATCGCCATAACTGTTAATACATTTATCCCACTATAAGACAAGACTGTCAATGCCTTCACGGAAAAATGTTTGCGGTTGCCTAAGGCACCATCATTGTACCCAGGTGTGCACCTTTTCGTCCGAAGCCAATCGAGGCCACTAGTGTCTTCCGTCAGGTCTCCAAATATATGGAAATCATATGTGGAGAGATCGGGAGTGTATAGAGGATTTATAAGGGCTTCCCAGCGAAAACTGTGTTTCTGTGGGTGGGCCCACTAGTATTTAAGGTTGTTTCGACTACACTGCAGCGGTTTTGCTGGGTGTTCTTACACATCCTCCATCAGTCTTGATCTCTCCCCATCCGATTTCATATTTTTGGAGCCCTGAAGAGACATAGTTAAAGTGCAGCAACTCACAGTGATCCAGTGTGTTAATCCGGAACCGATTTACTATGGGAAAAAGTTAGTTCCAATTTTGGCCACTAGGTGCAAATCTGGCGCTGTGAGTGGAAGGAAGACATATAGAAGCGTTTGCCTATGTAATGCATTGGGAACGGGACGTGAGCAGAAAAGGTCAAACAAGTGAGAAATGCATAATGTTTTTATTATTAACAACCACTTACACAGTTTGTTCAGTAACAACCACTTACACAGTTTGTTCAGTATGAGCACCGGAGACATCGACGAGATGCTGCATCGATAAAACCACCTGATTAACAGTTGCTCGCAGCAGCTCCGGTTCAATCTTAGCAACGCGTTCCGTATATTGACCCTCAGATCAGGTATAGACCGAACGTGTCGCGTTCGTTTAGGTATCCCCAGAGTTAAGTGTCACGGGCATTCAGATGATATGATCCCACAGGCCATGCGTCTGGAAAATCTCTGGAGATAACGAGATAGTGGAAAGTTGCGTTAAGCAGATAATTCAAATGGTTCAAATGGCTCTGAGCACTATGGGACTCAACTGCTGTGGTAGGTAGAACTTAGAACTACTTAAACCTAACTAACCTAAGGACAGCACACAACACCCAGCCATCACGAGGCAGAGAAAATCCCTGACCTCGCCGGGAATCGAACCCGGGAACCTGGGCGTGGGAAGCGAGAACGCTACCGCACGACCACGAGATGCGGGCGCAGATAATTCCTTGGGCGAGCAACATTAGGTGTTACCTCATCTTGCATGAAAGCAGTTGTGCTCTCCCTAAGCAGGAATCACATGCTGTACAAGGAGAACTCAATAACGTTCAGCCGTCACGGCACACCTGACAGAACATCTGTATGTATTCTCTTCAAAGAAGAACGGACTGAGAATAAAGGTGCTTGTGAACCCACACCACACAGTTACATACGGCGAGTGCAGTGGCTCTTGGCAGTTCTGTGTATTCACAGCACCCTGTAGTGTAAAATCTTCATCACTCTATAGAATGTTGCCTGGCCACATGTCATCAACTTCGATCCGTGCCAGAAACCGAAGAGCAAATTTAGAACGTTGCTGCGGATAACGAAGTTTCAGTTGCTGCACGGTCTGGATCTTGTACGTGTAGCAGTCCACAATAGACAGCAAAACTTTCCGTAATGTCCACTATGGGATGAACAGTTACCGTGATGTGGCACAAGCACTAACCGGGGCACTTGCTGCATGGTCAGTTGCAGCAACAGCAACCTTGTCAATAACTTCCGACGGAATGGGTCGCCTTCCTCTTTCAGGCGCCACACTAAGATCACACGCGTTTTCGAATTCCATCATCATCTTCTTTAAAACATTTAAAGACGTCAGGGATCTCCTCAGACCTTCCTGTCGGCTATACTCTCAATGCAGCGCTGTAATTGCTCCAATTCACATAAAACAGTTCCACTAACAGCGCACGATCTCTCTTCTCGATAGCCATTCACTTGTCATATGACAGCGTAGATGTCATGCGATCGTACAAACATGTGTAGTGCCCGATCTGCAACTAGTGGCGTAAAACGGTTCAGCTTAAACGGATTAGCATATCTATCACGTTTCGCTGCCATATTATAATTGCAGCCCACACTGAGCTTCCGCGAGTAGTTGCACTGTAAGTATAACCATCCGGTAGTAGCATATTGGCGATTACTTTTGACATAATAAACAGTTTAGTTCCGATAAAACTATTATCGGTGCCAGTCGCTCTTCTTATTTCATCCCATTTCGAGAGTTTACAGTCTCATCTTCAGGTGGAACATTAACGTTATGTTACATTTTTGCTAGCTGGACGCAGCCAGTTTTTTGTTGTGGTTTTGTTTTGTGCGCTGCTGCAGTTAATATGTTTTCTTTCAAGAACTACACTCTACTCTAATTTAGGCCTTGTTTTTAGCTCTGAAGCTGGGTGAATAATGGCTCTCTTCCAACATCCCAGAATTCTTGACCACATGAAAGGCATGTGCTAAGGTCTGATGAGGGTAGAGCCAGAAAATGAAGTCGGTAGTTGACCATCGCAAGGTGGAATAAGTATAATATCTTTGAGTAGGAGGATCTTGCACGGGCGCGTGCAGTATAAAAACTCTGGAGTCGCAGGTAGGTGACCGCAGGAAGCAGACGCGTGGTGACAGCTTTAAGGTAGGTCGCGCTCGCTGCACAGTTACGCTGACCAAACTTTAGCACGTAAATGAGAGAAGATATACAATGATTTCAAAATGGTTTTTGTTAGATAATGTTCAGAGTTAGGATTTGTATGTCTAAGGTTTGACGCAGTAAGCGTTTTGTAAAATTTTTTGTAAGGGTAATTCGTGCTACAAAAATGTTGGAAATGGTAGGTTTTGTGTATGACTTAAAATTTTAACAATTTTTTTTTGTGGGTTTAGGGCGCACAACTATAGTGGTCATTAGCGCCCAGACTAAATTATGAATGCACTGCGAGGCACAATGTTAAAACAGCAACTAAAAAGGACAACACTACAAAAGGCGCATTAACAGGCAAGGGATTAAAAGAAAACAGCATAATCAAATGTCCTTAGACAGGTTTGTCAAGTGGATAAAACGAAGAACGCGAGCAGGTGCTCCTGGGTCATCCGCTAAAATGTCATCCAGAGTACATGGCAGGCCAAGCTCAATGCGCAGTGTATTAAAATTCGGACAGGACGTTGAAACGTGGCGTACCGTCAGCAATTGCCCACATGGGCAGAACGGCGCCGGCGCAGCCGTCAGCGGATGGCGATGGCTGAACCGGCAGTGTCCAATCCGTAACCGGGCCAAAAAGACCTCCTCCCACCGAGAAGGGCGTGAAGAGGTCGTCCAAGCCGTGGGGAGAGGTTTCAAGGCCCGAAGCTTATTTTCAGTAAGTGTAGACCAATCGGCATGCCACAGCGATAAAATGCGCTGACAAATGACCCTGCTAAAATGAGATGAAGTTACACAACAAGAAGCTGTCCCAGGCTGAAGGACCGCAGCCTTGGCCACGCCATCTGCAGCTTCGTTCCCAGGGATACCGACATGGCCAGGAACCCACATAAAGGTAACCGGAGAACCGTCGTCCGCTAGCTGCTGAAGAGAGCGTTGGATCCGGTGCACGAAAGGGTGAACCGGATACGGATCACTGAGGCTCTGGATGGCGCTCAGGGAATCAGAGCAGATGACATAAGCAGAATGTCGGTGGCGGCGGATGCAAAGAACAGCCTGATAGAGGGCAAATAGCTCAGCTGTGAAGACCGAACAAGTGCCATGGAGCCGGGATTTGAAACAGTGTGCCCCGACAATAAAAGAACACCCGACACCGTCATTGGTCTTAGAGCCATCTGTATAAATGAAGATCGTATTAATGAACTTCGAACGAAGTTCGACAAACCGGGAGCGGTATGCCGAAGCTGGGGTAACCTCCTTTGGGAGCGAGCTGAGGTCAAGGTGAACGCGAACCGGAGCCTGGAGGCAAGGTGACGTTTGGCTCTCGCCCACTCTAAAGGTAGCAGGGAGTGAAAAATCAAGGTGCTGAAGGAGGCGACGAAAGCGAACTCCAGGGGGTAGCAGGGCAGATACATACAGCCCGTGTTGACGGTCGAGACAGACGTCAAAAAAGGAACGATAAGACGGGTGATCGGGCATTGACAACAGCCGACAGGCATACCGACAAAGCAGTACATCGCGCCGGTAGGT
The DNA here is from genome assembly GCF_023864275.1 of Schistocerca cancellata. Classification (NCBI taxonomy): domain Eukaryota; kingdom Metazoa; phylum Arthropoda; class Insecta; order Orthoptera; family Acrididae; genus Schistocerca; species Schistocerca cancellata. The sequence goes on along the minus strand of NC_064631.1, from coordinate 29,497,344 downwards.
TAGTGGCAATTCACCGGCTTCAGCATGAAGACTCTCGACGGGACTAGTGTAGAACGCTCCGATCACAAGACGTAACCCCCGATGTTGTATAGAGTTGAGGCGGCGTAAGATGGACGGCCGTGCAGAGGAGTATACAAAGCTCCCATAATCCAGTTTTGAGCGGACGATCGACCGATATAGGCGAAGTAGGACGGTTCGATCCGCTCCCCACGACGTACCGCTGAGAACACGGAGGACATTTAGAGAACGGGTACAGCGGGCTGCCAAATATGATGTATATATTGAGATCAACATTGTGTTCAAATCTAACAGCCTGAATCATAATCCACATCCTTTGCTTGTACTGGATATGAAAATGAGTAGTAAAGTAAAGTTACCCACCAATGAAAGAACGTAAAGAAAATGAGGCCTCTATGCAATATATATGTACATTTCATAGTTTGAAATCGATTTTGGTATAACTAACGTTATCAGAGCAAAGTTATTTCAAATAACTAATTTTATGCCATTGCGCAACTGGCGTTATTCATGTCAACATATAATTTCATTAAGTAAACATCACGGCCAAAAGTTAATTTTTCAGTACCGTCTTAATGCCACTGCACAAATGGCATCATTCTCTTAAACTTGATTGCTGAGTCAAACACATGTTGCATTTCTGGCAAAATGGAGGAGTGCAAGAAACAAGTTCACAGACGCTGTCAGATGAAGGTTTCTTGAATAATTAATTTAGAACAATCTTATCATTGATACTTTCACAATTAAAAAAGGATACAATTTTGGTAAGATACCTTCACACATACATAGCATACTGGCCTGGCAGCTGTCTGCTTTACTTTTTTTTCATCTGTCTCGTTTTCATTCTACTGTCCCTGACACTTAACTCTCAACCGTCTTTTTCAAGCATCGGGAGGCTAGGCGCACCGTCACTCCACAGAACGTTCCTTCAGACAGCGACAGCTGGTGGCGCCGCCGCCAGTCGTCAGCCGCGGCCGTATAGCCCCCTCCCCCACCTCCCCCTCCTCCCACGCCCCCCTCGGCCACTCTTTCCGCTGGCGCCCTCTGACGCTGCCGAGCGGAGTCGCCCCGTCCCAAATCCCATCTTTCTTTAATCCGGACGCACAAAGCGCGGCGCGCTTCGATTTTATCCGCGGTTTTCTCGCCGCGCCGCGGAGAAATTTAGCGTCGCCCGGCTGCCCTCCAGCGTGAAGATTAACATTGCTGGCGGTGACACGGCGTTGTGTCCCCACGTCAGCGCCAGCAGCGGCCCGGCGAAAGAGTTCCGCCTGACTCAGTGCGGCCCGCCTGCCAGACAGCCAGATAAGCCCTCTCACCGCAGGCGCGGCCGCCGCTCCAGTTAATTTACATCCGCCTCCTTCGGCCTGTTTCTCCCGCGTGTGACGTTCGCCACTTGTAAGGCTTATCGTCACCGTTTTTCCACCGCGGCGGTTTAAAGCGCGCTGGTCACTGTTCAGAGGGGAAGGCTAGGAGGGGTGGTATGATGGGGGGACTGGGGATTTGGGGAGAGCGCATTTGGTCCAAGTACTGCTCCTGGCAGAGTCGTGTCAAAGCTGCTACAGCCTTGAGCAACGCTCGAGGATAAGCGAGACATGACAACGTATTCTTGGATCAGTGTCTCTTAATGTGTACAGAGCAGTGATGTTCAATGATTATTGATATCTACGAAATATCAATGTTGAGAGTTTAGACAGCGATGTTTCAATATCGGTACTGGAGGTGCGATGTTGAAAACAAATTACCCATCTTTGGTGTTGGCGAAAGACCACTCTACTTGTTAACCATTGTCAATAATTTTTTCGTCATTTAAACGACTGATTTTTCCGAACATGTACAGTAACGATATAAGTGCAGTGGTTAAAGTAGTAGAAATATCATTTCGAAGAAAAATGCCTCGCGTTCTTCGCAAATTCAGATTCCAGTAGCAAATTCACTAGATGGAATTCAACATTCTGTATGCTTGAAAGAGTTTTGCAGCTATGTCCAGTGATTAATAATATCGTTGCATGCTAGTACGCCACGTAGGCCAACAGGTGCAGATTCAACTACACACCGAGAGATTACAGTTACGAACAATTCAAACTGGAACTATCACACTGATTGCATTAAGGGCAAGTCGAAGCAGAGACTGTGTTTTACTGGCAGAACACCTAGAAGATGCAGCAGATCTCACGAAAGAGACTGCCTACACTACGGTTGTCCGCCTTCTACCGGAATACTGCTGCGTGCTGTGGGATCCTTACCAAATAGCATTGACAGAGGACCTTGAAAAAGGTCAAAGACAGGACGTCTGTTTTGCACTATCGCGAAACAGCGCAGAGCATGTCACTTATAATAAGCAAGTTGACGTGGCTATAATTGAAACAAAGATGTTTTCCACTGCGCCGAGATCTTGTTACAAAATTTTTACACCAACTTTCTCCTTATAAAATGAAAATATTTTGTCAACTCTCACCTAAATAAGGAGAAATGACCACAGTATTAAAATAAAAGAATTCGAGAGCTCGCACTGAAAGATTTAGGTGTTTATTTTTCAGACGAGCCGTTAGAGAGTGGAACGGTCGAGAAATAATCTAACATTGGTTCTATGAACCCTCTGCCAAGCACTTAAGCACGGATAGCAGAGCTGGCACGTAGATGTAGATACACTCCTGGAAATTGAAATAAGAACACCGTGAATTCATTGTCCCAGGAAGGGGAAACTTTATTGACACATTCCTGGGGTCAGATACATCACATGATCACACTGACAGAACCACAGGCACATAGACACAGGCAACAGAGCATGCACAATGTCGGCACTAGTACAGTGTATATCCACCTTTCGCAGCAATGCAGGCTGCTATTCTCCCATGGAGACGATCGTAGAGATGCTGGATGTAGTCCTGTGGAACGGCTTGCCATACCATTTCCACCTGGCGCCTCAGTTGGACCAGCGTTCGTGCTGGACGTGCAGACCGCGTGAGACGACGCTTCATCCAGTCCCAAACATGCTCAATGGGGGACAGATCCGGAGATCTTGCTGGCCAGGGTAGCTGACTTACACCTTCTAGAGCACGTTGGGTGGCACGGGATACATGCGGACGTGCATTGTCCTGTTGGAACAGCAAGTTCCCTTGCCGGTCTAGGAATGGTAGAACGATGGGTTCGATGACGGTTTGGATGTACCGTGCACTATTCAGTGTCCCCTCGACGATCACCAGTGGTGTACGGCCAGTGTAGGAGATCGCTCCCCACACCATGATGCCGGGTGTTGGCCCTGTGTGCCTCGGTCGTATGCAGTCCTGATTGTGGCGCTCACCTGCACGGCGCCAAACACGCATACGACCATCATTGGCACCAAGGCAGAAGCGACTCTCATCGCTGAAGACGACACGTCTCCATTCGTCCCTCCATTCACGCCTGTCGCGACACCACTGGAGGCGGGCTGCACGATGTTGGGGCGTGAGCGGAAGACGGCCTAACGGTGTGCGGGACGTAGTCCAGCTTCATGGAGACGGTTGCGAATGGTCCTCGCCGATACCCCAGGAGCAACAGTGTCCCTAATTTGCTGGGAAGTGGCGGTGCGGTCCCCTACGGCACTGCGTAGGATCCTACGGTCTTGGCGTGCATCCGTGCGTCGCTGCGGTCCGGTCCCAGGTCGACGGGCACGTGCACCTTCCGCCGACCACTGGCGACAACATCGATGTACTGTGGAGACCTCACGCCCCACGTGTTGAGCAATTCGGCGGTACGTCCACCCGGCCTCCCGCATGCCCACTATACGCCCTCGCTCAAAGTCCGTCAACTGCACATACGGTTCACGTCCACGCTGTCGCGGCATGCTACCAGTGTTAAAGACTGCGATAGAGCTCCGTATGCCACGGCAAACTGGCTGACACTGACGGCGGCGGTGCACAAATGCTGCGCAGCTAGCGCCATTCGACGGCCAACACCGCGGTTCCTGATGTGTCCGCTGTGCCGTGCGTGTGATCATTGCTTGTACAGCCCTCTAGCAGTGTCCGGAGCAAGTATGGTGGGTCTGACACACCGGTGTCAATGTGTTCTTTTTTCCATTTCCAGGAGTGTATTATAGATCTGACAGATGATTGTAGCAGCCTGCGGCCAACAAAAGTTGCTACTCTCGAAACTTCCGTAGACAAGCAGTAAAACAACTCCAAAAACCTGTATGCCGAATATCAAAATATGTGGCGTGCAGCCTATGCTGACTATTCAAGATAATCTCAAGAGTAATATTACAACAGAAATGAAAAAGTGTGCAGTACCAGCTGCACTCCTACACACATTAGACGCACAAACATTGCTTGGTCGTAGCTATAAGAACATGCACGTTAAACATGTTTCAGCACGTTCGAAAGCAACCAAAACTATCAGGAATTTGCTTGCAGCTGTCGAAACCACTTTCAGTGAGGATGAAAAACGCGTTGATACATTTCAGTGGAACAGGGAACTAAATTTGACTTATGGAGCGAACTTTGTAAAGTAGCATAAGAAAAGAATAATTTGCACACTGGACACTGGAGCACAAACGGACTTGCCATCACGGTCAATATATTATCTGAAAGATAGCCTTCTAGATCTTAAGAAAAATCTATTAGAAATGTGGAATCACATCATCGGCATGATCCACTCAAAGCTACAAACAACCGCATTTAAATATTTAAATTCTTTAGTCACATCCTCAGTTTCGGTAAGATTCTTCTCAAAAGAAGGGGAAATATTTCTCAGAAATACTACTTTTACAGTCCGTATACCAAAATTTGTGGTATACGTTACAGGTAGGTTGATTATTGCTGTATTTATTGTTTAATATTTATGATATTAGATCATATTGTATATTGCTTTGTGGCGCCATTCTATAAATTTATCATTCAACATCGGTATTCTGCTGAATCGATGTAGATGTGATTGGTTTCCTGATACACCTAATCATAGAATGTATATTTTCGTATTGAACGCTTATGTTGTATGAATTATGAACGATTAAGTGCTGCCTGAGCAACTCTGTAATCTTTCACATAATAAAATATATTGCAGCTGCATGCTTCCAACATAACATAGTAAAACTGACAGAGGGAATAAGACTAGTAAGTAGTGCCATTTAAATGAGAAATATCAGTAAATAGTTCAGTTAAAAAAATCATCATTCAGTGGTAATAAAAGTTAAAAATCACTTACATATACCAGAGGATTCCCTACATTGTTTTCTATACTTAGCGATACCTACATCTGGGTATATTCTCTCGTTCTGAAGGCCCAGCATATCTGCCTGTCATACTGTACAATTTGAAAAGTTTAAAAACCGATGTCTGAAATGCGATTCTGGAAATTGATTGATGAGCCTGCCTTTCATCTAAGGTGTCAAGTCAGACCTTTGAAATGGCGAATTTTAAAATAAGTTACATGTAAACTAGTGTGTATCGCTATGTGTCACAGAAGCACAGGAACACTTAGAAGACGTAACAAACCTGCTAAAGAGACTACATACACTAAGCTTGTAATTTCATGCATGCTGTCACCTGCTACCTCTGTAGTGGCAATATGTGAAAAATGTGTATTTTTTACTGGTATAGAACAATTAAGTTACAACATTAGTGTTAAATGTGTATTTTATAAGCCGGCCGGTGTGGCCGTGCGGTTAAAGGCGCTTCAGTCTGGAACCGCGTGATGGCTACGCTCGCAGGTTAGAATCCTGCCTCGGGCATGGATGTGTGTGATGTCCTTAGGTTGGTTAGGTTTAATTAGTTCTAAGTTCTAGGCGACTGATGATCTCAGAAGTTCAGTCGCATAGTGCTCAGAGCCATTTGTATTTTATACTCTAGATCTTGTGTATTTTGATAAATAATACAAACAGTTTTTTAGTGGTTTGGAAGCAGGGTTGAATTTTTTTGTATGCGACCATACACGTATATTATGACCAGCAGCATGCACGTGTTTTTTGTACACATGGTGTTATATTATATACCAAAACCCCTACGCAGAGAGGGAATCATGCAGTGTACATTTCTTAAAATATCAGCCTTGGTGTCTCTTCTATACTCCTAAACAAACAGCACGTTGCGCCCAGACAAATTTATTGAACAGCCGAAGAAGGTAAAGCCAACTAACTGTTTACGTTTAAAGTTACCCTAAGATGGAAGGATACTTTTATATATGGATGACTCTTATATCGGTTTTAGCAGAACTAAGACAACGTCTTTGGCAGAATAATAATATGGTCAATTTAGACTTCTGTAGAGTGATCAGATGTAAGTTTTTCATTTGCAATCAGATACCTGTAGTCGGAAGGTGGCAGGGGTAAAATACAGGGAGCGAAAGGCTATTTACAATTTGTTCAGAAACCAGATGGCAGTTATAAGAGTGGAGGGGCATGAAAGGGAAGCAGTAGTTGGGAGGGGAGTGAGACATGGTTGTAGCCTATCCCCGATGTTATTCAATCTGTATATTGAGCAAGCAGTAAAAGAAACAAAAGAAAAATTCGGAGTAGGAATTAAAATCCATGGAGAAGAAATAAAAACTTTGAGGTTCGCCGATGACATTGTAATTCTGTCAGAGACAGCAAAGGACCTGGAAGAGCAGCTGAACGGAATGGACAGAGTCTTGAAAGGAGGATGTAAGATGAACATCAACAAAAGGAAAACGAGGATAATGGAATGTAGTTGAATTAACTCAGGTGATGCTGCGGGAATTAGTAAATGACACGCTTAAAGTAGTAAAAGAGTTTTGCTATTTGGGCAGCAAAATAACTGATCATGGTAGAAGTACAGAGGATATAAAACGTAGAGTGGCAACGGCAAGGAAATCGTTTCTGAAGAAGAGAAATTTTTTAACCTCGAGTATAGGTTTAAGCGTCAGGAAGTCGTTTCTGAAAGGATTTGTATGGCCTGTAGCCATGTATGGAAGTGAAACGTGGACGATAAATAGTTTAGACAAGAAGAGAATAGAAGCTTTTGAAATGTGGTGCTACAGAAGAATGCTGAAGAGTAGATGGGTATATCACATAACTAAGGAGGAGGTACTGAAGAGAATTGGAGAGAAGAGAAATTTGTAGCACAATTTGACTAGAAGAAGGGATCGGTTGGTAGGGCATATTCTGAGTTATCAAGGGATCACCAATTTAGTATTCGAGGGCAGTGAGGAGGGTAAAAATCGTAGAGGGAGACCAAGAGATGAATACACTAAACAGATTCAGAAGGGTGTAGGTTGCAGTAGCTACTGGGAGATGAAGAAGCTTGCACAGGATAGAGTAGCATGGAGCGCTGCATCAAACCAGTCTCTGGACTGAAGACCACAACAACAACAACAACGACACCTGTAATCGTACTTCCCTATTACGAAAAGCAACCTGCAAGTGTATGCACACTGTTACACTCTATCCCTGGAGAACATCTACCTAAAGGGAAACATAGGACTGCATATTTATTAAGGTACACATCAAGTAATAGCGATATGTTTTAAAAATTTATTGCTTTTCCATACGTTTTCCCTTTACGTACACTATCTAACAACTTTTCATCGGTGTACAGGTTCAGCAAGATGGAAGGCCACATACATGTTCCCCAATGGGCCCCAAAGTGTAGTGTCCGCAGCTTGTGGTCTCGCGGTCGCGTTCTCGCTTACCGAGCACGGGGTCAGGGGTTCGATTCCCGGCGGGGTCAGGGTTTTCCACCTGCCTCGAGGTGACTGGGTGTTTGTGTTGTCCTCATTATTTCATCATCATTCATGAAAGGGGTTAGACTGGACTGAGCAAAAGTTGAGAAATTGTACGGGCACTGATAACCGCGCAGTTGAGCGCCCCACAAACCAATCATCATCATCATCGTCAACCAAAGTGTAGTAAATCGGTTGTGCAATCATCGTTACGAAGGGCTGGAAGAGCCGCACTTCTGGTACTGAGGATAGTGGTGGCTCTCCCACCTGGGCATCGTACGTCAGTAGATAACCTCTGGTGATCGGTGTGACGCTTTGGGAAGCTGTAGAGAAACGGATGGTGAACATTAACAGTTTTTAATCAGTTCATTCAAAAGGTGTGACCTCATCTCAGGCGAGATTTAGCTGTGGTTTATAATACAGCGTGAGTCACAAGGCTTTCCCCCGGTTTCTGGAAGGTATTACTTACGTTATCTGGAACAAAAAATGTAAATAAAGTAATAAGATCAGATCCATAATTAAGGAACTACAGTAATTGAAAAACTCAGGAAAATGACAGAAAAACTTTTGTTGTAGGATTTCACTATCAAAAATGCACATAATAATTAATTTAAACAACTTTGTAGGAGTCCCTTGCATTCAGAGTGGATTTGAAGCAAGTGTTCAAAATTTCCTCCCTGCATTTGATGGCAAAGTTTCGCACGGGAGTGAACCACGCGAGTAGAATTTCGTAATTACACATGCCCGTTCCTTATTGACGTTGCGGCATCGAAAATGCGTTGTATCAATTCTTCTCGTGTTTCCACCTTAACATCGTACACGATGTATTTCATCCCTACCCCCCCCCCTCAAATTTAGAAATCTAGGCCTGTTAAATCAGGGGATCTGGCAGGCCAGTTGATAGGGCCCCTGCGACCTATCCATCGATGTGGGAACTGATGATTTAGATAAGCGGTTACCACATGGTGGAAGTGTGCCCCCCCCCCCCCTTTTGGACGTACACGTGGCGTCTTGTTTCCAGAGGAACATCTTCAACAAACTGCGGTAAGTCTTCTCGTAAAAAGGTACCGCACATCTGACCATTAAAATTTTCCGGGAGAATAAACGGCCCCAACAACACACCACACCACACCAGACATTGACACTGTATCTGCGATGAAATTGAGACACTATCGTGGCATGGGATTTTCGTATGCCCAGACATGCATGTTATGCAAGTTGTTGATGCCATCTCTTGTAAAGGTTGCCTCATCAATGAACATTAGGTAGCGATAGAGGTGCCGATTTCCATTTAGCCAGTTACAAAAGTGTAAACGCTTGGCACAATCATGTGGCTCTAAATGGTGAACTTTCTGCACATGAAAAGGATACAGTCCATTCTCATGAAGAATCCTACATAGCTTAGATTGTGAAATGTTCAATCGGGTATCTAGGCGTCTTGTATTTGAAGGAGGACTGCGCTCTACTGAATTAAGAATGTTTTCCTCTTCTTGACCGTCACGATGTCTTTCGGAGTGAATACCAATTCTGAGAAGAGTACCAGTTCCTAGCAATGTTCAATATGTTCCACTAAATGTTTTGGCGCTCAGAATCCTACGTTTAGGATACCGACGGTGATATTTGGCAGCAGCAGCTTTTGCATTACCATCACAGAATCACAAAATGTACACCATCTCTCCATACTCCTGCGCTGGAAACTTGTACGGCATCGCAAAGTGTACTGCACAGGAGACAATAACAGTAAATAGTGACTGCAGTATCAACAACGTGGTTATTATGCAATCGCACCACTCGCTGCACTTGTCTACCTAAGACTGATCGTGTGTGTCCTGTGAACACAAGTGTAGCTCTCCATACACCGTGGCATGCTTCCGAAGTCTTTTGTAGCTCTTTAATTATGGATCTGATTACATTACTGTATTTACATTTTTTGTTCCAAGTAATCTAAGCAATAACTTCCAGCAAACAGGGGAAAACTTCGTGACTCGCCCTGTATTTCCTCTTGCATCGCAGCCGAGACGGTGGCATGGTGATCTGGCATAGCTGGCTTGCCGGGAGTGGAGTTTACAGTGATGGCCAAGGCACCAAATGTAGCGCTTTGCGGTGTTAGGCAGCCAAAAACGGTGGAAGGCACTGCTGCAGATTTCAGTGTTGCAGTGTTGCCCAGAGTGTAACTCTGAACTCACGGTTTGGGACTGGTCGTGGACGGATGGCAGCCTCTGAAGGCACAGTGCTGGTAGGTTGTCTGTTCATGTTTTGCCCAGGAGACAGCAGTGTGTACGTCGGCAAGCCGTCTTATTATGATGCCAGTAAAGTATTGCCTGACAGAGGCCTGGGTAGTCAGGCGTTGCCCCTTGGATGAAGGCTGCGTCTGAGACACTCTGCACACAGCTATGTTGCCCAGCTGGTCGACAATGACAGCTGGTTTGGAGAGAGCTTAAATACTACTGTCCAGGGCTGACTTTGTGAAAGAGAACATGTTTCTGTGTCCTTTGGAAGCACCTATAACAGAGGCTGATAGCCAAGGTCCAGCTGTTCTCATGAGGCAGTTGGTCACTGTCCCAGATCTGGCCGATAGCTCATGGAACTGGATGGCACAGAAGAGTCACTTTCTACCGCAGTCAATGAATAAGCAGGGTGGCGATTGGTAGTGAATGCCCTATGGCTGGTGCTCTTTTCTTTGCTGCAAACATTGCCACAGCTCAGCCCAACACAACTGCATGGAACTAAAGGGCAGCACATAACATACAATCTAAATTCAGGAGTTCTACTATGTGATCAAAAGTATTCGGTCATCTGGCTGAAAATGACTTACAAGTTCGTAGCGCCCTCCATCGGTAATGCTGGAATTCAGTACGGTGTTGACCCACCCTTAGCCTTGATGACAGCTTCCACTCTCGGACGCATACGTTCAATGAGATGTTGGAAGCTTTCTTGGGAATGGCACCCCGTTCTTCACGGAGTGGTGCACTGAGGAGAGGTATCGATGTCGGTCGATGAGGCCTGGCACGAAGTCGGCGAGCCGGCCGGGTTGGCCGAGCGGTTCTAGACGCTACAGTCTGGAACCGCGCGACCGCTACGGTCGCAGGTTCGAATCCTGCCTCGGGCATGGATGTGTGTGATGTCCTTAGGTTAGTTGCGTTTAAGTAGTTCTAAGTTAAGGGACTGATGAACTCAGAAGTTAAGTCCCATAGTGCTCAGAGCCATTTGAACCATTTGAAGTCGGCGATCCAAAACATCACAAAGGTCTTTTATAGGATTCAGGTCAGGACTCTGTGCAGGCCATTCCATTACAGGGATGTTATGGTCGTGTAACCACTCCACCACAGGCCGTGCATTACGAACAGGTGTTCGATCGTGTTGAAAGATGCAATCGCCATCCCCGAATTGCTCTTCAACAGTAGGAAGCAAGAAGATGTTTAAAGTATCATTGTAGGTCTGTGCTGTGATAGTGCCACACAAAAGAAGGAGTAGAAGCCACCTCCATGAAAAACACAACCACGTCACAACACCACCGCCTCCGAATTTTACTGTTGGCACTACAAACACTGGCAGATGTCGTTTACCGGGCATTCACCATACCCACACCCTGCCATCGGATCGCCACGTTGAGTACCGTGATTCGTCACTCCACACAATGTTTTTCCACTGTTCAATCGTCCAACGTTTACGCTCCTTACACCAAGCGAGGCATTTACCAGCGTGATGTGTGGCTTATGAGCAGCCGCTCGACCGTGAAATCCAAGTTTTCTCACCCCCCACCTAACTGCCATAGTACTTGCAGTGGATCCTGATGCAGTTTGGAATTCCTGTGTGATGGTCTGCACAGATGTCTGCCTATTACCCTCTTAAACCTTCGGCGGTCTCTGTCAGACAACAGACGAGGTCGGTCTGTACGCTTCTGTGTCCCTTCACATTTCCACTTCACTATCACATCGGAAACAGTGGATCTAGGGATGTTTAGGAGTCTGGAAATCTCGCGTACAGATGTATAACACAAGTGACACCCTGTCAGCTGACCGCCCTCGAAGTCCGTGAGTTCCAGGGAGCGCCCATTCTGCTCTCTCACGATGTCTAACGACTGCTTAGGTCGCTGATATGGAGTACCTGGCAGTAGGCGGCAGCACAATCCACCTAATATGAAACACGTATGTTTTCTGGGGTGTCAAGATACTTCCCGTCACATAGTGTATAACCAGGAGTAACATCATAACCACGTGATCAGTTGTGTCCAGCATCTCGAATGTTTACAGCAGCGGTCGCCAACTGGCGGAGCGTGGTCGAGGTTCGGACTGCGGAAGATTAAAAAAATATTTTGAAAGTATAAATTACGTTCTCAAATTATTTTTAAAAAATTTTACTGTACAAACAATTCGTTTCAGCGCCACACCTATAATTTTTCTAGTAGTGTGCAATTAACTGCTGAGAAATTAGAATTCTTAATCGTTAGTTACAGTTAGATTAAATAGATAGTTGCTACGCTTTGCAGCGCCGGAGAGTGCACTGAAGAGCAGCGCTGGAAGAGAGCAAACCGGCCGGCCGGTGTAGCGTGTTATGTCGACCCACATGAAAGCTCTGTACACACGAATGCAACACAAGAACTTTATTTAACGAGCAAGGAAATCTCAGATTCTGGCAACTTCTGCAACCTTGTGCTCGTAACTGTAACTATAGCTTAAAGCTACTTTTTGAAACTTCTGTCAAATTGATTCGGCGGCGGCGATCTTTGACAACGAAGCGTCTCCTTTGCAGCGCGGTTCCTTTCGTGTGCGGCAGCATAAATTTCAAACGAAAGTACCTCCTATGCGGTCAATCGGCATGTGCTGTGTGTCGGGCGCCGGTATTTTTATGGGGAACGAATGTAAAAGTAAACGAATTTATAGGTACTTCGTCAGTAGTTGTTGCTATCTCGTTCCGAGAGTTTATTATCGAGGCTTTCGCCCCGATATGGATACAGTAGAGGCCCGTTAATCCGAACTAATTTGGCCCGGACCCTGTTCGGATTACCGAATTGTTCGGATTGGCTGGAATTACGGTGACTAGTTTCTAGAGTGAAGTATACCAAGCGGTTAAGTAGGTACACCATGGTAACAAATGGGAACAAGAGTGGGAACAGTGGCTCACTCTCATTCCCTGCCCTTGTTGTTGTGCATTGTTGAGACCTTTGTAGTGCCTGAGGTCAGTGCACTGCCAATTGGCTCGCAAAGCGCTTGGTTATGTAAGTTATCGATCGCTGGCACCGTAACGGTTGTATTGTATTCGTACAGGTGTAGTGGTGTACGTGTTCGTCGTGAGTAAACAGAAACATACAACGTTAACTCTCAAAGGAAAACTGAATGCTTTGAAGCGGATAGACAATGGTGAGAATGTATCTGAACTGGCAACGGAGCTGGGTGTTGGTAAAGCAACCATTTGTGATTGGAAGAAGCACCGAGTGAAGCTTGAACAATCCTGTGCAACGTTTTCGAGAGAAACACTCGAAATTCGGCAGGCTTTGAAACAGTGCCAGTATGATGAAGTGGATGAAGCTCTTTTCCTTTGGTTTACAGAGGAAAGAGAATGGGGAACTCGTTTTAATGGGGCACTGGTTCAAGGAAGTCTGTTTTCCTGGACAAGTTAATGAGTGCTGCTGAGTCTTTCAGTGCGAATACGGGTTGGCTGGACAGATTAAGAAAACGTCATTGAATCCGTCAGCTGACAATTACTGCAGAGAAGCTTTCTTCTGACCGTGATGCAGCGAAGGAATACTTGGATGAGTTTGAAATATGATAAGAGAGGGAAAGTATTCTCCCCAACAAATTTATAACGCTGACGACACTGGCCTTAATTTTAGGGAATTGCCAACAAGAAGCCTGGCATCAAAAGCAGAAGACCATGCTCCTGATTTTAAAATGTGCAAAGAGCGTGTGACTTTATTAGCGGTCAGCATCGCTGCTGGTAATCACAAGCTGCCTTTAATCCTGATCGGCAAATCTGCTAGGCCCAGAGCTTTTAAAAACTGCAACATGAAATCCCTGCCCACGTATTGTCGCAATCAGAAAAAAGCATGGATGGATGGCAAGCTGATCAAAGAATGGTTTCACGGCCAGTTTGTTTCCTCTGTTCGACGGTTTTTTAAGGGAAATCATTTGTATGTCCGTGCAATCCTTTTGACTGATAACGCGCCATCTCACCCCAGTGATGTAGATTCATGTGATGGAGAAATTGTGGTGAAGTTTTTGTCACCGAGTATTACACCACTTCTACAGCCGATGGACCAGGGGGTACTGCAAACATTAAAGCTGACTTACAGAAAACAATTTTTAAGAATGCTGATCCAAGATGATAGCAATCCTTTAGTGGACAAAATGAAAAAGACCAATGTGAAGGATGTTGTTTATTGGGCGCCTGAGGCATGGCAGAATATTTCAGAAAATACTCTGAGAAAATCGTGGAGAAAACTGTGGACATCTCTTGAATTTCAAGACAACATAGTTGAAAATGAAGAGGAAAATCCACTACAAATGATACAGACAATCCCTGGAAGTGGAGAAGCTAGTGAAGGAGACGTAGATGAGTGGATGGCAGCGGATGCGGCATGCGTGGAGAACCTCACTGACTCTGATTTACTTCCTGTTGTGGCTCGAGACCAGGAAGAAGTGGACTACTGTGACGGACGTGACAATGAGCCTGAAAGCGACAAAGGAGAGCTGGTGCCACACAGTGACACAGCTGAAGCCCTCGACCTCGTGCTATGTTATTTCGAGCAACAGCCCACTGCTAAACCTGCTGTTTGATGTTTACGATGGTGCAACTATGCGTCATATAACAGACTGTCTTCATTTGCTAGCTAAAATGTAGGGATAAAATGCAGCTGTATTTTAGTAAGTTTGGCAGCTTTTCTTTCATTGTTATGTATTGTTTAAACCTAATGTTTTCTTGCCAGTTTTTCTAATACGTGTTTACCGCACTGTGTAAATTAAAATAGTGTGTACGTACAGCAGTTTACCGCACAGTTATCGATACTTAGACTAACATTGTTAATGTTCGGATCAACCGAACGTTCGGATCACCGCGACTCTGCTGTACTAAAAAGTGTGAAGTTGATAATCAATATAGGAAGTTTTCAGGACTGACCAATATTGTTTTACGCTGTCATGTAGACCTGGAGCTGTTCCTATTTGCCTCATATACAACAGAACCGCCGCTCTTGTTAAAAGAGCAAATTAAAAGCGACACTACGAAACAACTCATCAGCGGTTCCATAAAAATTTTTCTCTAGGTAGTGAAGCCCGTCAAGAAAAACTCTAGGCATATCTAGCTTCTTAGATAAAAAGCACGACCTTCCTGGTTCGAGCGAGCAAGAAAAATCTCCAAAAGCAGCGATGCATGTGTGTTGGACGCTTAATAAACAGCAGAAGCCATTTCCAGACTCTGAGATAGTAAGAAAACGTTTGTCGGAACTGGCAATGGCACTTTTTGAAGAAAAAAGTATGTTATCGCTGCAATTCAAGGTATTCCACTGTCGTCAAGAAGTAATACAAGAAGAACCTAAGTTTTGGCTGCTGGCAATAAAAGTAGTCTGATCGAACTTCTGCAGAAGGCACCTTGCTACGCCATAGCGCTAGATGAATCATGAGACGTTTTTGATGAAGAACAAATGTCAATTTTCGTGCGATTTTTGGACACTGAAGGTAAGGTATTTACGGAAGAATTACTAACAACATTCTTGCTGGACCTACTGATAACAAACAGACCCGAACTTTTCGACTCTGTAAGCGCAGAACAGGGAATCAGTGATCATAAGGCCGTTGCAGCATCCCTGAATATGGAAGTTAATAGGAATATAAAAAAAGGGAGGAAGGTTTATCTGTTTAGCAAGAGTAATAGAAGGCAGATTTCAGGCTACCTAACAGATCAAAACGAAAATTTCTGTTCCGACACTGACAATGTTGAGTGTTTATGGAAAAAGTTCAAGGCAATCGTAAAATGCGTTTTAGACAGGTACGTGCCGAGTAAAACTGTGAGGGATGGGAAAAACCCACCGTGGTACAACAACAAAGTTAGGAAATTACTGCGAAAGCAAAGAGAGCTTCACTCCAAATTTAAAAGCAGCCAAAACCTCTCAGACAAACAGAAGCTAAACGATGTCAAAGTTTACGTAAGGAGGGCTATGCGTGAAGCGTTCAGTGAATTCGAAAGTAAAATACTAGGTACCGACTTGACAGAAAATCCTAGGAAGTTCTGGTCTTACGTTAATCAGTAAGTGGCTCGAAACAGCATGTCCAGACACTCCGGGATGATGATTGCATTGAAACAGAGGATGACAAGCGTAAAGCTGAAATACTAAACACCTTTTTCCAAAGCTGTTTCACAGAGGAAGACCGCACTGCAGTTCCTTCTCTAAATCCTCGCACAAACGAAAAAATGGCTGACATCGAAATAAGTGTCCAAGGAATAGAAAAGCAACTGGAATCACTCAACAGAGGAAAGTCCACTGGGCCTGACGGGATACCAATTCGATTCTACACAGAGTACGCGAAAGAAATTGCCCCCCTTCTAACAGCCGTGTACCGCAAGTCTCTAGAGGAACGGAAGGTTCCAAATGATTGGAAAAGAGCACAGGTAATCCCAGTCTTCAAGAAGGGTCTTCGAGCAGATGCGCAAAACTATAGACCTATATCTCTGACGTCGATCTGTTGTAGAATTTTAGAACATGTTTTTTGCTCGAGTATCATGTCGTTTTTGGAAACTCAGAATCTACTATGTAGGAATCAACATGGATTCCGGAAACAGCGATCGTGTGAGACCCAACTCGCTCTATTTGTTCATGAGACCCAGAAAATATTAGATACAGGCTCCCAGGTAGATGCTATTTTTCTTGACTTCCGGAAGGCGTTCGATACAGTTCCGCACTGTCGCCTGATAAACAAAGTAAGAGCCTACGGAATATCAGACCAGCTGTGTGGCTGGATTGAAGAGTTTTTAGCAAACAGAACACAGCATGTTGTTATCAACGGAGAGACATCTACAGACGTTAAAGTAACCTCTGGCGTGCCACAGGGGAGTGTTATGGGACCATTGCTTTTCATAATATATATAAATGACCTAGTAGATAGTGTCGGAAGTTCCATGCGGCTTTTCGCGGATGATGCTGTAGTATACAGAGAAGTTGCAGCATTAGAAAATTGTAGCGAAATGCAGGAAGATCTGCAGCGGATAGGCACTTGGTGCAGGGAGTGGCAACTGACCCTTAACATAGACAAATGTAATGTATTGAGAATACATAGAAAGAAGGATCCTTTATTGTATGATTATATGATAGCGGAACAAACACTGGTAGCAGTTACTTCTGTAAAATATCTGGGAGTATGCGTGCGGAACGATTTGAAGTGGAATGATCATATAACATTAATTGTTGGTAAGGCGGGTACCAGGTTGAGATTCATTGGGAGAGTCCTTAGAAAATGTAGTCCATCAACAAAGGAGGTGGCTTACAAAACACTCGTTCGACCTATACTTGAGTATTGCTCATCAGTGTGGGATCCGCACCAGATCGGGTTGACGGAGGAGATAGAGAAGATCCAAAGAAGAGCGGCGCGTTTCGTCACAGGGTTATTTGGAAACCGTGATAGCGTTACGGAGATGTTTAACAAACTCAAGTGGCAGACTCTGCAAGAGAGGCGCTCTGCATCGCGGTGTAGCTTGCTCGCCAGGTTTCGAGAGGGTGCGTTTCTGGATGAGGTATCGAATATATTGCTTCCCCCTACTTATACCTCCCGAGGAGATCACGAATGTAAAATTAGAGAGATTAGAGCGCGCACAGAGGCTTTCAGACAGTCGTTCTTCCCGCGAACCATACGCGACTGGAACAGGAAAGGGAGGTAATGACAGTGGCACGTAAAGTGCCCTCCGCCACACACCGTTGGGTGGCTCGCGGAGTATAAATGTAGATGTAGATGTAGATGTAAGAGTCGCAGACAATAATTATTCAGTAGTTTTAATGACTTCATGACTAAATCAAACATTAGTTATGATCAACTGGTGTCTCTTTCGAGTGAAGGAGTCCCAGCAATGATCGGCAAAGAAAAAGAAATAGTAAAGAGAATCAAAGATAAGAATGGCTGGATACTATCTTATCAGTTCACAACCGACCAGGGAGCCCTTTGTGGAAAACTTAGTGTGACTCTGAAGCAAGAAATGGACAGGTTGATCAAGTTGGTTAATTTTATGGGGACTCGTTCTACTCTTCAGCACAGACAGTTCAAAAAGTATCGTTCTGTGTGTGACTTGGTGCATTCTGATTTACTGCAGTACAACAATGTTCGTTGGCTAAGTAAAGATCAAGTGAAAGAAGTTACATCCTTCTCAGAAAACTTGGATTCACAAGAAGCAAGAAACAAACCGTTCGGAGTTCCTAGCAAACGAACGCAGTACGCTAGCTGTGGCTTTCTTGAAAGACATTCTGAAGTATTTAAATGCGTTCAGTACTGAGCTACAAGAAAATGGGAAATTAATACGCGATCTGATGCTAAGTGTGTTTTCTTCCCGTCGCAAGTGGATATCTTTGAAAAAGACATTGCAAGTCTAGAATTTTTTCACTTTCCAGAAATTTACGAATTTAAAGACAATTCTGAAACAGAAATTTCAGTATTCTCAAGTTTTACGCTAGATCTTAAGAAGGAATTTTATCCAAGATTCTAAGGCTTCTCGAAGATAGAGAAGCCGTTGCGATTCTAGAAATCGACTTTTGAAGTTTCTCCAGCGGCGCAATGGACGGATGTGGCATCGAAGTTGTTCTGCCTTTCAAAGCCTTTATTTCGAATGGAGATAATAGTCTTGAAGCAAAACATTTCCTCACAAACGTTTAAAACTGCATCCGCTCAAGAATTTTGGAGCAAACACGTCCCAGAAAAATATGAATATTGCAAGAAATTAGCAATATACCTGGATACTATGTTAGGCTCCACATATATTAGTGAAATTTCATTTTCTAAAATGAGTTTTTTGAAGAATACGTTTCTGTCAAGATTAACGGCCGCCCACCTGGAAGGCACTATTCGCGTAAGTTGCTTCCCACGTGAACCTAACTTTAAGGAACTGGCTCACGTCCGCAAATGTAATTTTTCCCATTGATTTTTTTAATGCAAATATGCCAATCTATTGCATTTCATATTAGTCTGAGAATGAAAATGAAAATAGAAATCTGCAAGAAAGTTAAACTTTTTTCTGGATTTTTGATTGTAGACAAGCCTATCTGTTTGTATATCATATTATTTTGTGAATGAGAATTTTAAAAATAATGAGTGAGCCGTGCTGCGGCTCGCGTTGCTGCTGTCTGCAAGTTTCCGCCCACTGTTGCAGGCAAGACGGTATTGTTTAGTTGGCATGGTTGCGAACGGTCTACCAGACGGAAGGCCCTAGTCACACATTTACATTTTAACGCAGGATAAGATGGCCGATACACAGAGACCAGTTTTCGTCCAAAGCTCTGGGCGAGTTCATTTATTTGTCCGGAAGGGGAGGCCGACAAGTGTTTTCCACCTTTCGGCAGGTCCGTGACGACAAAATCGAGGCGCACGCCCTTCAATCTTTCTCAAAAGATTTTAGGGAAAGTATTTGGTAAAAAGATTTCATTTTCGCTTTACTTACAGCTTTATACGTCAGGTTCATGAAATGATGTACCCATCATTTCGTTAATGGTCACAGTTATTGTAATACGAGGTGCATTCAAGTTCTAAGGCCTCCGATTTTTTTTTCTCCGGACTGGAAAGAGATAGAAACATGCGCATTGTTTTAAAATGAGGCCGCGTTCATTGTCAATACGTCCCAGAGATGGCAGCACCGTACGGCAGATGGAATTTTACCGCCAGCGGCGAGAATAAGAACTGTTTTAAATACTTAAAATGGCGACGTTTTCCTTACTTGAACAGCTTGCAATCATTCGATTTCTGAATTTGCGTGGTGTGAAACCAATTGAAATTCATCGACAGTTGAAGGAGACATGTGGTGATGGAGTTATGGATGTTTCGAAAGTGCGTTCGTGGGTGCGACAGTTTAATGAAGGCAGAACGTCGTGTGACAACAAACCGAAACAACCTCGGGCTCGCACAAGCCGGTCTGACGACCTGATCGAGAAAGTGGAGAGAATTGTTTTGGGGGATCGCTGAATGACTGTTGAACAGATCGCCTCCAGAGTTGGCATTTCTGTGGGTTCTGTGCACACAATCCTGCATGACGACCTGAACATGCGAAAAGTGTCATCCAGGTGGGTGCCACGAATGCTGATGGACGACCACATGGCTGCCCGTGTGGCATGTTGCCGAGCAATGTTGACGTGCAACGACAGCATGAATGGGACTTTCTTTTCGTCGGTTGAGACAATGGATGAGACGTGGATGCCATTTTTCAACCCAGAAACAAAGCGCCAGTCAGCTCAATGGAAGCACACAGATTCACTGCCACCAAAAAAATTTCGGGTAACCGCCAGTGCTGAAAAAATGATGGTGTCCATGTTCTGGGACAGCGAGGGCGTAATCCTTACCCATTGCGTTCCAAAGGGCACTACGGTAACAGATGCATCCTACGAAAATGTTTTGAAGAACAAATTCCTTCCTGCACTGCAACAAAAACGTCCGGGAAGGGCTGCGCGTGTGCTGTTTCACCAAGACAACGCACCCGCACATCGAGCTAACGTTACGCAACAGTTTCTTCGTGATAACAACTTTGAAGTGATTCCTCACGTTCCCTACTCACCTGACCTGGCTCCTAGTGACTTTTGGCTTTTTCCAACAATGAAAGACACTCTCCGTGGCCGCACGTTCACCAGCCATGCTCAGCGATTTTCCAGTGGTCAAAACAGACTCCTAAAGAAGCCTACGCCGCTGCCATGGAATCATGGCGTCAGCGTTGTGAAAAATGTGTACGTCTGCAGGGCGATTACGTCGAGAAGTAACGCCCGTTTTATCGATTTCGGGTGAGTAGTTAGTTAGAAAAAAAATCGGAGGCCTTAGAACTTGAATGCACCTCGTATTTACGGATAATCAAGATCCTACGTGAAATTCGGAAAAGATTGCAATGAAAAGTAGATGTTGCCATGATTTTGCGTTTGGAGTATATTACAAATATGTTGTTTCATGTGAAATTTAGTTAAGATATTGAATTATTCTTTAGACTTGTGTAGAGGTGTCTATCTGTCATCAATCTCGAGAAAATTGATCTGACGTGTAACTCTCATTTGCGATAAAGTCACAACATTACTCATAAACTGCTTCAGATACTGAAACGAGATTTTGGCAAATGATAGCACGCAAGAAGAAGAATATTTTACTATAAACTTCATTATCTACTGTGCTATTCACTAACTGCAGACTTTCTATGGAAGAATGTAATTTTTAAGGGCCATCGATGGTTGTTGAAACGAGATATGTTATGGGATTTGGAACAAGGTAAGTGACGACATTACATGCTTTTTTGTATCGAGGATGTGGTTTTTCATCAGCTACTGACCGTACTTTTCCTCAGTTCCTTAGTTAATAAACTTAATAAACCACTGTCTAAGACTTCTCCCGCAATTGTGCCTGCACAACATGTTAGTGATGTGAAACTGTATACACTCCACTGTGTTGTGGAAAAAGAAGCAAATTTTAAAATGGCGAACAGAGAAATTTGTAAGTTTTACTCAAAATTTGCCACTCATTACGCTTCTCTGAAAGCTGCAAATGGTTAACAAGCCAGGAGAAATTAAATTGCTGCGTTTTCGGCGGAATACTTGTTAAGTGCTAATGCAAGCAGAGATGATCATAGAGCTTTTTGAATTGTCACCTTGCAAGTGTGGGCGTGAAGGGGTCCCTCTTGCTGTTGCTGTTTGCAGAAAATATCAGCATAGGCTTCTACAGCTACATGTACATCCATACTCCGCAAACCACCTGACGGTGTGTGGCGGAGGTTACTTTGAGTACCTCTATCGGTTCTCCCTTCTATTCCAGTCTCATATTGTTCGTGGAAAAAAGATTATCGGTATGCCTCTCTGATTTTATCCCCATGGGCTCTTCGCGAAATACACATAGGATGGAGCAATATACTGTTTGACTCTTCGGTGAAAGTATGTTCTCGAAACTTTAACAAAAGCCCGTACCGAGCTACTGAGCGTCTCTCCTGCAGAGTCTTCCACTGGAGTTTATCTATCATCTCCGTAACGCTTTCGCGATTGCTAAATGATCCTGTAACGAAGCGCGCTGCTCTCTGTTGGATCTTCTCTATCTCTTCTATCCACCCTATCTGGTACGGATCCCAGCAGTGGGCGAACAAGCGTACTGCAACCTACTTCCCTTGTTTTCGGATTGCGTTTCCTTAGGATTCTTCCAATGAATCTCAGTCTGGCATCTGCTTTACCGACGATCAACTTCATATGGTCATTCCATTTTAAATCAGTCCTAATGCGTACTCCCACATAATTTATGGAATTAACTGTTTCCAGTTGCTGACCTGCTATATTGTAGATAAATGGTAAAGGATCTTTCTTTCTATGTATTTGCAGCACATTACACTTTTTTACATGGTGATTCAATTGCCATTCCCTGCACCATGCGTCAATTCGTTGCAGATCCTTCTGCATGTCAGTACAATTTTCCATTGTTACAACCTCTCGATGTACTACAGCACGATCCGCAAAAAGCCTCAGTGAACTTCCGATGTCATCCACAAGGTCATTTATGTATATTGTGAATAGCAACGGTCCTACCACACTCCCCTGCGGCACACCTGAAATTACTCTTACTTAGGAAGACTTCTGTCCATTGAGAAGGACATGCTGCGTTCTGTTATCTAGGAACTCTTCAATCCAATCACACAATTGGTCTGATAGTCCATATGCTCTTACTTTGTTCATTAAACGACTGTGGGGAAGTGTATCAAACGCCTTGCGGAAGTCAAGAAACACGGCATATACCTGGGAACCTGTGTCTATGGCCCTCTTAGTCTCGTGGACGAATAACGCGAGCTGGGTTTCACACGATCGTCTTTTTCGAAACCCATGCTGGTTCCTACAGAGTAGATTTCCAGTCTCCCGAAAAGGCATTATACTCGAACATAATACGTGTTCCAATATTCTACAACTGATCAACGTTAGAGATATAGGTCTATAGCTCTGCACATCTGTTCGACGTCCCTTCTTGAAAACGGGGATGACCTGTGCCCTTTTCCAATCTTTTGGTACGCTACGCTCTTCTAGAGACCTACGGTACACCGCTGCAAGAAGGGGGGCAAGTTCCTTCGCGTACTCTGTGTAAAATCGAGCTGGTATCTCGTTAGGGCCAGCGGCCTTTCCTCTTTTGAGTGATTTTAATTGTTTCTCTATCCCTCTGTCATTTATTTCGATATCTACCAATTTTTCATCTGTGCGACAATCTAGAGAAGGAACTACATTACAGTCTTCCTCTGTGAAACAGCTTTGGGAAAAGACAAAAGTATTTCGGCCTTTAGTCTGTCATCCTCTGTTTCAGTACCATTTTGGTCAGAGAGTGTCTGGACATTTTGTTTTGATTCACCTACCGCTTTGACATCAGACCAAAATCTCTTAGGATTTTCTGCCAAGTCAATACATAGAACTTTACTTTAGAATTCATTGAACGCCTCTCGCATAGCCCTCCTCACACTACATTTCTCTTCGTGTGATTTTTGTTTGTCTGCAAGACTTTGGCTATGTTTGTTTGCTGTGAAGTTCCCTTTGCTTTCGTAGCAGTTTTCTAACTCGGTTGTTTTAGCACGGTGGCTCTTTTCCATCTCTTACTATCTTGTTTGGCACATACTCATCTAATGCATATTGTACGATGGTTTTGAGCTTTGTCCACTGATCCTCAAAACTATCTGTACTTGAGACTAAACTTTTGTGTTGAGCCATCAAGTATTCTGAAATCTGCTTTTTGTCTTTTCTGCTAAACAGAAAAATCTTCCTACCTTTTTTAATATTTCTATTTACAGCTGAAATCATCGATGCAGTAACCGCTTTATGATCGCTGATTCCCTGTTCTCCGTTAAGTGTTTCAATAGTTCGGGTCTATTTGTCAACAGAAGGTCTAATATGTGTTCGCCACGAGTTGGTTCTCTGTTTAACTGCTCAGGGTAGTTTTCAGATAATACACTTAAAAAAATTTTACTGAATTCTTTGTCCCTGTCACCCGTTATAAGCGTTTGAGTCTCCCAGTCTATATCCGGCAAATTAAAATCTCCACCCAGAACTATAACATGGTCGGGAAATCTACTCGAAATATTTTCCATATTTTACTTCAGGTGCTCTGCCAAAACAGCTGCTGAGCCAGGGGGCCTATAGAGATATCCAATTACCATGTTTGAGCCTGCTTTAACCGTGACCTTTACCCAAATTATTTCACATTTCGGATCTCCGTCAATTTCCTTCGATACTATTCCACTTTTTATCGCTATAAACACGCCTCCCCCTTCACTGTCCAGCCTGTCTCTGCGGTATACATTCCAATCTTAGTTTAGAATTTCATTACTTTTTACCTCTGCTTTCAGCCAACTTTCCGTCCCTAGTACTATGTGAGCATTGTGACCGTTTATTAATGAGAGCAGTTCTGGGACCTTTCTAGGGACGCTCCTGCAGTTTACTATTACCACATTAATATTGTTATTCCCCGTTCCGTTTTGCCTACTACTACCCTGTCGCGTCTCAGGAGGCGTCTTGACGGGCCTAGGGAGGGAATTCTCTAACCTAAAAAACCCACATGTGCACTCCACACGTACTCCGCTACCCTTGTAGCCGCTTCCTGCGTGTAGTGCACGCCTGACCTATTCAGGGGGAAATTTCTCCACCCGATAGGTCGAGAAATTTGCACCCCAGATCTCCGCAGAATCGTCTGAGCCTCTGGTTTAAGCCTTCCACTCGGCTCCAAACCAGAGGACCGCGATCGGTTCTGGGAACGATACTACAAATAGTTAGCTCAGATTCCACCCCGCGAGCGAGGCTTTCCGCCTTCACCAACTCCGCCAATCGCTGTATGAGGATGACGTCTGAACCCAGACGGCAGGAGTCATTGGTGCCGATATGAGCAACAGTATGCAGTCGGGTGCACCCAGTGCTCTCTATCGCCGCCGGCAGGGCCTCCTCCACAACTCGGATGAGACCCCCCGGCAAGCAGACAGAGTGAGCACTGGCTTTCTTCCCCGACCTTTCCGCTATTTCCCTAAGGGGCTCCATCACCCACCTAACATTGGAGCTCCCAATCCCCTGTGTGCCTGCTCGGACCTTGCTGAAGGAGCGGCCACATGTCCACTCACAGGCAGAGTGGGCGATGCTACACGGCCAGCCTCCACATTGACCCTCCGCCTAATGCGACGCTCCTCTAAACCCGCCACTCCCCTTGGGGAGAGGGTAGCACAACCGCGCCCAGTACCCGCGAAGATGTCTCGACAGCAGGGACAGTGGGTGAAGCATGTAACACCTGGGGTGTACCATGCGACGCACCAGACTCCCCACTGCCGCTACACTCCGAGGCAGCAGCCTGAAGACGGCGGACCGCGGCCATCAGCACAATCAGCTGTTCGCGAACAGTGGCCAGCTCCTCCTGCGCCCGCACACAGCAGTCACACAATCTATATGTTTCCGTTTAGAAACACATTTCCCCAACAATGCCTGCCTGTAACCCCCACCACTGCCGCTCTCCCATGCGTGCCCTTCTGTCTGTGCATCTACCGACCACGGCATTCAGTGCGGACTATGATCTGCCACTTGACTTCATTTTCAGTATTCTACATGGACGGTTAAGCCCAAATTTTCTAAGTATTCTTTGTAACCAATGCTACACCACTCTGCAGCTGAGTGAAAACTTACACGTTTTTAATTTTTTCGTCTACTGAACAGACGTTTTCGTTCTGTGTCTCCCTACGTTCAAAGAAATTTATGCGCAGTATATACCATTTGCTGACCTCCACCAGTGTAACTTTATTGGAAATCCAAGTCGCAACATCCTTTGGCACAGACTAGTGGCTTTCGCATAAAAATCTGTGTAGCCTTGGCACGTCTCAGTTGTATTTTCTACGCGGATGACGTATTCCTACGTCTGTGCCAAACATCTTTTGAATTTAATGTTTGCTACAATTACACAAAGAAACTCGCTAAGACTACGTCGAAATCTTAAGCTGCGTGTACTATGTAAAATCATATCTGTCGTTATAAATCGACACAAAATCTGTGTTTGCCACACTGAACTAAGCTCTCCTAAGGCTTGTTTTGCCTGTTGAAGTAGCTACCATTTGCTTTATGTAAAATTGAAATGTTACTGTGCTGATAATTATTTTAATTAATGGCTGGTTTTTTAAAATATTCCTGTCCATTTAGCATTGTCTGACTCAGTCTTACATGTAGCTGGTGCCAATAAGCGGTTTCCCGCTGCCAGCTATGTATTGAAACATATGCTATCTCCAAGTTCACTGTAGTAGGTGTACAAGGGCCTTCAGCAAAAAAAGTATGTGGGACTGCTGTCCCCTCTCTCCCGTCTCACGCCTCTTGTGGTACCACCTCTTACCCCTCTTCTTCTGCCTTCCACACATTGCAGTCCCCACCAATTCCCTACTGCGGCAGGTGTGTCTTACGCCCACCTCTCTGGTAGGCGTCATGGTTTGCTGCTCATCACAGACCTCTGCCTCTTATCACAAAAAATGGCCCTGAGCACTATGGGACTTAACTTCTGAGGTCATCAGTCCCCTAGAACTTAGAATTACTTAAACCTAACCAACCTAAGGACAGCACACATATCCATGCCCAGGGCAGGATTCGAACCTGCGACCGTAGCGGTCGCGCGGTTCCAGACTGAAGCGCCTAGAACCGCTCGGCCACTCCGGCCGTCTCTTATCACACACATGATCCTTGTTAACATGTGTCTTTAAATGCCATCTGACACTTCTTGCCTGCTTGTAAGTTCTCGCCCCAACGCCTATTAACGTTTTGAATAGAGTACAGCGCTTCAGTACCTTGTGCAATGCTTGTAAGCAAGATAAATGCTTTTATTCCCCATGTGAAAGGTTTGTAGTGCTATTTTATCCTTCAGTATTTTAATTAAATAATTTTGTTCTTGAATAATTTGCATTTCAGTGGTTTTTGGGAGTTACTACAGAAGCTTACCACTCTGGTACTCAGAATTTACCACTGAAGGAGAGTGACACATTGATAGGGTTTTTGAAGTTAAGAATTGCCGTACATTACGCAGCCAATATTGTCAAATTTACACTGCGTTTTTTTTTATCCCTTACCACTTTGGTATGTATGTCTTGAGGTACGTAAAGCTGGTACTTGGAAGGAATGTGAATTTAGATTTTTATGGTCTTTTAATCTTACAGTACAGATTCTTTCACTGTTTCCTATAGTGATCCAGGACTTGTTTGGACTTTTCAGTGCCAAGGTTCATTCAAGCCGCTGAGGCACAGGGCCCGTATCGTCTCGTCTGCTGACCTGTTTCGTGATTTTATGTTAGCGACCGACTGCCGTGTGACACTGAACAGCTAACCCTGAGCCCAGCCCTGTTTCTGTTGCTGTGCAATTTGTAAAGGAATTACTTAGCGTTTAGCAGATGCAACACTCAATTGAACTATACGATGCCTAACCCAGACTCCAAACTCAACCAATTCAACAAAGAAATAATATCTCTCTGCAGTCGATGGTAATTAAGAATAGAAAGCTGAACATTTCTGGGACAAACACCTTTCCCTTTCAAAGAATATGGGTTAAAGGTATGTTTGCATTACACACATACACATATGCATACAAAATTTTGCATCTGCGGATTATCAAAGTAGAATATGAAATGTTCAGAATCATTGGAGATTGAAGAATAGACAAATGTTTGTTTTACTCACAGTTGCAATAAACTACACAACTGTTTATCTGGAAATTTTAAACCAATAAAAAGCAAACAATGGGTAAGCTGCTACAGACAACATTATTTATACATTCATACATTCGATTATAAAGCTGTCCTTTTAATTAACTGAAATTAACTGAAATTTTTGTTGTTCATCATTCGAGAAAAAGAAAAGCAGAGTACCATACTTTAATTCTCCATTGAAGAATCACAATCAAAAAACATTATTCAATCCATTTTAATCGCATCCTTGTTTATTTATTTTTGCAATCACATTTCATGACATTCCTCCTCCAGCCCCTGACTCTCCATACTCGACTGTTGCTCCTCCTCCGAAAATCTGGTATCATATCGATTATCCGATACCTACAGCTCGATCGAGCTTGTCCGTCATATGGTTCTGTGCTCTAATGAGAAAAACGGATATCATCTAGACGCATCTTCCGAACGTGTCATTCTGTTTCATCTGCTTCTTATTTTCACAGGAGTCACACTACCCGCGCACTAAAAAGCAGTTGAAAGCTTCGTTTGTAGTTGTTGAATAATGATGATCTACTGTCCTCACTCAGGAAGAATAGACGGTGGGTTTTCACGGAGAACTGTAAGATTGCCTTTGATGCCATTAGGGATGCATTGCTAAACTCAGAAGTTCTGCATCACCCAGACCTTTACCTAGCGACAGATGCTTCAGTTTGTGGGTTGGGAGCGTGCTTGTTCCAACTGGAACAGAACATGACAGGAACGTAAATAAAAGTAACAGGTTTTGCCAGCCATGTGCTGACAGGCAAAGAGCGGTACTTACTCGACTACGGAGCTTGAAGCCTTCGCGGTAGTGTGGGCGCTTAAAAAATATCACTACTACGCGTATGGAAAACATGTAGTAGTCTTTTGTGATCACCAGGCATTAAGCTATCTGCTTTCCTGCGGACTGCTACACGCGAGGACAGCACGGTGGGTGTTAGCTCTCCAAGATTACCGTTTTGAAATCAGGCACGTAAAGGGAAGTGAGAACGTAGTGGCCGAAGCGCTATCGCGTTTACCCCAAGGATTGCCTGAATTCGCGGAAATGGTCGAGCAATCAACAGAGTTTAAGATTTTATTATTTAAGGACGCAAACCGACGGCAGGCGTAATTGAAAATTTGTAAAGAGATGCAATCGCTGCAGGGAGCAGATAAACTATGGACAGAAGTGATCGCCATGTTGAAAGCAAACCCCGCAAGTGAGATGAATAAGCATTACCGAATACAGGAAGAAATATTGTTTCATTGGAGTGAATTTATCAGGAGCGGTGGTGTGTGTGTATTCCAGCCGTAGCACTAAATAATGTTATATGGTATATGTTCCTTTGTTGGAGCCACTTTGGAATACGAAAGTGCTCAGACAACATACCAACATATTGCTATTATCCCGGCTTATCGAAGCATGTCCGTAAGCTCATACGAACTTGTCTGGTATGTCAAGAGGCTAAACCAACTAATTTCAGCACTCTAAATGAGTTGCATTTCATAATACCAATCCAAGCTTTACAGCTCGCATCCATTGACGTCACAGGACCGTTACCAACTGCTAAGGGTGACGTAAAGTACATGATGGCAGTGTAAGCGCCTGAAATTGTACCCCACAAGGAACACTACCTCACTTACAACAGTGCGTAAGCTAGTAAATGATTACATTCCGCAAATGGGGAGGCCGGTGACAATATTGTCGGACAACGCCACCTAGGACGTATACTGCAAACAAACACACGATGTGGGTAGAATATATATCCATCTTCGAACAGGTGTGTAATAACCTACCGCATAAGTCCACTGGATATACGCCAGCGGAAATTATGAAGGCATCCAGGATAAAAAGAGTAAATAAAAAATGACAAATGCTATACTCCGGACCACAAAGGATTGTGAGGATTCCACATGATAGGCGCTACCTTTTAGCACACGAAAGATAAGGGGTTTATATCCACATAAGGATATAAAACAGTACAGACAACAGGAAGTAGAGGGTAGCTTGACCAAGGATCAAGAGTAGAACCTGTACGTATGTAAATAATTTAGTTTTAGGGATAGGTTAGATTTAGTATTTAATATCATGAGTAGCTTAAAAATGGTTCAAATGGCTCTGAGCACTATGCGACTTAACTTGGGAGGTCATCAGTCGCCTAGAACTTAGAACTAATTAAACCTAACGAACCTAAGGACATCACGCACGTCCATGCCCGAGGCAGGATTCGAGCCTGCGGCCGGAGCGGTCGCTCGGCTCCAGACTGTAGCGCCTAGAATCGCACGGCCACTCCAGCCGGCTCATGAGTAGCATAAAGTAAGTTTGTATTGTTGTGTCATTCACGTATGACTGTGGAAATGAAGAATCAGTATAGATATGGATTCACTATGACACAGCAAAGCTGTTTAAATAACGTGTAAAAACACGCAAAATTTGTTATTGTACAGCAAAAGTAAGCAGAATGCATGGTTGACAGTTACGCGTTCTTATTTCCAAGGTTTTTCATGAAGTATAATTAGGTTAGTAAACCTTATTGTCAGAAACCAAGACAGATTTGTCAATACTTACAGAATATGCAGAGACCGCTTTTCAACAGACAAGAGATTGAGAATCACGAGACCGTGTTATAGCACGGATGTCACGTAGTAAAAAACTGAATGAATCAATGTCAAATGTTATGCGTAAATGTGAAAATCACCTAAACTCAATAGTCCAGATGACCCAATGGTCACACTTTGCAACATGAGGGAGAAACTAACTGTTTAAGTAACTCAGAGCAGTCAAAATGCTGTAACAAAAATATGAACAGTGCGTACAGTATAATGATAGTGAGATAAGAACCATCCTTGAAATGGACTTTCTTTCTGTACAATGTACGAACAAAGTGACAAAGTGCATTAAAGGTGTTCTAATAAAAAACTATGTTACGGACGCTTCACGTAAGCGCAATGTTATAAAGATTGTTTATTATCAGCAGTGAATTTAGTTAAATGGCATATGACCGTTGCTAGAACATTTTAAGATGTACTGTATCAATTGTGCATATGAGTATTAAAGCAGTGTGCTTCAGCTACGGCAGAAAGCAACAGCCGAATCAGGACATCTGAACGTTGCTACGACAGGTGTGCCAACCGCGAAAGGCGAAGTTACTAAGTTCCTGCACGTCTTTATTGAACGCTCGCCACAGTGGCTAAACAGCGTGTATTAGTTCAAACTAGTGCATAAAAGCAGGTACGATAGTGTTTCGGGGGAAACTGTACCACAGCAAGAAACCTACTATCCTAACGTGTTAAACTACTGGACTAGCGACGTTCGGAACTGCACACATAGAAACTGTGACAATATTAGACGTGCGATTGAAGTGTGAATGATCGCTAATGACATCTTCTTTATACCGAGTTATTACCGTCTATCTTTGGCTGAAAAGTGATGCTCGGTGGAATGTTGTTGCATGTATACGGACGGGACCCGCGGCGGCGTGCGACGACGCGGGAGGTCACCCGATCGACGCCTGGGGAGGAGCCTCGGCCTGGCGCACCCGGTCTTCAGCCTACGAGCTCGCCTGCGGAGGGTGTATTCCCGATCATCGTGCAATCTCACCGGCAACGTATTCCGTCGGACAAGTCAACTCGACTATTCAGCAGAAATTGTACAAACTTTGTAAATCAGCAATACGTACGTAAATGCTTGTAATATGTGTGCTGAATTGAACTAATGGCTCAGAAACAAGAAAGTTAAATACTTTGGTTTAAGCAAACATAAACGCAAATAATATGCAATAACAGTTATTATTTAATGTTTTGATGCAGAAATAAAATATCTTCAACTATTTTCTGAGAAATATGTTACTTTTAAAACCATGTTTATCAAAAGACATAAACTTTGACTAACAAATGAGTAGATACAAATAGAAACAATTTGAAGGCACCGGGTTGGAGTTTTACACCCTGGTTTTTCCTGCGTCTGTAATCTAGATAGGTGAGCACAGCTATGAAATTCCGGTTCCTATTTGAAATTCAATTCATGGGCTTAAGTGAGGTAGTAATCAATCCTCATAAGAACAGTGATAATATATATATATATATATATATATATATATATATATATATATATATATATATATATTCTTGCCTAATGATTGACATGCAATTTACTATGCCTAATGAACAATATTCCATGCAACTCGAAGCATTACTTATGTATGACGAACGATTTTGATGTCAAATGCACAGTCTTTGATGGGAGGATAATTACCATTGTACATTGTGTATACTGTTAACAATTACAACAGTGAACGTGATTAGTATGCAGTGGAACGGTACAGGTGGAATGCCTGTTTAAAAAAATGTGGATTTTGAAACAGACATCCCAGGGCCGTAGTACCGTGTGCTC
This sequence comes from Schistocerca cancellata, assembly GCF_023864275.1. Lineage (NCBI taxonomy): Eukaryota > Metazoa > Arthropoda > Insecta > Orthoptera > Acrididae > Schistocerca > Schistocerca cancellata. Next base: position 29,465,427 of record NC_064631.1, on the reverse strand, counting down.
CTGGATATGTCAATTAATAAAAGACTCTTAGTTTAATGGTTCGAAGGGCTCTGAGCGCTATGGGACTTAACTTCTGTGGTCATCAGCCGCCTAGAACTTAGAACTAATTAAACATAACGAACCTAAGGACATCACGCACATCCATGCCCGAGGCAGGATTCGAACCTGCGACCGTAGCAGTCGCGCTATTCCGGACTGAGCGCCTACAACCGCGAGACCACCGCGGCCGGCGACTCTTAGTTTAAATGAAGATTAATAACTACCAATAATAATAAAAATGTAAAAAGACATTCTGCGATTACGTTGTCGGGAAAATGCGACAGCGAATCTGTATATAAAAATGTATATTCTTTGAAGCAATGGACATTATTTAACGCTTCAGAGCACAATGTAGCTCACAGATAATATCTGTCACTCTCTCTCTCTCTCGTACTCTTGTCTGAATAGCACGCACGGTCGGCCATTGACTACGCATATTGATAGTAAAGAGTATCTAAAAAACCAATTTCTCATTGTTGTGTACATAGTTCCGCGTAGTCAGCGCGTACACAACTTTCCCACTAGAGCGCGCCCCGCTAAGCACAACAGCGCAGGCGCAGCGCTCGTCCGTCTCCGCACTACGAGATGGTGCTGCCATAAAGACGGACCAAATTGTGCTTCCGCCGATCCGCGTATTAATATGTAAAGCAGCCAATGAGATTGCTGCTAACGTAGAACCTTTTCTCCTCGCGGATCACACTCACGCAGTGATACCTGAACGCGCGTGGTATTATAACGAATGTACAGACCTCCGATTAGTCAGTCTGCATTAGTCTGCATTTGTCCGTACCAGGCTATAGCCAAGTTTCAGTCTGCGCCTAATAAGATTACCATATTCCTGTACATAGCCATGAAGAGAAATGTACAGACACTTTGTCAAGTATCAGAGATATGTGAGAATAAGATCAACGTACCAAGACCAAAGGAACTTCAGATTGTCAATTGTAAACAGCATCCAGAATCAATTACGTAATATCTATGATTTTTATTATTTTAATAAATCTGTGTGAAAATTAATCAAGTTCTGTTTAAAGTTGGTCACCGTCAATCAGCTACTCTAAGCGTGCAAGTGGCATTTCTATCGTCTGACCTAACGGCGGAAGATAAACACGCCACGATAAGACCACGAGACATATTGTTGACACTCGCGTACTTCGTTAGAGCGACAAGTCAAATAATCTGATGGTGTGTGTACCGAAGGTCTTACAGTACGCACACCACACTCATTATTCCATTTACTCACATAAAGATATGATTACTATAAAAAATAAATAAAAACCAATTAATAAAACAATATAAGTTTCTTTCTAAACGATTGCGATCGTCACTTTGGGATTACACTCTATACTCATTATTTTCTCAGGTTTCTTAAAAAATACTTCTCAATACTTGAAAAACAGATCTAACTACTGTTGCGTTTTGTATAATACTTTATACTTCTGAAACCTCGCTCTTAATTTCCTTTTCTGTTTCTTGGTCTTCTATTTCATATTCCTCAAAACCCATCTCATTGTATTTCCTCATCATATCTTCTCCAGCATACTTCAATTTTAATTTTCTCATTGTATTGCATTCCTCCTCCTCCTTTCTTAAAAACTCTACATACACACATTTTCTGTTATTTTACCGATAATCATAACATTAAAACGACAATCTCTATTTATAAAATATTTCTTCAGAAAATCCATTTCTAAAATCGTATTTAGGATTCAGTTCTGGTATCACAAGGAATTCTACATCCATTTAGAATCCTTGTACAACAGCAGTAGTCAGATGTGATATTTCACTGGTTTGTTTCAGTTGTCTGTTGCCTCTTCAACTTTCACCTCCATAGCAGACATGATTATTAAGTTTCCTGCTCTTATAGTTTCGTGCTCTCATAGTATCAAATAATGCCAATGGTAATGCTGAATATTCATGGCCTGTACCCAGATGGACATTCGTTTCCATTTTAATCGTAAGTTATACAGATTCCTCCTTCTTTTTTTCTCCTTCATCTTCCATGAACATAAAACCATCACAGATTGTTTCGCAATAAACTCGTCTCTCTTGTCTTCTCCGTATCAGGTGGCTCCTTCTTCTTTCTTCCTTTCACCACTTGAGATTACTTGTTCTGCTTCTTTTCATGCTCATCATGGCTAAATTTTGTGCTGTATTCCCCTTCAGTAGCTCCATAATATTCTGGATGATTATCAATCTTGGTTCCCCTTCTTATACAGAAAATTCTAACTCTATCTTCTTCAAACACTATTCCAGGCATTTGGGTGTCTTGCTCCTTAAGATCCATATTATCATTTTCACTTTCTTCCTCCAAATCATTATAACTCTTTTCATTAGTATCACTGTTGGCAGCTCGTGGTCTAGTGGTTAGCGTTGCTGCCTCTGGATCATGGGGTCCCGGGTTCGGGGATTTTCTCTGTCCGTAGACTGTATGTTTGTGTTGTTCTCATTATTGCATTATCATCATCATTCGTGACAGTGGCTCAAGTGTAAAAATTGGGACTTCGTACAGGCGCTGATGACCGCGTATTTGAGCGCCCCAAAAAGCAGACATCATTAGTATCACTATCTGTCTCTTCCTCATCTTTGTGAATAACTTTGCACTGACTGTCATCCCAGTTTTTACACTTCATTCTAGCTTCTTTTTCTACGCTACTAAATTCTTCATTTCTCGTTCAGATGTATCATAATCTTTTTCCTTCTTCTCCTCTTTCTTTTTCTTCTTCTTCTTCTATGATTTCTAGAACCAAATATCTTCTTACTATTTCCATTTGCTCCAGGCTACACAGATAAACCACTACTTCCTTACTTCCCATTGCTTGTTCTCTTCCTAGGCCAGCATTATGGTGGGCCCTCAATGATGCTACCTACTGTATTGCTCATCCCTTCCATCACCTTTTCCGTTACCACAGTTCTGCCTGTTTATGTCTCTCCTTTTTTCATTACCATATGGATAACCACCTCGACATCTGCATCTCAATTCGCCTCTTCATCTTGTGCTATTTTTATGCCAATGGTCTCTGTTTTCTCATCTCACTGTTACAGGTGAAGCCTTCCACTTCTCTGTTGTTAATGTGACCAAACAAGATTAAAAATTCTTCCCTGTTTCATAACTTACCGCTGCTAGGTAACTTACAACACAAAATGTTAATCATCCCCTCATCATCATATCGAATATCAAGATGTTCTAATTTTTTTCAATATACCCTCAAAATATTCTGACTTGGACTTAAGACTTCTTCTACAACTAGATGCAGTCTTGACTTTTCTTTGGTTCTTCTTGGACCAAAACTCTTTTAAAAGAAATTCACAAAATTCCCGAAACTTATGACCTTTCCCTACTGCTCCGACACATTGTTTCCAGTTGTGAGGTGCCCAGTTTTCTCTGAAACAGTCGTCCAACATATCTCAGAATATTTTCATGCTCATGGAGACGATCACTGACGTTGCATAACAACTGCAATCCGGATTCAATATCTCCAGTGATTGGTCCTTTTATTGCTTTCTGTTGATTTCTCTTTTTAGTACGGCGAAGAATCTACTCAATTGGAAGCCCGCGAGCTGGCTAGCAAAAGATCTTTCAAGGGGAATTGGCTAACATAAAAATGTTCAGAATCAGAGGTGAAGCCGCAGCCACAGGTAGACAGACAGGCGTTCACTCCGCTCACCCCACACTCTAAAGGCGGGACTTGGGACGGCCGCTTCCTGTGGAAAAAACACAGTAGTGATCGTAAAAGCCTTTTAGCAAGTTAAGAGATCCGTAGCCAACATTTTATGCGCAGGAAGCTGCTCGTCGCGTTCACCGGAGTCAAAGTAACGTGATGCGGACACGGAATCGGCCCCAGTTGACACGTAGTGTTGATGACCTACACTACTCAGGCCGTCCACGTTCGACAAGTCCAAAGGATGATCGATATCTACGAGCTTTAAGTCAAAGAAACTGCGGGCTGAGCACTCTGGAATAATTCTGGCTTCCCAGAGGTTACAGGACATCACGTATACCATCAGAGTTTTGGGTGACTATTAATTGATGTGGATCTCCATTCCTGACGACCACGACCAGTACCACGTCGTACACCACAACTCCAAGGATTCCTCTACAGATTGGCAAGCAATCATGCAGAATGGACGCACCAGGATTGGCGTAGGGTGGTTTCGACGAATAAAATTCTGATTTATTTTCACCCTGACACTCTCAGACGACTTGTTTGAAGACAACCCGATGGCATCGCACGCCTCCAACAATGTTCTGGGATGGCATTACATGCGGCCATCGTACTCCTCTTTGCGCCGTTGAGGGCGATGTCATTCATCTATGGTATATGGACGAGATTCTGCAGGCCAAAGTGGGACCACATCGCCATTTTAATGACACTTTCATCTTGACAGATGACAACTCGCGTGCTCATCGTACTGTTCTCGTAAACTCGTTCCTTCAGCGTGCTAGGATCACCAGAATGGAGAGACCTGTCTGGTCCCCAGAGATGGAGGAATCGAACTGTTTTTCTACGTTGACAATATGTACTCTGTGGGACTCACGCAGGATCGCCATCGAAGAGTGGCACAATTTGGACCAGTGCTTGCTTGATGATGTCATCGACTGTATATTCCACTACGAATTAAAATCTGCATCAGAGCGAGAGTACCTTCCATCACGTATAGGCGTGGTTCAGGAGTGCTGTCAAAAATCTCCCATGGGAAACAAACAATTTCGTCATTGCAGTTTTTTTTATAAATACACTACTGGCCATTAAAATTGCTACATCACGAAAATGACGTGCTACAGACGCGAAATTTAACCGACAAGAAGAAGATGCTGTGATATGTAAATGATTAGCTTTTCAGAGCATTCACACAAGGTTGGCGCCGGTGGCGACTCCTACAACGTGCTGACACGAGGAAGGTTTCCAACCGATTTCTCATGCACAAACAGCAGTTGATCGGCGTTGCCTGGTGAAACGTTGTTGTGATGCCTTGTGTAAGGAGGAGAAACGCGTACCATCACGTTTCCGACTTTGATAAAGGTCGGATTGTAACCTATCGCGTCTGCGGTTTATCATATCGCGACATTGCTGCTCGCGTTGGGCGAGATCCAATGACTGTTAGCAGAATATGGAATCGGTGGGTTCAGGAGGGTAATACGGAACGCCGTGCTGGATCCCAATGGGCCTCGTATCACTAGCAGTCGAGATGACAGGCATCTTATCCGCATGACTGTAATGGATCGTGCAGCCACATCTCGATCCCTGAGTCAACAGATGGGGACGTTTGCAAGACAACAACCATCTGCACGAACAGTTCGACGACGTTTGCAGCAGCATGGACTCTCAGCTCGGAGACCATGGCTGCGGTTATCCTTGACGCTGCATCATAAACAGGAGCGCCTGCGATGGTGTACTCAACGACGAACCTGGGTGCACGAATGGCAAAACGTCATTTTTTCGGATGAATCCAGGTTCTGTTTACAGCACCATGATGGTCGCATCCGTGTTTGGCGACATCGCGCTGAACGCACACATTGGAAGCGTGTATTCTTCATCGCCATACTGGCGCATCACCCGCCGTGATGGTATGGGGTGCCATTGGTTACACGTCTCGGTCACCTCTAGTTCGCATTGATGGCACTTTGCACAGTGGATGTTACATTTCAGATGTGTTACGACCCGTGGCTCTACCGTTCATTCGATCCCTGCGAAACCCTACATGTCAGCAGGATAATGCACGACCGCATGTTGCAGATCCTGTGCGGGCCTTTCTGAATGCAGAAAATGTTCGACTGCTGCCCTAGCCAGCACATTCTCCAGATCTCTCACCAATTGAAAACGTCTGGTCAATGGTGTCCGAGCAACTGGCTCGTCACAATACGCCAGTCACTACTCTTGATGAACTGTGGTATCGTGTTGAAGCTGCATGGGCAGCTGTACCTGTTCACGCCATCCAAGCTCTGTTTGACTCAATTCCCAGGCGTACCAAGGCCGTTAATACTGCCAGAGGTGGTTGTTCTGGGTACTGATTTATCAGGTTCTACACAGCCAAATTGCGAGAAAATGCCGGCCAGCGTGGCTGTGCGGTTCTAGGCGCTTCAGCCTGGAACCGCGCGACTGCTACGGTCGCAGGTTCGAATCCTGCCTCGGGCATGGATTTGTGTGACGTCCTTAGGTTAGTTAGGTTTAAGTAGTTCTAAGTCCTAGGGGAATGATGTTAAGTACCAAAGTGCTCAGAGCCATTTGAACCATTTTTTTTTTTTTTTGCGAGAAATTGTAATCACATGTCAGTTCTAGTATAATATATTTGTCCAATTAATACCCGTTTATCATGTGCATTTCTTCTTGGTGTAGCAATTTTAATGGCCAGTAGTGTACATATATGGTGATCTGGACGCACTGTAAATGATTATACACGCATGCCTCAGTGCCAATTTTTGTTCTGTGTGCCATGAACTACGAAACAAACGGGCAATACAAAATTTTTTTTGAGCTCTGTATAAAAAAAAAATATAAAAGAACGTAATAACGGAATCGTTTAACCTCCACGGAAAATGTGTATTTTTTTCAGTATTTTATGCTTACTGTTGTGTGTCCATTCCGCGGAATTACAGAATTACCTTTCCCGATCGGTGCACGCTAATGCAGTTTACTGTGTCCTAGTGGTCACACCGAGCCCGACCCATCCTTACCTCGTTCCACAGCCTCGCCCAGTAGGCGCAGACCTACAGAGCAGAGCGGCTGGAGGATTGTTCTCGGTCTCCGATAGAAGGGAAACAGCGCGAGCGGTGTCGACAACCCCGGACGGTTGACAATGGATCGGGGAATGCCTGCCCTAGCCGCCGGTGGTTGTCAGCCAAGTTTAAGTGTGGCTCAAAGGTATCCTGCGGCATTACAATGTCGCGCCGCGCCGGGCCGGCGCGGGCGGCGGCGATATTGCCGGCCAGGAATCTGTATCCTGTACCCGGCGACAATGGGCGCGCCCCGCCCAATTAACTCGGCGGCGGCATTGTGCGCCGCAGCCGCGCGCCTCCGTCCAAATGAGTTTTATCTAACATTTCGTATTGCAACAAAAGACGGCCCGGCGCCAGGGGCCACGCGGATGCACTTTAATCCGATATTTCCTGCCCCCGGCTGCTTGCTACGCGCTTGTTTAATTCTCATCCGGGGAAAGCCACTGGGGAGGGCGGGGAATCCCCCACGGCTCCGGCAGCTCCCCCTTCCCCACCCCCCCTCCCCAAACCGGCAGCGCCAGCGCGGGGCAGACTACTTTGAAATGTCGCGACCAGCAGTTTTAGATTTGCATTCATTTTCTTGCCATTGTCCGGCGCCCCGGTCGACCCTTTCCGCGCGGATTATTCCGAGTCGCTCTCGCAGGCCGCACTGCGATTGCTCGCTCGTGCGCGAATTCGGCGGCGGCGTTCGGTTCCGACCTTTGTCTCACCTCGTGTAATAGATTTTCGCTGGAAAGATTAAATTTACATCGCACGCACTGGTATAACACTTGTCCGACCTCACTGTTTCCGAGGACATGAAATGTGTATCATAATGGAATTTTAAGGCATATTTCCGTGTTGGCACAAAATAACAATGAGTTAAAAATGGGCCACCTGCTTACAAGAATACTATTTTTGTTTTGTTTAACCCTTGGATGGTAACATGTGAAAAAATGGCGTTTAAAGTAACATCCGTCTGGGAGACTAAGATGACCAAATTTTTCAAAAATATATCCACTGCAGTGAATACCGAAAATAAATAACAATTTATTATTCTTTTGCAAAATTCACAAAATTTAATATTTCTGTTTCAAATGAAATAGTTTCTAAACTTGACATAAGTTTTCTCAAATATCTTGATATACATGCAAAGAAATACTTCATCTTGCCATGATAAATTGTGTCAATTTCGGTGTCATCATTTTCTCTGAAGAGAGTCAACACCATCTTCTTCATTCTCGGACTTGCAGAGAATATCATTTACATCTATTTCAGAATTACTGTCATGGTCTGAATCTGATACGTGGTCTTCCTCAGGAACGTAAGAATCGTCTGAATGATAATCATCATCGCTTTCTTCTAACTGCTCTAAAGCCATATGCACCATTCTTTTGCTTCTTTGTGACTCCACTGGTAGCCATCTACAAGTAATCAGACATTTGAAAAGTAAAGAATATAACACAAAAACTGTTGTGACTTGGCAAGACAGCCAAGCCACTATGATTGGTAGCCGAAAGGCACGCGTTAAGCTCACGCAGGCTGGCGTGAGGTCTGGAACATTTAAGGAAGTTAAGGTTTAGCAAAAAAGGTCGTAGCTGTTGGAATACTTAACTTTAATCCATAATTGGTGAACATCGGTCTGACAGTACATGCATCACAAGATAAATAGCAGATGATAATGGCGCCTTGCTAGGTCGTAGCAAATGACGTAGCTGAAGGCTATGCTAACTATCGTCTCGGCAAATGAGAGCGTAATTTGTCAGTGAACCATCGCTAGCAAAGTCGGCTGTACAACTGGGGCGAGTGCTAGGAAGTGTCTCTAGACATGTCGTGTGGCGGCGCTCGGTCTGCAATCACTGACAGTGGCGACACGCGTGTCCGTCGTATACTAACGGACCGCGGCCGATTTAAAGGCTACCACCTAGCAAGTGTGGTGTCTGGCGGTGACACCACAAAAAAAAACTCGGTTAGAGTAATATCCGTATGTCAGACGGAGTAAAAATCTTACCTCTATAGCAATATCCGCCTGTGAGAAGATGTGACCGACGTTTGTGTGCGAGTAAAACAATACTGTCGTGGAAATGAGACAATGACGTCCACACAGTAGCAAGTTCAACTCACGAATGAAGCATAGTTGAAATGCCAATCCAAGTAACAATGCCCGTCTGTCAACAATACATTGAGAGCTTTTATACCCGCCTAAAGAGATAGATGTTACCAACTGAGGGTTAATCCCCAAAATTGTTTCACTACAGTTGTCGCGTCCTCAGCGCTTTCTTTCTTTTGTTGTTTCTGAAATATGTGCATGCAATTGTTTTATAGCTAGGGACATGCTGGCACCAGGTATTTTTGTTTCAAAAAATAATACGTATTACAAAGTATTATGTTGTAAAACCTATCGATCGCTGAAACAAGGCTCCGTTATTGGTGGAACGAATAGCTTATCTACTTTATATTCATTGCCGCTAATTGTCGGTTGTCTTCTGTTTGCTTCGGCACCATCACATGTTGCAAACCGGCAAAAACTATTTTGTATTACCGAGTTCACGAAGTGTAGTTCCGTGATTACAGTGCAAAGACGTTACTGCTTGAGCTACCAAAGCGACCCTCCGAATGGATGGATCATTCACAGATGGTATCGACTGTTTATAGACATAGGATGTGTATGTGAGGAAACACTCCTGGCCACCCTCGTGTTTCGGACTAAACTGTCACGAGAATTCAAATCGTTTCCCAACGTATTTCTACAAAGTAAACTCGTTGTCTCCGTAGGGAGTTACAACTGCCTACAGTAACAATTTGGTGTGTTTTGGGACGTCGGTTGACTGTGAAGCCGTACAAGTTACAGCTGTTACAGGTTCTACGATCTGAGCGCAAACAAAAACCTGTGACGTTTTCTGACAAGCCTCAGAATCTCAGAATGCACTTGACAATAACACTTCCGCACAACGTATCGTGTTGTGGCGGAGCGACTTTCCACCTTAATGGGAAAGTAAACCAATACAGTGTTCGAATCTGGGGACTAAGGGGCCCGCACAACGAACATGTAGGAGATTCATCTAAAGTCAGTGAGTTTTGTGCTATATGACACTCAGCTGCTTACAGCCTGTGCTTCTTTGGTGGAAACACGGCTAGCTGTCAGCAGTACCTTGCTGTGTTACACAGCTCATTGTTTCCGAGGCTGAACGGGAACAACTTCATTTTTCAACAACACTGGGTACTCCTCACTGGAGTCGCCAAGTGTGTGAATATCTGAGTGAAACTCTGGATTGGTCGTAAAACAGCCCTAGACTTATCACTTGTCAGCTGGCCTCCACGTTCGCTTCCCGAGCACGGGGTCCCGGGTTCGATTCCCGGCGGGGTCAGGGATTTTCACCTGCCTCGAGATGACTGGGTGTTTGTGTTGTCCTCATCATTTCATCATCATCCAGAAAAGTGGCGAAATTGGACTGAGCAAAGATTGGGTAATTGTACGGGCGCTGATAACCACGCAGTTGAGCGCCCCACAAACCAAACATCATCATCATCATCATCCACGTTCGCTGGATCTGACGTCCTGCGACTTCTTCCTGTGGGGCTTCATTAAGAGCAACGTTTTCGCACCAACACTACTACAGAACCTAGAAAAGCTGAAGAACCGAATACGTGGTTCCGTAACACCAGTGATGATGGACTTGCTTACCCGAGTATGGGAGGAATTCGAGTATCGTTGTGACATACTGAACATCTGTAGTCTAAACTTGAGAGGTTCGTAAATGTTTCCCAAGTTTCATAGTTTTTTAAATAAACGTACCGTATGCGTTCTAAACGCGTATAGTCTGCTTGAAGCACGCTGTATTACATTTGCGCTTTACATTTTTTGCGTTATGTGTGCCATGTAGAAATCAGGCCCAAGTCTATATTAATACACCACGTCATCTGGAATAAGTGGATGTCCCTTTTTTGACGCTTACCATTGCTATAATTGATCTGTCCTAAGCTGTACGTTATAATTTGCCTGCTAATTTTGTTGTTATTTTTATGTTTAAAGTGCCCTATGGGGCATCGGTAGAATTTCGTGAGGTGTTGATTTGGAAAACTATTTGGTATAGTTTGCAATTTATACATGGTGTTGTGAATATTCACTGAAGAGCCAAAGAGACTTGTGCACGTGCCTAATATAGTGTAAGGCCCCGCGAGAACGCAGAAGAGCCGAAATACGACTTGGTATGGACTCTGCTAATGTCTGAAGTAGTGCTGGAGGAAACTGACACCATGAATCCTGCAGGGCTGTCCATAAATCCGTAAGAGTACGAGGGGGTGAAGATCTCTTCTGAACAGCACGATGCAAGGTATCGCAGACATACTCAATATTCGTGTCTGGGAAGTTTGGTGGCCAGCGGAACTGTTTAAACTCAGAAGAGTGTTCATGGAGCCACTCTGTAGCAGTTATGGACGTGTGGCGTGTCGCATCCAACTGCTGGTATTGCCCAAGTCCGTCGGAATGTACAATGGACATGAATGGATGCAGGTGATCAGACAGGATGCTTACGCACGTGTCACCTGTCAGAGTAAAATCTAGACCTATCACGGGTCCCATATCACTATAACTCACACGCCCCACTCCATTACAGAGCCAATACCAGCTTCAACAGTCCTCTGCTGACATGCACGGTCCATGGATACATGAGGTTGTATCCACACCCGCACACGTCCATCCGCTCGATACAATTTGCAACGAGATTCGTGAGAACGGGCACCATGTTTTCAGACATCAACAGTCACTTGTCTGTGTTGATGCCCAGGCGAGGCGTAAAGCTTTGTGCCGTGCAGTCATCAAGGATACACAAGTGGGCCTTCCACTCCGAAAGACCATATCGATGATGTTTAGTTGAATGGTTCGCAAACAGACACTTGTTGAGGGAAAAAACGACATTTAATCTATGGAGTGCGTGATTGATTCTTTTGCAAATTTTTTTGTTTATTTATAGACACAATCACATGTTTATGACACAGTCATAACCGGTTTTGGCCATACATGACCATCTTGAGGTGCTAAAGGCGGCATACACTGAACACAGGTTCATGCGTTGTGAACGCATTAACAACGCATGAACCTGTGTTCAGTGTATGCCGCCTCTAGCATCTGAAGATGGTCAATGTAAAGCCGAAACCGGTTATGACTGTGTCATAAAGATGTGATTCTGTCTGTAAATAAACAAAAAAAAATGTTACTTGTTGACGGCCCAGCAATGAAATCTGCAGCAATTTGCGGAAAGGTTGCGGAAGGGTGTAACGATTGTGTTCAGTCGTCGTTGGTCCCGTTGTCGCAGAAATCCTTTTCCGGCCCCAGCGATGTCGGAGATTCGATGTTTTACCGGATTCCTGATATTCACGGTACACTCGTGAACTGGTCGTACGGGAGAATCCCCACTTCATCGCTGCCTCGGATGTGCTGTGCACCATCGCTTCTGCGCCGACTATAACACCACGTTCCAACGCACTTAAATCTGGGTAACATCCCATTGTAGCAGCAGTAATCGACCCAACAACTGCGCCAGCCACTTGTCTTATCTAGGCGTTGTCGACGCCAGCGCGGCAGTCTATACCAGTTTCTTTGGCGCTTCAGTGTATAACAGTGTATAGCAGCGTTTACTTACGTTTTCTCGAAATCACTGGCGATTTATGCATGTTTACTACCTTGCTGTGGCTTAAACATTTTTCACGACACATTTACTGTTGTGGCGTAACAAGACAGCCACGCCACTCGGAAGTAGCCGAAATGCACGCGTTACACACGCCGGCTGGCGTGAGGTCTGAAACAGGATACGTAATGAATGCTATAAAGAAAAGTACGTAGCTGCTGTAATACTTAACTTTAATCCATCATTGTGGTACATCGCTCTTGACGATACAAATGAGACTCTTTAAATACAAGCACTGTAAGGCTAATGGCGCCTTGCTAGGTCGTAGCCATGGACTTAGCTGAAGGCTATTCTAACTATCTCTCGGCAAATGAGAGAAAGGCTTCGTCAGTGTAGTCGCTAGCAAAGTCGTCGTACAACTGGGGCGAGTCCTAGTACGTCTCTCTAGACCTGCCGTGTGGTGGCGCTCGGTCTGCAATTACTGACAGTGGCGACACGCGGGTCCGACATGTACTAATGGACCGCGGCCGATTTAAAGCTACCACCTAGCAAGTGTGGTGTCTGGCGGTGACACCACATTTACGATTCAGATACGCTGTTGGCAGTCGTTTGTTTCACTGGTTTACTTGCAACTGGCGTCCGCGAGGCTCGAATTTGTTCAGTTGTGTTTTCATTTTGTTTAAAAAAAAAAGAAACAACAAAAAACAAACATACACACACACACACAAACTAAATGAAAAGACAATTGAATAAATAGTGTTCATGCAAGTTCTTTAACTCGTTATTATGAAGTGCGTAACTTACTGTATGTACATCGATGGACCTTATCAATCACACGTCCACCGTCTGTTTAAGTCTCGAAAACATTTTTTTCTAAAAAAGAAAATCCTCTGTATTACAATAAACATGCTTCCAATCAAACTGTTGTATACTTATCGCAAAACAGTAGAAGTAAAATTATCTTGACTGAAAGTCACTACACAAAATTAGTGAACTTAAAATTAATAGTGCACACAGTAGGCACAGTCAAGCAATCAATGGTGCAAATACTAGTGGAGACCATATTCTCTTGCTTATGAGTCGAAAGGAGTAGAGGAGAAATCACGAAAATGAAAGAGAAAATGAGATTTAAAAGCACAGAATGGGCAAGAGAGTTAAGTGAGAAATATGAGCGATTGTGGTCTAACGCCCCACCAGCGCGAAAACAGATGTAGACTATACAGAGAGCATGGGAGCTGAAAATTTGTGAGGAAACGGAATAGACGAAGGGTAATCGAATCTTACGAATTTTGTGAAGTACATTAAAGAAATTTTATGGACAGAAGAAAACAATGACTTAATATACTACATTTGTATTTTCAATCTTTTATGTTCATTCCGCACGTCGTTGTGACAACAATGAACAATAAGCTGGACAGAATAGAGATACTAGAAAGACGAAATATTAGGAAAATAAAGTGAACAAAACCGCCTATATATGGTTAATAAACGAGAAGTAATGAGGAGCTCAAGGAAAATATACGGAAAATATTAGAAACATTGGCAAAGCGATTGTTTATATTCTTAGAACACGCTCATGAAGCAAATATTCCTGTATTTCTGGAAAAAGAAGTCAACAATAGCACGAACTATACAAACAAAAACGAATTAAATAGAAATAACATAAAATAATCGGAAATAAAATAATAGTAACTTCTTTAAGAATGAAATACTAAATTTATAACGCTTTCAAGGGAAAAGAAATAATACACCAGGAACAATATGGACAGGAGACAGGAGAACATGGGGAGAAGAGGGAAACGAGGAAAGAGTACTGGAAAAGAGGCAACAACAAAGCAAGAAGTGGAACTGTTGTGTTTATGGAATCCCAGTTGGTCGATACGAAATAAAAGGTCTTAATCGTCGTCGCCGTCGTCGTCGTCGTCATCATCTTACATACAGGGATTAGACACCTGCCAGTTCCATCTTTAAAAGTTTACGTCCATTGTTTTCTTCGTCGACCAATTTCTCTCTTTCTCTTTGGGTTGTAGTTCAGGAATTTTTGTGCTCGTCTTTCACCCCTCACTATACAACTTGTTAAGGGGTAGAAATGTAGATATTCTGATCATTAGTACCTTAATATGTACCCGTTTTAGAATACTGTTTGGTTTTTCTCTGCACCTAACATTCTTCCCGCAAACACGTCACATAATTTACTACATGATGTTTTCTGCACGGTCATAACTGCACCTCTAAGTGGACAACGTTTGTCGGTACAGAGTAGTCGCTTTGCGTGCACATATCCACGCCTGACCCGCTCCCTAGGGGAAGATAAGCATTAATGGCTTGCTCGTGCACATGTTCTTGGACGTACTAACAACACTAAAAACATATTACTTCTAATAGCTACAATTATTAGTTTGCAAATGAAATAAATACTAATGTCATGTTATTCAATACAGTGTCCCCGGTCTCCAATAAAGATGTCTGCACATATACCCCTAATACACTGTATTTACACATTGTTTCCATCCCTCCTAGTATGCAGTTATTTCCTCATTAGTAGCAAGTAGGTTCATCTCTTTTAAAGGATCTTCATTGTTTATTAAATATCTTCCTGTGCGGACCTTCACTCTCCTCAAGAATATCATATCTGCTGCTCGTATTTTGCTGATATGTCTCCTTCTCTTTATCTATCTCCCGTAGCCATGAAACAGTTATGGTGTCAGCATAGTTTTATAACATTTAATTTTTATATTTTTTTATTCTCTCAATTGAGCCACTTACGCAAAGTTTTTAAGGAAAACGGTTACAACAACAAACTGATCTCATAAGTAGTGTCATCCAAGCCTCAAAGGAAGAAGACCTCTGAAGAAGACACAAAGCAGGTTGCATTCTTACCGTTTTGTGGCTCGACAACAGGGAAGATTAGTCGGCTCCTGAAGAGGCATAAAACAGACAATCTTCAGGCCTCCGGCAAAGATCCGGCATCTAATGAAATCTGTGAAAGACGATGTAGGCAGGAACGCCAGAAATTTACAAGATACTGAGTGGATGTGGGCAGTTTTATGTCGGCCAGACTGTTCGCACTATTGAACAGCGCCGCATAGAACATGAAAGGTGTTACCGTCTGCGCTATCCCGAAAAGTCAGCTGTAGCAGAATATGCTCTGGAAAACGGACATCAAATTGCATTCGATGAGACGTCTCTTATTAAACGGACTAATGACTTCTGGGATAGCGTGATAAACGAGGCCATAGAGATTAGAATTTCTGACAACACCTTCAATAGAGACCGTTGATTGCAGCCGAGTACAGCGTGGGATCCGGTGTTGAAGGAATTGAAGCGGGCCCGGCGGTCGCGCGGCCAAAACATTACCATATATGGTGCGGGAGCGAGCACCAGTGACGTCACGAGCGACGGCGCGGCTATATAAGCACGGCAATGACAACCACACGACAGTCATACACTTGACAATGGCAGAGGAGATATCTGCCGAAAGCTCGTGGGCAGGAAACCACTTGACGCGGCCTGAAACCCGAGAATGTTTTATTAACGGATATCGCAGTGAAAGCATGCTTTCGTGGTGTTATTTATTGAATCACGATGCAGATCCGTCCCCTTTCCTCATATTTCCACTTCCTGGTGTGGATCTTGAGTAATTGTAGACGTCCGACTGATTTAGAGGTCGCACCTTCTTATGCAGAGATAGAAAGGTGATGAGTTGTGCTACCAACTGTTAGAAGCTTCATTACTGCAGGAGAAATCTGCAACATTGCAAAAACAGTTTGTGCGGTCCAGGGTTGGTGACAGTCACGAATTTCCACCTCCTCCCCTTAGGGAAGCAGGGCCGGTGGAGCGCACGAAGGAAGAGACGACACAATACTACAGACCTTCCAAGGTGAGAGACGTATACCTGGCACTGCGCTGGACTTGAGAACAGAATTTCACGAAGGCGTCATTAGTACCGAGACTATATCGTGGATAATGAGATCGGTGATGGTTTCATTCGCGTATTCATGTTAAATTTCATTCGTTGAGTTATTTTAAGTAAATTTCAGAGGGTTTTGTGGTGTCACCGCCAGACACCACACTTGCTAGGTGGTAGCTTTAAATCGGCCGCGGTCCATTAGTACATGTCGGACCCGCGTGTCGCCACTGTCAGTAATTGCAGACCGAGCGCCGCCACACGGCAGGTCTAGAGAGACTTACTAGCACTCATCCCAGTTGTACGACGACGTTGCTAGCGACTACACTGACGAAGCCTTTCTCTCATTTGCCGAGAGATAGTTAGAATAGCCTTCAGCTAAGTCCATGGCTACGACCTAGCAAGGCGCCATTAACCATTTCTGGAGAGAGTCTCACTTGTATCATCAAGAATGCTGTATACAAATAATGGATTAAAGTTATGTATTAAAGAAGCTACGTACTTTTCTTTATAGCATTCATTACGTATCCTGTTTCAGACATCACGCCAGCCGGCGTGTGTAACGCGTGCATTTCGGCTACTTCCGAGTGGCGTGGCTCTCTTGCTACGCCACAACAGGTCTTATGATCTCAGTTGGTTCGAGGCTGATCGTCGAGCCACGTGGGTTCCGTTCTTACTTTAGAGCTCATTCATAATGTCGTCTTTTTTATGTTTCAGATTCAGTTAATACACTCCTGGAAATAGAAATAAGAACACCGTGAATTCATTGTCCCAGGAAGGGGAAACTTTATTGACACATTCCTGGGGTCAGATACATTACATGATCACACTGACAGAACCACAGGCACATAGACACAGGCAACAGAGCATGCACAATGTCGGCACTAGTACAGTGTATATCCACCTTTCGCAGCAATGCAGGCTGCTATTCTCCCATGGAGACGATCGTAGAGATGCTGGATGTAGTCCTGTGGAACGGCTTGCCATGCCATTTCCACCTGGCGCCTCAGTTGGACCAGCGTTCGTGCTGGACGTGCAGACCGCGTGAGACGACGCTTCATCCAGTCCCAAACATGCTCAATGAGGGACAGATCCGGAGATCTTGCTGGCCAGGGTAGTTGACTTACACCTTCTAGAGCACGTTGGGTGGCACGGGATACATGCGGACGTGCATTGTCCTGTTGGAACAGCAAGTTCCCTTGCCGGTCTAGGAATGGTAGAACGATGGGTTCGATGACGGTTTGGATGTACCGTGCACTATTCAGTGTCCTCTCGACGATCACCAGTGGTGTACGGCCAGTGTAGGAGATCGCTCCCCACACCATGATGGCGGGTGTTGGCCCTGTGTGCCTCGGTCGTATGCAGTCCTGATTGTGGCGCTCACCTGCACGGCGCCAAACACGCATACGACCATCATTGGCACCAAGGCAGAAGCGACTCTCATCGCTGAAGACGACACGTCTCCATTCGTCCCTCCATTCACGCCTGTCGCGACACCACTGGAGGCGGGCTGCACGATGTTGGGGCGTGAGCGGAAGACGGCCTAACGGTGTGCGGGACCGTAGCCCAGCTTCATGGAGACGGTTGCGAATGGTCCTCGCCGATACCCCAGGAGCAACAGTGTCCCTAATTTGCTGGGAAGTGGCGGTGCGGTCCCCTACGGCACTGCGTAGGATCCTACGGTCTTGGCGTGCATCCGTGCGTCGCTGCGGTCCGGTCCCAGGTCGACGGGCACGTGCACCTTCCGCCGACCACTGGCGACAACATCGATGTACTGTGGAGACCTCACGCCCCACGTGTTGAGCAATTCGGCGGTACGTCCACCCGGCCTCCCGCATGCCCACTATACGCCCTCGCTCAAAGTCCGTCAACTGCACATACGGTTCACGTCCACGCTGTCGCGGCATGCTACCAGTGTTAAAGACTGCGATGGAGCTCCGTATGCCACGGCAAACTGTCTGACACTGACGGCGGCGGTGCACAAATGCTGCGCAGCTAGCGCCATTCGACGGCCAACACCGCGGTTCCTGGCGTGTCCGCTGTGCCGTGCGTGTGATCATTGCTTGTACAGCCCTCTCGCAGTGTCCGGAGCAAGTATGGTGGGTCTGACACACCGGTGTCAATGTGTTCTTTTTTCCATTTCCAGGAGTGTACGTTAGGAAAGTGTGTGTTAATTATAAGATATTCTTGTAAAGATAATCTAAGATGGAATTCACGATATCGGTGGTTTCGTGCTGCCACGTGTGTAGCTGTAAGAAGCGCGGACGTCTCCACTGGGTGGTTTGCGATTCACTCTACAGAATATTGAGGTGCACCTGCCCATCAATATTCGTTATCTTGCGATCACTTCTATCGGCCGCCACGTGTGTGGACGATAAGAATGGGTCTCCCTGCCACACAATGATGGCTAGTGAAATTTGTAAAGAGGCAGTTTAAAAGGTGGACAGATTACCGTAGCGTGTGTGGATGATATTAAACTGCCGTCCAGAACAACATCTGATATTTTTCGTGGCCTCTGGCCATTAGGAGTGTAGTTTTACGTGTGGCACATCTGACAGACAATACGTCACGTAACATCTGCAGAAAAAAGTCAGATGTGTCCATCGTGTGACGATGTAATTAGTGTTTTTGGGGGTTCATATTTTGTCTGTAGCGTAGCGGCGTACGTAGATAGGATCCGCCGTGATGATTCCCTCTGAGCAAACAATTATGATAACCAAGTGGAGCTGAATAAGACGATTCTTCGTTTACCTGTTCCCAGTCTGTAGTAGCTTCCCAGTTAGGTAATACTTTTCGTAATGTTTCTCCTTGCATGCAGTTTATCTGTTCTCGTGGCGTCAGTTGCCTAATCGCGTGTTGTGATTCGTCCTCCAGTGTTAAGAATATTTCCTTCCATAATGTCGTTGGAAGCACGCTCTCGAGTGATGGAGTACATGAGTGTCCACGTGTAATTGTGAAATTAAATAATGCTATAATCCCCAGAGCTCTGTACGTTGACTACATCTCAACGGTCGATAGCCATGAAATCACGTAAGCATTTATTTAGTTAAATTTAGTAGCCCCATAGGGCGAATTTAACTGTATCATTCAGTGCTGGTCACGCCAAAAGGCAAGCCGAATTATATGTGCAGATCACAAGTACTAATAAATCCAAGTCACTTAGAGTCCTAGCTTTTGAAGTTCACCAACACATTTAAGTATGCACGTCCTCGTACCTTCCTTGAGAGTATCAGGAAGTGTTTAAAAGGAGCCACATATTGGGACCTAGTGGATAAAATGTTGTTTCCTGTCTTGGTCTGATTAAATCTATAGAGAATTCATCGAGAATTCTCTCTAAAAGAAATCAGTGTGTCTCATCCATGCTATTCTGTGTGAAGTCGTTATCCGTTTCGATTTAAATATTCCTAGCTAGATACAATCACACACACACACATTCAAAGAAGAGGGGAAACTTTCAGTCGTTTTATTTTCAAACTTATGCATGATAATGGGAAGCAATAACGGGGTTTCAAAGAAGTGATCCTTTAAGTCTGTTGCACAGTGTGCTATTGATAATTTCTCTTAGAAAGTGTCTTATCCTGAACCGCTAGAATGGAAACCGGAGTTTGTGGTGATTAGTTTCCATTTGATAAGTAGTTATTTTATCATTGTATGTCTAGAGGCGACGCAGAACGCGGGAAAAATTTATCACGCCTTCATTTTGAGATTCGTCTTGCCTTTATGTGACTGTATGGTATGATAAACTTGAGAGTGAGTTTAAGTCTTGAATTGTTTTAGGCAGTTATGAACTTCGGATCTTATTATAAAAATACTTCCACTAATACATTCTGCACACTCTAATTTTGTGCCATCAGGTTTGTAACAACGCATGTTCCTTTGTTACATTAGTTTTTCTATGCATGGTTTTTGAGTAGTGGAACACATATTTTGTCACTGCCCGTTCCTATTATCCGTATAAAGGGAGTGTTCAGATGAAAAGGAATGAAAAGCTGTAACAACCAAACCGGCTGAAATAGGCATACGCCACTTTGAGATAAGGCATCTACGTACGTGAATGTAGCGTCTTCAAATCCTGCCAAAAACTTCGTGGCTGTGCCTCAAGCAGGCCAGCCAGTGTCTACTGTCTCCTTCAACGTCCGAAGTCCGACACTCATAGAATTCCCAGAGCACGGATAAAGTATTATCAGTGACATGCAGTGTGGGACACTCCGTACCCTACGCAAGTTCAAAATCGCTCAAATGGCTCTGAGCACTATGCGACTTAACTTCTCTACATCTACATCCATACTCCGCAAGCCACCAGACGGTGTGTGGCGGAGGGTACCTTCAGTACCTCTATCGGTTCTCCCTTCTATTCCAGTCTCGTATTGTTCGTGGAAAGAAGGATTGTCGGTATGCCTCTGTGTGGGCTCTAATCTCTCTGATTTTATACTCATTGTCTCTTCGCGAGATATACGTAGGAGGGAGCAATATACTGCTTGACTCTTCGGTGAAGGTATGTCCTCGAAACTTTGACAAAAGCCCGTACCGAGCTACTGAGCGTCTCTCCTGCAGAGTCTTCCACTGGAGTTTATCTATCATCTCCGTAACGCTTTCGAGATTACTAAATGATCCTGTAACGAAGCGCGCTGCTCTCCGTTGGATCTTCTCTATGTCTTGTATCAACCCTATCTGGTACGGATCCCACACTGCTGAGCAGTATTCAAGCAGCGGGCGAACAAGCGTACTGTAACCTACTTCCTTTGTTTTCGGATTGCATTTCCTTAGGATTCTTCCAATGAATCTCAGTCTGGCATCTGCTTTACCGACAATCAACTTTATATGATCATTCCATTTTAAATCACTCCTAATGCGTACTCCCAGATAATTTATGGTATTAACTGCTTCCAGTTGCTGACCTGCTATTTTGTAGCTAAATGATAAAGGATCTATCTTTCTGTGTATTCGCAGCACATTACACTTGTCTACATTGAGATTCAATTGCCATTCCCTGCACCATGCGTCAATTCGCTGCAGATCCTCCTGCATTTCAGTACAATTTTTCATTGTTACAACCTCTCGATACACCACAGCATCATCTGCAAAAAGCCTCAGTAAACTTCCGATGTCATCCACCAGGTCATTTATGTATATTGTGAATAGCAACGGTCCTATGAGACTCCCCTGCGGCACACCTGAAATCACTCTTACTTCGGAAGACTTCTCTCCATTGAGAACAACATGCTGCGTCCTGTTATCTAGGAACTCTTCAATCCAATCACACAATTGGTCTGATAGTCCATATGCTCTTACTTTGTTCATTAAACGACTGTGGGGAACTGTATCGAACGCCTTGCGGAAGTCAAGAAACACGGCATCTACCTGTGAACCCGTGTCTATGGCCCTCTGAGTCTCGTGGACGAATAGCGCGAGCTGGGTTTCACATGACCGTCTTTTTCGAAACCCATGCTGATTCCTACAGAGTAGATTTCTCGTCTCCAGAAAAGTCATTATACTCGAACACAATACGTGTTCCAAAATTCTACAACTGATCGACGTTAGAGATATAGGTCTATAGTTCTGCACATCTGTTCGACGTCCCTTCTTGAAAACGGGGATGACCTGTGCCCTTTTCCAATCCTTTGGAACGCTACGCTCTTCTAGAGACCTACGGTACACCGCTGCAAGAAGGGGAGCAAGTTCCTTCGCGTACTCTGTGTAAAATCGAACTGGTATCCCATCAGGTCCAGAGGCCTTTCCTCTTTTGAGCGATTTTAATTGTTTCTCTATCCCTCTGTCGTCTATTTCGATATCTACCATTTTGTCATTTGTGCGACAATCTAGAGAAGGAACTACAGTGCAATCTTCCTCTGTGAAACAACTTTGGAAAAAGACATTTAGTATTTCGGCCTTTAGTCTGTCATCCTCTGTTTCAGTACCATTTTGGTCACAGAGTGTCTGGACATTTTGTTTTGCTCCACCTACCGCTTTGACATAAGACCAAAATTTCTTAGGATTTTCTGCCAAGTCAGTACATAGAACTTTACTTTCGAATTCATTGAACGCCTCTCGCATAGCCCTCCTCACACTACATTTCGCTTCGCGTAATTTTTGTTTGTCTGCAAGGCTTTGGCTATGTTTATGTTTGCTGTGAAGTTCCCTTTGCTTCCGTTGCAGTTTTCTAACTCGGTTGTTGTACCACGGTGGCTCTTTTCCATCTCTTACGATCTTGCTTGGCACATACTCATCTAACGCATAATGTACGACGGTTTTGAACTTTGTCCACTGATCCTCAACACTATCTGTACTTGAGACAAAACTTTTGTGTTGAGCCAACAGGTACTCTGAAATCTGCTTTTTGTCACTTTTTCTAAACAGAAAAATCTTCCTACCCTTTTTAATATTCCTATTTACGGCTGAAATCATCGATGCCGTAGCCGCTTTATGATCGCTGATTCCCTGTTCTGCGTTAACTTTTTCAAATAGTTCGGGTCTGTTTGTCACCAGAAGGTCTAATATGTTATCGCCACGAGTCGGTTCTCTGTTTAACTGCTCAAGGTAGTTTTCAGATAAAGCAGTTAAAAAAATTTCACTGGATTCTTTGTCCCTGCCACCCGTTATGAACGTTTGTGTCTCCCAGTCTATATCCGGCAAATTAAAATCTCCACCCAGAACTATAACATGGTGGGGAAATCTACTCGAAATATTTTCCAATTTATCCTTCAGGTGCTCAGCCACAACAGCTGCTGAGCCAGGGGGCCTATAGAGACATCCAATTACCATGTCTGAGCCTGCTTTAACCGTGACCTTCACCCAAATCATTTCACATTTCGGATCTCCGTCAATTTCCTTCGATACTATTGCACTTCTTATCGCTATAAACACGCCTCCTCCTTCACTGTTCAGCCTGTCTCTGCGGTATACATTCCAATCTGAGTTTAGGATTTCATTACTGTTTACGTCTGGTTTCAGCCAACTTTCTGTCCCTAGTACTATATGGGCGTTGTGATCGTTTATTAATGAGAGCAGTTCTGGGACCTTTCTATAGACGCTCCTGCAGTTTACTGTTAGCACATTAATATTGTTATTCCTTGTTGCATTTTGCCTACTCCTACCTTGCCGCGTCTCAGGAGGCGTCTTGTAGGGCCTAAGGAGGGGATTGTCTAACCTAAAAAACCCCCATGTGCACTCCACACGTACTCCGCTACCCTTGTAGCCGCAACCGGCGTGTAGTGCACGCCTGACCTATTCAGGGGGACCCTACATTTCTCTACCCGATAGCGGAGGTCGAGAAATTTGCACCCCAGATCTCCGCAGAATCGTCTGAGCCTCTGGTTCAAGCCTTCCACTCGGCTCCAAACCAGAGGACCGCGATCGGTTCTGGGAACGATACTACAAATAGTTAGCTCTGATTCCACCCCGCGAGCGAGGCTTTCCGCCTTCACCAATTCCGCCAACCGCCTGTACGAACTGAGGATGACCTCTGAACCCAGACGGCATGAGTCATTGGTGCCGACATGAGCAACAATTTGCAGTCGGGTGCACCCAATGCTCTCTATCGCCGCCGGTAGGGCCTCCTCCACATCTCGGATGAGACCCCCCGGCAAGCAGACAGAGTGAACACTGGCCTCCCCCCGTGTGCCTGCTCGGACCTTGCTGAAGGAGCAGCCACATGTCCACTCACAGGCAGAGCGGGCGATGCCACACGGCCAGCCTCCACATTGACACTCCGCCTCGTGCGCCGCGAACGCCGCTGAACCCGCCACTCCCCTTGGGGTGAGGGTGGCCCAACCGCGCCCGGTACCGGCGAAGATATCTCGACAGCAGGGACAGTGGGTGAAGCATGTAACACCTGGGGTGTACCTTGCGACGCACAAGACTCCCCACTGCCGCTACACTCCGAGGCAGCAGCCTGAAGACGGCTGACCGCGGCCATCAACACGCTCAGCTGTTCGCGAACAGTGGCCAGCTCCTCCTGCGTCCGTACACAGCAGTCACACATCCTATCCATCCTAAGGAATCAATTTACTGAAGAGAGTTGTTCAACCTTTAACTAGACTGATAATTCACTAAAGGCGGCTGTTTATTCACTAAACTGGGGTTGCTAGCCACTTCTTGTAGAAAACAATGAAAATTGCACTACCTGTCTCTGGACTGTATTGAAAACAAACACTAGCACTACTGGCACTATGGTTGACTAAAGGGACTCTCTCTGACTGTATTCAAAACAAACACGAAATCTATGGAACACTATTAATAGCACCAGACAATTAAAGCTTCCTAAAAGCAAATACACACGGAAGAAGTGACAAGTAAGAAAAATACAGTTAATACTTAAATTAAGGTAGCTCGCTGCACAGCAGACGTGAAGCAGACGGCAGTTACGACGACACTGCTCCCGCGGGAAAGCCGGTAGAGCTTTAGTTCGTCGTACCTAGAGTCTCGGGTTCAAGCTCTCGTCATCCCAGTTTTTTAATGGAGTAGGTGAGAAACTGTTACATGGAGCAGCATGTTCCTGACATGTAAAAGGACTGTTCAGGGTTAATGAATGTACAGCGGTACTACAATTTAGCAGTCAGTTATTACTTTTGTTATTGTTACTGTCATTATTATTAGTATTGATACTTCCGCACATGTGATGCAATTGTTTCTTTATTCTTCTGTTCCCGTTGTTTATGTTTATTCTGTGAAACTACAAATTTATTCGACATGTTTGCTAGTTTCAAATAAACAAAGCGAAAGAGGACTTCCATAGAACATTGCTATAAATTCCGAACAGTCCGCCTGCATCTCGTGGTCGTGCGGTAGCGTTCTCGCTTCCCACGCCCGGGTTCCCGGGTTCGATTCGATTCGGTCAGGGATTTTCTCTGCCTCGTGATGGCTGGGTGTTGTGTGCTGTCCTTAGGTTAGTTAGGTCTAAGTAGCTCTAAGTTCTAGGGGACTGATGACCATAGATGTTAAGTCCCATAGTGCTCAGAGCCATTTGAACCATTCATGAGTCACCTAGAAAAATGGCTCTGAGCACTATGGGACTTAACAGCTGTGGTCGTCAGTCCCCTAGAACTTAGAACTACTTAAACCTAACTAACCTAAGGACATCACACACATCCATGCCCGAGGCAGGATTCGAACCTGCGACCGTAGCAGTCGCGCGGTTCCGGACTGCGCGCCTAGAACCGCGAGACCACCGCGGCCGGCGGTCGCCTAGAACTTAGAACTAATTAAACCTAACTAACCTAAGGACATCACACACATCCATGCTCGAGGCAGGATTCGAACCTGCGACCGTAGCGGTCGCGCAGTTCCAGACTGAAACTGTAAGTAGGCTATGTAAGTAGGCTGTTTAGGTTCTTATATTGGTAACGCCGCCGCCACGTAGCGCTCTCTGTATGAAAATCACTGGCTGTGCTGTGTGCAGTCTGTGGCTAGTTTGCATTGTTGTCTGCCATTGTAGTGTTGGGCAGCTGGATGTTAACAGCGCGTAGCGTTGCGCAGTTGGAGGTGAGCTGCCAGCAGTGCTGGATGTGGGGAGAGAGATGGCAGAGTTTTTAAATTTGTAATACTGGATATTATGAACTGCTATGTATATTATGATTTTTCAACACTATTAAGGTAAATACATTGTTTGTTCTCTATCAAAATCTTTCATTTGCTAACTATGCCTATCAGTAATTAGTGCCTTCCGTACTTTGAATCTTTTATTTAGCTGGTAGTAGTGGCGCTCGCTGTATTGCAGTAGTTCGAGTAACCAAGATTTTTGTTAGGTAAGTGATTTGTGAAAGGTATAGGTTAATGTTAGTCAGGGCCATTCTTTTGTAGAGATTTTTGAAAGTCAGATTGCGTTGCGCTAAAAATATTGTGTGTTAGTTTAAGCACAGTCATGTACAATTGTTCTAAGGGGACGTTTCATATGTCGACCCTTAGCCTAGGATACCTCACTGGAATCTTCTGATTTTTTCTTGTAGTTTGTGTAATTAGTGTAGATTTTGTTTATTGCTAGCGCGTAAATGTAGAGAGAATCTCCTTTGTAGTTGCAGTCTTTCATTGTTGTACAGTAAAACAGGTGTGGCACGCATGTAAATTTGCACCAAGTATTTCGCAGCTGCGCTTGCAATTAACGAGATATTATTTTCACTGCTATGTTAATATGTTTTCTTATATTGCTCTTCAAATTGTGCTTTTCTGTGTTGTCGTGTGAAATATTGTGACAATAATGGCGTGTGAAAAACGTAATACTAGGTTCCTAAGTCAATTGAGAAATAACAGTGAAGACGAAAGCAGTGTGTTAACGCCACCATGTTATGAATTAACAAATATTCAAAATAGTAATTTGGTAAATGTGCATAGGGAAATGGAGCGGGCGTCAAGTAATGGTGTAGGCAGTGAAGCAATTAGTGAACAGGGAAGCATTATCGATCGATCGGTCGGCAACAGCTCGCCTCAGGATTCCGAAATGACAGGACACAATCTTGCAAATACTGTAGATTCAGGTTTTGCGTCCTCACCGTTTTCTCAAATAAATCAAGACACATTTTCTACTTTTCAAAATGCGGAAATTGCCGGTTCAAATGCACTGCCGAATAGCACTGAGGAACATGTTTCAGACACCAGTGCACTGTTATTACAGTTAATGCAACAAATGGGACAAAGGCTACAAAAGTTAGACACAACGCTTGAACAAAATCAGAAACAAATGGGACAAAATCTTCAAAAGTTAGACACAATGGAACAAAATCTTCAAAAATTAGACACAATGGAACAAAATCTTCAAAAGTAAGACACAATGGAACAGCACCAGAGACAAACACAGCAACAGTTAGACACAATGGAACAAAATCTTCGAAAGTTAGACACTACACTTGAGCAAACACGTGAAGGTTTAACTGCTGAATTACTTAAAATCGAATCGAAATGTCAAAAAGTCTGCAATGACGTAAAAACACAAATTTGTGAGCATTTCCAACCTATTTTTTCGCGTCATTAGAATGCATTACAGAATCACGAAGCAGCCATAAAAGAAATGCAAACTACTGTTCATGAAAATCATGAGACCTTGCAAGCTAAAATTGACTCAGTTGCATCTACCAATTCGGTTATGCAACTTGCAAAAAACTTGGTTCAGAAAAACACACAGAGGAAATAATTTCACTAACGGATAAAGTAGCCGACCTTTCAGATCAGTTCACTAACTTATCTACAAGGGTAGATGATGATCTGAATGACACAAGACCTGTAGCCATCACTGACACAGAAGAGTATGAACAAATTAAGAAATTCAAACAAAATCAGAATCAAATTAATACGCAACACAAAAGAGAAATCCGGGAAGTACAAGATCAGTTGGCACAAGTAATACAAGAATTACGTATTTCAGAGGACACTCGCGCCCTAATACGGGAAGAGGGACATAGAAATACGGAACAGCCACAAAATAATAACACAGGGCATTTCGGAAGTTATGAAAGAAATGTGCATCGAATGTTGAGATGGAACCGCCGACACGACGCAACAATGACCGACATGCGACTCGCCGACATGATGATTTTGACTATAAGCTGTTCATTACTACACGTAAATTCAAAACGTTTAAGAATTCTGGCAATGACATTCATCCACAAGCGTGGCTCTACCAGTTCTCTCATTGTTTTCCTCCCAACTGGTCATTATAACACAGATTAGAATTTATGTGTGGCTACTTAGAGAATGAACCAGCTGTAAGAATGCGATCGGTCATTCACGATTGTCACAGGGAAGGAGAATTTTATCATGCCTTCCTCTCAGCATATTGGTCTCAAGCTACACAAGACTGAGTAAAACATAGCATCATAATGTTGAAACACTTCGAACAATCGGAATTTTCTAGTGTTGTCAAATATTTCGAAGACATGTTACATAAGAATCAGTACCTGTCAAACCCATACAGCCACTCAGAACTCATCCGCATTTGCTTGATCAAATTACCAGAACATTTACGACATATTATTTTGGCAGGACGTTGCAAAGACGACATTGAAGCTTTTCAGGGACTGTTACAAGAATTGGAAATCGGCACTGACAATCGCGGGACGCGAAGACAGGAACACAACAATTACAGGTCACATCCAAGCAATTCCGTGATGACAGAAATAATAACTGGACACGACAAGGCTATTCTTACAACGTAAATCGTGACCAAAACAGACACCACCCATATGACAACCACTGGCAGAGCAGTAATAGTTACAGAGAAAGATCGCATTTTCGTAGTAATGAATGTGACAGAGACAACCATAGAAACAGACAATATGGGAACCAAAACAATTATTATTACGGGAGACAGAATAACTTTAGACGCAATGGTCCAGCGCACAGATACAATTCCGGGAGAAATTCTCCACCACATGACCGACAAACAAGAAACTATGTTAACTACCGACAAAACGACAGACCTGAATTCCATCAGAACTGGCGTGCTTCAAACAGGGCAGGGCCTTCTCGTCAAGGTGAATTTGTAGAAGTTAGGTCTCCTAATCCCAATAACGACGCACACCAACAAAGAGATAGCAGACAATGACTCGCACCGAAGCAGCCGCGTGCGCCGGCTGGCTCAGAGAAAAATAATATAGACGCTAACCTCGAGAAAAATCCCAGTATTCTTTACCGACGTATACCACATGATAATTGCGTCGAAGCTGAAACTCTGCGTACTAGGAAGAGTAAAGGTTTACACCATATTTCACATGTAAAACCGTTTATTGAAAGATAATCTGGTTTTTAACTTTGTCTTTGCCATAAAACTTTTCACTTCACATTTCTAGTATGCATTGTCAGACCTAGAAACTGTTACCATGCAACAATGTTTGAAGTTAAATATCCAGTCAAGAAACAAGAGAACTTATTTAAACAGAAATTACGAATGCATTGTTATTGCGAACAGACGACACAGTGTTATTGTGTGTGTGCATTCTTGCTTGTTAGTTGCACGATTACGTAATGACTATAAGGCTCACATACATAGAACATTTACCAGTACTGCTAATGAGATTTTAATGCAACATTTTGGTTTACTTGAAAATACATTCTGGATTTAAAGTACTTTCTGCGAGATACCAGATGACACAGTGGTTACTATATGTGACAGCTATACGATTTTATCACGACACTACTAATGAGTGACAATTTACAATGTTGCTTTTGCGGTGTTTCTGTTTTATATCTGCACAGTTTTTCTGAATTATTCTGGAAAGTAAAACATGTTTTAGTAGTAACTTTTGTGGTATAGCTACAATGAGGCAGCCTCTTTCGTAGCACAACAATACGTTACAGCACAGTACTTTCTTCATCACAACAATAAGCGTAATAACTAAGATATCTATACGCAAAGCATTTCACTTTTGTTTATCATGAAGTAAGTACATTGACTTCTGCAGAACTTAGCTTTCGGAGAACAATAACTACGACACTTCCACAGAGATTATATTACAGCAAGACGCACATTTAGTGCTACAGGACACGTATTTGAGTGATTAATTTTGACTTAAATCATTTATTTTTAAAGGTATTTGAAGTGCAATGATACAAAGGTTTTCCGTAATACATTTCATTCCATTTTTGTAATCTGTAACACCTGAGGGTATAATTACATTAATCCTCAGGGGGGGTACACGCCTACTTTGTGTACCATGCGTTTGGCAAGCACAAGGAGCCCTAGCTAACATGGTATTTGCTTATACAACTTTACACATCGGTACCATATTCCTCTAACACATAATTACACAGCTATCTGATCATTTAACTGAGAGAGACAAACATTTCTTTTTACTACATCAGTGACAGATGTTTACGTAATTACACCGTTGGATAACTTCACACTTACGAAATTGTATTTTGTGTGTGCTTTGTGAACTGTTCATATTTTTTCGGAACCATTGAGATACTATGAGAGCTTTGAATGATGTATTTGGTATGAGATCATGATTTTTAAAGTATGTTTGAGGTAGATGACACTACTGAAATGAGCAGAGAATTTTCTTTAGGTTTTGAAATTATTGCAGAAAGCTACAACGTTTTTGAGATTTGACTGAGGTGTTATGATGTTATTTTTACGACGACGATGTGTATTATGCTGTTGAGGTATGTTTATGATCAATAAGCCGATGTTATATGAGGAATTTGATTATGCTACATATTTATTAAGATGAAATATTGAAGAAGTGTCGACAGATATGTATATGTGTAGTAAGGTAAGGAATAAGGAGTAGTGGTTAGGGACTCTGATTTATGAAAAGGATGTTGGAAACCAAGAATCGTACTCGAGTTATGAAATGTATGTAAATGCGTGAATGTATTACAATACCGACAAAAATTTTTTGGATAATGTTATATTCATAGGATTTTGTTTCTACACATTTGCATCTCAAATTCTTGACCTGTGAAATATTTTTATATGAGACTGTCACTGTAGTGGAAACTGCTGTCGTAAATATTTCCGTAAGAAAGTTAAGTGACCACCTGCACGTAATGCGTCATGGGCACCCAGCTGTGTCAGACGCCTGGAGAACAAGCCATTAGTGTGTGTCTTTTCAGAGGCACAGGTAGAAAAAAACAAAGGGGAGGCCATTATCCTCGCTATTGACATTTCCTTGTTGAATGCATACTGTGGAGCTCGTAATGCCTAATGAAATGATGAGAAACATTTTACATCTATTGTCGTTGTAGTTGAGAGATTGCTCATTTTGTTTAATATCTGGTTTGCAGCTGTGTTGCAGCATTAGTTTTATAAAATAAACTTAGATGGATTTGCTAATGTGAACACTTTCTGTCAACAGATCTATTAAATAATTATTTTATGATCCACATTCTTCGAAAAAGGAGCTCTTGGAATGGAAAGAACAATAAGAAAGGACTAATAACAGTAACTGCATATATAATTTTCTTTTCAAGTACTTGGAAATTTCGTTTGTAGAAATAGTTGTGGTGCACCACTTTAATTACACAGACATTAAGATGTGAATATACATTTCCCTTATCTGCATTGTTGTCTTTAGTGTAATATTCTTTCTGCTTGAGCTATGTCATGTTTAGATATGAGTTATTTCATTTGCTGCTGCTGTGTGCCAGGCATCGTGTTACTGAATTTGACTTTGTGTTACTCTGCTAAGCCAGTTTACTACTGATTTATTTTTCTTGTTTGCTGCACATTGCCTTATATTAGTTGTAATATTGCAATTGCTTTGCTAATTTCTATAATGCTGCTTGCTTCGCAAATCTGCATTTTTTTCATTTCTGTTTGCGTTAATTGTTTTGTGCTGCTGCATTGCCTCGTCCCTTAGTTTAGCATCTGAGCTCAGTAGATTTAAGTTAGCTTAAAACGGGTAGACTATATAAGAAACTGACTATGGAGAACAGGTAAAGAATGCATTGCGAAATTATATGAAAAAGATTAGGGCCAAAATGAGTATTGTACAAAGAGAAATAATTATTTTGAAAGAAATATGAATAGAATACAGGAAGGAGGTATAGATAGGACTTTTTGGGAATAATGATGAATGAAGGGAGATCTCCAAGAAGCAAAGAAAGTTTTGTTTGCAAAATACTGCAATAAAACAAAACCTGTCCTTTCCTTGTGTTATCCCACTATGTGTTTATGTACCCTTGTTTATTTGTCTTTTTCCTGTCTTTATGTGTTTAGCTGATGAGAGCTATGTTGTAGAATTTTTCTGATAATATGTTATTTTCTTTGTAAAGATGTTTAGACATTATTTATTCTGTTTTGTTTTAATGCTCATGTGTGAAGTTATGTTTCGAAAGTTATTCTGATCTTTTATGTATGTACTCATGTCATAATTCCTGTAAGACTGATGTATATGTTATTTCGATTCTTTTGTAGAGCCAGTACTACAAATGTTATCTGTATTGTTATGTTCTTTAATTATGTATTTTGTACCTTTGTAATTGTATTCTTACGTTATAAAATTGTAATTGACACCAGTTCATCATATTATTAACTTGTAAGTTACATTTCACTGCACACATTTCTGTTAGTCATAATATGTGAGAAGTTGGGACTGTTAGTGTTTGCACGTGTGTTACTAATTCAGCAAGGGACTGGATAGCAGCATTGCTGGTTCTAAGGACAATTCCAAAAAACTTCATGAGTGTACAAGTGGTGGTTTATGGACTTGCTATATTGCCTGCAAGACTTCTAAGGACAATTCCAAAAACTTTGTGCGTGCACAGGTGGTGGTTTATGGACTTGCTATCTTCTCTGCAAGACTCTTCGATGGTGATTGTGCACCTGCACAGTCGCAGCAGATGGCTGCTGGCCATCTCTACAAGGACTACAGTGGGTCTACACCTTTGATGACCCAACAATACCATTATTTCTACAAGGACTACAGTGGGTCTAGACCTTTGCTGACTGACCAATACCACAATCTCTACCAGGACTACAGTGGGTCTGCACCTCTGGTGGCTCACCAATACCGTAATCTCTACCAGGACTACAGTGGGTCTGCTCTGTGATGACCTACCTACCAATACTCTTCAAAACTTCGACTGACTCTGCTGTGGGTTTGCTCTGTGGTGGCCCATTACCTGTCTGCATGTCAAGAGTCAGCACTGTCTTTCTGTTGGAAGGACAACACTACTTCTTCAAGACTGCATGGAAATCCACTACTTCCGTGTGCATTGTCTTTTACTGCTCAGACTTTGAGAAAAGAAACGGCAGTTTTACTGTGATGAATGATCAGGACTGTCTTTATGGACTGTGAGAAAATTTTAGCTTTCGACCAACACTGTATTAATAAGTGGGTGCATTTGATATCTTTGTTATTGTAATTATGAAAAATTTTATCAAATCATTATTGGCCAGTGCCCAAAACAATTTGTAAAATTTTTTGTGGGGAGCATGGGGGCTATGTAAGTAGGCTGTTTAGGTTCTTATATTGGTAACGCCGCCGCCACGTAGCGCTCTCTGTATGAAAATCACTGGCTGTGCTGTGTGCAGTCTGTGGCTAGTTTGCATTGTTGTCTGTCATTATAGTGTTGGGCAGCTGGACGTGAACAGCGCGTAGCGTTGCGCAGTTGGAGGTGAGCTGCCAGCAGTGGTGGATGTGGGGAGAGAGATGGCGGAGTTTTGAAATTTGTAATACTGGATATTATGAACTGCTATGTATATTATGATTTTTCAACACTATTAAGGTAAATACATTGTTTGTTCTCTATCAAAATCTTTCATTTGCTAACTATGCCTATCAGTAGTTAGTGCCTTCCGTAGTTTGAATCTTTTATTTAGCTGGAAGTAGTGGCGCTCGCTGTATTGCAGTAGTTCGAGTAACCAAGGTTTTTGTGAGGTAAGTGATTTGTGAAAGGTATAGGTTAATGTTAGTCAGGGCCATTCTTTTGTAGGGATTTTTGAAAGTCAGATTGCGTTGCGCTGAAAATATTGTGTGTCAGTTTAAGCACAGTCATGTACAATTGTTCTAAGGGGACGTTTCAGGTGCACCGCGCCACAGACGCCGGCTAGTTTGGGCAGTACTATTGAATGAGAGACTGGGTGTCAATGGGACCTGTGGCAGTAATCAAAGCAGAGCGACACATGTGGTCTATGTGGATCTTATTGCGGACCAGCTGCATCGCTTCACACTTGATGTCTTACCTGACGGCGATGGTATCTCCCTCTGTTCTTGTCACAAAGCTATAATAGTGCTTTTAGTGGTCTGAGTAACATGATAGTGAACTCACTTTGATTTGTTGGTCACCAAATTCACCTTAACCATCCGAGAAACTACCGGGCACCTGCTCCGCGCCCACAAACCATCGGCCCGTGATTAGCTCCATAAACCTATATGTTTCCCTTGGATACTATGCTTCATCAAGTTACGAGACAACGAACGCGCTGATCAGCTTACCGAAAACGTGAAACAACCCGCACCCAGTGTGATATCTCATTCGCACTGTGATTACTATCGACTGCTTGCAGTTCGCACAAAAGC
Organism: Schistocerca cancellata; assembly: GCF_023864275.1. Lineage (NCBI taxonomy): Eukaryota > Metazoa > Arthropoda > Insecta > Orthoptera > Acrididae > Schistocerca > Schistocerca cancellata. The sequence continues at coordinate 29,431,203 of NC_064631.1, read as the reverse complement.
AGGATGGTCTTCGCTATTAATTTCAATGACTTCCAACAATATGAAGTACGCGAACTGCGATTACCGAGCAACTGACAATGCCATTCTGCGTTTTTGTGAAGCGTAAAACGTAAAAAGACGTAGGAGGAAAACACCACACAAAGAAATCAAAACTGGTCTATGTCTCACTCCAGTTAGTTCTAATGTCTTTGAACAATCAAGCTTTTAAAAATTTGTAAACTTCGTAAAAAGGAATCCTCAATGATAGTTCGAGTTTTTAATTGGCATCATCTTCCACATCTATATTTATGCTTACATCCACATACATATCTATGCTCTGTAAACTACTCTGAAGTGCATGTAGGAGTGTAAGTACCTATGCACAAGTTATTGGTGGTAGGCCCCGTACCGTTGACGTATGGAGGGCGGGAAGAATGGTTGTTTAAATGCTTCAGTGCGTGCTGTAATTAATCTGAACATACCCTTACGATCCCTGGGGAGCAACACGTAGGGAGGTTGCAGTATATTCCTGCAGACACCTATTAACGACGATTCTTGAAACTTTGTAAGTTGACTCTTTTGGAATACTTTACGTGTGTCTTCAAGGGCCTGTCACTTAAGTTTTTTGAGCGTCTCTGTGACGCTCTCTCACACCTGTGTCCATTAGTACTGCCTTTCTCCAAATGCGTTCAATATCCCTGTTAATCATATCTGGTGCGGATCCCGCACGGCAGATTCTTAGGATGGGTCGCGCGAGTGCTTTGTAACCAATCTGCTTTATAAACTGACTGCAATTCAGTAATATTCTACCAAAAAACCGAAGACTACCCTCTGCTTTACTCACGACTTAGTCTTTATCATCATTCCATTTCATATCCCTAAAACGTGCTATACCCAGGTAGTCTTTTCTCGTGAGTTGACCGATTATAATTGTGACACACTGACATTATAGTCATTCTAGTTCTTGGTTCTTTAGTTCAATTCGTACGTGATTGAGATTCGAGCTTGACTGACATAATGTTCTGTGTGATCCTTGGGGCTTTGTTGGTGAAACTGTTGGCTTACAAGTTTACAAGCATAGAGCCGATGTACGCACAAGTATATCGGAGCACACCGCCCATCCTACATTGTTGAACATGGAGCTCCGCAGTAGAGCAGCCCTACATGTTCACATGTTGACCAAACAACATCGTCAGTTACCATTGCAGTGGGAGCGGGACTATCGGGATTCGACCGTCGATCAATGGAAACGTGTCGGCTCTTAGGGCGAATCACACTGTATCGATGGTCGCCTCCACGAACGCAGTCATCGAGATGAACGACGGTTTGAAATATGCAGCGCGCATCGGACACAGGCTGGAGAGAGCAGTATTACGCTGTTGGAGACATTCTCCTACACCTGCATGGGACCAGAGGTCGTAATCGAAGACACGCTTAACAGCTCCCAGCTGCCAACCACCTGCATCCCTTCATGTTTGATGTCATCCCCGACGGCGATGTCATCTTTCAGCACTATAACTGTCCGTGTTTTGGAGCCAGTACGTGCTACAGTGGTTTGAGGAGCCTTATAGTGAAGTCACGTTGATGTCTCGGCGACCGAATTCGACCAAAGTAAACCCTATGGAACCCATCTGGGTCAGTGTCTGGCGCCATCATCGCACACTCACATCAGCTGCCCGTTATCTACGCGAATTACACGACATGCACGTAGACATCTAGTGCTACACTCTATAAACCTAACAACAAACGCAGAATCATTGATGTATTTTGTTACAAAGACGGACAAACTAGCTACACTCATACTCATTTGTATTGATTGCTAAACTCACCTCCCTAGAATAAAATAAACGGGAATAATACCATACGACCACTGTCAATGCAAAGAAACAGTTGTAGGGAGCTATAGACTAGGATTGCCCGAACGTAGCTTCAGGGCCTAAACGGAAAGGGCTTTCTTCCTCCGTATCCAGCGGCTCTTTTCACAGCTGTATGTGAGTTGTGTGTTCAGTTTATCTGTGGATTATACACTCCTGGAAATGGAAAAAAGAACACATTGACACCGGTGTGTCAGACCCACCATACTTGCTCCGGACACTGCGAAAGGGCTGTACAAGCAATGATCACACGCACGGCACAGCGGACACACCAGGAACCGCGGTGTTGGCCGTCGAATGGCGCTAGCTGCGCAGCATTTGTGCACCGCCGCCGTCAGTGTCAGCCAGTTTGCCGTGGCATACGGAGCTCCATCGCAGTCTTTAACACTGGTAGCATGCCGCGACAGCGTGGACGTGAACCGTATGTGCAGTTGACGGACTTTGAGCGAGGGCGTATAGTGGGCATGCGGGAGGCCGGGTGGACGTACCGCCGAATTGCTCAACACGTGGGGCGTGAGGTCTCCACAGTACATCGATGTTGTCGCCAGTGGTCGGCGGAAGGTGCACGTGCCCGTCGACCTGGGACCGGACCGCAGCGACGCACGGATGCACGCCAAGACCGTAGGATCCTACGCAGTGCCGTAGGGGACCGCACCGCCACTTCCCAGCAAATTAGGGACACTGTTGCTCCTGGGGTATCGGCGAGGACCATTCGCAACCGTCTCCATGAAGCTGGGCTACGGTCCCGCACACCGTTAGGCCGTCTTCCGCTCACGCCCCAACATCGCGCAGCCCGCCTCCAGTGGTGTCGCGACAGGCGTGAATGGAGGGACGAATGGAGACATGTCGCCTTCAGCGATGAGAGTCGCTTCTGCCTTGGTGCCAATGATGGTCGTATGCGTGTTTGGCGCCGTGCAGGTGAGCGCCACAATCAGGACTGCATACGACCGAGGCACACAGGGCCAACACCCGGCATCATGGTGTGGGGAGCGATCTCCTACACTGGCCGTACACCACTGGTGATCGTCGAGGGGACACTGAATAGTGCACGGTACATCCAAACCGTCATCGAACCCATCGTTCCACCATTCCTAGACCGGCAAGGGAACTTGCTGTTCCAACAGGACAATGCACGTCCGCATGTATTCCGTGCCACCCAACGTGCTCTAGAAGGTGTAAGTGAACTACCCTGGCCAGCAAGATCTCCGGATCTGTCCCCCATTGAGCATGTTTGGGACTGGATGAAGCGTCGTCTCACGCGGTCTGCAATTCCAGCACGAACGCTGGTCCAACTGAGGCGCCAGGTGGAAATGACATGGCAAGCCGTTCCACAGGACTACATCCAGCATCTCTACGATCGTCTCCATGGGAGAATAGCAGCCTGCATTGCTGCGAAAGGTGGATATACACTGTACTAGTGCCGACATTGTGCATGCTCTGTTGCCTGTGTCTATGTGCCTGTAGTTCTGTCAGTGTGATCGTGTGATGTATCTGACCCCAGGAATGTGTCAATAAAGTTTCCCCTTCCTGGGACAATGAATTCACGGTGTTCTTATTTCAATTTCCAGGAGTGTACTTGACTGTAACTGGTATGTGTCACGTTTGTACTGTGTGGTGACGAGAGAAGAGAGGGGGTAAAACCCTGTGCGAGCTCTAGCGGTTGTAAGTGGACCGGTGAGCTTAACGTCCCCAAACGCTGGACGAATCACCGTCAACAGTGTCAACTGTCATCTCTTAAGAACAACTGTTTTAACATTTTAAATGAACACCGCGGTCTTAACGTCTTATGTACTGCCGGCTTGTTCTTGCTTCGTTTTGCCCGACTGTATCTTCAGAATCTGTCTGCGCAATGATTTTAAGGTACCAAGAATGATTTTCCCTTCCGAAGTAGAGTGGGCGCTGACTTGAAACTTGATGCCAGATTGAAACTGTCTGCAGAACCGGGACTGAAACCTATGTCCTTTGCCTTTCACGAAAAATTGCTGTACCGATTCATCTACCCAAGCGCATAGATTGAAACGTCCCCTTAGAACAATTATACACGAGACTATGCTTAACCTGACACACAATAATTTTAGCGCAACGAAATCTGACTATCAAAAATCCCTGCAAAAGAATGGCCCTGAATAACATTAAACTATACCTTTCAGAAATCACTTACCTCACAAAAATCTTTGCTACTCAAGCTACTGCAAAACAGCGAGCGCCACTACTGCCAGCTAAATAAAAGATTCAAACTACTGAAGGTACTAACTACTGATAGGGATAGTTAGCAAATGAAAGATATTAATAGAGAACAAACAATGTATTTACCTTAATATTCATAATTGACATTCAGTCTTACAGATTATCAAAACTCCGCCATCTCTCTCCCCACGTCCACCACTGCTGGCGGCTCACCTCCAACTGCGCAACGCAATCTGCTGTTCACATCCAGCTATAGCAGTTCATGACAACAATGGCAGGCAACAATGCAAACTAGCCACATACTGCACACAGCACAGCCAGTGATTTTCATACAGAGAGCGCTACGTAACGTTGCCAATAAGAAAACATAAACATCAAACTTACATAAAGAAAACATAAACAGCCTACTTACATAGAGAAAACATAAACAGCCTACTTACATAGCCCCCATGCTCCCCACAAAAAATTTTACAAATGGTGTTGGGCACTGGCCAATACAGATTTGAAAAAATTTTTCATAATTACAATCACAAAGATATCAAATGCACACACTGATTAATACAATGTTGGTCAAAAGCTAAAATTTTCTCACAGTCCATAAAGACAGTCCAGATCATTCACCACAGTAAAACTGCCATTTCTTTTATCAAAGTCTGAGCAATAAAAGGCAATGCACACGGAAGTAGTGGATTTCCATGCAGTCTTGAAGAAGTAGTGTTGTCCTTCCAACAGAAAGACAGTGCTGACTCTTGACATGCTGACAGGTAATGGGCCACAACAGAGCAAACCCACAGCAGAGTCAGTCGACGTTTTGAAGAAGATTGGTAGGTAGGTCATCACAGAGTAGACCCACTGTAGTCCTGGTAGAGAGTATTGTATTGGTGGGCCATCAAAGATGCAGACCCACTGTAGTCCTTGTAGAGATGGCCAGCAGCCATCTGTTGTGACTGTGCAGGTGCACAATCACCATTGAAGAGTCTTGCGGATAATAGAGCAAGTCCATAACCACCACTTGTGCATTCACAAAGTTTTTGGGAATTGTCCTTAGAACCAGCAATGCTGTTATCCAGTCCCTTGCTGAATTATTAACACACGTGCAAACACTAACAGTCCCTACTTCTCACATATTGTCCATATACTATGACCAACAGAAATGTGTGCAGTGAAATGAATGCTTACAAGTTACTTAATTTGAGTAACTGGTGTCAATTACAATATTATAACATGAGAATACAATTACAAAGGTACAAAATACATCATTAAAAACATAACAATACAGATAACATTTGTAGTAATAGGGGCTTTACAAAAGAATAGAAATAAACATATACATCAGTGTTACAGGAATGATGACATGAGTACAAAAATAAAAGATCAGAATCACTTTTGAAACGTCAACTTCACACATGAGCATTAAAACAAAACAGAATAAATAATGTCTAAGCATCTTTACAAAGAAAATAACAGAATATTAGAAAAATTCTACAACATAGCTCTCGTCAGCTAAACACATAAAGACAGGAAAAAAACACAAATACACAAGGGTACACAAACACATAGTGGGATAACACCAAAAGGAAAGGACAACACACAATTACATATTGGGAAAAAGCAGCAAAGAGGAAAGGACAGGGTTTGTTTTACTGCAGTATTTTGCTTGGAGATCTCCCTTCATTCCATAGATCGTTCGTCTTATTTCAACCTTTGCTTCCACCAAAAAAATCCTATCCAAGCATGCTTTCTGTATTTATGTGTTCACATATTTCTTACCTCATTATTTATTTCCAAGATAATCCTACCTATACCTCCTTCCAGTATTCTATTCATATTTCTTTCAAAATAATTATTTCTGATTGTACAATACTCATTGGGGCCCAAATCTTTCTTCGCAATGCATTCTTTACCTATTCTCCATAGTCAGTTTCTTATATAGTCTACCCCCTCTTAAGCTAACTTAAATCTACTGAGCTCAGATATATATACCAAGGGACGAGGCAATGCAGCAAAAAAAAAAAAATTAACACAAACATCAATGACAAAATATAGAAATGGCAAAGCAAGCAGCATAAATTAGCAAAGCAAGTGCAATATTACAACTAATATAAGGCAATGCAGGAAACAAGAAAAACTAGCTTAGAAGAGTAACACAAGGTCAAATTCAGTAACACTATGCCTGACAAACAGCAGCAACTTATACCTAAACATGACATAGCTCAAGCAGAAAAAATATTACAGGAAACAACAATGCAGACAAGGGAAATGCATATTCACATCTTAATGTCTATGTAATTAAAGTGCTGCACCATAACAACTGATTGTAAAAAAATATTACCATGTACCTGAAAAGAAAATTAAGTGTTACTGTTACTAGTTACTTCTTATTGTTCTTTCCTTTCCAAGTGCTCCTTTTTTAAAGAATGTGGATTACAAAATTATCATTTAATAGATCTGTTGACAGAAAGAGTTCACATTAGCAAATGCATCTCATTTTATAAAAGCAATGCTGCAACACAGCTGGAAACCAGATATCAAATGAAATAAGCAATTACACAAACCAAAGCATAAAAATATCATTCAGTAGTCATGTGACATTTCATTTCATAAGTTAATGGCTCTCAACTCTCGTAGAAAGACACTTGTCATAATCAGGTGTGCAGATGTAAAAATATTTCTTGTCATTTTGTTAGGCATTTCAGTAAATATCATAAATTTTTAAGTAACGAGGGTGTCGCATTAGCGATGAAAGGCACATCCTAATGGCTTATTCTCCAGGTGTTTGACACAGCTGTGTGCCCACAACGCATTACAAAAATCATATGTTTTCAAGTAACGAGCGTGTCGCATTAGCGATGCCCTCTACAAAGGAATGTCATTAACAGGGGTGTAGCCCTCTCTTTGTCCTTCTCTTCCACCTGTGCCTCTGGCACACCCTAATGGCTTTCTTTTCTACCTGAGCGTCTGAAAAGGCTTGTTCTCCAGGTGTCTGACACACCTGGGTGCCCACATCGCATTATGTGCAGGTGGTCACTTAACTTTCTTACGGAAATATTTACGACAGCAGTTTCCGCTACAGTGACAGTCTCATACAAAAATATTTCACAGGTCAAGAATTTGCGTTACAAATCTGTAGAGACAAAATCCAATTGACATAACAGAGTCCAAAAAATTTTCGTCGGCATTGTAATACATTCACGCATTTACATACATTTCATAACTCTTAAAGTACGATTCTTGGTTTCCAACAACCTTTTTCACAAACCAGAGTCCCTAACCACTACTCATTATTCCTTACCTTATTCGTCGACACTTCTTCAATATTTCATCATAACAGATACATAGCATACTCAAATAACTCATAGCATCAGCTTATTGATCATAAACATACCGCAACAGCATAATACACATAGTCATCGTAAAAATAACACCATAACACCTCAGTCAAATCTCAAAAACGTCGTAGCTTTCTGCAATTGTTTCAAAATCTAAAGAAAATTCTCTGCTCATTTCAGTAGTGTCATCTACCTCAAACGTACTTTAAAAATCATGATCTCACACCAAATACATCATTCAAAGCTTTCATAGTATCACAATGGTACCAAAAAAATGTGAACAGTGCACAAAGCACAGACAAAATACAATTTCGTAAGTGTGAAGTTACCCAACGGTGTAATTACGTAAACATGTGCCACTGACGTAGTAAAAAGGTTTGTCTCTCTGTTAAATGATCAGATAGCTGTGTAATTTATGTTTTAGAGAAATATGGTACCGATGTGTTAAATTGTATAAGCAAATACCATATTAGCTAGGGCTCCTTGTGCTTGCCAAACACATGGTACACAAAGTAGGCGTGTACCCCCCTGAGGTTTATTGTAATTATACCCTCAGGTGTTACAGATTTCAGCAATGGAATGAAATGTATTGCGAAAAACTTTCTTTGTAATTCAAAAATCTTTAAAAATAAATGTTTTAAGTACAAAATTAATCACTCAAATACGTGTCCTGTAGCGCTAAATATGCGTCTTGCTGTAAGATAATCTCTGGGAAGTGTCGTAGTTATTGTCCTCCGAAAGCTATGTTCTGCAGAAGTCAATGTACTTACCTCATGATACACAAAAGTGAAATGCTTTGCGTATAGATAACTTAGTTATTACGCTTATTGCCGTGATGAGGAAAGTACTGTGCTGTAACGTATTGCTGTCGCTGTAACGTATTGTTGTCCTACGGAAAAGGCTGACTCCTTGTAGCAATAGCACAAAAGTCACCACTAAAACATGTCTCACTTTATAGAAGAATTCAGAAAAAACTGTGCAGATATAAAACAGATTCACCGCAAAAGCAACACTGTAAATTGTCACGCATTAACAGCGTCGTGATAAAATTGTGTAGCTGTCACATAAACTAACCACTGTGTCATCTGGCATTTCACAGAAAGCACCTCAAATCCTGAATCCACTCTCAAGCAAACCAAAATGTTGCATGAAAATTTCATTAGCAGTGCTGGTATATGTTCTAAGTATGTAAGCCGTATATTCGTTACATAATCGTGCAACTAACAAGGAGGAATGTATAAATAACAACACTGTGTCGTCTGTTCGCAATAACAATGCATTCACAATTACTTGTCTAAGTTACCTATGTTCTTGACTGGATAGTTAGTTAGCTTTAAAACATAGTTGCATGTTAACAGTTTGTAAGTGTGACAAAGAGTACTAGTAACGTGAAGTGAAAAATTTTATGGCAAAGACAAAATTAAAAAGCAGATTATCTTTCAATAAACGGTTTTACATGAGAAATGTGGTGTAAACCTTTACTCTTCCTAGTACGCAGAGTTTCAACTTGAATGCAATTATCATGCGGTATTCGTCCGTAAAGAATACGGGAATTTTGCTCAAGGTTAGCGTCAATGTTATTTTTCCCTGAGCCCGCCGGCGCACGCGGGTGCCTGCAGTGCGAGTCATTGTCTGCTACCTCTTTGTTGGCGCGCGCCATTATTGGGGTTTGGAGACCTAACTTCCACAAATTCACCGTGACGAGAGGGCTCTGCCCTGCTTAAAGCTCGCCAGTTCTGATGGAATTCAGGCCTATCGTTTTGCCGGTAGTTTACATAGTTTCTTGTTTGTCGGTCATGTGGTGGAGAATTTCTCCCGGAATCGTAACTGCATGCTGAACTGTTGCGTCTGAAGTTATTCTGTCTCCCTTGATAATAATTGTTTTGGTTTCCATATTGTCTGTTTCTCTGATTGTCTCTGTGATAGTCATTACTGCGGAGAGGTGATCTTTCCCTGTAACTATTACTCTGCCAGTGGTTGTCATATGGGTGGTGTCTGTTTTGGTCACGATTTACGTTGTAAGAATAGGTTTGTCGTGGCCATTTATTGTTTCTGTCGTCACGGAATTGTGACGGATGTGACCTGTAATGATTGTTTTCCTGTTTTCGCATCCCGCGACTGTCTGTGTCAATTTCCAGTTCTTGTAACAGTCCCTGAAAAGCTTCAATGTCGTCTTTGCAACGTCCTGCTAAAATAATATGTCTCAAATGTTCGGGCAGTTTGATTAAGCAAATTCGGATGAGTTCTGAGGGGCTGTATGGGTTTGACAGGTATTGATTCTTGTGCAACATGTCTTCAAAATATTTGACAAGACTGGAAAATTCAGATTGTTCAAAGTGTTTCATCATCATGATGCTATGTTTTACGCGGTCTTGTGTGGCTTGAGACCAATATGCTGAGAGGAAGGCATGGTAAAACTCTCCTTCACTGTGGCAATCGTGAATGACCGATCGCATTCTTACAGCTGGTTCATTCTCCAAGTAGCCACACATAAATTCTAATCTGTGCTCCAATGACCAGTTGGGAGGGAAACAATGAGAGAATTGATGGAGCCATGCTTGTGGATGAATGTCGTTGCCAGAATTCTTAAATGTTTTGAATTTACGTGTAGTAATGAACAGCTTATAGTCAAAATCATCGTGTCGGCGAGTAGCATGTCGGTCATTGCTACGTCGTGTCGGCGGTTCCATCTCAAAATTCGGTGTACCTTGCCAATTTCTTTCATAATTACCGAAATGCCCTGTGTTATTATTTTGTGGCTGTTCCGTATTTCTACGTCCCTCTTCCCTTATTGGGGCGCGAGTGTCCTCTGAAATACGTAATTCTTGTATTACCTGTGTCAGCTGATCTTGTACTTCCCGCATTTCTCTTTTGTATTGCGTATTAATTTGATTCTGATTTTGTTTGAATTTTCTTATTTGTTCATACTCTTCTGTGTCAGTGAAGGCTACGGGTCTTGTGTCATTCAGATCATCATCTACCTTTGTAGATAAATTAGTGACCTGATCCGAAAGTTCGGCTACTTTCTCTGATAATGAACTAATTTCCTCCATGTGTCTTTCTACTGTGTCCTTTAAGTTTTCCTGAGTTTTTGCAAGTTGCGTTACCGAATCGGTAGATGCAACTGAGTCAATTTTAGCCCACAAGGTCTCATGATTTTCATGAACAATGGTTTGCAGCTCTTTTATGGCTGCTTCGTGATTCTGTAATGCATTTTCATGCAGCGAAAAAATAGGTTGGAAATGCTCACAAATTTGTGTTTTTACGTCATTACAGACTTTTTGACATTTCGATTCGATTTTATGTAACTCAGTAGTTAAATCTTCACGTGTTTGTTCAAGCGTTTGTTCCAATGAGTCTAACTTTTGAAGCTTTTGCTGTGTTTGTCTCTGATTTTGTTCCACTGTGTCTAACTTTTGCAGATTTTGTCCCATTGTATCTAACTGTTGCTGTGTTTGTTTCTGATTTTGTTCCATTTTTTGCATTAATTGCAATAATAATGTATTAGTGTCTGGAATCTGTTTCTCTATGCTCTTTGGCAGTGCGTTTTCACCGGCAGCATTCACATTTTGACAAGCAGAAAATGTGTCTTGACTCATTTGAGAAACCGGTGAGGACGCAAAACCTGAATCTACAGTATTTGCAAAATTGTGTCCTATCATTTCGGATTCCTGAGGCGAGCTGTTGCCGACCGATCGATCGATAATGCTTCCCTGTTCACTACCTGTTTGACTGTCTACGCCATTGTTTGACGCCCGCTCCATTTCCCTATGCACAGTTACCAAATTACTACTTTGAACATTAGTTAACTCATTACACAGTGGCGCTAACACATTGCTTTCGTCTTCACTGTCGTTTCTTAGTTTACTTTGGAGCCGAGTGTTACGTTTTTCACACGCCATTATTGTGACAATATTTCACACGATAACACACAAAAACACAATTTGAAGAGCAAAAATAAGAGAACACATTAACATAGCACTGAAAATAATATCTAGTTAATTGCAGCAGCGAAATACTTGGCGCAAAGCTACATGCATGCCACAACTGTTTTACTGTACAACAATGAAAGACTGCAACTACAAAGGAGATTCTCTCTACAATTACGCACTAGCAATAAACAAAAGCTACACTAAATACACAAACTACAAGAAAAAATCAGAAGATTCCAGTGAGGTATCCTAGGCTAAGGGTCGACATATGAAACGTCCCCTTAGAACAATTATACACGAGACTATGCTTAACCTGACATACAATAATTTTAGCGCAACGAAATCTGACTATCAAAAATCCCTGCAAAAGAATGGCCCTGAATAACATTAAACTATACCTTTCAGAAATCACTTACCTCACAAAAATCTTCGCTACTCAAGCTACTGCAAAACAGCGAGCGCCACTACTGCCAGCTAAATAAAAGATTCAAACTACTGAAGGTACTAACTACTGATAGGGATAGTTAGCAAATGAAAGATACTAATAGAGAACAAACAATGTATTTACCTTAATATTCATAATTGACATTCAGTCTTACAGATTATCAAAACTCCGCCATCTCTCTCCCCACGTCCACCACTGCTGGCGGCTCACCTCCAACTGCGCAACGCAATCTGCTGTTCACATCCAGCTATAGCAGTTCATGACAACAATGGCAGGCAACAATGCAAACTAGCCACATACTGCACACAGCACAGCCAGTGATTTTCATACAGAGAGCGCTACGTAACGTTGCCAATAAGAAAACATAAACATCAAACTTACATAAAGAAAACATAAACAGCCTACTTACATAGAGAAAACATAAACAGCCTACTTACAAGATAGCTCACTCCGTAGCGTACTAGCCCGCGAACTGCAGCGGTCCCCAGTTCGAGACTCGGTGCGGCATACAGTTTTAATCGGCCTGGAAGTTTCGAGTTTGACGTACTCACGAAGGAATTATCCGAATGGGAGGGAAATCGATAGATGTGACGTACACGTACAGGCAAACAAATTATTACAAGCTCAGAAAAAAATGATGATTTGTTCAACGGGAAGGACCTCACGACTGCACAAGCCAGTAAGGAGTTGATCCATCTCTGGCCCTTATGCAAGCTGTTATTTGGCTTGGCACTGATTCATAGAGTTGTCGGATGACCTCCTGAGGGATGTCGTGCCAAATTCTGTACAACTGGCGCTTTAGATCGTCACAATTCCAAGCTGGTTGTGGGCCCTGCCTGTAATGTTCCAAATGTTCTCAATTAGGGACAGATCTTGCGGCCTTGCTGGCCAAGTTGGGGTTGGACAAGCATGATGATAAGAAGTCCAATAGTTCGCCGTGTGCGAGCGGGTATTATCTTACTGAAATGTAGGCCCAGGAAGCTTCTACATCTACATCGATAATCCTCTACCCACATTGCGGCCCGTGGCGGAGGGTACACCATACAACTACTAGTCAATTCCATTCCTGTTCCACCTGCAAATATAACGAGGGAGAGACGACTGTCTGTATGCCTCCGTATGAGTCCTAATTTCTCGTATCTTATATTCGTGGTCCTTGTGCGCAAAGTACTTTGGTGGCTACAGAATCGTCCTGCAGACATCTTCAAATGTCGGTTCTCTAAATTTTCTCAATAGCGTTCCTTGAAAAGAATGTCGCCTTCCCTCCAGGGATTCCCATTTCAGTTCCCGAAGCATCTCTGTAATACTTGTGTGTTGTTAGAACCTACCAGTAACGAAGCTAGCAGCCCTCCTCTGAACTACTTCGATGTCTTCCTTCAACCCGACCTGGTACGGATCCCAAACACCTGATCAGTACTCAAGAGCAGGTCGCACTAGCGTCCTCTATGCAGTCCCCTTTACGGATGAACCACGCTTTCCCAGAATGCTCCCAATAAACCGAAGTCGAGCATTTGCCTTTCCTACTACAATCCTCATATTTCATATCGCTTTGCAAAGTTATGCCGAGATATTTAAACGATGTGACTGTGTCACGCAGCACACTACTAACGCTGTATCCGAAAATTATGGGTTTCTTATTTCTACTCATCCGCATTAACTTACATTTTTCTACATTTAGGGCTAGCTGCCATTCATCAGACCAATTAGAAAATTTGTCCAGGTCGTCTTGTATCATCCTAAAGTCACTGAACGACGACGCCTTGCCGTTCACCACAGCATCATCAGCAAAGGACCGCCAAATTTTGCGGGTCCGTTCACACTTCCCTGGAGCACTCCTGAATATACCCTTGTCGGAGAGGAACATTCGCCGTCGAGGACGACATACTGGGTCCCTTAACTTAAGAAGTCTTCGAGTCACTCACATATCTATGAACCTGTTCCATACGCCTGTACTTTCTTTAATAGCCTGCGATGAGGCACCGTGTCAGACACTTTCCGGAAATCTAGAAATATCGGTTCTGGCTGTTGCTCTTCATCCAGTAGGTCGCAGTATATCATGTGAGATAAGGGCAAGCTGAGTTTCGCTCCAGCGATTCTTTCTAAAACCAAGCTGATTCGTGGACGTAAGCTTCTCAGTCTCAAGAAAGTTTGTTTTATTCGAACTGAGAATATGTTCAAGGATTCTGTTCAAATGGCTCTGAGCACTATGGGACTTAACTTCTGAGGTCATCAGTCCCCTAGAACTTAGAACTACTTAAACCTAACTAACCTAAGGACATCACACACATCCATGCCCGAGGCAGGATTCGAACCTGCGACCGTAGCGGTCGCGCGGTTCCAGACTGTAGCGCCTAGAACCGCTCGGCCACCTCGGCCGGCAAGGGATTCTGTGGCAAACCGAAGTTAGGTGTATTGATCTGTAATTTTGTGGGTCCGTTCTTTTACCATTCATATATACTGGAGTCACCTACGCTGTTTTCCATTCGCTTGGGACTTTGCGCTGGGCGAGAGATTCACGATAAATGCAAACCAAGTAAGAGGCCAGTGCCGTAGAGTACTCTCTGAAAAACATTATTCGTATTCCATCCGGTACTGGTGACTTATTTATTTTCAACCCATTCAGTTGTCTCTCTACGCCAAACCAAACTGTGCACTTCCCAAAAAAATTGAAACACTGAAATTATGTAGCAACACTATGAAACACACACCGTGCACTGACCCATTAAAAATCTTCATTACAAAGACAATGCTTAGAATTTGAGCAATGGAAACGTGAGATGAGAAACGAAAGAACCAAGAGACTGCTAAAAGAATCTCACCTGGAAAATTGCAGCATAATCAGCAGCACAGCATGAATAAAGCGCGCCAGCTAAAATATGTGAAAGTAAGGCTAAACTAATGCAGAAAGATTAGAAAGATTTTCTCATATTAAAAAAAATTCTTACTTGAAATGAAAATAATAATCCTTTCATTATAATGACAACGCTGTACTTCAGGCTATTATTTCACAAGAGCGTAAAACTCACTGAAAACTAGAAGCTTTACTTTATTTACAAAAATATTACAAGGCAATGCTCTTATGATCATGCAAATTGATATTAATTAAACTGAAATGACCTAAACTGGGGGGGCGGGGGAGGGGAGGTAGACCGTTCTGTTGCAAGAACCGCTAGCATTATCAGTACCCGCGCGCAAAAATTATTACCTTAAAAGCATATCCATAATGCAAATCCATTCTATCCGTTCCATAAATGCTGCGTCTGTAAGTCTTTCCATCGGATTAATAATTCCCAACATTTTTCTTCGGCAAAATCCTCCTACAGTATGCACTACGCTACAAGCTCTGCCAGCTTACTCCATGTCCAACACTCGACTACTCTCCGCTCTACATCTGAGCCAAAGATACACAAGTTCAGAGATACTACTGTCACTGCTGCAAGTCAGCTATTCCACAGATGTCATACCCGACTGTTTCGCTCCTCGTAACATGAAATTTCCACTAATTCTGAAATTATCCAGAAATAAATGTCCACTTCACATATGTAAGTCCATTTCCAGTATGTCTGTATGAGTCTCCTGCATAAGCGACTTCTTGAACGTGACATTTAAAACCTCGGCTTTCGTTTTGCTGTCTTCAACTGCCACAACAGACTCGTCAATAAGTGACTGGATGGAAACCATAGGCCCACTTAGCTATTTTACATAGGGCCAGAATTTTCTCGGCTTCTCTGCCAGATCTTTTGCTAAGGTATGACGGTGGCAATAGTTGTATGTTTCGCGCATAGATCTTTTCACAGACACACGAATCTCTACCAACCTTTGCTTGTCGTCACTTGCGCGTTCTCATTCGAACCGAGAAATTTCAGAATTTCGTTGTTAAACCATAGTGGATCTCTTCTGTTCTTAATGTATTTACTAGCACATACTTCTCTAGGCTACGATTTACAGTCACCTTAAACTTTCCTCTACGCCCAACTTACTGGAACTAAGTGATGTCATTTCACGCTCTAGGTGAGATGCTAACATCTGCTTATCCGCACTTTCTAGCAGAAATACTCTCCGAGCCTTCTTGACTAATTTATTAACTTTTGTATCCATAGTTTCTATAATGACATCAAGATCGCTAATCTCCGTTTCTCTACTGACGTTGTCCATAAGGTCCGGCCTATTTGTAGCTACATAGTCTACGACATTTTCATTGTGTGTGGGATGCTGAACTAACTGCTCATGGCAGTTTTCAGAAAACTTGTTCAAAAGTACTTGTCATGACTGTCTATCTGTAGCACCACAATGAATCCATAGCCATCCCAGTCTACACTCTGTAGGTTAAAGTCGTCTCCAACTAGCAATGCATGATTTTGGT
Source organism: Schistocerca cancellata (assembly GCF_023864275.1). Lineage (NCBI taxonomy): Eukaryota > Metazoa > Arthropoda > Insecta > Orthoptera > Acrididae > Schistocerca > Schistocerca cancellata. The sequence continues at coordinate 29,415,094 of NC_064631.1, read as the reverse complement.
ATTTACACGCTAATGATCATAGACATTCTTTGGATGACTGTATAACTGTCAGATCACAATCGGATGGCCTGTAAAATCATCAAACTTGGTTTAACATTGACCTGTTATACGGCACCACATAACTTCATTGTCACACTCAACTTTGACCTCAATAGAGACAATATTTTTATCAACTACATTGAACACTCCCCTCCTACGGCCTCTAATTCGTCTTTCCAATGTACTTTCCATGACTCGCCAAATATCTCAGAGCTTTCCACTTCGGGTTTCAGCCAGCTCTCGGGCCCCTAGAATAATTTTAACACGACAACATTCTTGGAGGGCAGTAAATTCTGGAACATTGTTACAAAAACTTTGACAATTTACTGAAAAAATTTGACAGTCTACCCTGAATGCGGTCTGACTTCCCTTGCTGCGTATCAACTGGCGAGTATTCATCAGAATACTTCAAACTACCTCCTGGGCTAACAAGCCTTCATGTGCACTCGACTAGTACTCTGCTACCCGAATAGATACTTCCTTTGTGTAGTGCACAGCTCACCTATCAAGGGGAGTCCTACAAATCTTCAACCGATAATGCAGGTACAGAAATCTTCAGCCAAGACCGTCACAGAGTCGACGAATCCTTTGTCTGAGACCCTCCACCCCGGCTCCAAACCAAAGGATCCTGATCAACCGTGGGAACAATGCTGCAAGTTGCGTGCTTTGCTTACACCTCGCGTGTGAGGCCAGCAGTCTTCACCACTTCCGCTACACAACTCTTTGACTGAGGATGGCCTCAGAAACTAAGCAACAGGCGTTGTTGGTGCTGACGTAAGCCAAAACTTGCAGACGACAGCACTCTACAGGCTCGATAGCCGCAGGCAAGGACGCCTCCACATCTCAGATGAGGACCCCCGTCAGGCATAACGAGTGCACATTGGCTTTCTTTCCAGCCCTTGACGCTATCTGCATAAGAAGCCCCATAACGCGCCTAACATTGGAGTTCCCAATAACTAGTTGAAAAGTCCCCTTAGAAAAATTATACAAGACTGCGTATAAACTGACACACAATATTTTTAGCGCAACGCAATCTGACTTTCAAAAATCCCTACAAAACAATGGCCCTGACTAACATTAACCTATACCTTTCACAAATCACTTACCTCACAAAAATCTTCATTACTCGAACTACTGCAATATAGCGAACGCCACTACTTCCAGCTAAATAAAAGATTCGAACTACGGAAGGCACTAACAACTGATAGGGATAGTTAGCAAATTAAAGATTTTAATAGAGAACAAGCAATGTATTCACCTTAATAGTCATAGTACACTCCTGGAAATGGAAAAAAGAACACATTGACACCGGTGTGTCAGACCCACCATACTTGCTCCGGACACTGCGAGAGGGCTGTACAAGCAATGATCACACGCACGGCACAGCGGACACACCAGGAACCGCGGTGTTGGCCGTCGAATGGCGCTAGCTGCGCAGCATTTGTGCACCGCCGCCGTCAGTGTCAGCCAGTCTGCCGTGGCATACGGAGCTCCATCGCAGTCTTTAACACTGGTAGCATGCCGCGACAGCGTGGACGTGAACCGTATGTGCAGTTGACGGACTTTGAGCGAGGGCGTATAGTGGGCATGCGGGAGGCCGGGTGGACGTACCGCCGAATTGCTCAACACGTGGGGCGTGAGGTCTCCACAGTACATCGATGTTGTCGCCAGTGGTCGGCGGAAGGTGCACGTGCCCGTCGACCTGGGACCGGACCGCAGCGACGCACGGATGCACGCCAAGACCGTAGGATCCTACGCAGTGCCGTAGGGGACCGCACCGCCACTTCGCAGCAAATTAGGGACACTGTTGCTCCTGGGGTATCGGCAAGGACCATTCGCAACCGTCTCCATGAAGCTGGGCTACGGTCCCGCACACCGTTAGGCCGTCTTCCGCTCACGCCCCAACATCGTGCAGCCCGCCTCCAGTGGTGTCGCGACAGGCGTGAATGGAGGGACGAATGGAGACGTGTCGTCTTCAGCGATGAGAGTCGCTTCTGCCTTGGTGCCAATGATGGTCGTATGCGTGTTTGGCGCCGTGCAGGTGAGCGCCACAATCAGGACTGCATACGACCGAGGCACACAGGGCCAACACCTGGCATCATGGTGTGGGGAGCGATCTCCTACACTGGCCGTACACCACTGGTGGTCGTCGAGGGGACACTGAATAGTGCACGGTACATCCAAACCGTCATCGAACCCATCGTTCTACCATTCCTAGACCGGCAAGGGAACTTGCTGTTCCAACAGGACAATGCACGTCCGCATGTATCCCGTGCCACCCAACGTGCTCTAGAAGGTGTAAGTCAACTACCCTGGCCAGCAAGATCTCCGGATCTGTCCCCCATTGAGCATGTTTGGGACTGGATGAAGCGTCGTCTCACGCGGTCTGCACGTCCAACACGAACGCTGGTCCAACTGAGGCGCCTGGTGGAAATGGCATGGCAAGCCGTTCCACAGGACTACATCCAGCATCTCTACGATCGTCTCCATGGGAGAATAGCAGCCTGCATTGCTGCGAAAGGTGGATATACACTGTACTAGTGCCGACATTGTGCATGCTCTGTTGCCTGTGTCTATGTGCCTGTGGTTCTGTCAGTGTGATCATGTGATGTATCTGACCCCCGGAATGTGTCAATAAAGTTTCCCCTTCCTTGGACAATGAATTCACGGTGTTCTTATTACAATTTCCAGGAGTGTATATATAGCAGTTCATGACATCCAGTCTTACAAATTTCAAAACTCCGCCATCTCTCTCCCCACATCCACCACTGCTGGCGGCTCACCTCCAACTGCGCAACGCTACACGCTGTTCACATCCAGCTGCCCAACGCTACAATGGCAGACAACAATGCAAACTAGCCACAGACTGCACACAGCACAACCAGTGATTTACATACAGAGCGCTACGTGGCGTTACCAATATAACAACCTAAACACCTACTTACATAGCCCCCATGCTCCCCACAAAAAATTTTACAAATTGTTTTTGGCACTGGCCAATACATATTTGTTAAAATTTTTTCACAATTACAATAACAAAGAAATCAAATGCACACACGTATTGATACAATGTTGGTCAAAAGCTAAAATTTTCTCACAGTCCATAAAGACAGTGCTGATCGTTCATCACAGTAAAATTGCAGTGTTTTTTTTTTCTCAAAATCTGAGCAGTAAAAGAAAATGCACATAGAAGTAGCGGATTTCCATGCAATCTTGAAGAAGTAGTGTTGTCCTTCCAACGGAAAGACAGTGTTGACTCTTGACATGCAGACAGGTATTGGTCCACAACAGAACAAACCCACAGCAGAGTCAGTCAAAGTTTTGAAGAATATTGGTAGGTAGGTCATCACAGAGCAGACCCACTGTAGTCCTGGTAGAGATTACGGTATTGGTGGGCCACCAGAGGTGCAGATCCACTGCAGTCCTTGTAGAAATAATGGTATTGGTAGATCATCAAAGGTGGAGACCCACTGTAATCCTTGTAGAGACAGCCAGCAGCCATCTGTTGCGACAGTGCAGGTGCACAATCACCATTGAAGAGTCTTGCGGAGAATATAGCAAGTCCATAAACCACCACTTTTACACTCACAAAGTTTTTTTTTAATTGTCCTCAGAACCAGCAATGCTGTTAACCAGTCCCTTGCTGAATTATTAACACACATGCAAACACTATCAATCCCTACTTCTCACATACTGTGCATATATTATGACCAACAGAAACGTGTGCAGTGAAATGATACTTACAAGTTACTTAATTTGATGAACTGGTGTCAATTACAGTTTCATGAGAACACAATTACAGAGATACAAAAAACATCATGAAAACATAATAATACAAATAACATTTGTAGTAATAAAGGCTTTACAACAGAATATAAATAACATATACATCAGTGTTACAGGAATTATGACATAAGTAAATACATAAAAGATCAGAATAATTATTGAAACATCAACTTCACACATGAGCATTAAAACAAAACAGAATAAATAATGTCTAAACATCTTTACAAAGTAAATAACATATTATCAGAAAAATTCTACAATGTAACTCTCATCAGATAAACACATAAAGACAGGAAGAACACAAATACCCAAGGGTACACAAACACATAGAATAACACAAGAGGAAAGGGCAGGGTTTGTTTTCAGTGTAACGTTTGGTACTGCAGTCCAACCCAAAACTTCATTCCATAGATCTTTCATCTTATTTCAACATTTGTTTCCACCAAAAAAATCCTATCCAAGCATGCTTTCTGTATTCTGTTCATATCCTCTTTCAAAAATAGTTTTTCTCCACTGCACACTAATTTTTTTGGCCAAACCATTTTCTTATAGCTTCTCAATGCATTTCTTCCAATCCATCATAGTTAGTTTCTTATATAGTCTACCCCCTCTTAAGCTAACTTAAATATACTGAGGTCAGATGCTAAACTAAGGGACGAGGCAATGCAGCAGCACAAAACAATTAACACAAACAGCAATGACAAAAAAATTGAAAATTGCAAAGCAAGCTACAGTAAATCTAAATTACCAAGCAATGCAACATTACAACTAATATGAGCCAATGTGCAGCAACAAGAAAAATAAATCAGTAGGAAAACTAGCTTAACAGAGTAATACAAAGTGAAATTTAGTAGCACTATGCCTGGCAAACAGCAGCAGCAAATGCAATAACTTATACCTAAATATGACATAGCTCAAGCAGAAAAAATATTACACTAAAGACAACAATGCAGATAAGGGAAATGTCTATTCACATATTAATGTCTATGTAATTAAAGTGGTGCACCACAAGAAGTTATTCTACCAAAAAAATTACCAAGTAGTTGAAAAGAAAATTCCGTATGCAATTCCTGTGAAGGGAAATGTCTTTTTATGCTCCTTCGTTTTTTTGAATGGATCATAAAATTATTTACTGGATCTGTAGGCATAAAATATTTATATTAGTACATCTATTAAATTTTATTTTAACCAATGCTGCTGCAGCTATAAACTTGATATTAAACAAAATGAGTAAATAAATACATAAAGCAAGTCATATGGTATTTCTCTCAACTAGCAAGACAATAGGCGTGAAATGTTTCTCATCGTTTCATTAGGCATTTTAGTAAATACCATAAATTAAGAGCTCCACAGTATAATCATATTATGTTTTCAAGTCTGAGCGTGTCGTATTTGCGATGCTTTTTTACAAAGGAATGTCAATAGCGAGGATAATGGCCTCCCTTTTTTTTTCTACCTGTGCCTCTGAAAACGCACACACTAATGGCTTTTTCTCCAGGCGTCTGACACAGCTGGGTGCCCATGACGCATAACGTGCAGGTGGTCACTTAACTTTCTTACGGAAATATTTACGACAGCAGTTTCCGCTACAGTGACAGTCTCATATAAAAATATTTCACAGGTCAAGATTTTGCGTTACAAATCTGTTGAAACAAAATCCTATTGATATAACAGTATCCAAAAAATTTTCGTCGGCATTGTGATACATTCACGCATTTACATACATTTCATAACTCTTAAAGTACGATTCTTGGTTTCCAACAACCTTTTTCACAAACCAGAGTCCCTAACCACTACTCATTATTCCTTACCTTATTCGTCGACACTTCTTCAATATTTCATCATAACAGATACGTAGCATAATCAAATTACTCATATAGCATCAGCTTATTGATCATAAACATACCGCAACAGCATAATACACATAGTCATCGTAATAATAACATCATAACACCTCAGTCAACTCTCAAAATCGTCGTAGCTTCCTCCAATAATTTCAAAACCTAAAAAAAATTCTCTGCTCATGTCAAGAGTGTCATCTGCCTCAAACGCACTTTAAAAATCGTGATCCCATACCAAATATATCATTCAAAGCTCTCATAATATCAGAATGGGTCCAAAAAAATATGAACAGTTCACAAAGTACAGACAAAATACAATTTCGTAAGTGTGAAGTTATCCAACCCGGTAGTTGTGTAAACATATGTCACTGTCATAGTAAAAAAAATGTTTATCTCTCAGTTAAATGATCAGATAGCTGTGTAATTTGTGTGTTAGAGAAATATGGTACCGATGTGTAAAGTTGTGTAAGCAAATACCATATTAGCTAGGACTCCTTGTGCTTGCCAAACACATGATACACAAACAAGCGTGTACACCCCTGAGGATTAATGTAATTATACCCTCAGGTGTTACAGATTACAGCAATGAAATGAAATGTATCACAGAAAACCTTTGTATCATTGTACTTCAAATATTTTTAAAAATAAATGTTTTAAGTACAAAATTAATCACTCAAATACATGTACTGTAGCACTAAATGTGCGTCTTGCTGTAAGATAATTTCTGTGGAAGTGTCGTAGTTATCGTCCTCCGAAAGCTAAGTTCTGCAGAAGTCAATGTACTTACCTCATGATAAACAAAAGTGAAATGCTTTGGGTATAGATATCTTAGTTATTACGCTTATTGTTGTGATGAAGAAAGTACTGTGCTGTAATGTATTGTTGTGCTATGGAAAAGGCTGTCTCATTGTAGCTATACCACAAAAGTTACTTCTAAAACATGTTTTACTTTCCAGAATAATTCAGAAAAACTATGCAGATATAAAACAGAAACACCGCAAAAGCAGCATTGTAAATTGTCACTCATTAGTAGCGTCGCGATAAAATCGTGTAGCTGTCACATAAACTAAACACTGTGTCATCTGGTATCTCACAGAAAGTACTTTAAATCCTGAATGTATTTTCAAGTAAACCAAATTGTTGCATTAAAATCTCATTAGCAGTACTGGTAAATGTTCTAAGTATGTGAGCCTTATAGTCGTTACGTAATCGTGCAACTAACAAGCAAGAATGCACACACACAATAACACTGTGTCGTCTGTTCACAATAACAATGCATTTGTAATTTCTGTTTAAATAAGTTCTCTTGGTTCTTGACTGGATATTTAACTTCAAACATTGTTGCATGGTTACAGTTTCTAAGTGTGACAATGCATACTAGAAATGTGAAGTGAAAAGTCTTATGGCAAAGACAAAGTTAAAAAGCAGATTATCTTTCAATAACCGGTTTTACATGTGAAATGTGGTGTAAACCTTTACTCTTCCTAGTACGCAGAGTTTCAACTTGAACGCATTTATCATACGGTATACGTCGGTAAAGAATACTGGAATTTTTCTCAATGTTAGCGTATATGTTATTTTTCTCTGAGCCAGCCGGCACACGCGACTGCCTGCGGCGCGAGCCATTGTCTATTCCTTTATTGGCGCGTGTCGTTATTGGGATTAGGAGACCTGTTGTTGTTGTTGTGGTCTTCAGTCCTGAGACTGGTTTGATGCAGCTCTCCATGCTACTCTATCCTGTGCAAGCTTCTTCATCTCCCAGTACCTACTGCAACCTACATCCTTCTGAATCTGCTTAGTGTATTCATCTCTTAGTCTCCCCCTACGACTTTTACCCTCCAAGCTGCCCTCCAATACTAAATTGGTGATCCCTTGACGCCTCAGAACATGTCCTACCAGCCGATCCCTTCTTCTGGTCAAGTTGTATCACAAACTTCTCTTCTTCCCAATCCTATTCAATACTTCCTCATTAGTTATGTGATCTTCCCATCTAATCTTCAGCATTCTTCTGTAGCACCACATTTCGAAAGCTTCTATTCTCTTCTTGTCCAAACTATTTATCGTCCATGTTTCACTTCCATACATGGCTACACTCCATACAAATACTTTCAGAAATGACTTCCTGACACTTAAATCTATACTCGATGTTAACAAATTTCTCTTCTTGAGAAACGCTTTCCTTGCCATTGCCAGTCTACATTTTATATCCTCTCTACTTCGACCATCATCAGTTATTTTGCTCCCCAAATAGCAAAACTCCTTTACTACTTTAAGTGTCTCATTTCCTAATCTAATACCCTCAACATCACCTGACTTAATTCGACTACATTCCATTATCCTCGTTTTGCTTTTCTTGATGTTCATCTTATATCCTCCCTTCAAGACACCATGCATTCTGTTCAACAGCTCTTCCAAGTCCTTTGCTGTCTCTGACAGAATTACAAAGTCATCGGCGAACCTCAAAGTTTTTATTTCTTCTCCATGGATTTTAATACCTACTCCAAATTTTTCTTTTGTTTCCTTTACTGCTTGCTCAATATACAGATTGAATAACATCGGGGAGAGGCTACAACCCTGTCTTACTCCCTTCCCAACCACTGCTTCCCTTTCATGTCCCTCCACTCTTATGACTGCCATCTGGTTTCTGTACAAATTGTAAATAGCCTTTCGCTCCCTGTATTTTACCCCTGCCACCTTTAGAATTTGAAAGAGAGTATTGCAGTCAACATGGTCAAAAGCTTTCTCTAAGTCTACAAATGCTAGAAACGTAGGTTTCCCTTTCCTTAACCTTTCATCTAAGATAAGTCGTAAGGTCAGTATTGCCTCACGTGTTCCAGTATTTCTACGGAATCCAAACTGATCTTCCCCAAGGTCGGCTCCTACTAGTTTTTCCATTCGTCTGTAAAGAATACGTGTTAGTATTTTGCAGCTGTGGCTTATTAAACTGATTGTTCGGTAATTTTCACATCTGTCAACACCTGCTTTCTTTGGGATTGGAATTATTATATTCTTCTTGAAGTCTGAGGGTATTTCGCCTGTTTCATACATTTTGCTCACCAGATGGTAGAGTTTTCTCAGGACTGGCTCTCCCAAGGCCGTCAGTAGTTCCAATGGAATGTTGTCTACTCCAGGGGCCTTGTTTCGGCTCAGGTCTTTCAGTGCTCTGTCAAACTCTTCACGTAGTATCGTATCTCCTATTTCATCTTCATCTACATCCTCTTCCATTTCCATAATATTGTCCTCAAGTACATCGCCCTTGTATAGACCCTCTATATACTCCTTCCACCTTTCTGCTTTCCCATCTTTGCTTAGAACTGGGTTTCCATCTGAGCCCTTGATGTTCATACAAGTGGTTCTCTTATCTCCAAAGGTCTCTTTAATTTTCCTGTAGGCGGTATCTATCTTACCCCTAGTGAGATAAGCCTCTACATCCTTACATTTGTCCTCTAGCCATCCCTGCTTAGCCATTTTGCACTTCCTGTCGATCTCATTTTTGAGACGTTTGTATTCCTTTTTGCCTGTTTCATTTACTGCATTTTTATATTTTCTTCTTTCATCAATTAAATTCAATATTTCTTCTGTTACCCAAGGATTTCTACTAGCCCTCGTCTTTTTACCTACTTGATCCTCTGCTGCCTTCACTACTTCATCCCTCAAAGCTACCCATTCTTCTTCTACTGTATTTACTTCCCCCATTCCTGTCAATTGTTCCCTTATGCTCTCCCTGAAACTCTGTACAACCTCTGGTTCTTTCAGTTTATCCAGGTCCCATCTCCTTAAATTCCCACCTTTTTGCAGTTTCTTCAGTTTTAATCTACAGGTCATAACCAATAGATTGTGGTCAGAGTCCACATCTGCCCCTGGAAATGTCTTACAATTTAATACCTGGTTCCTAAATCTCTGTCTTACCATTATATAATGTATCTGATACCTTTTAGTATCTCCAGGGTTCTTCCATGTATACAACCTTCTATCATGATTCTTAAACCAAGTGTTAGCTATGACTAAGTTGTGCTCTGTGCAAAATTCTACCAGGCAGCTTACTCTTTCATTTCTTAGCCCCAATCCATATTCACCTACTACGTTTCCTTCTCTCCCTTTTCCTACACTCGAATTCCAATCACCCATGACTATTAAATGTTCGTCTCCCTTCACTATCTGAATAATTTCTTTTATTTCATCATACATTTCTTCAATTTCTTCATCATCTGCATTGCTAGTTGGCATATAAACTTGTACTACTGTAGTAGGTGTGGGCTTCGTATCTATCTTGACCACAAAAATGCGTTCACTATGCTGTTTGTAGTAGCTTACCCGCATTTCTATTTTCCTATTCATTATTGAACCTACTCCTGCATTACCCCTATTTGACTTTGTGTTTATAACCCTGTATTCACCTGACCAGAAGTCTTGTTCCTCCTGCCACCGAACTTCACTAATTCCCACTATATGTAACTTTAACCTATCCATTTCCCTTTTTAAATTTTCTAACCTACCTGCCCGATTAAGGGATCTGACATTCCACGCTCCGATCCATAGAACACCAGTTTTCTTTCTCCTGATAACGACATCCTCTTGAGTAGTCCCCGCCTGGAGATCCGAATGGGAAACTATTTTACCTCCGGAATATTTTACCCAAGAGGACGCCATCATCATTTAATCATACAGTAAAGCTGCATGCCCTCAGGAAAAATTACGGCCGTAGTTTCCCCTTGCTTTCAGCCGTTCGCAGTACCAGCACAGCAAGGCTGTTTTGGTTATTGTTACAAGGCCAGATCAGTCAATCATCCAGACTGTTGCCCTTGCAACTACTGAAAAGGCTGCTGCCCCTCTTCAGGAACCACACGTTTGTCTGGCCTGTCAAGAGATACCCCTCCGTTGTGGTTGTACCTACGGTACGGCTATCTGTATCGCTGCGGCACGCAAGCCTCCCCACCAACGGCAAGGTCCATGGTTCATGGGGGGTTCACCTTGACGAGAAGGCCCTGCCCTGTTTGAAGCTCGCCAGTTCTGATGAAATTCAGGTCTGTCGTTATGATTATATCGTCTGTCGTCATGTCGGTAGTTCCTGTAGTTTCTTTCTTGTCGGTTAAGTGATGGAGAATTTCTCCCTGAATTATCACTGCACGGTGGACCGTTGCGTCTGAAGTTATTCTGTCTCCCGTGATAATAATAGTTCTGGTTGACAAATAGTCTGTTTCTATGATTGTCTCTGTCATATTCATTACTACGGAAATGCGATCTTTCTCTGTAACTATTACTCTGCCAGTGGTTGTCATACGGGTGGTGTCTGTTTTGGTCACGATTTACGTTGTAAGAATAGGCTTGTCGTGGCCAATTATTGTTGCTGTCGTCACGGAATTGTGACGGATGTGACCTGTAGTGATTGTTTTCCTGTTTTCGCATCCCTCGACTGTCTGTGTCAATTTCTAATTCTTGTAAGAGTTCCTGAAAAGCTTCAACGTCGTCTTTGCAACGTCCTGCTAAAATAATATGTCGTAAATGTTCAGGCAATTTGATTAAGCAAATGCGGACGAGTTCTGAGGGGCTGTATGGGTTTGACAGGTACTGATTCTTGTGCAACATGTCTTCAAAATATTTCACAAGACTGGAAAATTCAGATTGTTCAAAGTGTTTCATCATCGTGATGCTATGTTTTACTCGGTCATTTGTAGCTTGATACCAATATGCTGAGTGGAACGCATGGTAAAATTCTCCTTCACTGTGACAATCGTGAATGACCGATCGCATCTTACAGCTGGTTCATTCTCCAAGTAGCCACACATAAATTCGAACCTGTGCTCCAATGACCAGTTGGGAGGAAAACAATGAGAGAATTGATGGAGCCATGCTTGTGGATGAATGTTGTTGCCAGAATTCTTAAATGTTTTGAATTTACATGTAGTAATCAACAGCTTATAGTCAAAATCATCATGTCGGCGAGTCACATGTCGGTCATTGTTACGTCATTTCGGGGGTTCCATCTCAAAATTCGGTGTGCCTTGCCAATTTCTTTCATAATTTCCGAAGTGTCCTGTGTTATTATTTTGTGGTTGTTCCGTATTTCTAAGTCCCTCTTCCCGTGTTTGAGCGCGAGTGTCCTCTGAAATATGTAATTTTTGTGTTACTTGTGCCAACTGATCTTGTACTTCCCGGATTTTTCTTTTGTGTTGCGTATTAATTTGATTCTGATTTTGTTTGAATTTCTTAATTTGTTCATACTCTTCTGTGTCAGTGATGGCTACAGGTCTTGTGTCATTCAGATCATCATCTACCTTTGTAGATAAGTTAGTGAACTGATCTGAAAGTTCGGCTATTTTATCCGTTAGTGAAATTATTTCCTCTGTGTGTCTTTCTGAACCAAGTTTCAGAGTGTCCATTTGTGTTGAAATCGTATCTACTGTGTACTTTAAGTTTTTCTGAGTTTTTGCAAGTTGCATAACCGAATCGGTAGATGCAACTGAGTCAATTTTAGCTTGCAAGGTGTCGTGATTTTCATAAACAATAGTTTGCAGTTCTTTTATGGCTGCTTCGTTGCTGTGTTTGTCTCTGGTGTTGTTCCATTGTGTCTAACTTTTGAAGATTTTGTTCCATTGTGTCTAACCTTTGAAGATTTTGTTCCATTGTGTCTAACATTTGAAGATTTTGTTCCATTGTGTCTAACTTTTGAAGCTTTTGCAGTGTTTGTCTCTGATTTTCTTCCATTTGTTGCATTAGCTGTAATAACATTGCATTAGTGTCTGGAATCTGTTCCTCTACACTTTTGGGCAGTGCATTTGCACCGGCAACATTCACATTTTGACAAGCAGAAAATGTGTCTTGACTTATTTGAGAAAACGGTGAGGACGCAAAACCTGAATCTACAGTATTTGCAAAATTGTGTCCTGTCATTTCGGATTCCTGAGGCGAGCTGTTGCCGAGTGATCAATCGATAATGCTTCCCTGTTCACTACTTGTTTCACTGCCTACGCCATTGTTTGCCGCCCACTCCATTTTCCTATGCACAATTACCAAATTACTATGTTGAACATTAGTGAATTCATTACATGGTGGCGCTAACACACTGCTTTCGTCTTCACTGTCATTTCTCAGTTTACTTTGGAGCCTAGTATTACGTTTTTCACACGCCATTATTGTCACAATATTTCACACGACAACACAGAAAAACACAATTTGAAGAGCAAAAATAAGGGATAACATTAACATAGCACTGAAAATAATATCTAGTTAATTGCAAGCGCAGCTGCGAAATACTTGGTGCAAATCTACATGCATGCCACAACTGTTTTACTGTACAAGAATGAAAAACTACAACTACAAAGGAAATTCTCTATACAATTACATGCTAGCAATAAACAAAGGCTACACTAATTACACAAACTACAAGAAAAAAATCGGAAGATTCCATTGAGGTATCCTGGCAGGGTCGCCATATGATATGTCCCCTTAGAAAAATTATACAAGACTGTGCTTAAACTGACACATAATATTAGCGCAACGCAATCTGACTTTCAAAAATCCCTACAATAGAGTGGCGCTGACTAACATTAACCTATACCTTTCACAAATCACTTACCTCACAAAAATCTTCATTACTCGAACTACTGCAATACAGCGAGCGCCACTACTGCCAGCTAAGTAAAAGATTCAAACTACGGAAGGCACTAACTACTGATAAGGATAGTTAGCAAATTAAAGATTTTAAAAGAGAACAAACAATGTATTTACCTTAATAGTCATAATATATATAGCAGTTCATGACTTCCAGTCTTACAAATTTCAAAACTGCGTCATCTCTCTCCCCACATCCACCACTGCTAGCGGCTACACGCTGTTCACATCCAGCTGCCCAACACTACAATGGCAGACAACAATGCAAACTAGCCACAGACTGCACACAGCACAACCAGTGATTTACATACAGAGCGCTACGTGGCGTTACCAATACAACAACCTAAACAGCCTACTTACATAGTAAACCCCTCCCCCTGTGTGCCTGCTCGGACACTGCTGAGAGAGCGACCAACTGCCCACTCACAAGGTGAATGGACGAGGCCAGACGGGCAGTATCCACATTGGCCCTCTACCTCGAGCGACGCGAACGAGTTACCACCCGCCTCCCGCCCTGCTGCAAGGGCTGGTGCACCAGTTCCGGTACACTAGGAGGAGCGTCAGTAGCAGAGCCTATGGCCGAAACAAGGGACACCTGAGGTGTCCAATGCTATGCACCATATTCTCCGCCACCGCTACACCCCGAAGCAGCAGACTGAAGGTGACTGACCGTAGCCATCGCATTTCGCGATTTTCACACATCCTACCCATCCATGCTTGACATGAAGGGGAACAGAACGGGGCAAAGAAAATCATTGATATACCGTTGTACTGTAAGGGTGGTAAGGGTGTCACGGATGATAACCAAAGTTGTCCTGGTATGAAATAAAATGGCATCCGAAACCATCATTTCTGCTATCAAACCGTACGTCGGGCGACAGCCAAGTTGGTATCCCAATGCTGTCAGAGGCGTCTCCAGATACGTCTTTGCTGGTCATCACGGCTCAGTTCGAAGCGAGACTTATCACAGAAGACAAGTATACTCCGGTCAATGAGATTCGAGGCCAAAGACAAGCCTGGAGACAACCCGGGTAGCAGTGGGATACCAATCTGATTGTTGCACGCCATACGCTCTGACAACCAAGAGCGATGATTTGGGGTGCCATTTCATTTCGGTCAAACCCTACCTTGGCCAGCAAGGTCGCTGGATCTCTCCACGACTGAGAATGTTTCGAGCATTATGGACAGTGCCTTCCAACAAGCTCGGGATTTTCAGGATCTAAAGCACCAACTGCACAGAACCTGGCAATATATCCTTCAGGAGACATCCAACAACTCTGTCAATCTGTTTCAAGCCGAAAACCTGCTTCCGTAAGGGCAAGACATGAACTAACGAGTTATTGATTTTCTCAACCTGTGAAGCTCTTGGTCTTAAATAAATCATCCAGTTTTTCTGGTATTGTAATGATTTATTTGTCTGTACATGTACATCGCATCTACCTTATTTCCGTCCCATTTGATTATTCCATCATGTACCGTCTTTTTTTTTCTTAGAGTGTATCTTATCTCCATGCAATTATGAAAGCTGTGGATAAGACGTGATTAGCGGTTGACTTTCCTCATCTGCTCTGATTTACTCATTACTGTGCAGACCGTCAAGTATACCTATCCCGCAGATGTAACATTTCAGAATAGCGAGTACGCCCTTCTCCGGTTGCGTAGTCAGGGCAGGGAGCAGTAATTCTGCTAAGTGCCAAGACATGTGGGAAATGGTGTGAATGAGTTAGCCGATGGCGCAGCAAAGGGGGCATCAAACTACCTTACGTTATCCACTGTCCTGCCTCTCTGCTTGCTATGGTGTCAGTGTTGAAGAGTTCCCTAATGCGTCTTTGAGGGGGCAAGAGTCGTTCGGCATGATGAACAGCACATGGAAAACAATGAAATCGACGCACCTTTTGGTCGCCAGCCTGCTTAAAACGTCTTAGAATAGGGTAAATGAACGTGACACATAATTTCCTTCTCAGACACGAAGCCATGCCACTTTGTGTTGTTTGTGGCACGTAAATGACAAGTTCGCCACATTTTAAATAAGTGTAGGTTACATCACGAGAGGAGGGCAGAAGACGGTTTATCAACAGGCCTCCCTCAATGTTAAGCGACACTGAAAAAAGATGTGGCACGTGTTTTAAGATATATTGTGTGTGTCTGACCTATCTAAGCTTTTAGCCAGGAGAGTTTTTTATTGAAAATGTTAACATTTTTTGAAAAGCTCTACCAGGAAAACTCGAATAGAATAGGTTAGCAATGGGCTGATGTGCCAATGGGTATGTCAAGGTGCGCTGCTATTGCAAGAGACCTCATAGCATGGTAGATAGAAACGCTAGTGATGGTGTGCTACGTAGCAAGGCACTGTGACGTAACGTTACGTAACTTCACCGATCGAGAACTGTGGTGTCACCGCCAGACACCACACTTGCTAGGTGGTAGCTTTAAATCGGCCGCGGTCCATTAGTACATGTCGGACCCGCGTGTCGCCACTGTCAGTAATAGCAGACCGAGCGCCACCACACGGCAGGTCTAGAGAGACGTACTAGCACTCGCCCCAGTTGTACGACGACTTTGCTAGCGACTACACTGACGAAGCCTTTCTCTCATTAGCCGAGAGACAGTTAGAATAGCCTTCAGCTAAGTCCATGGCTACGACCTAGCAAGGCGCCATTAACCATTTCTGGAGAGAGTCTCATTTGTATCGTCAAGAGCTATGTACCACAATGATGGATTAAAGTTAAATATTCCAGCAGCTGTGGGCTTTTCTTTATAGCATTCATTACGAATCCTGTTTCAGACCTCACGCCAGTCTGCGTTAGATTATAGCGTGCATTTCGGCCTCCTCTAACTACAAGGTGTTGGCACATCTGCCAACACATCAAGAACCACTACAAAAACAAACTTAGACAGAAGAGGTCGAACTCAGTGACGTAGAATAATCGCTGCGCGGCATTCGGTATGGACCGAATGTAGTACGTCATCTTGCCTAATAATGACTGCTGTTCAGACACGTTGCGAGGAACAGGCAGGTCATGTATTACAAAAAAAAAAAAAAAAAAAAAAAAAAATGGCTCTGAGCACTATGGGACTTAACTTCTGAGGTCATCACTCCCCTAGAACTTAGAACTACTTAAACCTAACTAACCTAAGGACATCACACACATCCATGCCCGAGGCAGGAGTCGAACCTGCGACCGTAGCGGTCGCGCGGTTCCAGACTGTATCGCCTAGAAACGCTCGGCCACCCAGGCCGGCTGGATTACAAGCAAATGAGATTCGAGGGGGGTGCACACCCTGACTGCTTATTACATGTCCTAAGTACTGTAGTTCAGTTTGAAAAAAGTCACACCTTTCGAGACGACAATTGAGTCCAGTTTATGACAACAATCGAAAAAGAGGACGTCAATTGGCAATGTGTTCCTCTGGTGTGCGACCTGAGATGACAATATCGTCAAGACAGTTTGAACAAAATGGCACTTTTGCAGTCAGCTGTTCCAAGTAACGTTGAAAAATGGCGGGTGCGGAAGCGCTGCCGGAGGGCAAACGCAAATACCTGAGCAGTCCTAAGTGTGTATTTACAAGAAACACTTTCTGTGATTCTTCATCCAATTGAAATTTCAAGTAGGAAAGTAACGTCCTGCAGCACGCCTGTTCCTCAGGGCGGAACGGCCTAACAAACTCAGGCTGTGCATTGTCTTTCAATGTAACATGCGCTATGAAGTTACTTTTTTTACCATTCCTTCAACAAACAGTTCAGGAAATTGTTTAAGCAAACTAGCGACACTGTCTTTTGGTGCAAACGAAAGTACGTTCTAATGGATGCTTCGTCTAAACAAATCAAAAGCATCTAAACCGAATTGTTCTCACTGTCTCTGGATCGCAACACAGTAAAATTCACTGTCCTAATGCGAGGTTTGTAAGTAGCAGGAAAACTACGCTGTCCAAGCACTGGAATTTCCTGACTGTTGTAAGCAGTGAAGTGCTTGCTAGACTGAGAAAGGTGTGGTGAGCCTAATTGTTCGTATGTGGCACGATTAAACAAAGTTACTGAGGCACCTGTGTCAAACTGAAAGTTCACACGACAGCCAGCAATGCGTAGTGAGACAAATAGTTTGTTATATGGTTCAAATGGTTCTGAGCACTATGGGACTTTGACATCTGAGGCCATCAGTCCCCTAGAACTTAAACCTACTTAAACCTAACTAACATAAGGACATCACACACATCCATTGTAAGTAGGCTGTTTAGGTTTTTATGATGGTAACGTCACGTAGCGCTCAGTATGAAAATCACTGACTGTGCTGTCTCCAGTCTGTGGCTGGTTTGCATTGTTGGGATATTTTCTATTGAAGTGTTGAGCAGTTGGATGTGAACAGCGCATATATATATATATATATATATATATATATATATATATATATATATATGATGACTTCTGAACATTATTAAGGTAAACACATTGTCTGTTCTCTATCAAAATCTTTCATTTGCTAACTATGCCTATCAGTAGTTAGTGCCTTCAGTAGTTAGAATCTTTTATTTAGCTGATAGTATTGGCGCTCACTGTATTGCAGTAGTTCGAGTAACAAAGATATTTGTGAGTTAAGTGATTCATGAAAGGTGTAATTAGTGTAGCTATTGTTTATTGTTAGAGCGTAATTGTAGAGAGAATTTCCTTTGTAGTTGTAGTTTTTCATTGTTGTACAGTAAAACAGTTGTGGCATGCATGTAGATTTGCATCAAATTGTGTTTTTCCCTTCAAATTGTGTTTTTCTTGTTATCGTGTGAAATACGTGATAATTATGGCGTGTGAATAACGTAACACTAGGCTGCAAAGTAAATTGAGAAATGATAGTGATGACGAGTGTAGCTTATCAGCACCACCGTTTAATGAATTAACAGATATTCAAAGTAGTAATTTGGTAACTGTGCATAGGGAAATGGGGCGGGCGGCAAATAATGGTGTAGACAGTGAAACAACCGATCGGTCGGCAACAGCTCGCCTCAGGATTCCGAAATGACAGGACACAATCTTCCAAATACTGTAGATTCAGGTTTTGCGTCCTCAACATTTTCTCAAATAAGTCAAGACACATTTTCTGCTTTTCAAAATGCGAATATTGCCGGTTCAAATGCACTGCCGAATAGCACTGAGGAACATGTTTCAGCCACCAGTGCATTGTTATTACAATTAATGCAACAAATGGGACAAAAGCTTCAAAAGTTAGACACAATGGAACAAAATCTTCAAAAGTTAGACACAATGGAACAAAATCAGAGACAAACACAGCAAAAGCTTCAAAAGTTAGACACCACACTTGAACAAACACGTGAAGATTTAACTACTGAGTTACATAACACTGAATCGAAATGTCAAAAAGTCTGTAATGACGTAAAAACACAAATTTGTGAGCATTTCCCATCTATTTTTTGGCGTCATGAAAATGCATTACAGAATCACGAAGTAGCCATAAAAGAACTGCATACTACTGTTCATGAAAATCATGAGACCTTGCAAGCTAAAATTGACTCAGTTGCATCTACCGATTCGGTTATGCAACTTAGAAAACTCAGGAAAACTTAAGGGACATAGTAGAAACGTTTTCAACACAAATGGACACTGAAACGTGGTTCAGAAAATCACACTGAGGAAATCAGTTCATTATCGGAGAAAGTAGCCGAGTTTCCGGATCAGTTCACTAACTTATCTACACAGGTAGATGATGATCTGAATGACACAAGACCCGTAGCCTTCACGGACACAGAAGAGTATGAACAAATTAAGAAATTTAAACAAAATCAAAATCAAATCAATACGCAACACAAAAGAAAAATCCGGGAAGTACAAGATCAGTTGGCACAAGTAATGCAAGAATTACATATTTCAGAGGAGACTCGCACTTCAACACGGGAAGAGGGATTTAGAAATACGGAAAAGCCAAAAAAATAACACAGGGCATTTCGGAAATTATGAAAGAAATTTATCAAGGTGCGCCGAATTTTGAGATGGAACAGCCGACACGACGTAACAATGACCGATACGTGACTCGCCGACACGATGATTTTGACTATAAGCTGTTCATTACTACACGTAAATTCAAAACATTTAAGAATTCTGGCAACGACTTTCATCCACTAGCGTACTTAATTACGTTCATGGTATCTGTAATTATATGACTGACCAATCACTGTTAGGTTACAGTTATTTGAAGATAAATTAAAATGGTTTACCTAGGCTCACAGAATCTATCCTCTAACAAACTGTGTAGAATATTTTATCAAGTGGTCTAAGTGACACATTGTATACATATTTCTAATGTCCTTTACCATATTTTGTTGACATTATCATCCTGATAAGTGCTTTGATAAAATCCTTGAAGTTTTTCGCATATGACACTGCAGATACTAACTATCTGAATTATAGCAACCACTGAAACGCAAAACAGTCACTAAAGTGGATTTATCCAGTTGCTAGTAACTAGAGTGTAAATGTCAGTCTTCCTTTAAATTATGTTGTTCGTCGATAACTAGTTGATTAAATTTCCTTGTCAGCTGTAATGAGAAGGCGTCAGCCGACACACATGCTAAGTTTTGGAATAACGCTAAGGAAATCTGGAGTTGTAGTTTAGTGTTATGCGCACTGCGTCCATGAATCTCCCGCTTACGTACAAATTAAGACGCCTGAATTCTTCCTACGCTATTTCGCTTTATTCATTAAAAACAGTTCTCTCGCCATGCAAAATAATTCTCTCTGAATATCACAATTTTCCATTGTGGCTCTAACTATGCAATGTTGTATAATCTATGCTTATCGTTAGCGCCAAAAACAATATTGCGACGTTCATAGGCTATGTTCGTTATCTAGCGTCTTCTTCTGTTCCCTGTGTAGTGTCAACTCTTGATCACTGATAAAGACGATTGGTACTAATTATCACTTAATGCTCATTCGCTGCTTGACTTCTCTTCCATTCGCTCTTGTGTATATTAAGCTTCAAGGTCCTAGTGCCGGCTGTAGTGGCTGTGCTGTTCTAGGCGCTACAGACTGGAACCGAGCGACCGCTACGGTCGCAGGTTCGAATCCTGCCTCGGGCATGGATGTGTGTGATGTCCTTAGGTTACCCAGGTTTAAGTAGTTCTAAGTTCTAGGCGACTGATGACCTCAGAAGTTAAGTCGCATAGTGCTCAGAGCCATTTGAACCATTTTGAAGGTGCTGGTAACGATGAGGTTGAGCAGAAAAAAAAACCAGCTGCATCATGAGACACAGTGCAGAGATGTATGCAATGGTGACCAGTAATCATGTGCTAATGTGTTAAACCACACTTTAAATATCGCAAAAAAATTATGCCATTTCTCTTCGAATGTGAGGCGGAAATTGCACTAATATTATCCAATTTCTCTTGGATTCGAGCCAAAAATCATACTAAAATTACACCATTTCTCTTCGAATACATGCTGATATTCAAGTAAAATGTACGAAAACATGTCTTGAAGCTCCCTCTCCATAATAATTAGAAACTATTATCGAGTGCTGAAATGATGGTCAGCCATGCTATCATCAACTCAGAGACACAACTGTCTGTTTTTGACAGCACATGCCCTGATGTGACATCCCTTCCAGGACTGTGAGTGCTGTGTTTCTCCCAGCACCAGGTCAATATTTTTCTTTGAATCTGCTTGTAGCGTGTTGTGCAAGCGTAGGTTATGAGGTATTTGTGAGGAGACGGTGTCGTAACGGCTCTTGACCGAGTTATTACCCTCCCCCAGAAGGCTCGAGTAGTTGGACTCACCAGCGTTTGGAGTCGCGTGGTAGCCGTATCTCTGAACATCATGAACAAACAGTGGTCGGGCACAGGGAACTCACTCAAATGACAGTTCTTGGGCATTTACATGCTGGTCTCCATCTTCCTGCCGGTGTACGGAGGACAGATCTCGCCTCTATTCATGCACTGTCTGTCATTTTCGTGCACCTTAGCTATGTAGACACTGGGCTCCCATGTACAAGCCCCTCACATCCAAAAATTTCTATGTGCCATTGCTGTATCCTTCAACAACGTTGAGGTCAAGTATCCAGTAACGAGGTGAACTGCAGTGTGGAATAACCTCCAACAGCCCTTCCTTCCGACATCACCTGTGGAAAATTTGCCAATAGGCAGTGTTAACATGCGATTGGTTTCATGGACACTCGTTTATGCTTCACCTGTCACTTGATAGACGATGAAGCCCATCACTGAACTGTGCCAATATTCGTGAAGACTAGACGCTGGGGCAGCAAATGGTAGTCTGTTTCTTTAGCACCCTTCCATCAGTGATCGAACCGTACATCTTCATTCTCCTAGATGCCCCTAAGCCAAGACTTATGAGACAGCATGGGTCAAAGTATGGACGGTCGCCTATCTGTAAGGAAACGGTGTCAAACTCAAGCTTGTTCTTCGGGCCCTCTTAAAGAATGAACATGCACTGATTGAACGACATCCACGCTACCGAGCCTATTTCGCCAACCACCTCCACGGGATTTTGTGCGATTCCACGGTCAGCTAGTATGTGCCGGGCATGGCTGGCTCGACTGCTATCGAGGTGCACTACTAACACCCAATCACATTACTTCAAGGCCTGGCGGATGCAGCGCCTGATACGTCACTGTCATCGTTTTCCGTTTCCACTCCCCCCTACCTATGACTGCTGTGTCACACAATGGGATCTCCTGATGACATTTAAATATCTTCTTCCTTGACTGTCCCTTCTCTGTGAGCTCCCAGTTGGTTGGTGGTGTTGGGGATGCTGTGGCCAGGCATCATGGGATCGACTCCTGCCCTCTCTGCCCCCTGCCCTGCGATCGAACAGGAGGTGCACCACACTTGCTCGTCTCCCGCCACCCCTACCTTCCGTCTGCTTAGCAGGAATGGTTAGTCTTTCCCATTTTTCGACTTTGTCAGGTGACTTGCTGTCTTTTTTAAATAAAGTTTTGAAATTTATCCTTATGGGGCTGTTATAAAAAGGATTGAGAATGTATGCAAAATTTAGTTAACTCACAACAGTTATTTTTGCAAAACAAAGCAGACATAAATTTTGCTAAACAAATTATTGATTGAATACCATAAACAACTAACAGTTGGTTTGAGTACAATGGACAAGGATCCTGGGTGGCAGTAGTGAGTCAAGTACTCTGGCTCTAAAAATGTGTATAACACAATCTGAATTGATCTGACCATGAGCAGACTTTGATTGATTAAATCTAGTGTGGTTTGACTACCTAAGTGCAGCTGAGAGCAAGTTGCGACTGAGATCTGTACGTCCGGACAAGGCCGGAGCAGCAGCACGTTACCTTGACTGCTTCGTGCAGAGATGTAACTTGCAGCTGGCGAGATGTGTGCAGTGGTGGTGAGACGTGAGACGGCACTTGTCAATCGATCGTGGCCACAGAAGAAATGCAAAAATCTCTTGGTTTAGCGATCATAGTAGATTTCAGTGTGTGACACACACATTCACTGGTTGTATCAAGGACCAATTTGGCTGACAAACGACAGAGTGCACAAGGATACCAAACGTCAAGACTGGTAAACCAAATATGAATAAGTGTGCCCTTGGCAAACGAGTAGACATTAGGCGTCACACTGTTGGTACAGTAAGGACTTCACCACAGGCTCTCCAGTCCAACTACTCGCAAGTGAAGTCAGTCTCAGGTCAGGTCCCAAGCCCCAACCACACATGCCAGAGCTTTGACCAGAAGTCCTCCCACTGGACCAAAGTCATGCACTGAAGTGCTTCGCCCCTCTCCAGAAAAAATTCCATTTTTCCGCAAAGTGCACGAACGACAACGCCGTCTTGAGCCAATCATAGGGCTCTAGAGACACTATATCTCCCCTCCCACACGACACCACAAACTCATGTTGAAACGGCAAGAGTTAGAGAACCTGTGTCTCGAGAGAAAAAGGAATCCACCAATTACTGGCTTTTTAAGTTTTCATGGAGGGGGAAGATGATTTTCTCTGAAGTTGTGTTGCTTTCCACACCAGCAAGTGAACAGATACAATCTTAAAGATCTTTATCTAAATCGCCTGTGCCTTGGAGCTTGTTAGTCATAGCTGTGGGGTGTAATAAAGATTCTACCTCTAAACGTTTCTCAGACAGTGGAGTTTCTTACACAACCGAGGTGGACGATGGAAGTGGAGTGGGGCACAGGCCTATTTGCAGTATCGGCAAACACGAAAACTTATGAATTTTTATTGTGCGTGGCTCTGCACACAATGCCCTGTTTATGCCTCCACTGTGTAGATGCATTTCTTCAGTTCATCGCCCCCAGCCCAGGCTTCGGCTGGCGCCAATGCAGGTATTGTGGCATTGTTCAGCTGTCTCATCAAGGGGCTGCTCTGTCTACCCTGTACAGCCGTGGGCCTGTCTGGCAAGATTTATTGAGGGATGGACTCTCCGACAATTGCTTACAACTTCCAACATGCCGTTTCTATGAGCTAAGAACCATAAAAATACCTCATCCTTTTAGCGCCCTACCAGGCTCCATCAACATCTGCTCAGGACATTAACTTTCTAGAGTCTCGCTCAAGGTGCGTCGGGTTGTAATAAAACCTTTAATAATTTTCTGTATACGAAAAATAGGTGAGAGAGTAACTTGCCCTCTCTCAGTTTATGTTTCTCTCTCCTGTCACCCTGTCAGGGCAAGTGCACAAACTGGCAATTTCGTCGATTTGATTTCGATTCCTGCGGTTACCAATGTTTATTATCATCTTAATTTATTTCTCACAATGTTACACTATTAATTATAAAATTAATATATTGTAAGGGTCTACGGGTTTGCCATACAGTATGAAGCACGCACTCACCTGCCGACCTATCTTGGAATGCTGACGATTTGCTTGGTCAGTAGATCAGTGTCCGGCTGCAGTTTTCCACAGGTGAGTAAGCCACTGGCTGCCGTCCACAACACGCTGTATAACTAGCGCAGCTATTTCATCAACAGATGCATCCAGTTGTGCCATAAGTGCAATCTTGTCTCAAGAAGTTGATGGTCATGAACATCCAATCTCATTTGCTTCCAGACAATGAAACGAAGCAGAATATAATTATATTACTACTGAGAAGGAGCTTTGTGGTTTGGTATTTGGTACAACACATAACAGATGTTTCTTAAAACGAAGAGAATTTACAGTTATTACAGCTCATGCCACACTTAAATGGTTATTGAGCTTCAAGGATCCAAGTTCCAGATTAACACGATGGGCATTAAGACTGAGCGAGTACCAACTTAAGGTTATTCATCGACCCAGTGAACAACATGGGAATGCTGATGGAATGAGTCGAAAAGTCAATGTTTGTGTTACAATAAGTCGAGAACAAGAGTTAAAGGCGGCTCAAGAAGAAGATCCACAATGCAAATTATGGAAAACTGATCAACATTTTGTCGAAATAGATGGATTATTGTACACAATCACTAGTAAAGGAAAACGCCTAGTTATTCCAGAAAGAACGAAAGAGCAAATCACGAGAGAACAACACAATTCTTTACTATCAGAACATTGAGTAAAAAAGCAACAAACATTAAAATAGCTCAAATGTTTTAGTGACCGAGCAGTAAAACAAACGTTTTCGAGATTGTTTCATAATGTGATTCCTGTAACAGAAAGAATAATGTATGAAAAAGTATAGCACCTTTGCAAGAGCTGCAAGAGACAAGTGAACCATTTGAAAGAGTAGGACTAGATGTTGTAGGACCGTAGCTTAAGACTAAAGATGGAAACAAATACATATTGACAATGATAGATCATTTCTCTAGATACCTTCTCATGATACCTGATCAGAGTGCTGAGACTATAGCTAAAGTTTTTGTAAGAGAATGGATTCTTAAGTCTGGATCACCATTTAGTATAATGTGAATGTGTTATGACAATTTAGTATTGAAGCTATGACACGAGTGCACAAGTGAAGCTAAACCTTTTATTCCACAGGTTACCACAAGCAATTCATTTGTTTTATATTCATTGTTAACTCTAGTATTCAGAAATAATTAACCATGTTCATTTTTATACTAATATTTGCTATGATAACATATTCTACTAATGCTGTAGTAATAGTACCACAGAGTACAGGTGTTTTGTTTGAACCATGATCAGACATGGTACTTTCAACAAGTAATACAAAACTTGTACTCAAATACAAGTGAAATCCAGAAACAGCTCAATTCTGTAAGGAAGCAAATTGATCGAATTCGTTCTGTTAAGGGTAATATACAATTTCGGAAACGGGTACATCTTGGTATAATAACTGGATCACAGCCAAAATGTACGTAGAGTCTACATTTGTTAATTATGAGCAAGAAATTTACTGATTTTAAAGCTTTTGCCACGAAAACTTTAATTAGGCGTAAATGTGCCTGGCTTTGATTTTGGAGGGAGTATCCTTCATACTGTATTTGGGACTCTAACTAGTCGAGGTCTACTGGAAGTTTAAGGAAAAATATTAGCTCTCAAACAACACTCCAGTATAAATTCAGCTAACCTCTCTAATGAAATTATCGTATCAAAGAATATGCAAAGAACTATTACTAATCACACAGTTTTCATTGAACTGATTGTAAAGCAATTTATCTCAAATTTCCGCGTAATTCGTAACGAAACGAACGCAAATATCCAGGAACTATTTCAAGGACTAAATACTGTGAGTGCACACTTAGATTTCTACATCTACATCTACATCCATACTCCGCAAGCCACCTGAAGGTGTGTGGCGCAGGGTACCTTGAGTACCTCTGTCGGTTCTCCCTTTTATTCCAGTCTCATACTGTTCGTGGAAAGAAAGATTGTCGGTATGCCTCTGAGTGGGTTCTAATCTCTCTGATTTTATCCTCATGGTCTCTTCGCAAGATGTAAGTAGGAGGGAGCAGTATACTGCTTGACTGCTTGGTGAAGGTATGTTCTCGAAACTTCAACAAAAGCCGGTATCGAGCTACTGAACATCTCTCTTGCAGAGTCTACCACTGGAGTTTATCTGTCATCTCCACAATGCTTTCGTCATTACTAAATGATCGTGTAACGAAGTGCGCTGCCCTCCGTTGGATCTTCTCTATCTCTTCTATCAACCCTATCTGGTACGGATCCCACACTGGTGAGCTGTATTCAAGCAGTGGTCATACATGCGTACTGTCACCTACTTCCTTTGTTTTAGGACTGCATTTCCTTGGGATTCTTTCAATGAATCTCAGTCTGGCATCTGCTTTACCGGAGATTAATTTTATGCGGTCATTCAATTTTAAATCACTCCTAATACCTAATCCCTGATAATTTATGTAATTAACTGCTTTCAGTTGCTGACCTGCTATATTGTAGCTAAATGATAAGGGATCTTTCTTTCTGTGTATTCACAGCACATTACACTTGTCTACATTGAGATTCAATTGCCATTCCTTGCACCATGCCTCAATTCGTTGTAGATCCTCCCACATTTCAGTACAATTTTCCTTTTTTACAACCTCTCGATATACTACAGCATCATCTGCAAAAGGCCTCAGTGAATTTCCGATGTTATCCACAAGGTCATTCATATATATTGTGATTAACAACGGTCCTACGACACTCCCCTGTGGCACATCTGAACTCACTCTTACTTCGGAAGACTTCTCTCCATTGAGAATGACATGTTGCGTTCTATTGTCTAGGAACTCTTCAATCCAATCACACATTTGGTCTGATAGTCCATATGCTCTTACTCTGTTCATTAATCGACTGTGGGGAACTGTATCAAACTCCTTGCGGAAGTCAAGAAACACGGTATCTACCTGGGGACTCGTGTCTATGGCCCTCTCAGTATCATGGACGAATAGCGCGAGCTGGGTTTCACACGATCGTCTTTTTCGAAACCCATGCTGGTTCCTACAGTGTAGATTTCTAGTCTCCAGAAAAGTCATTATACTCGAACATAATACATGTTCCAAAATTCTACAACTCATTGACGTTAGAGAATAAGTCTATAGTTCTCCACACCTGTTCGACGTCCCTTCTTGAAAACGGCGATTACCTGCGCCCTTTTCCAATCTTTTGGAACGCTACTCTCTTCTAGAGACCTACGGTACACCGCTGCAAGAAGGGGGGCAAGTTCCTTCACGTACTCTGTGTAAAATCTAACTGGTATCGCATCAGGTCCAGCGGCCTTTCCTCTTTTGAGGGATTTTAATTATGTTTCTATCCCTCTGTCATCTGTTTTGATATCTACCATTTTGTCACCTGTGCGACAATGTAGAGAAGAAACTACAGAGCAGTCTTCCTCTGTGAAACAACTTTGGAAAAAGACATTTAGTATTTCGGCCTCTAGTCTGTCATCCTCTGTTTCAGTACCATTTTGGTCACAGAGTGTCTGGACATTTTGTTTTGATCCACGTACCGCTTTGACATAAGACCAAAGTTTCTTACGATTTTCTGACAAGTCAGTACATAGAACTTTACTTTCGAATTCGTTGAACGCCTCTCGCATAGCCCTCCTCACACTACACGTCGCTTCGCATAATTTTTGTTTGTCTGCAAGGCTTTGGCTATGTTTATGTTTGCTGTGAAGTTCCCTTTGCTTCCGTTGCAGTTTTCTAACTCGGTTGTTGTACCACGGTCGCTCTTTTCCATCTCTTACAATCTTTCTTGGCACATACTCATCTAATGCGTATTGTACAATTGTTCTGAACTTTGTCCACTGATCCTCAACACTAGCTGTACTTGAGATAAAACTTTTGTGTTGAGCCGGCAAGTACTCTGACATCTGCTTTTTGTCACTTTTGTTAAACAGAAAATTCTTCCTACGTTTTTTAATGTTACTATTTACGGCTGAAATCACCGATACTGTAACCGCTTTATGATCGCTGGTTCCCTGTTCTGCGTTAACTGTTTCAAATAGTTCGGGTCTGTTTGTCACCAGAAGGTCTAATATGTTATTGCCACAATTCGGTTCTCTGTTTAACTGCTCAAGGTAGTTTTCAGAAAATGCACTTAAAAAAATTTCACTGGATTCTTTGTCCCTGCCACCCGTTATAAACGTTTGGGTCTCCCAGTCTATATCTAGTAAATTAAAATCTCCACCCAAAACTGTAACATGGTCGGGAAATTTACTCGAAATAAACACTCTTTTGTTAAGGATTACTGATAGTTTATCAAATGCTAGAATTGATGCCTTTAACTTAAGAACAGCCTTGGAAAGTAGTTCAAATAATTGTTTGAGCAGTATACTAGTACATCATGAACAATTTTTACAGATCCTACTATCAATGAACGAAAGCTAGATGCAACATGCATTATGATTTACCCGGTTAACTCTTACAATTTATTTGATTACTACAAGTTAACCTCACACTCTCTTTAATGTTCGAAGATGAATTAAATGTAATTGTTTCTATATGTATTGCTAGATCAAAGCATAATTTTGAAATGTATAAGATTTATACCTACCCTGTGAAATGAAGACAGGCAGGCATTCATGTAAAGTACGTACTAAATGATTATCTACTAATCAGCAAGGATGTAAGATGTTTTGTGTCTCTAAATGAAAACGATTTGCATGTGTGTAAACGTAGTCATAAGTTAATTTGCCCTGAATTGGCAGTATTCTTAGATAGTAGAGTGTACAGCTGTGAGAAAAAATGAATCATCCCCCAACAGATGAGTGCCCTAGAATTTTAACGCATCTTTATCACCCATTTCTTAAACGATGTTCTGAAGGTATAATTTTCTCATTTAACTCTACCCTCGATTTCGCATTTACATGTAAGAATTATGGTAGAAGTGAGCTACCCTTTACACTCAAATTGAATAATAGCGGATTAATCTTGAATGCCACACATTGTTATTTATCATGTGAACTATCTGACATGCCTAGTGTATTGCCAACTACATTTCACGCAACTGGCCATTTGCCATTGACGACAATGTTATCTTTTTATTACAATGATTCATACATTTTAGCATATGCAAAGCATTCCTTCTCAAGTTTTTCTGAAGACAATCATTTAATTGAGGATAGCCATGAAAATGTAATTTCTTCCAATAATAGTTAAACTTCATTGAAGCAGCAAATATAATTAAGTCCAGTAATATTAATGCATACTTGATTGTCAGTATTGTGTTTTATTGCTTTTATTAATTTGTCTTTTGTCAACAGCATTTGTCATGTATGAAATTGTCATCCTGAAAGCTCCCCTCTCTGTACCGAACGCTACTGTGTCTGCAAATGAAATACATGTTGCAATGCCTTCTGATGGCACGAATGGCGAAATAGATTCATAACGCCCAGGAGGTCGTTTTGAGCCACCTATGGTTGCTCTTTTTCTCTGGGGAGAGTGACGTAAGGGTCTACGGGTTTTCACATAGCCGTACAGTACGTAACACGTGCTCGCCATCTGACCTATCTTGGAATGCTGACAGTTTGCTCGGTCAGTAGACGTGCGTCCGGTCGCAGTGCGACACAGGGAGTGAGCCACTGGCCGCCGTCCGCAGCGCGCCGTATAACTAGCGCGGCCTTGGGCGCGAATACTTCTCTTTTCTTAGCTGACCATGGAGCCTTTAGATACGACCATAATTAGCCTGTGTTAGGGCGTCAGACACAGTGATGATGGGTGCGCGTAGCGTGCGTGTTTTATTACCAGTCTTTTGTTAATAAACTGTGTAAACTTACTTCTTGGTGTTCGCGTATGCCATACCTCAGGGACCCACTGCGTACGAATCCTGACAAATATTTCGTGTAATTATCATCCGGGGGTAGCAACACAAACAGCCTCCTTATAATATTCAATTCAGTTAGGATTACAATGCCTGTAACTCAAATGGCTATAGTCAACCGCATTGTGGCACACTGGTAAAATTTAGCATAAGTCATCACTGGAGGTATGTACACTGGGGCAAATTGGTGATCAGAAACTTTATGTCATCTCCTCTCCTCCTTTCCTCCACCTGTCAGCCACACGACGTCACGTATTGCTCGGCAAAGCGAAGTGTAACTGCCCGAGGAACAGGCACAGGGAAGTAATACTGGCATACAATACAGTATCTTTGCAAGTGGAGCGCTGTCAAACGCCACTCATCTATTCCCGCGCTTACACACCACGTAATTTGACGAAGGCTAGAATCTAATTCCAAATCCGTGTGCAATGATCACTGTAGTTCTTATGTATTATGCCTGAATCTATTTTGCTAACCCGATCAATTATTGATTTCCGAGTGTAACTTTATAGCGTGAATAGATTATGTAACTCTGCTGTTCCGATTTAGTGACTTCCTAGCTTTTTTATGAACGAGAGAGAGTGAGTGAGAGAGATAGACAGAGAGAGAGAGAGAGAGAGAGAGAGAGAGATGTGGTTGTCCAAGAAGAGATGTTCAAAAATGTTATCCATGCGAGACTGTTTTATTACTCCCGCCAAATCACGCGCATAATGGGAAATAATTGCGAAGTGATCGCTACCTAAACATTATTGTAATCAAACATTTTGGAAACTTACAGTGGCTAGAAATACCCCGAGCATGTAAAGACATTGCGAGTAATCAACGAAAAGTAGTTTGCATGATATTCTAGAGCAGTGGTTCCCTACATTTTTGAACTGCCGACCACCTGCTTTGTAAAATAATCCCACAGACCCAGTAACTACGTCTACAGGCAAAAAATATACACACATACAAACAGAAATCCATGTATTTACAATGTGCATATATGTTAGCAAACCTAATCAATAAAACATACTGCACAAGAAGGATAGAAAAATATTTTTTTTTTATGAAGGAAAGATTTTTATTGCAATCGCTTAGCTATCGCAACTATATGGAAACACAGAATGAAGTGGTCACTGTTAAAAATAAGTGGGATTATGTAACATTGTTGTCTCCCAAGAAAGCATCAGTACCTGTTAAAAATGGTTAATTTTAGCCTCGTATCCCTATCTGTATTCAATCTGTTTCTGTGCTTACCTTTCAAAAATAGTAATGTTGAAAAAGTTCGTCCAAATTGGTAGGGTGTCAAGACGCCCCTCCAAGTGCTTCAGTGTAAGTTTGGCAATTGCTGGAGTCTTACCCAGAATGTGACCAATGATGTTGTTTTAAAAAACGATTTTAGAATTTAGCCACACAGTAGTTCAATTTTTTAAAGTAATCTTCTTCAAAGGGATATCTCATCCATTGCGTTTCGCCCCCAATTTTAGTGGAGTAGGTCCTAAAAGGAACACGGAGAGGCTTAGATATTGCTGTAGTAAGTCTAGTTAGTAGATTTCTTATTCATATAATTGAAGAATAAATGCATAATCACAGTATAAGACAGGTAACTGAAATAAAAAATTACTACTTTTAAAAATCGTAGTGCTTGAAAAATTAATTGTTTTAGATAAAGTTAATGTTTAAAGAAAATTAGTGTTTGCAAGGAAAACTTTCAAAAATATTTGCATAAAATGGAGATACAGAGTTTTAAATTACTTGAGGATATCCTCCAACTATTCCTCTACTTTCTCAGAAGTTGGTTAGAACGGTGTAATACCCTAGCCGTCAACGTTAAGAAAGTGTGTCGTATCTTTGAGTACTGGCTGATCGTTTGTATATACATTGAACAGGTTGGTACTTGGAACATTTCATCTACATCCAGCGACCTTTTTCCCGTTTTGGGTGACGTAGAATTGTCGGTCCTGCGGCAAGGATTCAATAATTTTTATTAGTTGATGCTCCCTATTAATATCCTTGATTCGGAGTAATAGCTTTCAGTGGTTTACTGTTATCGTACGCTGCACTTATATCGATCAGCGCCAAGCCTGTTAGTAATTTATTTTAGTTTCCCTCCTCTATATGTACTGTGAGTGCCAGAATTTGGGCAGTACAAGATTTACCTGGCCTGTAGCCAGCTTGCTGCCAGGATAACTTTGAATCACTGATGTTATCAATTCGATTCACACTCAGTCTTTTATACAGTTAGAAGGGGTGGCGCAAAAGGGACATGGGCCGACAGTTGCTTTATGAGTCAGGCTCTTTCCACAAATTTGTAATTATGTTATGGACCACTTTAAATGTCTAAATCCTGATGAAGGCACTCTTAGAAGTGTTAACACCTGGTTAATAAGACTAAAAAATTCTTTCAATTTTAATTTAAAACTGAACCTTCTTCGAGAGGGTATGTTAATAGGCTTGACTGCTGAGAAGACCCGAATTGCAGCGTGGCTATGTTGAGTATTTTGAACAGCTTCACATACATTTTTGCCGGCCGGTGTGGCCGAGCGGTTCTAGGCGCTTCAGTCTGGAACCGCGCGACCGCTACGGTCGCAGGTTCGAATCCTGCCTCGGGCATGGATGTGTGTGTGATGTCCTTTGGTTAGTTAAGTTTAAGTAGTTCTAAGTTTTAGGGGACTGATGACCTCAGATGTTAAGTCCCATAGTACTCAGAGCCATTTCAACCATACATTTTTAACACAGCTAGATTGGACGTTGCTGATGAAAAAGGAATTATCAGAGTCGTAGCCTCGTTCCCAAATTTTGCTCATGTATGATTAGGGCAGCTTTCACTCATGTAGGAGAAAGAAGTTATTTAGTTCCATCCATTCTTCTAGCAACTGGCCAGTGCCATCAGTTTCATAGTGTCTCCAGTTTATACTATGGCAACTGAAGTCACCTAAGATAAATTGCGTCTTTTGGTATTTGAAGTTGTCTTGCATAACAAGCTTAAGGTTTTCACCTGGAGGCTTATATACTGATGTTACTGTGAAGATTCCACATTGACAGTTAAGATCTCAGTGAAATTTACTGTTGTTTTCCATGTGGAAGTGAAGGCCAGGTCAGATCTAATGAAAATTGCACTACCACGTTTTGTATGTAGTACCTCTATGCGTACATTTGGGGTCGATGTGATGACGCATCTATGTGCGTTTCTTGTAGACACAATACATCCCACTTATGCGTTTGACATAACTGCGAAATTATGTCTTGTTTGCTCTTTGTTATTCGCTCGACATTCAGGTTAGCGATAATCAGAGATGGGTCTGAAAAGTGTCTTTCATTTGATTTTCTCGGATGGTGTAAAGACTGGCCGATGCCCACAAGAACATCGTTTCCATGGAGCGCCGGCATTTTCTAGTCTTGTGGTGGCTTCGAAGGAAAATGCACAGTCTGAGGTCCCATCCGTGCT
The DNA here is from genome assembly GCF_023864275.1 of Schistocerca cancellata. Taxonomy (NCBI): domain Eukaryota; kingdom Metazoa; phylum Arthropoda; class Insecta; order Orthoptera; family Acrididae; genus Schistocerca; species Schistocerca cancellata. Next base: position 29,381,698 of record NC_064631.1, on the reverse strand, counting down.
CTAGATCATTAAAATTGATGGTATTATTACGAGTAGTGGCATAGTGTTGGGATTTAGACATATTCGTAACGAGCAAGAGTTGTGAATTTGAATTCCCTCAGGTGCATTTTTATTTTTTGACCTTTTTAAAATGACTTTATTCGTTACTTTTATTCAGTTATTGCAATCGTACTTATTTTATTCCTAACCCTTTGCCGCGTCATTTGAATCACCGCAGTAACATTTTTATTTGTCCAGTCCTCTCCCTGTGAGTAACTGAATGTTTGACACCAGCAAATCGTTGCGGACAGAGCGTTTGCCAGTAATATAACGTGGATAAAATAGCCCCTTAGTAGTGGTAACATTGATACTGAGTTTCGTAGCGAGGTGTTCAAGAAGTCCTGAAGTTTTCAAAACATGCGTCACTTATTAAATGGATCCACGAAACTTCTTGTTGTCGCCAGTGCATAGTTTGTCACACAGCATTCCATGGTGCATTTTATTTGAAGCGTCATGTTTTATTCGGTGCATGATAGAGGGTACACCTGAAAAATAACTGCAAATTAAATCTGAAAAACACTCGATAACAAAGCATAGGATTACTATTGAGACTGAGATTTTGAGATTAGATAGTGCAACCTTCGAAAAAATGGAAGACCCAAATTGAAAAGGGAAGTATTTCAGCTTTGTAAAGCGTTGTATTTTAAGAACAGCCAAAGAGTCTTCAAGCGGGACTACTTACAATACAGTCATGAGCCTCATCCTTGAATGTTTCTGAAACATGTGCGATCCATACCAAGTAGGACCAACTGGGGAAACTATCCTAACCTCAACACTGGCTTATGTAGTGGACTCCATACCCCTGTGGAACTTGGCATTTTTCACGTTAATATAGCGCTGCATGCACTTGAGCCATGAGATAAATGAAAAAACTAAAAATTATAGTACCCGAATCTGATTGAACCACAGTCCTTCAGAACAGCAGTCAAGTATTTTCCGACTAAGCTACATTTTTTCGCCTCTTTCCTCCACCTTTAGTCTTACATTCCGCTCATCACAAAAAACGGCTCCATAGGCTCGTAATGATATTTCACTCGTGGAATCCGTTCTGAAGCATCCGCCAGACCGCTCAAGTAGCTTTTCTTAAATCGCCTTCGCCCAGGTACTCCATATCAGCGAGCTCAGTAGTCATTATACCTCGTGAGAGAGCAGAGTGTGTCTCTATGCGAGATTTCCACACTCCTAAACATTCCTAGGTCCACTGTTTCCGATGCGATAGTGAAGTGGAAACGTGAAGGGGCACGTACAGTACAAAAGCGTACAGGCCGACGTCGTCCGTTGACTGACAGAGACCGCCGACAGTTGAAGAAGATTGTAATGTGTAATAGGCAGACATCTATCCAGACCATCACACAGCAATTGCAAACTGCATCAGGATCCACTGCAAGTACTATGGCAGGTGGGAGGTGAAAAAACTTGGATTTCATGGTCGAACGGCTGCTCATAATCGACACATCATGCCAGTAAATGCCAAACGACGCCTCGGACATTGGACGATTGAACAGTAGAAAAACGTTGTGTGGAGTGACGAATCACGGTACACAACGTGGCGATCCGATGGCTCGGTGTGGGTATGACGAATGCCAGCGTGTGTAGCTCCAACAGTAAAATTCGGAGGCGGTGGTGTTATGGTGTCTTCGTGTTTTTCATGGAGGGGGCTTGCACCCCTTGTTGTTTTGCGTGGCTCTATCACAGCACAGGCCTATATTGAAGTGTTAAGCACGTTTTTGCTTTCTACTGTTGAAGAGCAACTCGGGGAGGCGATTGCACCTTTCAACACGATTGAGCACCTCTTCGTAATGCACGGCCTGTGGCGGAGTGGTTACACGACAACAACATCCGTGTAATGGACTGGCCTGCAGAGAGTCCTGAATCCTATAGAACACCTTTGGGATGTTTTGGAACGCCAACTTCTTGCCAGGTCGCAAAGACCGACGTCGATACCACTCCTCAGTGCAGCACTCCTTGAACAATGGGCTTGCCATTCCCCAAGAAACCTTCCAACACCTGATTGAACGTATGCCGGCGAGAGTGGAAGGTGTCATCAAGGCTAAGGGAGGACCAAAACCATACTGAATTCCATCATTACCGATGCAGGGCGCCACGAACTTGATCACATAGTGTATCATAAAGGTGACACGGGACAATGTCTTACGGATTCATGACCAGCTTCCAAGCCTGCTGATCAGTGTTACTTACCCACGCATATACAGACTTTTACTAGTTGAGAGGAGGTGCTACTGCTTTCTATAAAACTCCAGATGAGGACCAAGTCGGCAAGTTCTCAGCTACGAAGTAAGTAAAGATAGCAGTGGCTATGAGAACTACAACGAAAGTGCCACGTGAATGTATAAGGAGTTGCTGATTTACTTGGGCTGCTAAAAGGGCTACTGCAGTTTCTTTTTATTTATTTGCAACCTGTTCCACAATTACAACGTTTTTAATACTACATGTATGTAGTGTGTGTATGTGTGTGTGTGTGTGTGTGTGTGTGTGTGTGTGTGTGTGTGTAGTGTAGAGTAGTGTAGTGTAGTTTATGTGTTGTATGATGTTGTTGATGATGATGAAGGAAGGGAGAGCTTAATGTCCCCAACTGGCGGATGCGTCAGCATCAACAGTGTCACATGCACTCACTTCATGAGACACTTCAGAGAGGTTTGGCATTTAAAACAGGACATTGACCAGAAGTCTGGTGATCGCAAACTGCCGGCCGAAGTGGCCGCGTGGTTCTACGCGCTTCAGTCTGGAACCGCGCGACCGCTACGGTCGCCGATTCGCATCCTGCCTCGGGCATGGTTGTGTGTGATGTCCTTAGGTTATTTAGGTTTAAGTAGTTCTAAGTTAAGTCCCATATTGTTCAGAGCCATTTGAACCATTGGATTGAAAACTGTACGTCGCCACTTCTCCTCCACTTTCCGGCCAAATACTGGTAGTGAAAATTTTTTCCACCACTGGTAACTGCGGGGTAAGTTCGCGATAACCTGATGTGCAAAGACATCTATTGATTCGCGCAGGTCTTAGCTGCCTTTCTTATGACGTCATGCACGTTAGCCGTGGACAGTGCCCACAACAAACTCGTGACGTCCCACTTGTCGCCTTGCGTGACATGCGTCGTGAACGCTCGGCTATGTCGGGAGGCAGGCAAGAAATAGTGAGAGGTGGCATGAGCCCCCTCTCATATTTCTATCTTACGATTTTCCTCTCTAATTGCATGCAGTGAAAAGTCACTATTCCTTCAGACGAGGACTTCCCACGCAGCGTCTCTCGTCACCCGGGTGGTCTGGTGACACGCGGGCTCTGCTGATCTCTGGAAAGCGTTAAGCCGACGGGTGTGAGGAAGTCGAGTGAATGCTTTGCAGACGCTGACATTGTCAAAAGACACGCCCGGAGGGGTCTGAAGTAGCGGCTGGGCTAGAGGTTCCGTTACTTCACAGAAACTTAGCGAAAACACTTTCTGGCGGGCTACCAGCGAGGCGTGGGAATGTGTACCCAGGCAGTTGTGGCGGGAAAATTCCCGCGCTTTCTGCAAAATAGTAACTGTGATTGGCTTGCTCAGGGCATAGCTCCGCGACCTAGCAAAATCAGCGCAGAAATTGGCGCTAAGAATCTCCATTGGTGGAATGGTAGTGCTCCGGCAATAGAGTGGAATTTTCCGCCGGTTTTCGAGTTGCTGATTGGAACGTTTAACCACGGCCACTGTCGTGGGGGCAGGAATGTTGTGTGTTTGGCTTGTACGGGTGCTCTAGGTAGTCGGCTCTCGCCTTTCGGTCGAGGACGTCGAAGCAACCAGCCATCGCCTCCGGTACGCCAGATCGTGTTCTGGCAGTTAATAAAACAGTTTGGTAATGTATGTCCGCAGCACCGGCAGACAGGGATTTTCCTAGGTTAATCAGAGCTCAGCAGAGCGCGCCTGTTCGTCTTTTTCTAACTTTGTTCTGTCTTGAGTAGCAGCAATTAATGTTGGGTTAGCTGTGTGTCTCTCTTAAGATTTGAGTGGCAAGGAATTGGCTCCACATACCACTTCGTCTTAAATCTCACAATCTAGTTTAGGGACAACTTCACCTTCATAGCGTTTGTTTGCGTATCCAATTTGAGCCAATTTGATGTCTTATAAATGTTTCATGTGTTTTTGTTTATTATTTTGTGTTTAGTCTTAATAAATCATATTGTTATTTTGGACAGAACTTTCATTCTGTTAATCGGTAGAGCAACCCCATCATTCCTCACTATGTTAATGAAACCTTCGTTTATTTAACTTATTTATCAAATTAAATTATTGCAGGTGCCAAACTCTCTTCTACTCCACTGGCAGGGTTGATTAGAGTCAGTTCGCGTATTTTGTTTTAATCCTTGTGCAACAGCAAAAGTTGGAGTTAGAATAGGAGGGGCTTAGAGCATCATTTACATATGTAGATTCTAGAAGAATTGAGTGTTAAATACACTGCTAGCCCCGGCACCTCGCAATAAGTAAGTTTGAAGGGCAGAGGAAAAGAAGTGCCAAGGCAAGAGCCAAGGGGAGGCGATACCTTTGACGTTGTGTGGTGCTGCTGGGTTCCGGTGTTGCACTCTCGATCAGCGTCAGCAGCCTGCAACAGTTAGGCTTTTGTGTCCCTTAGGTCATATATCGGATGCACAGTGTAGGGTGATATTGGCGAATGTTTGCGCGTCTGTGGGCGAGCTCGTCGGTTTCCCTGCTGTGGCCTGTTGGTCGGCTCTAATAGCAGCTGGTAATTTCCAGTCAACGTTCTTGATACGCCTTGCCGACGTTTGTCGCTTGTTGCTGTATGTTAGCTTCCCATAGGTGTCTTTGACCGCTTGTGCTTCCACCTATACTTGTGATCGTAGTTTCCCAGAGTAAGGATGAAAGTATTGTTCGAGTGACTCGAGTTCCTGTATAGTCGGTGGCGTGTTTTTTGAATACTTCCTTGAGGGTTTCGAGGCGGTATTCTTTGTGAAGATCCACGGTGCGTGTGTAGCGTGGAGCGTTGCTAATGATTCGTAGCACTTTTTTCTGTATGATCTGCAGGCGGCGCAGTCGCGTAGGAGCTGCGTATCCCGAGACAGGGGCTGCGTACGTCATCAGAGGTCTAATCAGTGTCATGTATATGATGGACCTCGACACCCTCCTGTTCAGTGTGCTTTCCCTGTTGAGCATTGGGTAGAGTTGTTTGAGCCTAGCGTGCGCTCTGTTGGCAACGTATTCGATGTGGCCCTGCCATGTAAGTTCCCGGTCCAGACAGACACCGAGATATCTGACTTTCTCTCCGAAACGTATTGGGTCTGTATGCAGCGTTATCTGTCTGCTGTGTTGATGTTTGCGCGGTAGTTTCGGTCTGCGTGTAAACAGAACTGCTTCGCACTTGTCGACGTTTCCTTTAATAGACGCAGCTACGAAGCATTAAACTACTCTTCAATAGTAACTTGCTCCCCGGTGGAAACAGTGGAAACAGTTGCAGTAACTCATAATACCTGTAGTGGCACGCCATGTGACGTACGCCACAGGGCTATTATATCTAGGTGGTCCAACGTTGACGAAATACATCTACTGAAACCATGTAGGTATAATATGGGCAGATGACGCTACAGACTAATGCTGTATGTTTTTTTGAAGCCCTCATCAGCGTATTAAGTGCGCCACAACACTAGCGGACTACGGTTCACGATTGTTTCGTGTTCTTAATCTACGCTCGTGTGCACGCAACAGTTGTTACATAGCTTTCGTAAATAACAAAATGTCAGTAAGGCATTTTCAGAGGTTTTCTTGGTCTTAAAACTGTATTTGGTCCAATAATACGACGCATTTGCCTTCGTTAACTCTAGAACACTAAAGGGGGGAAAATGTTACATTGTTACTAAACACCGGCCGGAGTGGCCAGCGGTTCTAGGCGCTAAGGTCTGGTACCGCGTGACCGCTACGGTCTCAGGTTCGAATCCTGCCTCTGGCATGGATGTGTGTGATGTCCTTAGGTTAGTTAGGTTTAACTAGTTCTAAGTTCTAGGGGACTGATGACTTCAGAAGTTAAGTCGCATAGTGCTCAGAGCCATTTGAACCATTCTTTTGTTACTAAACGTAGTAAATTTTACTGCTCCATATTTTATTCAGAGGAAGTCATTATTTATTCAGATGTTCAAATGTGTGTGAAATCTTATGGGACTTGACTACTAAGGTCATCAGTCCCTAAGCTTACACATTACTTAACCTAAATTATCCTAAGGACAAAGACACACACTCATGCCCGAGGGAGGACTCGAACCTCCGCCGGGACCAGCCGCACAGTCCATGACCGCAGTTCTTTAGACCCCTCGGCTAATCCCGCGCGGCCATGATTTATTGCTTATGTACTACTTAAGGGTAATTATAAGGTCTCCACGGGTATCTCACATACAAAATAAGTACGAAATGTTCTCTTTTACACCATATACTGACGATACCAGATCGGTGGGAACTGCGAATTGATACTATCTCCAGTCGTAAATTTCGTGAGGATTTATTAATGTAACGTTAACATATCTTTTTTGTTACATGTTTTGAATAAACAAGCAGAGATGTACATGGTGTGACAAAGTTACTTTCGTAATCTGGCACTCTCCGTAATACAGACTGTTGAAATTAATGTTCATACTCGGTCCTCTTCCTGATAATGTTGAGAATATATTGTGAAACATTTGGTAGATTTTAAATCTTTTCTTCTCAAGCGTTCATCCAGGGACGTTTTCTAGACATTCAGATAGGCTCTAACGTCAAATAACAAAAAAACTACTACAGTAAAAGTAAACAGTACAACCAAAATTCATGTATAATGGGTGATTCAGCTGCCCCTACCAATCGGGTTTATGCAACCCGCAATGCGTTCAGAAACCATGCACGAGATTTTCATATTCTACCGATCACCTTAGCGAGAAAAAATGAACAGGATCTTTTTATAGGAAATTTTGTACTGGCATACCTTTTCGCTGGAGGCCACAGTTTTTGAGTTAGCCAAGAAAAATCCATTTGTAGCACACTTTTGTACGTCTTTCTTGAATAACTCGAAAACTATGGCGGCTAGCGAAAATGTATCCCAGTACAATATTTCAGTTCTTTACATTTCCCGCCCATTTGTTCTGTAGGACTAATAGTTTCGGCGTAGCAAGCGAGAGAATATGGAAATCGTGCGCGTGGTATCTAATACACTGCAGTTTGCATAATACCAAGCAAAATCAACCTGTATAAAAGAGAATATTGCTTCAACGGGGCAAGTGTGATTATTTTACACCTTAATTTGTAGAATTTTAGAGCAAGTGTTTTGCTCGCGTATCATGTCATTTCTGGAAACCGAGAATCTACTCTGTAGGAATCAACATGGATTCCGGAAACAGCGATCGTGTGAGACCCAACTCGCTATATTTGTTCATGAGACCCAGAGAATATTAGATATAGGCCACCAGGTAGATGCCAGTTTCCTTTACTTCCGGAAGGCGTTCGATACAGTTCCGCACTGTCGCCTGATATACAAAGTAAGAGCCTACGGAATATCAGACCAGCTGTGTGGCTGGATTGAAGAGTTTTTAGCAAACAGAACACAGCATGTTGTTCTCAATGAAGAGACGTCTACAGACGTTAAAGTAACCTCTGGCGTGCCACAGGGGAGTGTTATGGGACCATTGCTTTTCACAATATATATAAATGACCTATTAGATAGTGTCGGAAGTTCCATGCGGCTTTTCGCGGATGATACTGTAGCATACAGAGAAGTTGCAGCATTAGAAAATTGCAGCCAAGTGCAGGAAGATCTGCAGCGGATAGGCACTTGGTGCAGGGATTGGGAACTGACCCTTAACATAGACAAATGTAATGTATTGCGAATACATAGAAAGAAGTATCGTTTATTGTATGATTATATGATAGCGGAACAAACACTGGTAGCGGTTACTTCTGTAAAATATCTGGGAGTATGCGTACGGAACGATTTTGAAGTGGAATGATCACAAAAAATTAATTGTTGGTAAGGCGGGTGCCAGGTTGAGATTCATTGGGAGAGTCCTTAGAAAATGTAGTCCTTCAACAAAAGAGGTGGCTTACAAAACACTCGTTCGACCTGTACTCGAGTATTGCTCATCAGTGTGGGATCCGTAACAGGTCGGGTTGACAGAGGAGATAGAGCAGATCCAAAGAAGAGCGGCGCGTTTCGTCACAGGGTTATTTGGTAAGCGTGATAGCGTTACGGAGATGTTTAGCAAATTCAAGTGGCAGACTCTGCAAGAGAGACGCTCTGCATCGCGGTGTAGCTTGCTTTCCAGGTTTCGAGAGGCTGCGTTTCTGGATGAGGTATGGAATATATTGCTTCCCCCTACTTATACCTCCCGAGGAGATCACGAATGTAAAATCAGAGAGATTCGAGCGCGCACGGAGGCTTTCCGGCAATCGTTCTTCCCGCGAACCATGCGCGACTGGAACAGGAATGGGAGGTGATGACAGCGGCACGTAAAGTGCCCTCCGCCACACACCGTTGGGTGGCTTGCGGAGTATAAATGTAGATGTAGATGTTAAACTATGATCAGAATGATTAGTACATTCGTAAATGAAGCAAGCTGGCATTTTCTTATCAAAACACTTCCTCAGCTCCACGGAATCAAAGCACCAGAAGCTAATTTCGGTGCAGCTGACATGGCGGACGTCGCATTCAAGTCTGTGACGTCATGATGACAGTTAGATTGTAACGGATCCACGGAAAGCACGGATTCTTTGTGGCAGTTACATGATTTGGTCGCTGCCGGGTGGTCAGGCTGGACGCGAAGCGGTTCTCCACCAATGGGGAAGTCACCGTGGGGCGTGTGCCGGGCTGCCACGTTTCACTTCTCTCTGTTTTCAGTTCGGCACGTCAGGCCGCCCCGCATCTGCTCCGCCTCGGACTGAGAACAATGGGCACAACGCCAGAGTCGCACGCCGCAGGATACCAAGACTGGGTCTCAAAACCCGCGGCCGCCCCGCCCCCCGAGAGATCAGCCACATCGATTGGTCGCTGGCGCACGCGCCATTGTTTCTGCAGCCAGCGCCGTGCCCGGCGACAAAACGGGTCGCGGGCGCCTACTGTGTTATTTAGAACCCGCTTTGTCCCGTCTAACGAGTAAATCTGGACGCTCTTTCACGGCGACTGCTTCCTCCGTCCCCGGAGAACTGCTTCTCTTTCTCTCCTTCCGTCTCTCTCTCTCTCTCTCTCTCTCTCTCTCTCTCTCTGTCTCTTTCCAACCCTCTCTTTCCCCAAACTTAACGTCGCACTCCGTAGGAGGGGTGGAAGGAAGAGGACAAAATAAAAGGTTCCCATTCGGCAGGCGCACGAAAGTTCTCCGAGCATTGTCCAACACAATTTCCATCCTCCTTGCACCGACCGCGTCACATCCTACGGACGCGGCGCGAGAGCTGGTCGTGAATGCGAGGCGGCCCACTCGAACCGATGCCGAGGCCGCCAGCGCTGCTTTTCATGCGCGCCCGTCAGCTCCAGGGCGGGACCAGCGCAGACGGCCGCAAGATACACAGCTCCGTCCACCCGTCCGCCCACACGCAAACACACACACACACCCACGCGCGTACACGTGTATACAAGTACGTGTAATTTCTGATCCGGCGCGCCTATCCGCGTAATCCGCGGGCTCCGCCCCATTTTTATATATAAAAAAAAAAAAAAATGAAAAGGACAAAAGCGACGGGAGGGAGAAAGGGACGACTTCCCCGTTCGGTTCTCCGGACAGTGGCTGCGTAATTGGTTCTAATCCCACGTCGGTCCGTCGCGGGAATAATGGTGAAGCTAATTTGTACAGAGTCTGTAAGACGCGGGCGTGCGGTTCGGGGGAAACCCCCTTACGACAATGGAGCGACTCAATTGTTTCTCCCTGCGCCAGGGGAGGAACAAACGACTGGCGCGCCAGCTCCCGCGCGCTACAAAACTGCCCCCTCTCCCCCCCCTGGCCTCCTGACCCTACTCCCTCACAGCAGCCAGTCGCGGCCCCTCCAGGGCACCTCCGGAACCACGACCCGCCACACCGGATTAAAAAATAAAAATAAAAACACGCAATCAAATAAAGGGATTAAAAAGAGCGCCTCGGCCACGTCTGTCAACGCTCTACTACGTGTGTTTCGTCGACTATTTTATTCTCATCCCCAATGATAAAGTCGAGAATTGTTGATAACACTAGTAATCAATCGACTCGCGCAATGATTGTTGATGTCTTAAGATCGATACATCCCCTAGTCGTGACACTAAGAAACGAAAGCTCCCATCTATTCTCATGAGCAATAAATCAAAATTATTCCCTTATCTTTTGCAAAACTTCCTCTGCAAACCAGCGTTTTTCCGTCGCCGTGGAATTCGCTTAGCTCTCATAAGTTCGTTTATGTTCATTTAGCAAACGCGAAATTTCAGCCAACTAGAATGGTAGACACCGCAACAGAGACATTCTGCATCACTGTGTGACCGTGCCAGGTGGCGCAGTGTTTAGCACACTGGACTCGCATTCGGCAGGACGACGGTTCAATCCCACGTCCGGCCATACTGATTTAGGTTTTCCGTGAATTCCCTAAATCGCTCCAGGCAAATGCCGGGATGGTTCCTCTGAAAGGGCACGGCCGAATTCCTTCCCCATCCTTCCCTAATCCAATGAGACCGATGACCTTGCAGTTTGGTCTCTTCCTCCCCAAACAACCCAACCCATCATTGTGTGGTCTACTGTTTAAGTTGCAACAGCGTACTTCCTTCTACGTATATCGAGGGAAAAGACCATTTTGGTAAAAGCAGAGAAATTCGATGCCACGCGGAGGCTTACCAGCAACAGCCCTTCTCAGGAACTATACGCGAAGCGCCAAAGAAACTGGTATAGGCATGCGTATTTAAGGACAGAGATATGCAAACAGAATACGGCGCTGCGTTCGGCAACGCCTATATAAGACAACAAGTATCTGGCGCAGTAGTTAGATCGGTTACTGCTGCTACAAATCAGGTTATCAAGATTTAAATGAGTTTGAACTTGTTGCTATAGTCGGCGCACGAGCGATGGGACAGAATCTGCGAGGTAGCGATAAAGCGGAGATTTTCCCTCACGACCATTTCGCAAGTGTAACGTGAATATCAGGAATCCGGAAAAACAGCAAATCTCCGACATAGCTGCGGCCGGAAAAAGACGCTGCAAGAACGGGACTAACGACGACTGAAGAGAATCGTTCAGCGTCACACAAATGCAACCCTTCCGCAAATTGCTGCAGGTTTCAATGCTGGGGCATCAAAAAGTGTCAGCGTGCGAACCATTCAACGAAACATCATCGATATGGGGTTTCGGAGCTGGTGTGCCCTTGGCGACTGCACGATACGAAGCTTTACGCCTCGCCTGGTCAACACCGACACTGGACTGTTGATGACTGGAAACATGCTGCCTGGTCGGACAAGTCTTGTTTCAAATTGTATCGAGCGCATGGACGTGTACGGGTATGGAGACAACCTCATGAATCGATGGACCCTGCATGTCAAAGGGGACTGTTCCCGCTGATCGAGGCTCTGTAATGGTGTGAGGCGTGTGCAGTTGGAGTGATATGGGACCCTCGATACGTCTAGATACGACTCTGACAGGCGACACGTACATTAGCGTCCTGTCTGATCACCTATATCCATTCATGCCCATTGTGCATTCTGAGGGACTTTGGTGATCCCAGCAGGAGATTCCACCCCATACGTCCAGAACTACTCCAGGAACACTCTTCTGAGTTTAAACACTTCCGCTGGCCACTGGGGCGCTTTGCAACATGCTGTTGAGAAGAGCTCACCACCCCCTCGTACACTTACGGATTTATGGATATCCCTGCAGGAATCATGGTGTCAGTTCCCTCCAGCACTATTTCAGACATTAGTCGAGTCCATACCACGTCGTGTTGCGGCACTTCTGCGTATTTGTGGGGGACCTACAATATACTAGGCAGGTGTACCAGTTGTTTTGGCTCTTCAGTGTAGTACCTTCGCCGGCCAGTGTGGCCGAGCGGTTCTAGGCGCTTCAGTCTGGAACCGCGTCACCGCTACGGTCGCAGGTTCGAATCCTGCCTCGGGCATGGATGTGTGTGACGTCCTTAGGTTAGTTAGGTTTAAGTAGTTCTAAGTTCTAGGGGACTGATGACCTCAGATGTTAAGTCCCATAGTGCTCAGAGCCATTTGAACCATTTTTTTGTAGTACCTTCCGCCACATTTGGTTTGCTGAGCATAGATGCAGATGTAGATGTACATTTTGTAATTGTTTATTCTCCGTAGCGACACGATGAACAGAAATGTAGTTGCTGCCAATTCTAGTATATTGCTCCAGTCTTTGGAGTCCTAATCGAGTAGTTTTGACAACACAGATACGATCCTAGGGTCGTAACAGGTCGGTATAGTCGGCGAACGTAAATGGGTATACTTCGAAGAAACACGGCGTAGCTGTCACGAAACCGTTTTGGGTAAATTAGCAGAACCTGCATCCGAAGAACACTGTGCGATCACTACGCAGCCACCACCATCGTACACGAGTATCTCTCAACGGGTTCTGTTTTGATGCAATGTATTTCCCGTTATTCACTGTACGATAGCTTATGGAGCATACTGTAGTGTCCATCATGTGCCTGTGAATCTTGTAAATTTCTTCTGTATGTTTTCATATTTTACCTCTGTACGCCGTGTTTTCTGAGGCAGATATTCCAGGAAAGCATACATGAGCGTCGAAAGCTCCTTAAAACAGTACCAAGCTGAAAAGTGTACCAGGCAAAGTGTCGTTCATACCACCCACGTATTCGATCCGAGTTTGTTTCACTTCCCTGTCTCGTAAACTAAATGAGAGTATTAACATCAAGTTGCACTACGAATTTTTTGGACATTTGTGATAAGTTCCTACGGGATTAAACTATTGATGTCACCGGTCGCTAGGCTTACACACTACTTAATCTAACTTATACTAAGGACAACACACACACACCAATACCCGTGGGAGGACTCGAACGTCCGACGGGGATAGCAGCTCGAACCGTGGCGAAGCGCCCAAGACCGCGCGGGGTAGCACTTCGAAACTAACAAAATCGGCCGACTACTTTATGGCTGATTTGGATGTGACAGAACGATACACATTTCCAAATCCCACGAAATCTATCTCCTGAAAATATAAATTAACTAAATAAAACCTAAAGTAATGAAAATTACACCGATCCTGCGACGCTAGATAGCGAAGGGACAAATCCCAACAAGACGACAAACCCATGCCCTTGCTCTTCAACGTCTTTTATATGTGAGCTCACTCGAACTGCAATTGACTGATGAATGTTCGTGCGCAACAGATTAAGAGTCGTAAGCTATTCCGATGCATCACTCCTGCCTACCATCAATTATTATATCTGCGTGCCAATAACGTAGAGACTATCGTATCCCGTGTTTGCTCTACCGTGATCTCAATCATTGCAGTCCCTCCTATTTAACGTCAAGTCTTAATACTCGTACTCGACAAAGTATAATCTTTTCCAGTGCTTGATTTGTGACGGCACTCAATGGAAGACCGTATCGGTATCTCTCACGAAAAAAAGTTAAAATAACGTTTCAGGACGACTACGTTAGAAAAAGGACACGCCTAAAGGACACGCCTCGGAAGGTCACAGTACCGGAACATCGTTTTTTACAAATTAAGCACTGGTCCTCTCTATACCATTACATCAAACAGACATCTAATCAAAATCTTTTTCTATATTGGCAGTCCGACTCTTCAACGGCCTTTCTCAAAATACCAGAGAAATTACATTCTTTTCAATGTTCAAAAATTGTCCACCTGTTCTACGCCAGTAGCTGTCTCTTCTATATAGCTGTCTCCATTTCACTCTCGTCAATACTCTTCCCCCCCTCTCACCACCATCGCTTCTACCACCCCTTGTCTATAGCGACCTCTATTGGAATCCTGTTCTTTCGTAACAGGTATTTAGATAGTCATTTAACTTTCGTAAGAGATATTTCCACTGTCATCTCAATCTTCGCATCCTCTATTATTCCTTCCCTTTCTGGTGATACTAGTTATGCCTTCGAATGTGCTTACAAATCGATATTGTTATTCTTAATGTTCGCTATTCTAATAATTATTATTATTTATTTATGCTGCTAATTATAATTAATCTCATAATAATTTGTCAGATGTACAATGTTGAAAATGTAAATTGAGTACGTTTTGTATTATTTTTTGGTGTGTGTTGTCCTTGCCTGACGTAAGACAGAGCCTTAACACCCTAATCTGTCCTGGCTAAAGAAACAATAAATAAATAAAAAAAAACATTTGACAGTGAACGTCAAGTAGTTGGTTACGATGATGATGTTGTTGAATACCTTGATGCTCTCGTGGCGATCGTTTAGTTGATCGTTGTTCGCGTAACAAGGGCTTTTGCTTCGATGGCCTTCACGGACATGAGTATTCTACAAGATCCTGCATATCATATCCGTACGACCGTACTCAGAATCCAACCGAACAAAACAGAAAAGCAAGAGGAAGACAAGGGAGCAGCGACGCCTATAGAGAAGGGTTTCGAGGCCCGCGTGACAAGTGTCTGTGGGCGAACTGGGCAGACCGAACCGTCCGCTGCCGCCGGTGATTGGTTTCGTTTGACGTCGCGCTAAACTGCGGGCGATCGCTCGTCGAACTTGGACTCGGCCGTCGCCTGGAGGACTGTATTCTTCTGGCCTCCCCTCCCCTTCCCCACACGACAGTTAACAAGCGCCATCCCGTAACGATGGCGCCGCTCCTCTTTAACGAGCACGTCGCGTGTGGAACTTGGCGCTGCTGCTGTGTTCCGCACAACAGACGACGCCTCAGCCGCGCTATAGCGTACTTCACCGAACAAGAGGTCCCGGGTCATTTCGAAATGTTCGCTCGAAACCGTCAATAGTTTCACTGGATCCCTAACACAACGATAAGTGAAAAAGCTGTGTTGCAGACTGATGTAGGGTACTAAGTGCGTGGATGGTGCGCCTATGGAAATCACCACCAGACGGTAGCATCAGTTTGGCGTCACTCGACGGCAAATCATACCCGCCCATATCTTCACACATGTGAATCAACGTAAAAGGAAGGAGAAAGAAGGCTGGGGCGAAACGACACGTTTATGAAGAGTCATTTGAAACGAAGCACAAGCTCGGTTTCGAAAAGGAACGGTAAGGAAGTCACCTTTGTGCCTTTCTCAAACGAACTGTCCTGGCGTCTGCCTTAACGCTAGCAATATCTTGGCATTTTCCATAATGCGTACTACCAAGAACGGGGGGAGCGGGTATTTTATACCCACATGAAAAAAGTTTAAAAAAAACAAAAAACGAAACACGTTTATTGTTATTGAAATGTATTAAAGACAAAATTTTAAAGAGATACTGATGTGTAACATTTACTACCGACTTTATGACCACCACAACAAAATTAAAAAAATGCAAATTTCGTCCATTGGTGTTGACTTTTACTCTCGAAGTACTTTAAAAGATATACTGATGTTTCTTAAAGGACATCATAATCGCCGTTGACTGTATGAAATATTTATTACAGTCAACGGCGACTATGGTGTCTTTTAAGAAATATTGTATGAGTGTGAATCCCAACCATGAGAAGTTAATCATATATTGATGTGTAAGTAAGGCCGTGAACCTAGAAATACTGAATACTTGAATATGACTTTCGTTCGGAAAAATGCCTCCTGTACTGAGACCTAAATTTTTGGGTTAATTTTAACTGAAAAATTCGAAATGGATAAGAATTTATTAAAACAATAAATATTAATTTTCAAAGTTTTAAAATGTGAAGTAACTGATTACACTACAATATTTTCAAAATATGATCGCTAAGAAACACCACACCCCGGTATTTCGGAAGTTAAGAAAGTAGTCCTCTTTGAAAATTTTTTAAAAATCGATTTGTTTGGCTTTGAATGTTCTGTAGGATAGCCACATTACTGTAGTTTTCTACAATGGCCTCACAACCATTATGGAAATTATGGAAGTTTTCGTACTTGGGATGCGACCAGCCTGTTACAACTTCTGCAATAAAGCGAAGAGCGTATCGAGCGAACAGAGAAGCGGATGACAGAAGTTGCCAAAGAGGACCGCAGGACCACCACAGCCACCGAGAAGATGGAGGAGGACCCCCTGTTGGATCTGGAAGGTTCGTGCATGATTCGGGAATCGCCAACTAGACGTATATTTAACAACAAAAGATGCATCCTAAAACTTTAAACCGAAAGCGTGAATTCCATATTGGCAGGGAACATAACTTCAGAAGAGTACATACGATTTTCGTCGGAATTTAATGCAAACGTTCTAAACTGCATACGTAGCCGTTTTGCGATATCTTCGGAAGTGTGTTTCCTGAGCATGATTTTGTCCTAATGTTTCTGGCAAAAACAATGACATCTTGTTAGAACTTAATATTTTCCAGCTGTCCTGTGTATACTGATAGGAGACATAATGAAAACGATTTACACAAATTCATTTTGTTATAAGTCCAGAAGGAGAGTTTCGGGAATTCCCTCTAATGACCAACCTACCGGTTGCAAGGGTTCCTTCCACCTGATGCAACGGTTACAGAGAGCATTTGGCGTGGCCACAAAAATAATTCTTAAAGTCAAAAGTGTAAGAAATAACACTGTTTCATCGAATTCAACATTACTTTTCATTTTACTTGAAAAAGATTCACGAAAATCACCGATTTTTAATGCATTTAAAGGTGACTTCCCCTTTAAGTGATTTCTGGAAACAACGGAAAAAATAAATCTAGGTGGTTAGGTGGAAAGTTCAACCACCGTCCTCACGAATGCGAGGCGCGTTTCTTAACATTGCCTAACTCGCTCGGTAATCAATGTGAAGTGGTTGGCAGAGGGGCCTCGCACCATACAAAGGGTGTACCATGATTATAGTTAAAAAAGATACGGATACAATTACGCGATAACAGAAGCAAAAAGTTTCCAGTAAAGATGGGTCCGGAAACTACCCATTTTCGAGATTACTGCGAATGTGCGGTTACGATCTACCACTGACTTCAGTATCAAATATTGTCCTCGTTAGTGCAAATGTATTTGACGTGTATAGCTTTCGATTAAATCCCCATCTAACTGAACCCAAGATTTATCCGTCGTCTATTCACTACTGTAACAAGTTAACGGCTTTGCCGTAGTGGTCACACAGGTTCCCCTCAGATCACCGAAGAAGCGCTGTCGCGCTTGTCTGGCACTTGGATGGGTCACTGTTCGGATCTACCAAGTCCTGTTGGCAAGCGGGGCGCCCTCAGCCCTTGTGAGACCAATTTAGGAGGTACTTGACTGACAAGTAGTGGCACCAATCGAGAAAAGTGACAATGGCCGAGGGAGCGGCGTGCTGACCACGTGCCCCCCCCGTACCCGCATCCGGTCAAGTTCAAGGGCTCAGGATGACACCGCAGGCAGTTTGTCCTGTCGGTACCGTTGCACCTTCAAGGTCAGTCCAGACCGTGATTGGTTGTTTTTTCTACTGTAACAAAAAATGCAACACTACCCATCTCGCTACAATTTACTATAAACTGCTATATGTCAAAGAAGATGTTCCACGTATCTTCACATTTGAATGCAATAGTGCATTACTTTCAGTGAGTTACAAATTCTTTCAAACACCTTCAGACCATCCAGTACAGTAAATCGTGACGAAATAGAAAATAACAGAGTTAAGGTGAAATACAATGTGGAGGGAGTCGCGTCCATGTCCATAAGACATGCGACATAAATAGATAAAATGTGTAGCGGTATTCGTTCTTAAAGTAAAATCTTCATACAAATACAAATGAAAACTGAAAACAGACTCAACAACGTATCTACATTACGTACAAGATGGACAGCAATAATTTCAGTGTAAACCATGATGTTATGAAATGTGTATTTCAAGACGGGTTACTGAGTAGAAACGTGTTACGGATGGAAGGGTACTGATGTGGTATTTCTGAAAAAATAAAAGACTACTTTAGCGCAGGCTTACTAAACCATTACGAATGCAGAAGGTCTCGTTTAGGTTCTCTCTCTCTCTCTTTCTCTCTCTCTCTCTCTCTCTCTCTATCTCGCTCTCTCTCTTCCTCTCCCTTTCCTTTCCTCCCCGCCTCTCTCTCTTTCTTTTAAATGATTCATCTACAGGATGACATTCAAAACAGACTGGACAATGTACCAAGATTACGTGTAAGGTGGATAGAAATAATTTCAGTGTAAACCATGATGTTATGAAATGTGCATTTCAAGTTCAGTCACTGAGTATAAACGTGTTACGGATGTAAAAATAGCACATGTGTGAAAATGGCACATGGGTATCATGGGAAACAGTATCAATGTAAACATTACTTTATGCCTATTGACCTAAGGAGGTGCGCGAAATCTCGAGCCTCATAATACAAAAATTAAAAAGAGACTGACTTAGTAAAAACAATATTTTCATTTCCTTGTATACACAGTCTCCATACAGACAATGGAAAAGACCAGATACTTAACTTTCGTGTAAGTCGCTTCACATTCGCCCAACTTATTGCCTTTTTCCCCTGATTAATAAAAACTGCGTACCCATATTCAAGAAAAACTGATATGGAAAAAAATTTGGAATATTTCATCTGTCAGAATGTAACTTAAAACCTACGCTGATATAACAACATTAAAAACTGTCTGCCATGTCTATATGTCACACTGCCGTTTCGATCACATACACCATGTGATCAAACGTATCCGGACACCCCCAAAAACATAGATTTTTCATATTAGGTGCCTTGAGCTGCCACCTACCGCCAGGTACTCCATATTAGCGACCTCAGTAGTCATTAGACATCGTGAGAGAGCAGAATGGGACGCTCCGCGGAACTCATGAACTTCGAACGTGGTCAGACGATTGGGTGTCACTTGTGTCACACGTCTGTACGCGGTATTTCCACACTCCATCCCTAGGACCACTGTTTTCGATGTGACAGTGAAGTGAAAACGTGAAGGGACACGTACAGCACAAAAGTGTACAGGCCGACCTCGTCTGTTGACTGACAGAGATCGCCGACAGTTGAAGAGGGTCATAACGTGTAATACGCAGACATCTATCCAGACCATAACACAGGAATTCTAAACGGCATCAGGATCCACTGCAAGTATTATGACAGTTAGGCGGGAAATGAGAAAACTTAGATTTCATGGTCGAGCGGCTGCTCATAAGCCACACATCACGGCGGTAAATACCAAACGACGCCTCGCTTGGTGTAAGGAGCGTAAACATTGGACGATTGAATAGTGGAAAAACGTTGTTTGGAATGACGAATCACGGTACACAACGTGGCGATCCAATGGCACGGTGTGGGTATGACGAATGCGCTGTGAACGCCATCTGCCAGCGTGTGTAGTGGCAACAGTATAATTCGGAGGCGGTGGTGCTAAGGTGTTGTGTTTTTCATGAAGGGAGCTTGCTCCCCTTGTTGTTTTGCGTGGCACTGTCACAGCACAGGCCTGTATTGATATTTTAAGCACCTTCGTGCTTCTCACTGTTGAAGAGCAATTCGGGGGTGGCGATTGCATCTTTCAACTCGATCGAGCACCTGTTCATAATGTACGGCCTGTGGCGGAGTGGTTGCACGACAATAACATCCCGGCAATGGACTGGCCTGCACAGAGTCCTGACCTGAATCCTATAGAGCACCTTCGGGGTGCTTCTGGAACGCCGACTTCGTGCCAGGCCTCACCGACCTACATCGATACCTCTTCTCAGTGCAGCACTCCATGAAGAATGGTCTGCCATTCCCTTAGAAATCTTCCAGCACTTGATTGAACGTATGCCTGTGAGAGTGGAAGGTGTCATCAAGGCTAAGGGTGGGCCAACACCATTTTTAATTCCAGTTTTACCGCTGGAGGGCACCACGAATTTTTAAGTAATTTTCAACCAGGTGTCCGGATACTTTTGATCACATAATGTTGCAGAGGCGTTCCATATTGTTTCGTGACAAAATAAAAGTTTTTTTTTAGGTTAAAGAAGAAACGTAAGCTTCGTAATCTTGTAATACCTATCGCAAGCAAACCACGAGCGATATGGCGACTGGATGTAAATCTGGCAACTCACGTGCATGCAATCACAATCTTCGTTATTCAACTTCATATAAAATTTTTAAATTGTAAATAATGCTTACCAAACGTTACTTTACGCAAAATATATCAGCCGTTATTTTAAAATATTATTCAGTATTGTTCTAAGCATTGATTTGTTTTGTTGTGACCCCGACTCAATAATTTTGTTACGACTGGCTGTTAAGCAGTACATTAGTAACAGGAATTGCTACCGAGATGTCGTGATGACGTATTAAGTACCTCGACTGAAAGAAATTGATGCTAAATTTAATATTGTTGGAATTGCGAATTGAATGATAGTGAAAGAAAAGTGATGAAAAGAATAAAATGCGGAGATGTTCATAAAATTTCGTGGTACTGGAACCATACGGGAGTCATTGTTTAAACATCTAAGTATGTGTGGCAAGAGATCTTATAATACGATTGGATCTCTGATTTTGCTGTTTGAAGAAGGCTAGTAGAGTGAATGAGCTGCACGTTATGAATGGAACTGTGACGGAACAATTTGAATGCGTATCTCATGCTCTTTGTACTAAACATTAAGCAGTACGAACCACGTAACGGTCAATGACAACGTAGCTACGCCGACAATGGTTGAAGACGTGTAAATGCATTCAGTGTTGTTAGGCTGTAGATTGCGAAATGAGCACCCGCATAGATGATGAAGATATTTCATATTCAATTACCTAATTATTAATATTCAAATAAGACCGATATAGAGAGCGCACAAGCTGATTCAGAACTACAGGTTTTGCTCGTCAGGCGTGAACATCATCAGATCTGTGGAAATTACAGTACCTAAGAAGAAAACTGACAACTTAAAGTCGACTTACAACATGGTAGTCACATGTTAGGTAGTTAAAATTGCCGCTCAGTACCACAGTCAAACACGAAGAGATGTGGATTGTATCTGTAAAGTTTATTGTAAGCTCATTGGTGGGATGTATAACCAAAGCATAATTGAGGAAGTTAAATCATCTCATTCGGAACGTAACGGTCATATCAAGATGTACAAGCCAAATATATCCATTATCTTCTTAAACACCTCACCGAAACAGCGGAAAAGTTCTTTCAAACTTAACTCGCTCTGCTCATTCATATATTTTGCGGGTTTCTTCTCCTTTCCGTAAATATTCCTGTGTTTCCTCTACCACATTTAATAACAAGTCTTTATGCGTAGTGTAAGTTATGCTCAAACTATACTGAATCTCGCCTATTGTGCGCTTGTTTGAGTTTAAATGATCACCTTGCGCTGTGCAATTAGAACTTGGGAAACAATGTTCATGCCTTACATGAAACGGTTTTCCTGTCTGGCCAATATGGGCTTTCGCAGTCTCGGTAATTGATCGTGATTTACCGCATTTATCCCTGCGTAAAATCTCTCTACGTTTCAAGGCGTGTCGAAGAAAATTATTAGTGAAATATGCATCTTTAACCTTTCGCTTAGAAAAACATCTCAGTATGCGGTCACTTACAAATGCGTAAGGTCACGTTTGTTTTTTTCTCGACTTCTTGTCTCAGATATTTTTGTTGGAACATAGGTCGCCTTCCTCCTGAATATGTTATATCTTATATACTAAGCGGGTGGAACCGCTCACTTGTAAACATAGAAAATGTATGGATTTACGGTATGTAATTAAGGTAAGTCGTCTTTTTGGAACTCACCAGTTTTTGTTTCAACAGTATCGTATGCTACGTAACATCAAATACGAGTGCTTTGCTTGACGACACAGAAAAAGACCTACTAAATTCAGATTTTTATCATTTGTTTCCTATGAGAAAGCCAGCGACAACGATATCTCTGGCTAAAAATTTCACAGATCGTGACTTACTGTAGTTATCTCTGGGTAAAATCGCACTGCGTTTCAAATTGTATCCAAAAAATTATTAGTCAAACATGCGGCTTTAACCTTTCGCCTCTGGAAACATCTCACTATGCGATCAAGCTGAAACTCTCAACGATAACTAAATAAATTCTTTTAAAATGATAACACTATTTTAAAAAAAAATTCGATTCCTGCTGCTGAGGGTGGGGGTAAGAGATATTACATTACGTTTTGCTCATTTAACGTTTTCTTAACAGAACGGTTTCAAGTTTTTGATTACCGTTTCTTAAGCAAGTCTTTTTAATATTATGCAATTCTTTGGCTCTTTCATCGTCTGTAAGAGGCAACTGAAAAGTCCTGTGAAGCGCTCAGTAGATATACATGTCGTTTTATGTGACGAATGATTGGAATTACTCGCTTTAGTATTCCTGATAACGTAGCCTGTTTACAAGCTCGTATCTCAAATGCATGCTCCCCATCCGATCTGCTAACTGACACATCGAGGAAGTTGATACTACCTTGGGATTCGTGTCCAAGCATGAATGCAGTTTTTGGAAGCATTTGTTTAGCATCAGCAGAAATCGTACATTTACTAGTAAGACAGGCTGGTATCTAGCTCTCATGAAAACTATTCTCTTAGGAGGTATTATAGCAATCATGCTGACTGGACGAACTTCGGTAATTTGACGGTAGGTCGTGGAGAACGCTATGGTACCTCTATGTGTGAATGCAAGAACTAAAACAAAAATGAAACGGGAATCATCGTTTAAGTAATTGTGGGTATCGCCATGGAAATACTAATTTTGTAATGAATTTATAAAGCATGGCATTATTTTACAACGGATAGGCAGTAGGAGAGCAGCCCTAGTTAAACAGGAACGATATAAACCCGTCACCGCTTAGTACAACAAATATACTAGAGCATTTATATTTTTGTTGTTATCCTTTTACAATTGTAATCGGATACTTAAACCTAAGGTTCAGAGAAAAATGTTAGTCCTTGGATACTGTTTAACGACTTCGTGATTTATCATGAGAATCATTGACTTTTCCCTTGGTTGTTCTATTTCTGTCTTGATTTGAAGAGAAAGATTTAAAAATAAAAAAAAAGAACGAGTTGTTATCAACTTGTGCGATACTTGAAATTAATACATGTCCGTTGTTAACAAAGAACGAATTAGTAAAGTCAAAAAAGTAAATGATACGTAAATAACATGGCAGCATGACGTCCCGAAAATTCTCAGCTTTACATGTACGAATATTGTCTCCCTAACTAATAAATCAGATAAAATTCTACTGCTGAATAATGAAAATAAATTATGCTCAGCGACCACTTAATTTATGCCCTCGTGGAATTTTCGCCCACAGACAGAGGACGTACAGAAAGAAAATTCACTGGGGCGCATGTTTACTATGGTTTGGTACTTTCTTATTCTCTTATTGATCTGTGTATAAGGTTTGGGTTTTACCATGAGCATATTATTGCTATGATGGGAGCAACGTACATAATGGCGACATTGCCGCTTTGGGCAGTACAGTAGAATGTAGGACTCATTTAAATTAACATTCTTATGGAAATGATGTTCTTCGAATTTCTAATTTTGTAAATAAAACTGGTGATCAAGACAATTGTTTTACCATTTTGTGCCAATGTAGTTGCGTCTCTGGAGATTCCACTTATTGTATCTGTGGCATGAAACGTAGGATATACTCGTAAGACAAGACAGTAAAAGTGAACACACTGCTCAATGTAGTAACAGCGGACCGCATACCTATTGAAATCAATGCAGTAGGTGGCGAAAGTGAAAGTAATGCCTATGACATCAGGTATAATCGTTATATGACAAATGCTTATAAAGAACTACATACATTACTTACATTCATGCGTACGAGATATTATGAATATAAGTATCAAATCTGCACTAACGAGGCTTTAGCTGAAGTACTCTCGGCTGTGGTTCTGCTGTGTTTCGTTTGTGGTTGGTGTTTCACAATGAAATCGCAATGACCGATGATTTCGATGTTTTGTAGTAAGGCTACAATGCGATGATTGATTGATTGATGACCTCAGTGTTATAATTATAGCGTGTTACAACGCCGTAAATGTCTAAGGTTCTACGATATTACTTATTGATCTATATATAATGTTGATTTTCCATGTACTATTGCTTTTAAAATATTCTGAGTGAAATTTTAAATACCGAGCAATTTAGATTTGTGCCACTTTCCTATGTTTCCAATCCCAGCCCGATGGAGTAATGCAGTTACGACCTTGTCCAATTTACTAATATTTTTTCTTATTTATGGAATGTAATTTCGCTATGTAGTTTTTAATAAGAAGTTGTCGTATAACGCTAATATATTATGCGTATCATAGACATAACTTTGACTAACGACACCTGTTGGTGAAATTTTCCTTGTACAATTTCGCACTACCTACGTCAATTAGCCACTGATGTTTTTGTGGAGTAGTAAGTGACAGGATGCTCTGAGTCGATATAATAATTATATTCTGTTTACCAAGTTGTTGCTTACTACAGTGTCTTACGTCCTTTGTTTCATGCCACATATCTGATGAAGGGGTTCTCTCGAAACGCGTCACGAAATGAAAACAGAGAAATATTTTATCAATCAACCTGCGCTGTGGTATGGCAGCGAAATCTGGACAACAAAGGCAAAGGATGGAAAAGAAGTGAAATTCTTGAGACGAACAGCTGGTTTGACCAAAAGGGATCACACAGAGAATGACGATGTGTTGAAGGAACTTAAAATGGAACCTACCACACGTTATATACAGAATAGCAAAACAACTTCTCGATGAGACCATAACGAGAGATTCTGCAGAAGGCAAAAAAAAAACAATGTCATCACCAAAATGAAAGTTTTATATGTGTTCCATTAACACGTATTCCTTCTTCGTTTCCCCAATTTAAGGATCTGGAACGTTCGTCAATGGCAGTTAACAACAGGTTTAAATGTTCAAATGTGTGTGAAATCTTATGGGACTTAGCTGCCAAGGTCATCAGCCCATAAGCTTACACACTACTTAACCTAAATTATCCTAAGGACAAACACACATACACACACACACACACACACACACACACACACACACACACACACACATGCCCGAGGGAGGACTCGAACCTCCGCCGGGATCAGCCGCACAGTCCATGACTGCAGTGCCCAGTTAATCCCGCGCGGCAACAACAGTTTTAGCGTTGCCTGACTCTTTCTCCAGTCATGGATCTCTCACTATCCTGAAGGAGCCTACTGCAAACTGTATAACTGACGCATATTTTCTTTGGCAGATTAGCATAGATTAAGTCAACGCTTTGTTCCTCAAGGGTTGTCAGTACTGCGTTAGCTGAAACTGAATGAATCCGTGAATCGCAGACAAGGTGATGATCCATTCCCGTTGCCCGTTTTATAATTTCATTCACAACTTGCAGGTGGCCCATTATACTGTTTTCGTTTGTAAAGGCAGCTCGTTGCTTAACTGTTTAAAATACGATGTCGTTTCTAAGAAGATGGCAATACCTTTACCTTGTAGATGACGGAGAGTTGCTTCACTGACCAATAGTTTTTTTGTCTTGTTTTTTTCCCTTATTTTGTGAGCAGTATTAATCGTGGTAGTGTTCCAGTTTAAGAGAAATGGGTACTTTTGGCAGAATTTAGTAAATAATGTTGCAAGTCTTTTGCGTATAACTTTTTCGTCATGTTTAATAATTTCTATTGTAATACTATCGTCTCCTGACGTCTTCATGTTTTTCAAACCTGTATTCAATTCATATACCCAATTTGAAAGTTTTCTGTGTTTCTGATTCAACACTCAAACTATACAAACCTTTGAAGGAATTAATATTTTAGGCAACCGGACGTTTATAGCTGTAACATATTTGAGGAATATCGTTACGTGAACAACAGTTCGATCTTGCTTTTCATTTATTGCTAAGCTATACATATGGGCCTGCTGTGACCTATTTTCAGGCTGGTTAAACCTTATCATCTGAGCATCATACAAAACATATTATTCTCATATGATCATTTCATGGTATGCATAATCTGCCAAAAGTCATATGTAAAATGTTACATGTAATTAAAATTGTTGTACAGCAATCCACGACGTTATCAGAACGTAACATCAATGAAAATAATCGAATGACGTAGGAGCCTCCTACGTAATTTTCTTCACTCGATTGTAGCCTCCTATGGACCATGTAAATAACTAATTCTGTTTTACCTTCCAGTTTTTCGAATAATTTTTTAAACACTTAGAAAAAACAATGGCTATATTTTAAACGACCAGCTTCAAATTGCAAATAGACATTTTCTGGAAGGCTTTAAGCCGCTACTTCTGGCCGAGGAGCCAATTTAACCACTCGTTGCTAGCGTCCGCGCAGTGTTTGGTTTCCTCAAAATTCTGTCTTCAATAAGAATACGTCTTTTGTTATTTTACAAAATACTTCGTCATCTATAGTTGTCTGCTGTTCAACATTTTAGTAACGTACCATTTTAGACCTGTTCCCTCCCTCCTCCTTTATTTTTTAGTATGGTTTTATTCTACCTGCAACATCGTGATTTCTAGGCATGTACAAGGTTAGTGAGGTTCCGTTTACTACTTTTTGTTTATTTTACAATACCCCTCTTAGTAAATTTGTTCTTATAGTAAGCTTTATCAGCACGACCACAACACTTAGCATGATAATTGTATGGTGCTTATTTTGATATTTTGTAAAGAATCTGCTATGTTTACCTGAGCCTCCGGGCTACTTACAAGCCACTTGAATTCAACGACACTGTTTTTACCCTCCCCCCTCCTCCTCTTTCCAGTTATTTCGTTATTATGTTAATAATACGCACTAGTGAACTCACACAGGCTATTCATTGCAGCTATGCGCGTATCGGACGCGCAGGAGCGCCACGTACCAGAGGTGACTTTAGGCTAGCGCCTCCACTCTTCAGCTGGTCGGAGCATTTCACTAGCTATGGACGCGACATATTGACGCTCGAGAGGATCTGGTGCCACGTTTTGTATTTAAAAGTCAATTTTATACAAATCTTTGACGCGGCATACTGTATATTGTTGTATCCTACGTCAAATATATGATATTAAAAAAATAAATAAATAAAATTTTTAAAAGTTTTAAGACAAAGTCCTACAGCAGACGGCTACTACTTTTATATAATACATTTACATGGTGATTAACTTGATGACATGTACTAGACAGTCAACGACTTCCACTCTGACTACAGGTAAGGTGATTTTACGCGAGTACGGTTCTCTAAAAAAATTTCTGTAACATTTCCTGCAATTTTGCTTATTGTACTGTTACTATCTTTGTGCCACAAATAACATCGTAATCTTGTTAATAGGTCCTGCGTAATCTGAAGAAGACGGTTTTAAATCCGTCGAACCCATAGTGAAGTTTCAATAAACCTGTATTTTGCAACTGGCTGCCTGTTGTTTTTAATGCATTGAAGCTCTTGCATGCACAGTTGCTGAATCGCAGCAATGTTCAAAATCTTAATAATTTTTTTCATTCAGTCAGGGTATTGTTGTTTCCGTACTTCTGCCCACTGTACTTCAGTTTTCTTTTTTAGTTGAGACATGAGAACACTCTTTCGAAAAGTATCTCCCTTCAGAATATGACGTTCTTCAGTCTTCGCTTTCAGATCACTTCTGATTTCTTGGAGCCGCTTGCTAAAGCGAGATTTTTTGCAGTTGATATATCCAGAATTAATGGAAAGCCGCTCTGATTGTTTATTTATAACTTTATCAAGTCCACATGATCGATTTCGGCCTTTACATTAGGCCATTACCAAGTGCATCTCTAAGTTATGCCGCGCATAAGCGACGTCACAGGAACACTTGGACGTGCCTTTCTGTAGCATAACTTTCAGATGTACTTTAAAATGGTCTAATGCAAAGGCTGAAACCAATTATGTGGACTTAATAAAGTTCTAACTAAATAACTGTAGCGGCATTCGATTTACTGAACAACAGCTGTGGAAGCTGCACCCTCCAAACGTGGAGGAAATAATAAATGTAGAAAATTTTTGTGGCATATTCTGTTTCCGTCCACATGTAATTTTATTATTTTCGCTGGTACAGCGTTCTGATAACGTCGGGAATCTGTTGTAGAATAGTTATATTTACATGTGACATTTTACATGTAGCTTTTGGCAAGTTGTGCAAACCATGAAATGGTCATCTTATAAGAAAATATATTACATGATGTTTAGCTGATTATGGTCTCACAACCTGATGACGGCACAGTATAGATCAAAATCAATTGCTTAGTAGTAAATAAAAACCAACGTGCACCTGTTGTACATACAACCTAATTTCTCCAAAGAAATCTTGAAATGCTTGTACAATTTTCTTTATACTTGCCCACGGACTAGTGACCATTACTTCAGTCTAGTGTTGTTAATTTGTCTATGGATAGTAATATAGCAAAAGATAGACACAGGAATGGAATTAAAATTAAGGATGAAAATCAGTCATTGAAGTTGTCGATATCCCTGTTCTCAGTGAAAGCGAGGAAGAGCTGCAGGACATGGTAAGGGGAATGAAGAGCCTCCTGGGTACGGACTATGAACTGCCAGCCTGTCTGTCCGGGTATTTACTGTTGTCGAGTAGGCCACAGCGCTGCTTTGATCGTCACTGCAGGGCAAGTTTTTGTACATAGGCTATCGCCTGTTTTGTCACACATACGATACGGATAGAAACCCGAAAGTAGTCACCATAAAGAAATAACAAAGATATTTATTAATGCAACTTATAATGGAGCTACAACCATTCACTTTAAACGGAAGGCAGATGAGAGAAATGAGGAGTAGCAAAAATAAGATAAGCGGTAAAATTAGCATCTAGCGGCCACGAAGGACACGAACTTAAGGAATTCCGCTATGACGTATGTTGGTTGAAGCAAGGAGGACATAAAAGAGCAGACTACCAGAGGCAATGAGGGCAGTCCTGACTCAAAAAATTCTATTAGTATCAAACATTCGTTTCAGTTTGAGAAAGAAATTTCAAAGAATTACGTCTGGAGCACGGTACTGTATGGTAGTGAATCCGAAACGGAAGACAATCGAACCGTTAATACGTGGGGTTGCAGGAGGATGCTACAGAAGGACATTCGAAATTTGGTATACTGATAAGTAAGAAATGAAGAGGTGCTCTGCAGAACTGGTGAGGAAAGAAATGTGTGGAAAGCAGTGACAAAAAAAAAAAAGGAAAGAATGATAAACATTTTCCAAGACTTCATGAAATAACTGACCGCAGATCGTGGTACAGTGCAGCGTTTCCCAACGGCCATGTCGCAGTACACTGGTGTGTAGCGAATACATGTTAGGGAGGTCGCGAGATTTTCACTATTTTCTAATCTTCCGCAGATAAAATACCCAAAACATAAAAATATTGTCGCCAGATCGTTTCTTGGAAAACGCAATTTTCAAGAAATTGCTCATCATTATGTGTAACAATACGCATATAAGAAAAAAAAATATTGTATGTACTTTAAGTGTTAGCTTCTTTGCATCTAGGAAAATAACCCTGTAGGGTTATAACGAAATTCTGAAATGAACTTTGTTGTACCCCAACGGAAAAAAAACATTGAGAAACGGGGGTCTAGTTGTTAACATCGCTGCCTCTAAATTCTGGGTTTCCGGGATAGATTTCCGGCCGGATCCGAGTATTCTTCGCTTGGGGACAGGGTGTTTGGGTTCTCCTCGTCATTCTACCTTATCTTCATTGCCGTGCAAGTTACTGAAGAGGAGTCAAATACACCGAGGTTATCTCATGGCGCCGGCCGGGGTGGCCGAGCGGTTCTAGGCGCTACAGTCTGGAACCGCGCGACCGCTGCGGTCGCAGGTTCGAATCCTGCCTCGGGCATGGATGTGTGTGATGTCCTTAGGTTAGTTAGGTTTAAGTAGTTCTAAGTTCTAGGGGACTGATGACCTAAGAAGTTAAGTCCCATAGTGCTCAGAGCCATTTGAACCATATCTCGTGGCATAGCGATATGCACTTGTATACATGGCCCGTACATGAGGTTTAAAGGAGCTGTGCATTGGCAGAGCTGTCATTTGTACTCAGATCATTCATATGGAAAGGTTCCGACGTGATTTTGGCCGCAAGATGGGAATTAACAGATTTTGAACGCGGAATGGCAGTTGGAGGTAGACCTATGGGACGTTCCATTTCGGAAATCGTTACAGTGCGCTGAGAGTACCAAATTTCAGGCGTTATCTCTCATCACGGAAAACGCTGTGGTCGAAGGCCTTCACTTAACGACCGAGAGCAGCGCAGTTACACAGAGTTGTCAGTGATAGTAGACAAGCAATATTGCGCGAAATAACCGCAGAAATCAATGTGGGACGTTAGGACAGTGCCCCGGAATTTGGTGTTAATGAGCTATGGCAGCAGACGACCGAAGCGAGTGCCTTTGTTAACAGTACGGCATCGCCTGCAGCGCCTGTACTAGACTCGTGACAATACGAATTGGATCCTAGACGATTGGAAAACCGTGGCCTGGTCAGATAAGTCCAGATTTCAGTTGGCAAGAGCTGATCGTAGGGTTCGAGTGTGGTGCAGGCCTCCGGATCTATGGTTTAAATGGCTCTGAGCAATATGGGACTTAACATCTAAGGTCCTCAGTCCCCTAGAACTTAGAACTATTTAGACCTAACTAACCTAAGGACATCACACACATCCATGCTCCAGGCAGGACTCGAACCTGCTACCGTAGCAGCAGCGCGGTTCCGGACAGAAGCGCCTAGAAGCGCTCGGCCACAGCGGCCGGCTCCGAATCTACGGATCCAAGTTATCAATAACGCACTGTGCAAGCTGATGGTGACTCCGCAATGGTGACGGGTGTGTTTACATGGACTGAAGTGCGTCCTCTGGTCCAACTGAATCGATCATTTTCTGCAAATGGTTCTGTTCGACTACATGGAGACCATTTGCTGCCATTCAAGAACTTCATTTGATGGATGACAATGCGCCATGTCACCGGGCCACAATTGTTCTCGAGGGGTTTCCAGAACGTTCTGGACGATTCGAGCGCACGAACTGACCACCCAGATCACCCGACATGAGTCCCATCGAACATACGTGGGACAAATTCGAGAGGTCAGTTCGTGCAAAAAAATCGAGCTCTGTCAAAACTTTCACAATTCTGTACGGCTGTAGAGGCAGCATAGCTCAACATCTCTTCAGTGGACTTTCAGTGACTTGTTGAGTCCATGCTACGTCGAGCTGTTGAACTACGCGGGGCAAAAGGAGATGCGACATGATATCAGGAGGTACCCCATGACTTTTGTCACCACAGTGCCGAAAGATTTCCACCAGGGGGCTCGGTGTTCCTCAGCCGATAATGCTAGACGATTTTTTCATTTCAGGGAACAACTTTCATGGTACTAGAGAGAGCTGTAAAAGGGAAAATCGGTACACGAAGGCAGATATGGGAATCTGTTCAACAAATAAAAGAGGACGAAGCGTGTAAGTGCAACCGTGTGATGGAGAGGTTAGCACAGACAGGGAGTTGTGGCTGGCCGCATCAAGCCAGTGCGAGAGCTTCATGACACTCCACTCCCCCCCCCCCCCCCCACCCACCCCTCCTCCTCCCAAAAAAAGATAAAATAAAGTTACGAGGGTAATCCCAAAATTAAGGTATATTTTTTTATAAGTACAGAACTCTGTTTGTGTGGCAGTTGGTCACACTGTTATGAAGAGTGCTTCACGCGCTGTGTGTAAAGATGCGCACGCCGCACTGAGGCACTCAGTCTTGGTTGGATGTTACCGCCAAGTGCGAATTTCGCGCAGTTATTCGGTTTTTGAAAGCAAAGGGCAGTTCGCCGATTGAAATCCATCGACATTTGATGGAAGTGTACGGTGAGTCGTGCATGGATGTCAAAAATGTTGTAAGAGTGGTAAGAGAGTTTGCAGCTGGTCAGACCGAAATTCACGACGAACAAACGAGCGGGAAACCGTTAATTTCTGTGGAGACAGTGTTGAAGGTTGAGCAAAGCATGCGTGAAGACCGGCGGATCACCCTGGATGATCTCCGCACTTTCATTCCTGAGGTTTCCCGGAGCACCGCTCACAGCAAGATGCGCAAGATGGGTGCCACGCATGCTGACTGAGGACCACATGGGGCAACGAGTTGATGCTTCCCGCGCATTTCTTCACCGCCTTGCAGCCGAACAGGACAACTGTCTAGACGCAATTGTCACGGGTGACGAAACCCGGGCACACCACTTTACACGTGAGACCAAGCAACAATCAAGTCAGTGGCGGCATCCTTCTTCGACAAATCCGCGGAAATTCAAACAAACACAGTCTGCCGGTAAAGTGTTGACAACCGTTTTTTGGGATCGGAATGGGGTATTGTTGGTCGACTTTATGCCCACTGGGACCACAATTAACGCTGACAGGTACTGTGAGACTCTGAAAAAACTCAGACAGGCAATTCAGAACCGGAGAAGAGGAATGTCAACGCTCGCCCACACATCGCTCGGCAAACCGTTGCTCTCCTGCAACATTTTCAGTGGAACATAATCACCCACCCACCCTATAGTCCTGACTTGGCGCCCTGTGACTATCACCTGTTCCCTAAGTTAAAAGAACATTTGGCCGGAAAGCGATTCAGCTCCGACGACGAGGTGAAAGAAGAGGTTCATAACTTTCTGAACAGTATGGCGGCAAGCTGGTACGACATGGGCATACAAAAACTGCCAGTGTCTTCAAAAATGCATCGACAGAAATGGCGATAATGTCGAAAAATAGCTAAATGTTCAAGCTGAATTTTGATGTAAACCATTGTAGAAATAAACAGGTCTATGTACTTATAAAAAAATTGGAGACCTTACTTTTGGGATTACCCTCGTAATAAAGTTGGGTAATTAATTTTTAGAATGTATGTTGTTGTGGTGGGTACGATGGTGCAGGTAGATAACAACAGTAATTCTCTACGCATGAAGCTTTTCTTTCGCAGTGGCTAACTTGATACTATGTGCTAAAACTAACAGAGACGAAATCTCAATTGAGAACCAATATTAAATTTATACCGGTTCCTCTTTGGCGTTTCGTGACATTTTAGGTGTGAAACAATATTTGCTCGTATCCGAACCAAACAATATCTGCTGGTATTCGAACACCCTACTATCTCGCTTAGGAAGCAGTAACGCCCTTCTACTGTGTGCCGCTTTTAGTGAGACAAACTGAGATGTAGTGGTGATGTTCCGTTCCGAAACCGCAGCCTCTTCGCGTGGAGGGGGGGCTTTCTTTCGTGCACGTAATTCAAGTCCCATTCAGTGCCTGAACAGCGTCACTTAACTTGATATGTGTCTTGCAGGGGGAAGCGGGGAACGGGAGAACCGCGGAATAAACGGCGGGGGCAGCCGTACAGACAAGCAATAAAAGCCAACAGAGAGAACTTGCTTCCTCCCCGCAAGTTCCTACGCTTACTGCCTGCCTGAGCCGAGTATTCAGCTGCTGTTGCGTGAATAACTTCGCCTCATCTGTCCGCTGCGCTAGAGGTATATAATGTTTGATCAGCGACCCCTGCTTCGCGAGGAACTATACAGATGAAAATCACACACATAGCTTGCGTCGCAATGGAGAAAAAAAATTATTCTTTACGTTATAATTAGCTGCCTCCGATTAGTGACCGTTTCGTCGGTCATAGTACCGCGGAGATGCCCTCGCGGCAGCTGCAGGTGGTTTCAGATCTTCGCCGAGCCTTTGTCTGGGTACCGTTAACGCCGCCAGAGCGCCAGATATGTTTGCGCAAGTCTCACGGGACAATGATCTTTCCCCTCGATAAATACGTGGCAACGCACATTGCCGACCCCTTTGAAGTCTGCCGACGGCGGCCTCAGGGTGGGCTGGTCCAGCGCTCTCATTATTCCCCTCCTACACTCAGTCACCTGGTCGTGTGCTGGGAGGGAAGGCTGAGAACTTGGGAAGAGGGGGGCGGCACCTCATACGTCATGTAATTCAATAACGATTTCGGAAGAGTAGACGTTTATGATGGATGGGGGAATCCAGAGAGAATGACATCACAGCACGATACAATCGATCAAGCATGCAACTCTTGTAACAACCTACAGTGCGTAAGTGATCATATTTGAGAAAATTTCGGCTTCTCCGAACACACATTTTGGGCAAGTAAATTTTTCCTTCTTTCTGTGGGAAGCAGTGGAAGCGTTCGTTGCGATCTACTTCCAAATGAAGTTACACATCCAAAAACCTAAGAATTATATACTTTATATACTGTGTTCGATTGATCAGTAAAATCTGATTTTGTTTTCACAAGTCCTGGAAACCATCCGTTCTTTAATTTATAGACTGGCTATCTCTGGAGTGTAGCAGTTGTCATGCTTTCATGAACTCAAGTATTTTCAGTCAGCAGCGCACTACACAGGAAGTAGTTAAACACAGTACAATTACTGAAACATGCGAAGGACTCCATCAGTGTTTATGTGCGATGTATCTGTAATATACAAATGTTTAATAACATCGCTCTCTCTTAGGTTCAGTGAGCTAGTAAGCGACCAGATGGTAATCTTCACACTCCCTGAACACAACATGCATGCAATTCCAACTGCATGAACTTTAATATTCTCATACTCGATAGATGAAATGACCGGTCAATAAAGTTAATTGTAATTAATGATGAGGAACAACGAAAACGCGACTCTGTAGTGATCACACAATTTTTACATATTGTACACATTACTCTGCTATTCACAATAAAGTGCCTGGCAGAGGGTTCAATGAACCACCTTCAAGCTGTCTCTCTACCGTTCCACTTTCGAACGGCACGCGGGAAAAACGAGCACTTAAGTTTTACTGTGCGAGTCCTGATTTCTCTTATTTTATCGTGATGATCATTTCTCCATATGTAGGTGGGTGCCAACAGAATGTTTTCGCAATCGGAGTAGAAAACTGGTGGCTGAAATTTCACGAGAAGATCCCGTCGCAACGAAAAACGCCTTTGTTTTAATGATTGCCACTCCAATTCACGTATCATGTCTGTGACACTATCTCCCCTATTTCGCAATAATACAAAACGAGCTTCTCTTCTTTGTACTTTTCCGATGTCATCCGTCAGTCCCACCTGATGCGGATACCACGCCGCACAGCAATACTCCACAATAGGACGGACAAGCGTGGTGTAAGCAGTCTCTTTAGTAGACCTGTCGCACCTTCCAAGTGTACTGCCAATGAATCGCAGTCTTTGGTTTACTCTACCCACAATATTATCTATCTAAGGAAAGTAGTGCTTAGCAATTGACCGAACTCCGTCCACAGTTTCACGACCATTAAGCAGTGTCCCATAAAATGACATGCAGAGCAGGTTGCCGTGAATTATTCCATGACCGACGTGCCATATTGAAAGCTCTGTAGTGGATTGGGACTCGAGGTAAATACCTCGCCGTTCAGCAGGTCATACGAGTAATTTGATCACATCCCACGCTCCAGATCCCATCTTCATTCCATTAGTCCTTTTCTGCTAACTGCCCACATCGTTTGTACAATTACATTGGGTTTTACATCTAAGAAGTAGATGGATAAGGAAGAGCATGACTCTTGCCATTGTTAAGGTGATTTTTGCACCCTTCGTGTTTTGTTATTTATGACGACTGTTTAACAGTCTCTTTGCGATATTTTCCTACAGAAATAAGCAATAGGTAGTCAGCAAAGTTGATAGACAGAGCGCAGGGGAATATACAAATCGAGCTGAAGTGATTTTGCCTCATATTACATAAGGAAAACGACAAAACTTCCACGAGTAAAATACAAAACTATTGTTTACGTTCACCATACCAATTGCGGAACCGTTCCTATCTTATGCTGTAACGCTTATAAG
This sequence comes from Schistocerca cancellata, assembly GCF_023864275.1. Taxonomy (NCBI): domain Eukaryota; kingdom Metazoa; phylum Arthropoda; class Insecta; order Orthoptera; family Acrididae; genus Schistocerca; species Schistocerca cancellata. The sequence continues at coordinate 29,345,858 of NC_064631.1, read as the reverse complement.
AGTTTTTTCTCGCTTCATACAAGTTGAAATATGAATTAATTCGCTACCGTTCTCCAAGGAGTATATTTTAGAATGAAAGTAAATTTCTTTCCATGATTGGGCAGTTTTCATAAATGTACCGTTGCCTAGTCGTAAAAGCAAGTAGATATAGAAATACATACATGTTCCCGACACTGACGTAAAATTTTTCTTTGTATCTGAATGTAGCTGCCACTTGATAATAGCAGTTCTACCTGCACAAAATAAAATTTTGCCATCACATGCCTCACTCATTCACTATTCTTCCACAGCCACAGACGTTTTAGAAATTTCCGTGAAGTATTTGGGCACATCCACAATCATCACGTTCTTGCAGACTCCAGCATTTCAGAAAACGCATTTTTTGTGCGTTGCAAAATTGGGATATGCAGGGTGGTCACCTAAAACTTGCACCGCAAATACTGCGGAAATTAAAAGTGCTGTTGATGTGCGATTTTCACAGAGTAGATTGATAGTCAGGGGCTCGTATTGTTAGCCAATAAACAGATTGTAATATTACTTAGGAGGTGTATGTTTTGTGCAAACATACACTTTTTATAATGGAACAATTAACGTACTAACAGTAGGGTAAATTAGAATGTCAGTGGTGTTTATTGCAGGATTCTAGTGCGAGTCGTTTGAGAACTATTGTGTCTTGAAAAGTCTCCACACCGATATTTATTTGTGCCATTCAACCTGTGTAGTTGCTAGATACGGTGTTGTTATGTTTCCTTACAGTGCGCTTGTGTGTTCCTTGAGTGCATTGCACTTGCTAGTCCATTAGTGTGTCATCAGTCCAAGTCGTGAGTGAACGATGCGGTTTACCAAAGCAGAAGCAGCCGACTGCTCATGGTGTATGGAGAGTGTAGGAACAATGATTCTGCACAGCCTCACGGTGAATTTCTTAAGCACTGGAAGGAACGAATACAGACAAGGGCGTACTTAAGTAGGTCTTACTTCACCGGCGACCTTCACTAGGTAAACATATTTTAAGTACACAAACTGCAGCATCAGACTCATTCTTTTCTTGTCTCAGTACTTGTATTCGTAGTGTTTCACTGCAGCAAAGCGACAATCTGTTCCCTGTGACCCACATATTGATGTCTGCTTAAATCGTGTACATTACGTACCCTGTCTTTTACACTCTGTCATTTGCAAGTAAAACACCATTTGAAAGTTCTCTTGTGCTCTAATTTTTTCCGCTTCCTTTGTCAGTCTGTGTAGTTGCTAGATACGGTGTTGTTATGTTTCCTTACAGTGCGCTTGTGTGTTCCTTGAGTGCATCGTGCTGTGCTGTCCTTCAGTCATCGTTGCTCCCGTTCTTATAGGATCCTTTTCTAGCCGCAGCCATGTCGGAGATTTGATGTTTTACCGGGATCCTGATATTCACGGTACACCCGTGAAGTGGTCGTACGGGAAAATCCCCACTTCATCGCTACCTCGAAGATGCTGTGTTCCATCGCTCGTGCACCGACTATAATACTACGTTCAAACTCACTATCTACTATATCTTGATGACCGACCGCAGCATCGTATTCTGCTGCGCGGAGTGGCCGCGCGGTTTGAGGCGTCATGTGACGGATTGCACGGCCCCTCTCGCCAGATGTTCGACTTCTCCCTCGCGTATGGGTGTGTGTGTTGTTCTTAGCATAAGTTAGTTTAAGTAGTGTGTAAGTGTAGCGACCCATAACCTCAGCAATGCGATCCCTTAGGAATTCACACACATTAGCACCGTATTCTGCCTGTTTACATATCTCTATATTTGAATAATTATGCCTATACGTGTTTCTTTGGCGCTTCAGTGTATTTATATTCCTTTTTTATTGGGTTCGATGACTCTCCTTTTATTCGTATTCGGTCTACATAAATATACAGCTAATTTACAAATAGTTACACGAAGACTTTCTATCCATACGGTTGTATGGAGATCAGACAGACAAATGGTATCAGTTTCTTTGTAACGACTGAGAGCTTCTCAACACATTAATAAGTCATTTGTTTTGTTTTTACCCTTCATTAATCTGATGAAGCAAGCTGATGTCATCTTTTTCTCTCTTATTATAAGATGAACTGGAAATCTGTGTCAGTTGAGTTGCCATTAATACTGTCAGTCTGAATTAGGATTTTGACCGAAAGTCGTGTTTAACCTGACTCACATAATCGCAGGGACTGGCCTTCGTGTGCTGGTGGATCAGCTGACGCTTTCTGCTGATAAATTCGCTAAGTTGTCCATACCACTCCTGTTTTGGTAGAGACCACGAGAAGTAAGAAGTACCAGTTATAATTCAATTGACTGTGTTCAGAGTGCTACAGTGCGTGCAGTATACATCGCACGAGTACCCGTAGAGTATACTAAAAAATAAAAGTTCCACTTTCTACCACCACATGAAATTACGACGCCTTATGCAGTGAATATGGAAGTGTTTTCTGTTTGCTGTTCGTCGCTTGGTGACACGCGTTCATTTCATTTCTGAAGTGGCTGCTTTTGTAAAGGGTTACGAAGGATGAAGTCCTCCATACGAAACTTAAGAAAAGAAAGAGCGTACACTGGTGGTGAAGTTGTTTAATCAGAACGGTACCAATAGCATCGCTGTATCGTGGAAATATCACCGACAGAAACAATTGTGAAGAGAACCTGTGCCAATGAATGGGCTAAAGGTTACGACTAAGAAAACTGAAAGAACAGGTGAATTAGGTGATGCAATAGAGAAAGGGGAGACGCCCGCATCTCGTGGTCGTGCGGTAGCGTTCTCGCTTCCCACGCCCGGGTTCCCGCGTTCGATTCCCGGCGGGGTCAGGGATTTTCTCTGCCTCGTGATGGCTGGGTGTTGTGTGCCGTCCTTAGGTTAGTTAGGTTTAAGTAGTTCTAAGTTCTAGGGGACTGATGACCATAGATGTTAAGTCCCATAGTGCTCAGAGCCATTTGAACCATTTTTGAAAGGGGAGACGCCTATTTCCACGGCAGTTGTTGATGGTTGCTGTCGCTATAGCCGAGCGTGCAGTGCGTACCTCAAATATTCTACAGCCAGTGCTGTATCTGTGTCACGAGAATTGTCTCTCCCTGGTCAACAGCTCAGTAGATGTTGCGGTGCGTTTTAAACTGGTATCCTTACAAGATTCATAATGAAGCCCCAGCATATGCTACAACGCCGTGTCTTTATTCGTCTTTTGGCAACCTTGGAAATACGTAGATGACATGTGACCGGGAAATGTTTTTTGGACGGACGGCTCACATTTTACTCTGCACGGTGCCATGAATGCGCAGAATTGTCGCATGTAGGGGGTCTATTCCCCCACATGCTGTGCAGGAACATTCACTGCACTCAGCTTATCGAGTGTGTAACGTAATTTCACAAGCTCCGCTCTCGGTCCATTTTTCTTCGAAAAGATGACACCTCGCGGCCCTGCTAGGTTTACAGTGACATCTGCAAGTTGTAACGACTTCCTTGCACAATACTTGATTCCAGGTTTGCAATAAAGCGACTGTGTACACACAACTATTTTCACTCACTGTGGGGCGATACATGATGTCACTGGCAATGTGGAAGATTTGCTTCGGGGAACGTTCGGCAACGACCGCATCGTCTCTAGTCAATATCAGGATGTATGGCCTTCCATTACGCCAGACATAAATTCAGGTGACTTCTGACTGTGGAGATAATTGAAATATTATGTCAATCAGGAATAACATACGACGAGATATCGCTCTGATTACACCACACTGCTGCGAGCAGCTGTCGGCTATGTCATGTTATGGGTGCAGCATGTTACTGAGTTGGGAGACCATAGTGAACACATGTACTTGTGACCATATACTCATAAACGTGCCACAACCGTCGTTATCATGTGTTTGAGCGTTCCTCTTCTTTTCTGCACCCACGCAACATTCTGAGTGCTTAGAACACCACATTTTCACTGGTGGCAGAAAGTGGAACTACTGTATTATTTTTTCGAGCTTCCTCTGCGAGCGCGCCGATTAATAAACGTACCTACGATGTTTCATGTCCTGCAGTGTATACGGGCCGAACTGCAACACTTGCAGTACCATCAGTTTAATTATAGTCACCCAGTACACCACCATCTTGAAGGAAAGCATCGACGGATATGGTACAAAGCAAGTCATACATTAACAGGCAAACTTCCGTAAAATACACAACAAACAAATTATGACTAATGCAAACGTAGTGAAACTGGTAGTCACGGGAGAAGAACTTTGGAACACTACACCCTTACTATCTCTAAGATAATGGTTAGACACCGTAATTGTAATGCTACAATGATGTGTAACTGCAATGGATGCCATTTCGCTTCCAAGGTTTTATAGGCAACATATTAAAAAATGGTCAGTGTCTCTGACTGCCATGTGGAGGACCAAGATCCAATTTCTAATGGAAGCCATATTGGAGTGCATCAGATACACGTTTTCCCAGTGCTGGATGGTGATAATAAACGAACATTCGCCTAAGTTTTAGTTAGTTATTCATACTTTGACGTCGTCTGCCCCCGGTAGCTGAGTGGTCAGCGTGACAGAATGTCAAACCTAAGGGCCCGGGTTCGATTCCCAGCTGGGTCGGAGATTTTCTCCGCCCAGGGACCGGGTTTGTGTTGTTCTGATTATCATCATTTCATCCCCATCGATGCGCAAGTCGCCGAAGTGGCGTCAAATAGAAAGACTTGCACCTGACGAATGGTCTACCCGACGGGAGGGTCTAGCCACACGACATTTAGATTTAGTTTCATGCCACCTCTGATCGGAAATGAAAGTATGGACCCATAACCAAGAGTGAAACGACACCAACGAATGTAAGTGTACCCATGGAAATTGTGGACTTGGTTTTAAATCAATGGGGGGCTCGATTATAAACCATACAATGAACATAGGTAACTCTCAGAGTTCAGTGGTGAATCGTTGATGAGTACCAAGAAATAAGTTGGACCAAAAACAGAAACTTGTGCCCCCACACCTCCCCACGAAACCACTTTATAGGAACGTCCATGGCACAAAATTAAATTCGAATGTGAGATAGAGAAAGCTGATACTGACCGAAACGAGCGTGCAGTTGTAATCACGTCGCCCCAAACGGACTCTACAGCAAATCGGGGCAAATAAGGAAAAAAAATTAAAACCGCACAAAAATCCAGCGGCGAGGGACTGGATGATAAACAATGAAGACGCGTGCGCCCATAAGCGCATGAAAAATGATTACGCGCTAATTCCGGCGGCCGCAGGATGAATGGGAGCGGCGACCAGGGGGCGGGGCGCCGGCGCCTCCCCGCGGCGTCGAGTGGCGGCGCTACAGTGGCTGATCCGCGCCGCGCACAATGGCCGCCGCGGGACTTCCCCGACAAGTGGCTTACCCTGCGGCGCGCCCCGCCGCTCAACTGTTACACAGTGCCGGCCCGTCCTAAACTGTTTGCTCCCCAATGTTGCGCTCTCGCGGACAATACAAAGGGGTGGTGGCCGGAGGCGGTGCGCTTGCGGCTCCCGTTGTTCGTCCGTTTGTTTGTTGTTGTTGCTGCGCCGTTTCAAGAGCCTACAGCAGCTTTTAGAGTCGTTCTTTGTTTCTACGGACGAGTACTGGGACCTGAATAAGCGGCATTAGCGAAACGCAACCAATGTTGGCTAACTTGCTCATTCTCTCTCTCTCTCTCTCTCTCTCTCTCTCTCTCTCTCTCTGAGTGTGTATGTGTGTACATGTGCAGGGCGTTATCGTAAACTGTTCTTTTCTCAAACACGTTACTGACAGCAGTATCTCTGGGCTGTTGGTGTTGCGTGAGTTTATTATTCACTCTTGTCAAATTTTATGTACGTACAGTCTAAGGAAAAGAAAAATGAAGCACGACGGAGAAATTATCCGCATGGGACGAAATCGGTAGATGTGCTGTACGTGCGAAGTCAAACAAATGATTAGAGTTGCAGAAAAATTGGATGGTTTACTCAAGAGAAAGAGCTTCACAAAGTGAGCAAGTCAATCGCGCGTTGGTTCACTTCTGTCCCTTATGGAAGCTGTCATTCGGCTTGACATTGATTGGTAAAGTTGCTGGATGTCCTCTTGAACGGCATCGAGGCAAATTCTGTTCAGTTGGCGCTTTACATTGTCAAAATCGCGTGCTGACTGGAGGGCCCTACCGATAATGCTCCAAACTTTCTCAGTTGGGGAGAGTCCAGGCGACATTGCTGGCCAAGCTACGATTTGGCAAGCACGATGACAAGCAGAAGAAACTTATGCCGTTTTCGGGCGTGCGTTATCTTGTTGAAGTGTGTACCCAAGATCACTTCCCATGAAGGGCAACAAAACAGGACGTACACTACTGGCCATTAAAATTGCTACACCACGAAGATGTCGTGCTACAGACGTGAAATTTAACCGACAGGAAGAAGATGCTGTGATATGCAAATGGTTAGCCCTTCATTCAGAGCATTCACACAAGGTTGGCCCCGGTGGCGACACCTACAACGTGCTGACATGAGGAAAGTTTGCAGCCGATTTCTCATACACGAACAGCAGTTGACCGGCGTTGCCTGGTGAACCGTTGTTGTGATGCCTCGTGTAAGGAGGAGAAATGCGTATCATCACGTTTCCGACTTTGATAAAGGTCGGATTGTAGCCTATCGCGATTGCGGTTTATCGTATCGCGACATTGCTGCTCGCGTTGGTCGAGATCCAATGACTGTTAGCAGAATATGGAATCGGTGGGTTTAGGAGGGTAATACGGAACGCCGTGCTGGATCCCAACGGCGTCGTATCACTAGCAGTCGAGATGACAGGCATCTTAACCGCATGGCTGTAACGGATCGTGCAGCCACGTCTCGATCCCTGAGTCAACAGATGGGGACGTTTGTAAGACAACAACCATCTGCACGAACAGTTCGACGACGTTTGCAGCAGCATGGACTTCTTGGTGTAGCAATTTTAAGGGCCAGTAGTGTATTATGAAGCGTTAGAACCCCGATATTCATTTATAAACACCCTGTGTATGAGTCACGTGCACCTTTCTCCAGTCGTGTGGGACTCTGCGCTGGTCGAGGGATTCGTGATAAATGCAAGCTAAATAAGGGTGGGGCCTGTGCCGTAGAGTACTCTTTGTAAAACCGAACTCAGATTCCATCCAGTCCTGACGACTTACTTCTTTTCAACTCAATCGGTTGTTTCTCTACGCCAGGGATGCCTGTCACTATTTCCTCAATACGGAAGTTTATGGGATGGTCAAACGACGGTATGTTTGTACGATTCCCCTGAGTGAAAGATTTCTTGAATGCGAAATTGAATACTTACTGCTCTGATTCCCTACAACGCACTGGCATTCATGTAAAATTCCACTGCCATGACACCCTTCACCGGTGGATGGTCACACGACCGCCTGGTACCAGTTCCACACAACTACAGGCCTCCAAAGCGACCAGTGTGCGCTTTGACTTAATATTTCGCCTGGAGAGCTCATGATATTAACCATAGGAAGGTAACATATCGCTTCTCCAAAGGACTGTTTCGCTGACGTGCCGGTTCTCCATTGGAGTGTTTCATTTGTCCCCGTTTCAGACATACCTGCAAGCAGTGCAAGAGTCCAATCAGACGTTGCAAATCTAACGACTCCCAGTCAGTTCAGGCCTGTTGAGTTCCTCACATTAGTCAACTGCAATTGTATTTCCCCAAAGACGGATCGCATTGCAACAGGAACTGAGTGCTATTCACAAAATTCATTACTGCTCCGAAGAGCAGCCAAAGCGCCGCTGTAGCCACCTTGTCAACTCCTGCCCACGTCAAAGCAGACGCCTCAGCCTGCTCGAGTATCGGAAGGAGAGGGGGGGGGAGGGGCGGGGGGAAGGACTGCAGAAGAGGGTACCAACACGGTACTAGTCGACCATAGTAGTACTGCAGCTGGGAGTGACGGCGTTTCGGCCTGTTATTGTGAGTTTTTATCGTGATATTTCACAGGAACACGCTGAACAGGTTTATAGCATATGTGCAAATATCTTCAAATCATTCAATATGCGATGCCTTTCCCTTAGTCACCACTGTACCTGTTAGATAAGATAAGAGAGATTAGGGCTCGTACAGAGGCATATAGGTGGTCATTGTTCCCTCGTTCTGTTTGGGAGTGGAACAGGGAGAGAAGATGCTAGTTGTGGTACGAGGTACCCTCCGCCACGCACCGTATGGTGGATTGCGGAGTATGTATGTAGATGTAGATGTGGATGTATTGTAACGTCACCCTCTCTTTCCGATAGCAGCCACGGGAGGCCTAGTGCAACAATATCAACAAATGGTTCAAATGGCTCTGAGCACAATGGGACTTAAAATCTGAGGTCATCAGTCCCCTAGACTTAGAACTACGTAAACCTAAGTAACATAAGGACATCACACATCCATTCCCGAAGCAGGATTCGAACCTGCAACCGTAGCAGCAGCGCGGTTCCGGACTGATGCGCCTAGAACCGCTCGGCCACAACGGCCAGCGTAACAATATCGTGACAGGTTAGTAACCACTCAGCAGAACAACAGTCACTAAAGCTGTTACCAGAACTTTAGCGACTCGTCTCTGAATGCCGTTTTGCAATGTTTTACATTGTTACACAACATTTTTTTGAAAATTATTTGTCACTTTGAATCCCGATTTAAACTCTCCTTATTTATATTTTACGTAACGTTGATCCGATTGTGTCTCACAACATCGATGCATATAATCATGTAACTTACTAATTTCATATAAATACCTAGGGAAAATTACTATCTATTGGATCATGTATAAATAGGCAGTTTGTCAACAAGTGGCCACGAAAGCCATAACAATTTTGTACTTTTTAAAAGAGTTTGACTGGAAAGTAGAGTACCAGTTGCCTCATTCTACCTTCCTCAGCACCTTTAAAAATTTTCCCAAAAATGTTAGCATGCGAATATATTCGTGCTTTTTTTTAACATGTAGCTCATTTTCAACTCCCACAAGCTCCCCTAATTGTACCTCACTCACACTAACCGCCGGCTGTGGTGGCCGAGCGGTTCTAGGCGCTACAGTCTGGAACCAAGCAACCGCTACGGTCGCAGGTTCGAATCCTGCCTCGGGCATGGATGTGTGTGATGTCCTTAGGTTAGTTAGGTTTAAGTAGTTCTAAGGTCTAGGGGACTGATGACCTCAGAAGTTAAGTGTTCAGAGCCATTTTCCCACTCAAACTAACCAGCCTATCGCTGTAAGTCGCTCATACCCACAAACTCCCAGTTGCCATATTTCACGCACTCTTTCACCTCAGTTCATTGCCATTGTCTCTATGTCTCTCTCTATGTCTGTCTCCCGTCTGCAGCCACAGCCTCCTTCGTTTTGCCGAGCTACTACTGTCTCACCTCACTGTCAATGTCTCCTTCTTGATCTCCCTTATTGCTACTGTCTCACTCTATCCTTCCCGCTGCTGCTGTCTCTGTCACCGACACTGTCTCTTTTTTCCTCGCTGTCATTGCCATAGACTCTGTCTCTTATTATCACTGGCTCTCACCCACTTCCACTTCCCCCTTCTCTTTGTTCCTCTCCCACTGACACTGTCTTTTTCACTCTTTTCCTAGCAGTGTTCTGTTTCTGTCCAGTACGTTCCACAGCCACCGTGTCCCTCTCTTGCTCTCATACAGCCACTGTCTCTTTCGCTCTTTCTACACAACAACCATGGTCTACTATCGTCCTGTATGTATTACTTTTCCGTCTATTTTCCATTGATACTGTCTCCCTATCTCTCTCAGTATAAAAAAGTACAAATATGTACTCTTGCCGAAATTATTGGGAAAATTCTGAAAGGTGCTGACGAGGCAGCAGATTCGTTTAAACAGTAGCATATTCGCCTTTTTGTGCTCCGTTAGGAGCATTTTTCTGCTGATATTAAAAGAACTTTATGGGTCAGTAAAATGTTGATAGTTTACTTATGTGAAATTGAAATAAGGCAAAAGTAATTTCAGACCTCAGACCGGATTTTGCCCGCATCTCGTGGTCGTGCGGTAGCGTTCTCGCTTCCCACGCCCGAGTTCCCGGGTTCGATTGCCGGCGGCGTCAGGGATTTTCTCTGCCTCGTGATGGCTGGGTGTTGTGTGCTGTCCTTAGGTTAGTTAGGTTTAAGTAGTTCTAAGTTCTAGGGCACTGATGACCATAGATGTTAAGTCCCATAGTGCTCAGAGCCATTTGAACCATTTTGAACCGGATTTTACGTGCACAAAAATTTTGCATGTGCTTCAGTACTACAACGTGGAATTCCCAGAACTCCCCTGACTATAATAGAGATACTTTACAGCGTATTTCTCCGTGTTGTGTCACTTTAGAAACTGAATTTTCGCCTCATACCTGATTTTACGTGCGTATTTTTCGTGTAGAATCTCTGTATCTCATAAACGCACGAATAAATACGCAAAGAAAATTTTCAGGTTTGTTTGAGATTGGCATTTTAAGAACATATTGAAGAAATTTTAGCATGTTGTTGTGCATAGCCGTCTTGGCAACAGCATGTCGATTTTGGTACACAAAAACCATGTTTCTGGGGTGTTTCTCGATAACAGATAAAGATTTTTGGAAACAGGAAGATGGCACTTCTAGACAAATGCTTAAAGCGTACACGGTTAACATTTGAGCAGTTTTCTGCGATTAATTACTTATACATCCTCTGATGACTTTTTTACTTTCGGGATTTGTTAGAATGGTGCCCTGGTACGTCCCTTAAGGCGCACCGTAGGCCATGTGAAATGCAGCAAGAACCGAGCTATTTGCTTCATTTGCCTAAGATGGAGGAAATGTGTAACATTCTAATTTTGACCCTCTTCGTTAGGATAGTTACAGAGAGACGCTCATTTCAGCAGTTAATTTTACTCTGCCTGACAAAACAAGTGAAGCACCCAGAAGACACGGTCAGACGTCATTGTAACTTCATGCACGTACGCACCATTGGCAGGTTGTAAGTAGGCTGTTTAGGTTCTTATATGTAGGCTGTTTATATTTTCTTATTGGCAACGTTACGTAGCGCTCTGTATGAAAATCACTGGCTGTGCTGTGTGCAGTCTGTGGCTAGTTTGCATTGTTGTCTGCCATTGTAGTGTTGGGCAGCTGGATGTGAACAGCGCGCAGCGTTGCGCAGTTGGAGGTGAGCCGCCAGCAGTGGTGGATGTGGGGAGAGAAATGGCGGAGTTTTGAAATTTGTGAGACTGGATGTCATGAACTGCTATGTATATTATGATTTTTCAACACTATTAAAGTAAATACATTGTTTGTTCTCTATTAAAATCTTTCATTTGCTAACTATGCCTATCAGTAGTTAGTGCCTTCCGTAGTTTGAATCTTTTATTTAGCTGGCAGTAGTGGCGCTCGCTGTATTGCAGTAGTTCGAGTAATGAAGATTTTTGTGAGGTAAGTGATTTGTGAAAGGTATAGGTTAATGTTAGTAAGGGCCATTCTTTTGTAGGGATTTCTGAAAGTCAGATTGCGTTGCGCTAAAAAATATTGTGTGTCAGTTTAAGCACAGTCTTGTATAAATGTTCAAAAGGGGACGTTTCAAGGTATGTAAAAGATTGGAGTTATACGCTGAAGAGGCAAAGAAACTGGTACACCTGCCTAATATCGTGTAGGGCCCCCTCGAGCACGCAGAAGTGTCGCAACGCGACATGGTGTGGACTCGACTGACGTCTGAAGTAGTGCTGGAGAGAAATTCCACCATGAATCCTGTAGGGCTGTCCATAAATTCGTGAGAGTACGCAATTGTAGACGTGTGGGGTGTCGCATTGTTCTTCTGGAATTGCCCAAGTCCGTTGGAGTGCACAATTGGCATGAATGGATGCAGCTCACCAAACAGGATGCTTACGTACGTCTCACCTGTCAGAGTCGTATCACTACGACTGCAAACGCCCCACTCCATTACAGAGCCTCCACCATCTGGAAGAGTCTCCTGCTGACATGCAGCGTCTACGGATTCACGAGGCTGTCTCTATGCCCGTACATGTCCATCCGCTAGATACAATCTGAAGCGAGACTCGTCCGACCAGGCAACATGTTTCCAGTCATCGAGCGTCCATTCTCCGTGTTGACGGGTCCAGACGAGGCGTAAATCTTTGTGTCGTGCAGTCATCAAGGGTACAGGTGTGGGCCTTGGGCTCCGAAAGCCCATATCGATTATGTTTCGTTGAATGGTTCGCACGCTGACGTTGATGATCCAGCAGTGAAATCTGCTGCAGTTTGAGGAAGGGTTGTACTTTTGTCACTCTGAACGATTCTCTTCAGTCGTCGTTGGTCCCGTTCTTGCTGGATCGTTTTCTGGCCGCAGAGATGTCGGAGATCCGATGTTTTACCCGATTCCTGCTATTATCGGTACACTCGTGAAATGGGCGTACGGGAAAATCCCCACTTCATCGATACCTCAGAGATGCTGCGTCCGCATCGCTCGTGCGCCGACTACAACACCACGTTCAAACTCACTGAAATCTTGGTAACGTGCCATTCTGACGGCAGTTACCTATCTGACAACTGGGTCAGACACCTGCTGTCTTTTGTAGACGTTGCCGACCGCAGCGCCGTATTCCACCTGTTTACATACAGGGTGTTTCAAAAATGACCGGTATATTTGAAACGGCAATAAAAACTAAACGAGCAGCGATAGAAATACACCGTTTGTTGCAATATGCTTCGGACAACAGTACATTTTCAGGCGGACAAACTTTCGAAATTACAGTAGTTACAATTGTCAACAACAGATGGCGCTGCAAGTGATGTGAAAGATATAGAACACAACGCAGTCTGTGGGTGCGCCATTCTGTACGTCGTCTTTCTGCTGTAAGCGTGTGCTGTTCACAACGTGCAAGTGTGCTGTGGACAACATGGTTTATTCCTTAGAACAGAGGATTTTTCTGGTGTTGGAATTCCACCGCCTAGAACACAATGTTGTTGCAACAAGACGAAGTTTTCAACGGAGGTTTAATGTAACCAAAGGACCGAAAAGCGATACAATAAAGGATCTGTTTGAAAAATTCCAACGGACTGGGAACGTGACGGGTGAACGTGCTGGAAAGGTAGGGCGACCGCGTACAGCAACCACAGAGGGCAACGCGCAGCTAGTGCAGCAGGTGATCCGACAGCGGCCTCGGGTTTCCGTTCGCCGTGTTGCAGCTGCGGTCCAAATGACGCCAACGTCCACGTATCGTCTCATGCGCCAGAGTTTACACCTCTATCCATACAAAATTCAAACGCGGCAACCCCTCACCGCCGCTACCATTGCTGCACGAGAGACATTCGCTAACGATATAGTGCACAGGATTGATGACGGCGATATGCATGTGGGCAGCATTTGGTTTACTGACGAAGCTTATTTTTACCTGGACGGCTTCGTCAATAAACAGAACTGGCGCATATGGGGAACCGAAAAGCCCCATGTTGCAGTCCCATCGTCCCTGCATCCTCAAAAAGTACTGGTCTGGGCCGCCATTTCTTCCAAAGGAATCATTGGCCCATTTTTCAGATCCGAAACGATTACTGCATCACGCTATCTGGACATTCTTCGTGAATTTGTGGCGGTACAAACTGCCTTAGACGACACTGCGAACACCTCGTGGTTTATGCAAGATGGTGCCCGGCCACATCGCACGGCCGACGTCTTTAATTTCCTGAATGAATATTTCGATGATCGTGTGATTGCTTTGGGCTATCCGAAACATACAGGAGGCGGCGTGGATTGGCCTCCCTATTCGCCAGACATGAACCCCTGTGACTTCTTTCTGTGGGGACACTTGAAAGACCAGGTGTACCGCCAGAATCCAGAAACAATTGAACAGCTGAAGCAGTACATCTCATCTGCATGTGAAGCCATTCCGCCAGACACGTTGTCAAAGTTTTCGGGTAATTTCATTCAGAGACTACGCCATATTATTGCTACGCATGGTGGATATGTGGAAAATATCGTACTATAGAGTTTCCCAGACCGCAGCGCCATCTGGTGTTGACAATTGTAACTACTGTAATTTCGAAAGTTTGTCCGCCTGAAAATGTACTGTTGTCCCAAGCATATTGCAACAAACGGTGTATTTCTATCGCTGCTCGTTTAGTTTTTATTGCCGTTTCAAATATACCGGTCATTTTTGAAACACCCTGTATCTCTGTATTTGAATACCGTAAGGGGTCAAAAGCCCCTTACGTATCGAGTACGATATAGCTTTGCGTCATGCAGGTCGCGGTAGATACTATCGATAGTCGGGCGCCCAGTGCGCCAGAAAGTAGTCACTGCTGAGACTTCGAGAAAGTGAGTTGTTGGCTGCTAAGCTAGCAAGGCGGATCTCGGTAGCACGGCCGACCGCGGCTACAATTGTTTAACGGCTGTGTCGCCATCTTATCGAAAGACCCATTATAAAACCCAGAGTAATTCTGGTTATGTGTGAAGAGTGTCAGTACCACCAAAGTTACGAACGAGAAACTCACAATCAACAAAAGAGCTGAAACTAAAGATAGTAAATAAAAAGCAGAAATGGTAAAATCTACATTCAAATGTTCCTTTACACAGAAGAATCCAAACGAGCGGCACTAATTTAATTCTCGCATCACTGCAAAGTTGAATGATTACGGATAGTGGTATCGGTGGCGTTGAGAAACAAGTAAAATTGCTAAAATTGAGCGAGACGTCACAGTCTTTTGGAATTGCTGTCAGGTTCTATACAACCTCTCTCTTAATCGTAATATGTCCTAGATCTCTCGAATAGAACACGGTGGGTAGTAGTTAGAAGATAGCACAGGTCAAACCCATCTACAAGAAGGGTAACACATCCACAAAACTACCGTCGAATATCCTCGACATCTATTTAGTATAGAATCCTATAACATATTCTGAGCTCAGATATAATGAGGTATCTGGAACAGAATGTCCTCCATGCCAACGAGCACGTATTCCGAAAACATCGATAGCTTGTAGAACAACTCACATTGTCACGTGACACCTGGAAGCCGTAGATCAAGACAGAATTGTAGGTGCCGTAGGGTCTATGACTTCCGAAAAGCATTTGACTCGATGCAAACCCTAAGCACATTAGCAAAAATACGAACGTACGGCGTATTAATGACGTGTGACATGGCTGAGTATTTCTCGCTAGGGAGGACGCAGCAGGTTATCTGTAATGAAGTACTATCCAAAAATAGAGCACAGCTGTTTATTAATTTCTTGATAGGATTTCAAAGAGGTGTAACTTCCTTTAAATGATCAGAAGTGCAGAATTTTGCACAGGACAGGACTCAGAAATATAGTATTCTATCCGTACATTATGAATGAGTCACAATTTAAATCAGTCAACTTGCACAAATACCTGGGTGCAACAGTTTTTGGAGAATGAAATGGAATGATGACACAGGCACACTCGCAGATAAAGTGGATGGCAGACTTCGGTACATTTGTAGGATACTGGAAAAATGCATTAGTTTACAAAGAAGATTGCTTACAAAACAGTCGTGCAATAAAGTCTAGAAAATTCTTGAAATTCATACTAGTGAGCAGTAACAGAGGATATTGAACGTACACATAAGAAGGGTAGTGCGAATGGGCACAGGTATGTCTTATCCATCGGAGAGCGTCAGGAAATGATGAAAATTTTGAAATGGTTGACGGTTACAGATAGACGCCAATCTTTTCGCTAAAGCCTACTTACAAAGCTCCAAAAATCAGGGTTAAGTGAAGAATGTAGGAATGTACTACAATCCCCAATGTACCGTTCCGGTAGAGAGCGTGAAGATAAGGCCATTCTGCAAATCGATAGCGTCCTTTGGCGTTGCTGGTTTCTTATAGACAACCACACCATCTGAGAACAGTCTTAAAAAGCTTCGGACGCTTTCTACTACATCATTTATAGGTATACCTCGTAAACAGTAATGGTCCTATCACATTTCCTCGGAGTACTCCGGAAATTGCATTTACGTCTGTCCATTTCGTTCCGTTAAGAGCCATGTGTTGAAGGTAGAAAAATAACCGCTACGTCACAATAAAAGGGTATTTATTTGTCACACGGCCGGTTTCGGGCTTGCGCCCATCCTCAGGTGGTTATACGTTCATGTACATGTTCATACTGCTGGAGATCACTGTATAAATATAAAAAATTATTTACTGGTGATTAAACAGATACAAGTGGGACAATAGAAAGTGGCAAGGCAGTATTTGACGAAAATACATCTGTACTTACTTAAAGATGAAGCATCATTATTATAGTTACGGTGTGGTGACAGTTTTTCACTTAGTTACACACTTATTATTATTTTCACGCCCATATTTCAGTTTTACCAAGTTTAGCTGCATATTTCACTATTACGATGAGCAATCATGAAATACACTGTGTTTACATACAAACATGTGGGCTGTGGTCAAAGAACGTAGACGTAGCAGATGTAAAGATGTTGCTCATACAGAAACATGTAGGTTATGGTCAAAGAACTTAGCGACAGGAAGTGTAAGGGTGTTGCTCATATAGAAATTTAAAAAGCTATTATAGGCTGTGAAGTTTTTTGATACACATTATGAAATTCTTTGATCCACATTTTTGTCAGAGAACTTATATCTAGGAAGTACAATGATGTTATATATATGAAATTACTAAAAGCTATTACAAATTAAAAAATGACGACAGTGTGGCTCAGAACTGTTCTAGCTGAGAATGGGCGCAAACCCGAAACCGGTCGTATGACAAATAAATAATCTTTTATTGTGACCGGTAGCGGATATTTTTCTACACCCTATAAAGGAACAGTCACGGAGTTCGACAGCATCCACTACGGATAAAATTCATGCAATGTGTTGAATTCCATCTGCAAGTAAGTCTTGAATATAGTCGCAAATATGGTCCGATATTCGGTGCCAGTTATTTAGGTTTAATTTTTAATTTGTTTCGGTTTTACGGTCTACTTACAGGTTCTTGCGAATTGTGTAGTGATTCGGTTCGTCGTCAAGTAGTTTTGTCTCATATGATTACACGGAACATGACGCAAAAATGTAAATTTCTGTTGTCAGCACTAGGGGCAGCTAAAGATATACGAGTAGAAAAAAATACATTTTTGGCACTTGTTTCAGTAATTATTTACTTTCTTCAACCTACATTTCGTTTATAGGGCGTACCCAGTGGCGGAAGGGGAAAGCCATCAGACCCAATTGCAATTGCGAGAGCAATTTGGCGAAAATTTTCAAAAGTGCTTCATAATTAGCAGCGAAACTTACATTTCTAGTCCACCCCCCTCCCCCCCCACCCCCACCCTAGCCTATGTCCTGGATATCATCTCATTTGGGGTTATGAGCTTACTGTTGTTTATTACTGGCAAAGATGTTATTGTATACATTGGTACAAACTTAAACAAATCAAAGAATTTACAGCATCGAGAGCAGTTAATTAAATACTAATAGTACATATACCACACATTTTCAGTGTTGTTGATAGTGAATGTATTATCTTGTATATTTCGTATTAGTAGTTAATGTCTTTGAAGACTGTAAATTCTATGCTTTGTTTATGTTTGTAGCAGGAGTACAATAACATCTTTGACAGTAACGGTAAACAATAGTTAATAACTGGAACTCTTGGTTGGAAAAATAAATAGTTGGTGAAGTAATTGACACAAGAGCGTGTTTTTCCCAAAAATAAAAATAGCCAACTAACAAGATGCAACTATTTATTATTCTCGGTATTGCTGTATTGGCTGACTTTATTCAGTCTTGGTAGTTTTGTGCTTTCGATAACCTGAACAAAATTACGAAACTTCTAGTTTTGGGAGGTTACAACAGCTGCTGATCCAAATTAGCTCTTGTAAACGAGATTAAGGACATCGTGCTGTGTCTCGGTTAACTGGCAGAGGAAGCTCGGCACGAGGAGCGGGCGGCCCTGGGCAAGTAACGTCTTTGGCGCTGGCAGAGCGAGGGACACAAAGATGACGGCGATACTCAGGCCTCAGGTCGAGAGCGGAGGCTCCTCTTCCCTGTCGGCTCATTGTGCCGCAGAAACAGCTGCCACTTTACAGAAAGGGCCCGTGCCCAAAAATAACTCAAAAAGAGGAGTGGGGGGGGGGAGACGTATAATGAAAGGAAAGTGAGACTATAAAGCGCGAGCCATTGTGCGGGCACGCCTTCCGTTTTGCCGGCTATTAAGCAGTGGCGGGGCATTCATGTGAGACGCGATAGGGGGTGGAAGCGAGGGGGGCGGGGGCCGACAGGCACTGCTCCACACCGTGTTCCAGCTCCAGCCTCCGTTCCAGCTTCCGGTCCAGCCGCTGTCCGGCGCCCGGCCGCTCCTCCTCCTCTGCAACTGCAACGGCGGTCCCCACCACACACTGTCTCTCTCTCTGTCTCTCTTTCTCATTCTCTCTCTCTCTCTCTGTCTGTCTGTCTTCATGATACATAAACGGGTGCAGATTCCCAGATCCCACTTCGCGTGTGATCCCTTACAACGTCTAGGCGACGCCTTTGCGTACATTTCTCCCGTCACCGCACCACAGCGGCTCGTATTCGTTACGTAAGAGTTAGTACGTCAGGGAATCGTGAACTGAACACTTTATCCAACGTACTTCCACAAAAATGATCCAGAAGGGTTATGTCCGCTGAACGTAGTACCCATGATGTTCCACCATCTCCCTATCCATCTGTCTGGAAAAGTGTCATCCAACAACTCACGAACAAATAGCCCCCAATGTGGCGGAGTACTGTATTATTGATACGTTGCCCTTGGTTGAAATTCCTGTAACTGAGGTACAACGCAATGTTCCAACATGTCCAGGGAAACTGTTGCCCTAATGTCAGTCTTGGTGGAAAAGAACGCTCCATAAATGTGTTTCGCATTAAGTAGCACCACACATTCACTTTATGGCAATTCCCTGTCTGTTGTCCCATAGTATGTGGATTCTCCGATCCCTAGGTCCTGACATTATGGCTATTTGCTTTCCCAGAGATGTGGAAAGTTGCTCCATCGAAAAATTAAACTTTATGAAGGTAGTCATTATCTGCATCAATTCGTTCAGCATGTTTGCCCCGGCCGTAGTGGATGAGCGGTTCTAGGCGCTACAGTCTGGAACCGCGCGACCGCTACCGTCGCAGGTTCGAATCCTGCCTCGGGCATGGATGTGTGTGATGTCCTTAGGTTAGTTAGGTTTAAGTAGTTCTAAGTTCTAGGGGACTGATGACCTTAGAAGTTAAGTGCCATAGTGCCCAGAGCCATTTTTGAACCAGCATGTTTAAAGCAAAAAAAAAGAAAAAAGATTCAAATGGCTCTGAGCGCTATGGGACTTAACATTTGAGGTCATCAGTCCCCTAGAACTTAGAACTACTTAAACCTAACTAACCTAAGGACAGCGCACATATCCATGCCCGAGGCAGGATTCGAACCAACGACTGTAGCGGTCGCGTGGTTCCAGACTGAAGCGCCTAGAACCGCTCGGCCATAAAGTCCGGCTGTTTACAGCAAATTCAGCGTGTTTTGAGTTGTCAAGGCTTGCAACAGTAGCACTCTGTATGCACGAAAATGCAGACGTTTGTGTAACATTTTCACCACAGTCCTCTGAGGTATCCCTCTTTCTCTGGAACACGAGGCGTCCGCGGACTTTATTGTAAGCGCGATATCTCGAATGTTGCAACGCGGTCCAAGCCTACCACGTCTTCTCTTGTCACCAACACTGCCAGTATCTTTACGCCTTTCATTCCGTCCTTTGACGCTTTTCACATCAAGCAGATCTCGACCACAGATACTTCGGAACTGTCGCTGAACTGCAACAGCCTATCGGTTTTTACGAATCACAATACTGCTGAATAGATGCCATTTTGACAGTGGAACTTCTAAATTACGCCTCCCGTAACAAGACAGGGGGGGAAAGAAGTCAGAGCACGTGTCGAAGTACATCCATAAAATGTCGTGAGTGAACCTACCACTTGCAAAAATCCACATAAGCATGTGGAAGCGTATCCATGAAACCATTGTGGGGTAAGCTACCGCTTGCAAAAATTCACATAGACATGTAGAAGCGTATCCACAGAACACCTTATGAGTTAAGCTTCCGTTGACAAGAACCTAGATGTATCTAGCATACAGTTACTTAGAAATAATTTTTTGTAATCAGGCTAAGACGCTTACGCAGTACTATAGCTACAGATCTGTAAACAGTTCTGCCTATGAGAAGTCTGTTAGGGTTGGGTTGTTTGGGGGGAAGGGACCAAACAGCGAGGTCATCGGTCTCGTCGGATTAGGGAAGGATGGGGAAGGAAGTCGACCGTGCCCTTTCACAGGAAACATCCCAGCATTTGCCTAGAGCGATTTAGGGAAATCACGGAAAACGTAAATCAGGATGGCCGGACGCGGGGTTGAACCGTCGCCCTCCTGGGATAGCCAACCAGCAGCCCGCGGGCCACACATGGTACAAAACAAGCATCAAGGGGCCCAGAAATTGAGCATCTATCACATGATCGGAAAAAAAGATGTATAAAATTGCGTTTCCATAAAGTTATGATAAAATAAATATTTTGAATTTGAAACTCCCGCCACACCTCCGCCCTTCACCCACTCTCTTCTCCTCCCCCCCCTTTCTCCCTCCCTTTCTCTCTCTCTCTCTCTCTCTGTCTCTCTCTGTCTCACTCCATCTCCCCCTCCTGTTAAGTTTATTACGTGCGGCCCAAATATACTCATCTTCTTTCAGTACATCCTTGTGTGAGGGCATGTAGTGGGGGCGGGAGGGGACGCAGAGGCTACGTCCAGTCAGCTGCTGTTATTATTTTGGTCGGGAGCTCAGCAAGACGTTTCTCGCTGTCTGTTCAGTTGTGACACATCCGCATAGTCTTGAATCAGTTGCTAGCCGAATGCTTCCAACACCATTTGTGTTGTCTCGCTCAACAGACAACTGCCTTTTCATCAGAAGAACAGCTCACAAAATTACAGAAATAGTATTTCTAGATTACTTTACATAAATTAAGACATTTTATCATTAAATAAAATATATGTACACGCCTTAAGATGGGCGAAAAAGGCGACATTATGTTAATCTGAGCAGAGTTCGCCCCATTAGCTGAGTGGTTAGTATGTCTGACTGCGATGCAGCGGGCCCGGTATTCGATTCCCGGCCGGGTCGGAGATCTTCCTCGCTCGGGGACTGAGTGTTGTGTTGTCCTCATCACCATTTCATCATCTTCGCCCAATGTGATGTCAACTAAAAGACTAGCAACTTGGCGGCCAAACTTTACCAGCTGCGAACTGCTGGTCCTCAGTGCCATACGATCATGTTCACCACTCGAACAGAAAATGATCGTTAATGTGACTCGTAGCAGTATAATACAAATAATTACCTATAGAGATCATTTTAAGCTTATCAGTAGCTACGCCGCTTTGAACTAATTCAGACTTTTCAGCGCTATGGGTCCTGTTACAGCTACGCTGCTGACCTGGAAATAAAACACCATCAAAATGGCAGGCAAGATTGGCTATCAGTTTTTGAATAGAAATTCGTCCAAGGAATAGAAGGGGTTATCCAGAAGAAATGATTTTAAGTTAGATTTAAACCTTGCTTTGCTACCTGTAGGACATTTTAGAGTAATAGGTAAATGATAAAAAAAATTTTTTTGGTGCATATCCCTTTAGTGTTGTAGGTGTGAACATCACTGCTCTTCTCAAATTGTGATGGATTATTTATGACGAATTTCTCTAGCGAATATATGTATTGCGACGGCGCAGTTCAAATGCCTAGCTCCTTGAAGAGGTACTTACATGACGTCTGTAGGTGAACGCCGCATATAATTCTTGTTGCTCCTTTTGTTCAGCAATACTTCCTCTCTAAGTGGTGAGTTATCCCAGAAAATTATTCCATAATACATTATTGAGTTAAATATATAAAGTATGTCAGGAGGATAATGCCTTGGATTAACAATTATGCGAAGAGTAAAAGTAGCCAAACTTAATTATCTCTGAAGCTCAGTAATATGCATCTTCCAATCAAGTTTTCATCAACTTGTACACCCAAAAATTTGGAGCGCTCTACCCTATTTACTGACTACTATTCATGTGCTACATCAATTACTGGTATGTCTATTTGTTGTACAGAACTGAATATAGTGTGTTTTTATCAAAATTTAGAGAGAGCCCATTTTCTGAGAACCACTTAATAATTCTTCGGAAAACATCTCTTCTGTGCCTTTCTCTCTAATGGTGTTTGTTGCAACACTAGTATCATGTGCAGGAAGTACCAATTCTGCTTGCTGAATGTTAAGTGGAAGGTCGTTCACATATATGAGGAATAGGAGTGGACACAAAATTGAACCCTGTGGTTCTCCGTATGTGATTTCTCCCCACACCCTTAAACCTTCTTTCGTTTCACTGTTGTTTGAATTCTTCAGCACAGCTTCTGTATTCTGCTTGTTAAGTGTAATTCGAACCAGCTGCCTATAAACTACATTCTGTTTGCTATCGACTGTTTAGTGTGTAACAAAAGTTACATATTTAATTTTTTGATCGTTTGCAGGTAACTGTATGTAGCGCACGCTGAAGCCCCGTCGCCACAGTTCCGTAGCACGCCGATAGACGAGCCAGAACATAATGGCGTATCCTACCTCCATCCAGTGATTAAAAACAATTTGGAAGTGCTCGAAGGCAAAATTAATTCTTGTTAGGATACTCTAAGACAGCATTCCAGCAAAGCACTGTTGTTTAAGTTATATAGTCTATCATTCGTTCATTCATTCATTCATTTTTCCTCTCACTGAATCCCAAAAAATCCCATCATGACGTAGTAGAGCGTTCACGAGTGTGGAACGAATCAAGCTACACACTGACACGTGGAAGCTACTCCTGCTGGCTACTTCTATAAAGCATTCTAACAACCAGTTGTGCCTAGCGCAAATCTAGTCACGCAGTTACAGCGATTCCTTCTAGATTACTTTATACGTGTGAATTAGGCAAAAACAGCTACATTGAAAACAAGGCGTCTGCTTCCACTCCTATAACTCTCAGCTCCTGTCTTTATCTAATTCTTGAAATTAAGCATTAACCTAACACATTACCTCATCTGTGAATCGTTGTTAGCCACAATAATAAAGCTAAACTGCTTGTCATCTACTTGGTTAACTGACGGAACATATGGCAAGCAGTCTGGAATAAATATAAAGAAATCATGAAAGAGAAGCCGTAAAGCTTACAAGGGAACCTCCCCATCGCACCCCCTCACATTTAGTTATAAGTTGGAACAGTGGATAGGCATTGAAGAACTGAACACAGATCAATCGACAAAACAGGAAGAAGTTGTGTGGAACTATGAAAAAAATAAGCAAAACATACAAAGTGAGTAGTCCATGTGCGACATATGCAACATCAAGGAAAACTTGAGCTCAGGAGCTCCGTGGTCCCGTAGACAGCGGGAGCAGCTGCGAAATGGGAGGTATTTGGTTCAAATCTTCCCTCGAGTGAAAAATTTATTTTCTCTATTTTTGCAAAGTTATGATTTGCCCATTCGTTCATTCAAGTCTCTGTTCACTGTAATACGTTTAGTGTCTGTGTTTTGCGACCGCACCGCAAAACGGTGCGATTAGTAGACGAAAGGACGTGCTCTCCAATGTGAACCGAAAACATTTGATTGCAAGGTCATAGGTCAAGCGATTCCTCCACAGGAAAACACGTCTGATATATTCTATACGACACTGGTGACAGATAATAATTGTCCGAAAATAAATTAAACTCTTCACGCAAGGGAAGACTTGAACCCAGGACCTCTCGTTCCACAGCTGCTCACGCTAACCACGGGACCACGCCGTTCCTGAGCTCGGACTTTCCTTGATGTTGCCTATCTTGCACATGGACTACTCAGTTTGTATATTTTGCTTTTTTTTTTCATAGTTCCACACAACTTCTTCCTGTTTTCTCGATTGATCTGTGTTCAGTTTTTCAAGGCCTATCCACAGTGCCAACTTATAACTAAATCTGAGGGGGGTGCGACGGGGAGGTTCCCTTGTTAGAAAAAACGGCTGACCTGCAAAGTGTGTTTGCAAAATTTATCGGCTGTATTGAAGAAGCTCCAGTAGCTCTCTGATTTCCTTTCCAGATGACTCAAACTAAATTTTACGGCTTTTTTCCACAGCTCTGGAGTGACGATTGTACAATAGCAATGGCTCAAGGAAAACAGGCATGAAGGAGAGTGTAAAACAATACTGCCGAGCAAATTGTTGTGGCGTAGCAAGACAGCCACGCCACTCGGAAGTAGCCGAAATGCACGCGTTACACACGCCGGCTGGCGTGATGTCTGAAACAGGATACTTAATGAATGCTATAAAGAAAAGTACGTAGCTTCTTTAATACTTAACTTTAATCCATCAATTGTATACAGCATTCTTGATGATACATGTGAGACTCTCTCTAGATATGGTTAATGGCGCCTTGCTAGGTCGTAGCCATGGACTTAGCTGAAGGCTATTCTAACTATCTCTCGGCAAATGAGAGAAAGGCTTCGTCAGTGTAGTCGCTAGCAACGTCGTCGTACAACTGGGGCGAGTGCTAGTCCGTCTCTCTAGACCTGCCGTGTGGTGGCGCTCGGTCTGCAATTACTGACAGTGGCGACACGCGGGTCCGACATGTACTAATGGACCGCGGCCGATTTAAAGCTATCACCTAGCAAGTGTGGTGTCTGGCGGTGGCACCACACAAATCACGTTAATTTAATCGTATGTCTGCTCGGACTAAGAGAAAGCTAAAGCTAGGAAAGAGTAAAGCGTGTCCAGACGCCTGTTATTTATTGCCTCAGGAAACACCGTGATCGACCATACGTGAGATAAGACAAGAGAACCGCGCGGGCACACGTTGGCGCGGGGCCCTGCTCGCCCTGTCAACAAGTGTTGCCAACTGCCTGCCGCAGCAGTTAACTCCCAGTTGAGTCAGTCAGAGGGTCAAAGAAAACAAATGAAGATCGTGAGCAAACCTACACGCTCTAAGTTCTGAAATGGCGTAGAATTTTGGCCCTAGGTTCAACTAACATATGAGTGGACATCAAAAAATAAGCTACACCTTATTATGGCAGGTCAAGTAACTTTCGTTGAATGCTGCACCGCACTACAAACACTACACTAGAAAGCGAGAAAGATGCATGACACTAACTTTCAAGATAATCACCATGTCTCTGTGAACAACGGTCAAAGTGTTCTAGGAAACGTTCTGATACCTTGGAGTTAGAAAAAAAAAAATGGTTCAAATGGCTCTGAGCACTATGGGACTTAACAGATATGGTCATCAGTCCCCTAGAACTTAGAACTACTTAAACCTAACTAGCCTAAGGACATCACACAACACCCAGTCATCACGAGGCAGAGAAAATCCCTAACCCCGTTCGAGTTAGAAAGCAGCTGCTTGATCACAGGGCCATTGAAGAACCACTGTGCGAACGTCCTTATGGATGAAAAAATCTCTTTCCCCCTGACAGCCGGCCGGTGTGGCCGATCGGTTCTAGGCGCTACAGTCTGGAACTGAGCGACCGCTACGGTCGCAGGTTCGAATCCTGTCTCGGGCATGGATGTGTGTGATGTTCTTAGGTTAGTTAGGTTTAAGTAGTTCTAAGTTCTAGAGGACTGATGACCTCAGAAGTTAAGTCCCATAGTGCTCAGAGCCATTTGAACCGTTTTTTCCCCCTGACAATCCGCCTACGTTGTCCGTCGATACTCTCCTACCATGCAGGAAGGCTAGGACGATGGAAAGAAAACTGTTGCTGAGCGACAGATTTAAGCTAGAAGTGGGATATTGTGCGAAAACTGTTTCAGCGATTCGACTCGCTGGAAGCGTAGTACTGGTCATAGCAGCGTGCACTATGACGTCACCATGACGATGGGTCTATGGGCAAAGAGCTTTCGGAGGCCAACACCATTAAATGAAGATCTGATTTTAAATCTGTGTAAGTCAGTCTTCGCATCGTATGTTGAACAGCCTGAGGTAATGATAATGACTACGCCAGATCAGTATACACTGAAGTGACATAGGTGGCGGTAGTATCGCGTACACAAGGTATAAAAGGACGGTGCGTTGGCGGGACTGTGCCTGGCGCCAGACATGTACACAACTCAACACCACGCTCCCCATAAACTCCTCCAAGTATTGGTCTGCTTTCCACCGCCTTACTGGAAACCGCCCCACCCCCCAGTACCCTCTCCTCCTTAATAACCGTCTCTTTCCCGACAACCTCAGTAAGGCCAACCACTTTGCCTCCCACCTCTCTGATGTTTTTTCCGTCCCAGATGATCCCCACTTTGATTATGCCCTCTTTCCTGACGTCATGGACCGTATGAATACCTCTGTTCCTCCCCTTGCTCCTAGCTTCCAGTACTTGGGCCACACCCCACCATCTGCACTTAACACTCCCATCACTACACGGGACATCAGCCTCACACTCCGCACTAAACGCAACACTGCTCCTGGCCACGACTGCGTTACCTACCGCCACCTCAGCAAGCTCTTGGAATCCATCCTTTTCCGGCGCCTCCATCACCACCTCCACCAAAACCACCTCCTCCCGAACACCCAATGTTGCTTTCGACCTTCCTTCTCTGCTGATGACCAACTCCTCCGCCTCACTCATCTCCTCTCCCTCCAGCTTAATTCCCATCGCTCCGCCATTTTTGTCTCCCTTGACCTCGAAAAAGCCTACGACCGTGTCTGGCATCCCGGTCTCCTGTTTAAACTTCAAACCTACGCCCTTCCTATCAACTACGTCCGTCTGGTGGCCTCCTTCCTCTCCCACAGCCCCTCCTATGTCAACATCCATAATGCCAATTCCCACACCTTCTACCCCTCTGCAGGTGTGTCCCAGGGCTCTGTCCTCTCCCCTCTCCTCTACCTCCTGTACACGGCAGATATGCCCCAACCCCACCCTCCAGTACACCTCTTGCAATATGCTGATGACACCGCATTCCTCGCCCTCGCTCCTACCCTCCAGCGGTCCCAACGCCTTCTCCAGCATCACCTTGACCTTTTTGCTGCATGGTGTAACCAGTGGCTCCTGAAACTCAATCCTTCCAAGACCCAGGCCATCATCGTAGGTCATACCACTCGCTCCTTCTGGCTCCTGGATTTCTCCCTTACTGTCTGCGCCCGTCCTGTCCGCCTCACCCCCACCCTCACCTACCTTGGCCTCACCATTGACCGTCACCTCACCTGGATCCCTCATCTCCGCTCCATCCAATCCAAAGCCCACAACTGCCTCCGACTCCTCAAACTCCTCTCTGGCCGGACATGGGGGTTGCACCCCTCTACCGTTCTCCACACCTACAAATCCTTATTCCGTCCCATCCTCTGTTATTCCAGTCCTGCCTGGATATCTGCCCCTCCCCCAAATTCTATGTCTCTCTAGATCCTTGAGCGTCATGCCCTCCGCCTCGCCTTCCGTATATGCCTCCCATCCCCCACGCGGATCCTCTATGATCTCATTCCTTTCCCCCATCTGCTCCTATTCCTTGAACATATCCGCATCCTCTACACCTCCCGCCGTCTTGAACCCCCTCACCCCCTGGTTGCTCCTCTCCTCTCTGATCCCCGCCCCCTGCCACGTGTTCACCGTTGTGTCCCCCCCCACTCTCCATCTCTACACCCTACATCTCCTTGCCCAAGGCGGCTTCCATCAACTCCCACTCCCGGATGATGCCCTCTCTCCCTCCATTTATCCTTCCTATCAACTCTGATCCTCACCCCCCCTCTTTTCCTCCGTCCTTTCCCTGGGCTCCCTCCCCCCTTCCATCCTGTGTTTTCTCCCCACCTACCCTCTCCCTATCTCCTTTCTCCCCCCACCCCCCGCATCCTATTAGACTCCCCTCCTCTGCCTTCCCCAATCCCTGGCCCGTCTGTTCCGCACCCCCCCCCCCCTCTTATGTATCCTCATCTTCAATTGGCTCCTTTCCCCCCTCCCCCTTCACTTTTCCTCTCCTTCCCCCCCCCCTTTTTCCCGTCATCTGACCAGTTTCCCCCCACCTGCTCTCGGGTGTGGTATGTCATATTTGTGCCATTTTTTTAGTGCAGTGTTTAAGTGAGTGTTCAGTGTTGTGCGTCTTTCCACAGTGTTGCGAACAGAAATCATGCTGTCGCTGGGTGTGCATTTTATATCTCTTGCGAACAGAAACCAGACTGTCGCCGTGTTTTTTAATTGTCTGTCTCTTATTTTTTCTGCTTCCTGTGTATTTTATTAGCATCATCCACCCTGTGTTTTTCTGCCATTTTACCTTTAAGTCACCGATTTTATCGCCAACTGTTATTGTTTTTATTATCTTCCTCTTTTTAAAACAAATTCTGTAGGCTGAAGAGCGGCGTACTAAGCTGCTGCCAGCCCGCCCCCTTTAGGGGGAATCGAAACTCAATAAAGGAAAAAAAAAGCGGGGCTGTTGTTTTTACTCAGGTGATTGATGTGAAAAGGTTTCCGATGTGGTTATAGCCGCACGACAGGAATCAACAGACTTTAGAACCTTCACTCAACGATCGTGAGCAGCTGCGTTTATTTAGAGCTGTCAGTGCTGACAGACAAGCAACATTTCATTAAATCACCCCAGAAATCAACGTAGAGCGTACGACGAACGTAACCGCTAGGACAGTGCGGCCATATATGCCGTTAATGGGCTATGGCAGTAGACGGCCGACGCGAGTGTCTGCTGACAGCAACAATGCGCAATTGTCTTAGCGCGAGACGACACGTGTCGCATGGTTTGTGAAACCACTACGTATTACTATGATCTTTCATAATAGACCTTACACGCTGAAGTGACAAAAGTCACGGGATACCTCCTAATATCGTTTTAGTAATTTTTTGGCTCATTCGTTCCTGGATCGAGACCATACAATAAATTATAGTAATTAATATTAAATAGCGAGCAATTAAGTTTACGGTCTGGTAAAATATGTTTCATACAAACTCTCAGCGCTTGAGCATGGCATTTTCGTTACAGATCCGTTTATGAATTTTTAACTGTGTTTCTTCTCTCTGTGGTGAATCGGACTTCGTGAAAAAAACAGCACCCGAAGACGACGGTGGATCGAGCTGGACGACTTTTTACTTAAAAGTACGGAACCTTTTGTCATTCCAAGTCACCAAACAATCTTACAATGACTAAACACACAAAATAAAACATACATAGGTTAGTAATAACGATATATTGTGAAATAAAAACACAATTAAGAGTACGACACTTACGTTATACAATTACGAGTGCCATTCAGTTGCAACTCGTGGATAAAATAATGAAATAACGTACGTAGTATTAATGGGAGTGTGCCACATATGTCCTATCGGGACAAAACCTAGAAAACAAAAGGTGCCTCTTAATCATCTGACGATCAGACCTTCAAATGTTTCCAGCGGCTGCATACAATATTTATACAGCTTCGGACTATATCTATGGCTCAAATTATTTCTTTTTTTTAATTGCTTATAATTACGTTTTCTGCTAATAAAAGCTCAGCATGCAAATGTGCCTTTAAACTGCCCCCTGAGTTGCGAGGCGAAAGCACACACCACCAGGCGAGCAACTGACTCTGAAACACATTGCATGTATAAGTCTACAAATACATATACAAATCATATACAAAATACATAACATAATATTTGCACAAAACAGATTTCCATTGTTTGAATGTGACGCGTGCGCCAATAACAGTTTCGTGTTGGCATTGCGCCTACAGTTAAATACTAAGCGCGGCCGTTACGAAGCGAGTTCATCAGACGACACATAGCTCGTACTCAGTCCGTGTGTTCATGTGCACAAGACGTCGCAGAGACAACATTTATCATCATGGATCTCACGAATGTGGATTAACATTTAAAACAGGTACAAAATCCTAAACTTACAACACTCGTTAACATGAAATTACAAATTCTTATTGCTGATACTCTCTTTCGCACAGTATTGCGCTCGAAGTGTCTTTTTGTTTAATATATAACGTCTTTTCACGACGTGTTGTCGTTCACGCTCCATGAACCGAAATATACGACAACATTATAAAGGTGACCATTGTTTATGGCAGTTAATATCATAGTTCGCAGTTTTGATGCAGATACGTTTGCGCGATCCCTCGTAGCACAGTTTATATTTTTACTGTGGTTGTAATGTTTATTTAGACTGATGTCACTGTCTTTTTTTTTATTTTTGCCCTAGGTCGTACGACGCCTGATAGAAGACTAGTGGATTCCCATTCCACAGCATAAGTTTTGTGGAGGCATGGAAGTAGGACCTCGGACGACACGATTCTGGCTTCGATCCTTGTTTAGAGCAGGCAAGAGCGTCCGTCATTTCCGAGAACGTTTCGCTCCCTGAGGAGCCAGCCGTCGAGTGGTCTTCATCGCTTTGGAACAAAGCGACCGTAGGTGCAGTACGGAACCAACTCTCGCTAGTCAGACTTGCAGAGACACAGATATGCAGCGCAGTAAATGTGAATTTGCGATGCACTCAAAAGTGTCGGATCACCTCACTATGGCCGTTTTTTCACGTACTCCGTTTGTCAGGCGATATACAAATATTCGTTCACAAGCAGTTGTGACGTAAAACAAATGTCCGTGGCCAAGTCTTAACGCAAACAATTCGTAACACGACTTTACATCAACAGTTTGTAAACGAATTTCAAACATAAATAGGTCATTACGTCTATATACATAGCAAAATATCATTAATAGTCTTATTCAATTATACGGTTTTACAAACCAGTTTCCTCGTAGTCACAAGTTCAGCGACGTATAGTAAACGTCCACAAATAGTTTCAGGTTATGTAAGTCTCATAAATTTTCCCATGTGGACACATCTAACAAGTACAGATAACATATACAAGTGAGCATATGTCATTTAGCTTTACTTAAATACAGATAAATACATAGAAACATGTTACATATAGGTTTTTACATAGGTACAAAAACATACGAACATACTATATATTGTATTTAGATAAACATAGAAACATATTTCTTCACACAGCTATGATTGGTCACAAAGAAATATTTTTCATATAGCTTTACATAAGTTTACAATATTTACAGTATTTACAATCATTACAAGTTTAGATCTATGTTTTGCTTTTACGAATGTCGTCACCTGAAATAGAGGAGGATTAGACACGACAATCCACACCAGCAATAAGACCAAGCGCACAACTACAAATAAGCAAATAACAAAAGCAATGGACTGACATCAAACACAAAAAATACTCGCGACACGAGTGTAAGTGTGCAGTGTAAGCATGGTCTTAGCTACTCGTAAGCGTGTGTGTTCAATGGTGAGATGCGTATCCAATCAGTTTCAAGGTGAAAGTGTAACTGTGTAGAATGATTAAGTATTCACGTCAATCAGTCGTTAGTAGTCGAAGACTGACGGTGCAGACAGTCAATCTCGTAGGCTGAAAATACACTCCTGGAAATTGAAATAAGAACACCGTGAATTCATTGTCCCAGGAAGGGGAAACTTTATTGACACATTCCTGGGGTCAGATACATCACATGATCACACTGACAGAACCACAGGCACATAGACACAGGCAACAGAGCATGCACAATGTCGGCACTAGTACAGTGTATATCCACCTTTCGCAGCAATGCAGGCTGCTATTCTCCCATGGAGACGATCGTAGAGATGCTGGATGTAGTCCTGTGGAACGGCTTGCCATGCCATTTCCACCTGGCGCCTCAGGTGGACCAGCGTTCGTGCTGGACGTGCAGACCGCGTGAGACGACGCTTCATCCAGTCCCAAACATGCTCAATGGGGGACAGATACGGAGATCTTGCTGGCCAGGGTAGTTGACTTACACCTTCTAGAGCACGTTGGGTGGCACGGGATACATGCGGACGTGCATTGTCCTGTTGGAACAGCAAGTTCCCTTGCCGGTCTAGGAATGGTAGAACGGCCAGTGTAGGAGATCGCTCCCCACACCATGATGCCGGGTGTTGGCCCTGTGTGCCTCGGTCGTATGCAGTCCTGATTGTGGCGCTCACCTGCACGGCGCCAAACACGCATACGACCATCATTGGCACCAAGGCAGAAGCGACTCTCATCGCTGAAGACGACACGTCTCCATTCGTCCCTCCATTCACGCCTGTCGCGACACCACTGGAGGCGGGCTGCACGATGTTGGGGCGTGAGCGGAAGACGGCCTAACGGTGTGCGGGACCGTAGCCCAGCTTCATGGAGACGGTTGCGAATGGTCCTCGCCGATACCCCAGGAGCAACAGTGTCCCTAATTTGCTGGGAAGTGGCGGTGCGGTCCCCTACGGCACTGCGTAGGATCCTACGGTCTTGGCGTGCATCCGTGCGTCGCTGCGGTCCGGTCCCAGGTCGACGGGCACGTGCACCTTCCGCCGACCACTGGCGACAACATCGATGTACTGTGGAGACCTCACGCCCCACGTGTTGAGCAATTCGGCGGTACGTCCACCCGGCCTCCCGCATGCCCACCATACGCCCTCGCTCAAAGTCCGTCAACTGCACATACGGTTCACGTCCACGCTGTCGCGGCATGCTACCAGTGTTAAAGACTGCGATGGAGCTCCGTATGCCACGGCAAACTGGCTGACACTGACGGCGGCGGTGCACAAATGCTGCGCAGCTAGCGTCATTCGACGGCCAACACCGCGGTTCCTGGTGTGTCCGCTGTGCCGTGCGTGTGATCATTGCTTGTACAGCCCTCTCGCAGTGTCCGGAGAAAGTATGGTGGGTCTGACACACCGGTGTCAATGTGTTCTTTTTTCAATTTCCCGGAGTGTATATCTTCTTCACACCTGTACAAAAGTTAACATAAAATTTGCTTTAAAATTTTAAGTGGCTGCTGTAAGTATTCGGCGAAGACGAATCACTTCTTTCTCCTTCTGCTGCTGACAATAACAACTAAAATAAAACTCTTATACCACGTAGCTTCTCTGTGGAAGTACTGTGACGTACGTGTATTTGATAGTTGTGTATAACTTAAGCATGATCCATAGATGTGTTTACTGTTGAGCATGGTATATTCTAAGATCACGGCGAGCATACAGTCCAATAATATCTGTGTGTGTTAGGATGCTGCAGGAGATATGCACCAGGATGCGGAATGCTGACAATAGCGTAAGGACCGTCGTACGTCAGACGCCACTTCGCGTTGCGCCGCTGAAGAGAAGACGACTTATGGCGAGTACGCAAAAGCACCAACATACCAGCTTCAAATTCCTGCTTCCTCTTGACAGTGCGCTCGTAAGTTTTGTTCCTAATTTTGGCTTTCGCAGTCAGCGTCACACAGACTTGCCTTACCTTTTCGTCGTGTGTTGGTTGCTGAAAAGAAAGTTTTGGTAACGGCGTTGTCCAATCGTTGTCTTCTTTGCGATCGAACATGAGGTCATTAGGAGTGTACGGAGTTTCATAAACATTGAGAGTGTTGTGTACCTCTTCAAATAAAGACAAATATGTTACTAAATTGGTATGTTTGATAGAAATGTAGGTTCTCACAAATCTGTTAATCTCACGGAACACACGTTCAGGGGGATTACACTGGGGACTATATCTTAAGATAAAAATACTCTTAATACTATTCTCTTTCAGAATTTTACGCCACTTGTACCCAGTATAGTATGCAGCATTGTCGAATAAAATTGCTTTTGGTTTTCCCACGTGAGGAATGTAGTCGCATGAGAAACGACGAATGATGGCAGTGGCAATAGCTGATCTTATAGCATACAGTTTAACATGCTTGGAGGATAAATTTCTAGGGGTCGCTCCTCTAAATTCTCAGGTTCCGTGCGAACAGTTAAAATAATTTCACGAATTGCACGAGCATCCAAAATAACTCTGATATTCCCGTTGGGCTTCTTTACAACAAGTAAAGGGCTGCAGTAAGGTGACGTGGAAGGTTCGATGATTTTCCACTCGTAACATTTTTTCAACTTGTGCCTCATAGCAGGTCGTTGGGATAGCGGCACATTATTGGTTTTGTGGAAGAAAATCTAGAGGGGCTTAACTTCGATTTTATACACGTATGTGTTGATCACGCCTGGTCGTTTGCTAAATACCTGTATATAGTTGGACAAAACATCATAAAGTTCACTATGTTCATCATGTGTGACAGCTGTGCTTTCTGATAACTCATTACTAATTAAAGTTTACAAGTCCTCAGACTCGGCATCAGCCTTGTTAGCCTGTGCGCCAACATCAGTGTCCTGTATTAACTGAATCTTGTACCCTGTACAGAATTTATCGTGCTTCAGAGTCCAGGTGTCCAGGTCAATTGAAATTTCACTGCCCTTATCTTTAAGTATCTATTTACGTTGGGAGAAGACAATAGTGCTGCCCTTCTCACACAATATACCCAAACCTAAAATACAATTAGTGACCAGGTTTTGGACGACGAGGAATGGCCATTGTATGATTCCATTACCTGCCTTAACTGCCACAATATCTGTTCCTTAATCCTAGGAAACTTATTGGCTACGGCAGTTAACATTTTACAGTTCTGGACAGGATATTCTGGTACGGGTTCAAACTCACACATTTTCTTGCAAAAATCATTGGACAAGACACTAACAGCCTCTCCTGTGTCCAGAATAATAGTAGTGGGAATACCACCTACAACACCAATAGTTGAGGCCAAAACAATTTCATTGGTTGATGAACGACATTGTGTGTGCTCTTGTAACAGTTCATCAGACAAGTTTTCGTCAGGTACATGATTATTGTGCCGCTGCATAGTGGGCGTCCACAAATAATAAATTTAAAATGAAGTCGCCCCCCATATCTTCCACAGCCAGGACCTGGGGCACAGTAGTGACTGTTTTTAGTTTGACGTCGACAAATTTGTAGTGGATGGAGGCACAGACGGAGGTGGAGTATCACTAGTTACTTCGATAATATTTACATTTGGGTATTGTTCATTCCAGTCTCCGAACTGTAGCGGTCGTTGCGTTTTCATGTTTTGACTCACCTGCGGGTTCGTAGATGCATTCCAGTTTGCATTCGCGACGGCAGCAATTGCCACTGGCCTGTATTACTGTTTTGCTGCGGTGGTGTCGCAGTTTTTTGACACTGGGCAGCGTAGTTGTTGTTACTTCAGCTCTTTTGCAGGTTTGGTGAAAATTGATTTTTTGTTTCTCTTAAAATTTTTGTTACCATTCTTATAATTATTATTACCGTAGTAGTAGTAGTAGTAGTAGTAGTAGTAGTAGTTGTTGTTGTTGCTGCTGCTGCTGCTGTTACGCTGTCTCTTCTTTGGATTGCCGCCAGTAGAGTAAGAAGTATTATAATAGCTGTTTGTGCTGTGCTGAGCATGTTGGTTCTGTTTTGTTTACATTTTCCATGTAAAGGGGTTGATTCTTTTGACCGACAGCAGCCGGCGCGCCGGAATTGGGTTGGCTGCCCTGCGTATTTTGCATGGCGCTGGTGTAATCATT
This sequence comes from Schistocerca cancellata, assembly GCF_023864275.1. Taxonomy (NCBI): domain Eukaryota; kingdom Metazoa; phylum Arthropoda; class Insecta; order Orthoptera; family Acrididae; genus Schistocerca; species Schistocerca cancellata. Next base: position 29,310,508 of record NC_064631.1, on the reverse strand, counting down.
GTAGCAATTGTTTTGCCTTACGCAACGCTGGTCCTCGTAAAGCATATCAACAGAATCGAGCACTGTGAGAAAATACTCTGCGTCGTTGTCTGGGATGTGCAGAAGTTTTTCATTGACATTAAAGGCAGTCTTGCCTTCAATGCGCGGAGAATGCCGCGCGTTGGAACCGGGCTTGTAACGGAAATGTCCCATATTTAAATGTCTCAAAATACCGGCGCAAATTGCCGTGCTTAGGATTGAGTGGTTCAGGATCCACAATCTACCTACGAAGTCGTTCCTGTACAGATTGTGACCAAAATTTAGATAAAAGGGCTCTTTCAAATTGTTCGTATGTGACGCATCTGTCGTCTTCGTTATACTCCCATACAGCTGCCTCGCCTTGGATATAACCGACAACATAAGATATCCTCTTACGGTCACTCCACGCACGGGGAAACGCATTTCTGAAGGCTTTAAGAAAGATGACAGGATGTACGGTTCTTTTTTCAGGTATAAATAGCTGAAATTGTCTGTGTTTTATGAGGCTCTCCTCTTCCTTGACATTTCAGTAATGTTGAGTTTAGCACGCCCGGTTAGCCGTGCGGTCTAACGCACCGCTTTCCGGGCGGGAAGGCGTGCCGGTCCCCGGCACGAATCCGCTCGGCGGTTTAGTGTCGAGATCCGGTGTGCCGGCCAGCCGGTGGATGGTTTTTAAGGCGGTTTTCCATCTGCCTCGGCGAATGTGGGCTGGTCCCCCTTATTCCGCCTCAGTTACACTACGTCGGTGATCGCTGCGCAAACACTTTCTCCATAACACCATAATTACTCTACCACACAAACAGTGGGGTTACACTCGTCTGGTGTGAGACGTTCCCGGGGGGTTCCACTGGGGGCCGAACCGCACAATAACCCTGGGTTCGGTGTGGGTCGGCGGTGGGGTGAGTGGACTGCTGTAGCCTGTTGTGGGGTTGTGTACCACTGAGGGCTAGGGCGGGGGCGAAGCCTCTCCGTCGTTTCTAGGTCCCTAGTTCCATAACATACCATACAATGTTTAGTTTCAGAATGATTACTGTAAGGTTCAACTGGCGAATGGAAAGGAAAATGTTGTTGATAATTATCACGACTGCAGTGCAGTGTGTCATGCCGAGGTGCGTACTGTTGTCATTGTGAGTACGTAGTGCGCGGTGTGTATGCGTCATAAATGTATTCTTTATCAAACTCTGTTTTGGTTCCTATTACCGCCATTGCACACTGGTTGTACGTAATTGTCAAACTGTTTCGATTGCGCTTCGGCAGACTGTGCTGCTTGAACGATTACGTGTGTGTCGTTATTTATAAATTCCGCGATAGTGTCGTGAACAACAGGAGGCAATTTTTCTTGTAAGCACTCGTCAAAATATTTGTCTTTTTGCTCTATCCAACTGCGAAATTCTCTATTGATGAATGAGAAATGGTTGTCAGTGCGTAGTCTTACTTTATCACGAAGCTGTTTGTCCGTTGTGTCAACCTTGTTTTCGACATCGACAATACGCGTTTTTATACCATTATTCACTGCTGGATAAGATTTAATCTAAGTGTCTACAGACTCGCGTATTTCTTGAGATTGTTTACTTGTGCTTGGATATCTGTCATATCTTTATTTGTTGTTGTGAAAGCTCTGAAAATTTTGCTTTGAGGTCGGACACTTGTCCAGTCTCTTTATCTCCTCAACATGGCTACACAAAATATCGTTTGACGTTTTAAGTGCAGCTAAATCTGATTTAGTTTCATCATGTGTTTTTATCTCGTCACGAGCTGTTTTCAAAGTGGCGCGTAGAGACGTCATCTGTTGGTCGATACGTGCGTCAATTTCCTGTTTATGTTCAGTCATCACGTGTTTTTGTTCGTTCATCTGTTTCATAATAGTATCGACCATGCTGACCATACTAGTGATGTGCAACTGTTCCGCCCCCGCCACGTCGTTAGACATGACGTTAGACACCAAAATTGGTTCGGAAGTAGATGTAGGCATGTTACTAGTGGACAGTCTATTTTCTAAATTTACGTCACCAGAATAGTCAATAATATGTCGCTCGTTAATATTCGAGTCAACCGTAACGTCACTTTCATTATTTAATGGCATGTCAGAGGCGGAATGCGTCTGTGTTTGCAGTCTCTGGTTCTCCATCTTTGCTGATTGTTTTCTGTTCAGTACCATGCCACAGATAATGTATGACACAATAAAAATTTAAACTCGTATGAGTAATCAGAGTAAATGTAAAAATTAATCTCTCTGTGCGACAATGCCTGAACACGAAAATTAATTGTCGAAAGTAATGGTGGAATTCTGAATACTAATGACTGGACGCCATATTACGTCACACAGAACTAGAGTCGGCCATATTGTGAACTGATGAAACTGTATTGTTGCACTGTACGAATAATGGAAATAATTTTGGAAACCACGATGTAACTTAAAATCACTGCTACGGAAACAGAAAATTGTGATAGGTCTACCAAGCAAAGCTACGATAATACAAAGCGCTTGGGCGAGAGTCCTGATGTGAATATGCGGTGCCTTACCTTGTATCCGCAATAGCAGAGTAATTTCAGGTGTCAACATAACTATACAGTAATCTGTCCTACTTCAATGTATCCTGGTGTCGTATCCCGTTTGTAGTTTCCAATAAACATGTAACAAAAAAAATACAATATAGTATGTATAACAATGTTTCCTGTCACGGTCTCCAATTAAATTAACTTTTTTTTTGGTTCATTCGTTCCTGGATCGAGACCATACAATGAATTATTGTAACGAATATTAATAGAGATCAATTAAGTTTACGGATTGGTAAAATACGTTTCATGCAAACTCTCAGCGCTTGAGCATGGCATTTTCGTTTATTTATTCATGTGTTTTTAACTGTGTTTTTCTCTCTGTGGTGGACTGGACTTCGTGAAAAAACAGCACCCGAAGACGACGTTGGATCCAGCTCGAAGACTTTTTGCTTAGAAGTACGGAACCTTTTGTCATTCCAAGTCACCCAACAATCTTACAATGACTAAAGACAAAAAATAAAACTTACATAGGTTAGTAATAACAATATATTCTTAGATAAAAACTGATTTAAAAGTACGTTATACAATTACGACTGCCGTTTGGCTGCAACTGGTGAATAAAATAATGAAATAACGTAGTATTAATGGCGGTGTGCCATATACGTCCGATCTGGACAAGACCTAGAAAACAAAAGGTGCCTCTTAATCATCTGACGATCAAAAATCTTCAAATGTTTCTAGCGGCTGCATACAACATTTATACAGCCTTGGACTATATCTATGGCTCAAATTATTTCTTTTTTATTACTTATAATTACGTTTCCTGCTAAGAAAAGCTCAGCCTGTAAATGTGCCTTTAAATCATGTCGCACCTCCTTTTGCCCGGCCTACTGTAGCAACTCGACGTGGCATAGACTCGACAATTCGCTGCAATTCCCCTGCAGAAATACCGAGTTACATTACCGCAGTAGCCGTCCAGGTTACGGGTGCAGGATTTTGTGCAGGAACTGTCCTCTCGATTATGTCCTATAAATGTTCGATGGGATTCATATCGGCGATGTGGGTGGCCAGTGACATGTCTTGCAACGTGAGCTCCATGAATGGCTGTAGGGGATGTCGTGTTGTTAGTAAAAGCACTCGCGACAGTCGCCTGATGCCATTAACGCCCATTAACGCTAAATTTCGCTGCACTGCCCTAACGTCCGTCGTACGTCGCACATTGATTTCTGCGGTCATTTCGCGCAGCGCTGCTTGTGTGTTAACACTGACAGCTCTGTGCAAACGTTACTGCTCTCAGTCGTTAAGTGAAGGCCATCGGCGACTGCAGTGCCAGTGGTGACAAGATAATGCCAGTTAAGTGTGGTATTTTCGGCATACGCTTGACACTGTGGATCTCGGGATATTGAATTTCCTTATGATTCCGTCGGAAAGCTTTTCACATGAAGCAACTGAGTACAAATTGTTGTGGCGTAGCAAGACAGCCACGCCACTCGGAAGTAGCCGAAATGCACGCGTACACACACGCCGGCTGGCGTGAGGTCTGAAACAGGATACTTAATGAATGCTATAAAGAAAACTACGGCGCTTCTGTTTACTTAACTTTAATTCATCCTTGTGGTACATCGCTCTTGATAATACAAGTGAGACTCTCTCCAGAAATGGTTAATGGCGCCTTGCTAGGTCGTAGCCATGGACTTAGCTGAAGGCTATTCTAACTATCTCTCGGCAAATGAGAGAAAGGCTTCGTCATTGTAGTCGCTAGCAAAGTCGTCGTACAACTGGGGACGAGTGCTAGTACGTCTCTCTAGACCTGCCGTGTGGTGGCGCTCGGTCTGCAATTACTGACAGTGGCGACACGCGGGTCCGACATGTACTAATGGACCGCGGCCGATTTAAAGCTACCACCTAGCAAGTGTGGTGTCTGGCGGTGACACCACATTCCTCCCCCGCAAATCGGCGAACGGTCGTGTTATAAGGCTTCCGCCCGCCGTGGGGAGGGCCCCATGTTGACGTAGGCGATGAGGTGGGGAGCCTAACAACAGGCGAGGCTGTGCCACCCGCACCCGGCCATTCGGTCCGAGGGGAGCTAGGAAACGCCTGGAAACCTACTCCAGGGTGCACGCCAACATGCGGTGTGTGCGCCCGTAAAAGACAGGAGGGGCCGAAGGGTCGACCTCCATTGCGTCGGAGTATCCGACGCGCGATGACGCCATGTGGTCCGGAGCGGGCAAGAGTTCCATGGCTGAGGACAACTGGTCAAGGGGAAGCGATCGGCGGCGCGGGACCCAGGGAGGCGCTTGGCGGCTGCAGCGAAGCGTCCACTGCGGGCGGCGCCGGCGGGAGAACAGGCGGCGGCGGCGGCGCGTCGCCATGGGGCAAAATGGAAGGCATCGTCGGTAACACATGGGGATGAGGCGAGCCAGTAGATGGGTCCCCAGGGCGCTGACCGGACGGCACCGTCGCTGAAAGCAGACGGGGAGCGGCAGAACCCGCGCGACGACAGAGGCAATTTGGACGCAAAGGGAATAGGGCGATCATGCGAACCATCCTTGTGCGCAAGCACAGCACCGATCCCGAAATCCGATGCATCTACCATCAACAAAAGGGGTTTCTGGGGATCGAATGGCGTAAGGCAAGTATGTGAAAGCAACGCCGATTTCAACTGGCGAAAGGCGCGTTCGCAGTCCGTCGACCAGACGAACGGAACACCTTTACGGCGTAAGCGATGAAGCGGAGCTGAAATGGAAGAGGCATGCGGAAGAAATTTATGATAATAGTTAATTTTTCCCAACACACTCTTTAGCTGCTTCAAATTCTGCGGCGAAGGCAAGTCCTGTATGGCACGGAGGTGCTCTGGACTCGGATGTATGCCTTGAGCATTGATTACATGTCCCAGATATGGTAAGTCACGAGCAAAAAACACACATTTGTCCTTCCTCAAGCGAAGACCATTTTGTCGCAATACCTGAAATAACGTTGCATTAATTTTGATAGTAACTTGTTCTGATTTGCTTGTGTCATGGCTTCGCCACAATCTCCAGATGTACTGGCTGAATTTTATCGCTTGCAGAATCAACAGACGCAGGCGTTATTGGATGCCCTTGGACAGCTCGTCCAGGGTCAATGTGCGCTGCAAAAAGATGCGGCCGCCGCTTCATCGCTACCGCAGCCACGACACGCAGTTGCACCCCAGTTTCGTCCGTTTCACGCGGACGAGGAAAGCTGGACGGAGTGGTCACGCCAATTTGGATCCCATCCTCGTCGCCAACTGTTGTGGCGTAGCAAGACAGCCACGCCACTCGGAAGTAGCCGAAATGCACGCGTACACACACGCCGGCTCGCGTGAGGTCTGAAACAGGATACTTAATGAATGCTATAAAGAAAAGTACGGAGCTTCTGTTTACTTAACTTTAATTCATCCTCGTGGTACATCGCTCTTGATAATACAAGTGAGACTCTCTCCAGAAATGGTTAATGGCGCCTTGCTAGGTCGTAGCCATGGACTTAGCTGAAGGCTATTCTAACTATCTCTCGGCAAATGAGAGAAAGGCTTCGTCAGTGTAGTCGCTAGCAAAGTCGTCGTACAACTGGGGACGAGTGCTAGTACGTCTGTCTAGACCTGCCGTGTGGTGGCGCTCGGTCTGCAATTACTGACAGTGGCGACACGCGGGTCCGACATGTACTAATGGACCGCGGCCGATTTAAAGCTACCACCTAGCAAGTGTGGTGTCTGGCGGTGACACCACACAAATGAAAGCCCCACTGCCCTTTTGTACCTTGTGTACGATATACTACTACCATTTGTATGGTGCATATCGCTATGCCACGACTTTTGTCACCTCTGTGTAGTTGAGTCCACTTCGGTGGTTTGGCGTTACGTAAATTGCAATAAATAAAATTTCAAAATGCTAAAAAGGACAAGGAGAAACTCCTCAAGCGTCCAGCTCACTTCCCTCAAAAGGAACAGTGAAAAGTGCGTTACAAAAGGGCTCCGTCTACAGTATAGTTGTAGAACAGATAGTCATCAAGCAAAATCTGCACTCTACACATTAAGGGAATTTTGTGGGGAAAACACATCGAGTGGGGAAATATGCAGATTGTACAGTACGTATGTTGTTGCCGTTAAGAAATAGGATGACGAGCACACGCATCTCCGTTGCCAACGAGGATCGACAGCTGATATCTTACGTCCGACGTACTGAGAAATTCCGAGGGAGGACCATTTCTCTTCACGTAAAATGACCACGATGGACCTCAGTTAACTGTGCGAGTTTTGCTCGCAGAAGCCGTCTTCAGATATCTACGAATTAAGTACTACAGGATGAAACCGAGCTCCACAAACCAAATTTTGGACGTTATTCAGTGATATTTTCTGATTACTTGTACGTATAGGGGGCCATGGTCTACGGTGAACTGTTGGAGAGTAATAAATTAATTATGATTTATTTGGAACGAACCATCGCGGCATGTCGCGTAACTGATTTTTTGAGAACCACGTTGTGCACTCCTAAAGCATCGACTGGACACTGGCCAGAGCAGCGTCGCGAAACGACATCAAGAAGGCGGTGACCCGAGCGCCTATGCTAAGAGAGGGCAGCGCCACACCCCATGGGGGACAGAGTTCAGCGCCCCCTGTCAACGCTGACTTAACCAGCCGCCCATCGCTGATCGGTCCAGTTTGGTAGCAGACTTCGAGAGCATCAGTACTGAGTAATAGCAGGACGACACTTAGCCTGCATTCTGTGGGTAGTAATAGTACCTAAAGTACTTGCAGGTAGGATGCATTGGATCCACTTCATAAAGAGAAGTTATATTTATTTTCTTATTAGAAATAAAGTTTCCTTCCAATTAGAAAGTGTTTTGTACACATGATTTTGGATCCCTGCCACCGGCGGTTGCAACTTCTCTTCCTCCTTGTCTGTATCGCTTCTGCCTCCCACAGTAGCAGACACAACATATGTAAAACCGAGATCTCAACAGCCTAACTAACGATCTCTTGAACAGCCATCTTCCCGAATGCAGTCCCTGTGTTTCAAGTACTGAGCCACTTTGCTTCTTAATGACGTTAGAATATTCTGCATCTACTCAAAGGGACAGTTACTGTTTTCACAGTATAAATGCTTCTGGAGAGTAACCACTGTCCGAGATGATGATGATGATGATGATGATTATTATTATTATTATTATTATTGTTTCAAGCCGCTAAATTACTGGAACATCAGCAGTTTGCTTATCTGATATCAAACACTCTGATGATCTTTCATCCTCTTGTTATTAAGCATATGGGACGCCCTGTACAATATCTATTAGACTCGAAGGCCTACTATGGCTCAATCATGGTACAAGAATTACAGTCATATTCAGTTTTGTTCCAAACATATTAGTTACAGAAGAATAAATTCATTTTTTCGGCTTCTTGTACAAAGACTGAATGATTAGTAATGCCTCTACCGACAGTACGAGTGACTGGATGGGAATATTTTATAATATGAAACACAGAATGTTCAATTAGAATTTCCTCGTTAATACCATACTATAATTTTTCGACATAGCCGGCAGATGTTAATAGATGCTTTCACCAGTGGCAAAGAAGTCTCATAAATCCGTCGCAGAACAACTCCGCTTTCTGTTTCCCCAACCAGGTACTTATCAACGTCTGAATTTCTTCACAGGGCCCACGACTGAACGGCAAGTACGGCACTGTCGTGAGGTTCAGCCTTCTAAGCCCATCCATAGTGCCATGCGAAATGCGTGGGGTAGCTCTATTGTCTTGTCTCTCTTCTAATTCTGCTGAGGTGTTTCTTTTTATTGAGCAAAAAAGCATGACAGAGTCAGGGCGAGAAGTTGGGGTAATGACTGTGTTTGGTTCCAGGAAATTGATGTGGAAAACGCTGCAGACATCTCATAACATATCTACCAGCTTTACGTTGTCTTATCCAGCGCCACATAACGCCAACAACAACGCTAGCATTAACATAAAGTGCGCAAATTTTTCGATAAATTTGAACTAGAACAAAGCGTCTCTTGCTACGAACTCGTTGACAGCATGTTATTTCTGCGGAATCGAAGTAGTCCCCCCACACGCTTTTATATTGGACGCAGTTGAAGCAATAGCTTGGGGCCAACCGAGGTTGTAGCAGAAATTCGACGAAACGTGTTGAAGCCAGTTTTGCGTGCCGCGATCTGTTGAGGAGTAAACCGCGTGGTAGCATCGATTATCACTGAACCCTCTTATACAGAGAGGCCGAAAGTCAAGTGAAGGAACTATTAATTCCTCAAAACTGCAGTAACACGTCGAGGCATGTACTTTGCGAGGTTCTAGAACGCTTCTGGAGAGATTTTGATCCACGCATCTTAGTGTGCTACCCCACAATTACGAGTATTATTGTGTAGCGGGTTCATCGAGTGCGAACGCATATCGGCAGCTCTCATAATGCCCAGCTAGTGGGGGGGGGGGGAGGGGAATAAGTTACGATCATGAATTCACTGGAGTGTTCATCGGTCATCTGTGTGCATCCATAGAGAGTTAGCATGTCTCACTGACCACGTGAAACATGGCATCTCCAGCACTTTATTATATTACCAGCAGGGGATGCAGAGGGTCTGTAAGAATGGCGATATAAAATGCACCTGTCTTTGGTCCCTGTAGCCGGACCACGGGGCCAGTTGTGACCTTGTAAATGCGGCCCAGACCATAACTGGGTACAACGTTGTTGGTCCATAGTCACGTGGGGCATACAACCCACTCAGATCCATACAACCGAAGCTCTGATTCACCAGATAGCGTTACACGCCGTCAATGTTGCATAGTCCAGTGACAGTGTTCGCCGGTCTCACCGTAGTCCTTGTAGAAATGTGCTGCTGACGCATCACTTCCAAATCGACTACTATTTGACTAGAACGTCGATAGCCCCGTATGGCTCTCTGGAACCAACGTAACTTCCATTCGTCAAAAACTTGTCAGCGATTTACGTATGTGCAATCGCTGTCTCTGCGACAGTGAAGAACCACACTAAATAAAGCTGACCCATGAAACCTCTTCCAGTGTAAGCTCCGATATGCGACGACCTATTCGCCTTGTACCGATTCACTTTGTAACGCCGGAAATGCATATCCTCCTATTTCCATCTATTGTACTATAAATATTTTTCCTTATTTTGTTGCCCGAAGATATGACGTTTCTGTGTTTTTGTATATTGTAATTGTTTTACTATTTGTATATATATGCATTTATGTCGATGTATAATTGGTTTGTTGTGTAAAGATTATTTGTATTTTTACGCTGGGTCTGGCCTAGGGAAAACTATGCTATCGAACGATTACATCGATAGATCGTGTGGAGAACCCAAGTGTTTAAGATCTCTGCCGCATGGAGCGCGGGCAGAGAGAGTCTGGCTGGGGTGGTGCAGTGGAGCAGGTGTGTTGTGTGACGCTCCCGCGAGTTGCCGCGCTTTCGGGGTTTGGCAGCATGTAATTGCGCTCGACTCGCGATGATAGTTTCTGACACGGTGTCGCGGACGGGAAGCATTAGCTGGCGCACATCAAGAGCCCGTTTCTCCTGGTGACCGTGTCGAGAAGAAGGCGCGCCAACATCCAGCTTCTGCAACAGCGACGGCCGACAATGAGTGACTGTCGCCACCTCCTCGATCGACGGCTTCAAACCGTCAATCAACCAACAAGGAAGACTGGAAGCACGCAAAGTTTTAGAACTGTATGGCAGACCTCAGCTTTTCAAACTGTTCCATTTTCGTAACTATAAATACAGCAACTTAGCACGAACATTTGTCGCTCATTGTCCCAATTGCATTACCAAGCAGGGTCCCTTCCTTTTCTGGAATGAACCCGAGTGTCGTTGAAATTCAAACGCCAGCATTAAAGTAATATTATTCCATTTCACTGCTTTAATTTCAACGTTGAGTTAAAGTATTCGTAGCTGGCTACAATATTTAGATTACACAAGCACAAATTAAGAGTGCGAGTTTTGTTACCACATTTTAGCTTACCTGTGACTGCAGCTCAGCTTGGTACGTACTAAATTTTACTATTGTTAATTGTTCAGAATCATTTAATTCAAGTTCAGAGTTAAATCTCTTATTTCTAAATTGCGTAGATTCAATTAGCTTTTGAAATGATTGTTGAGGTAGCCCAAGACTAACCGTATTTTACTGAATTTCGATGTGCTTCAGAAACAAAGCTCACTATTAATTTCAGTCACTAAATTAACTTTCAGTTTTCGGGTTTTATTAATTCTTTTGCTAAATTAAGTCAGAGTGTAGCGAAATTTATTACTTCTGACAAACTTTCAGTTTTCACACTACACATGTCAACCTTCAGTTGCCACGCTTCTATTGTTAATTATATGTGTAATCACCTTTCTTTTTCAGTTACTATAGTAATTGTCCATAGGACTGGCGACCGTAATTTCCCCCAAATCTCAAATATCTAATTACCGCTAGTTAATTGTATGAAACGTCCCCTGTGAACAATTATACATGACTGTGCTTAAACTGACATCCAATATTTTTAGCGCAACGCAATCTGACTTTCAAAAATCCCTACAAAAGAATGGCCCTGAGTAACATTAACCTATACGTTTCACAAATCACTTACCTCACCAAAAATCTTCCTTACTCGAACTACTGCAATACAGTGAGCGCCACTACTGCCAGCTAAATAAAAGATTCGAACTACGGAAGGCACCAACTACTGATAGCCATAGTTAGCAAAATGAAAGATTTTGATAGAGAACAAACAACGTATTTACCTTAATAGTGTTGAAAAATCATAATATACATAGCAATTCATAATATCCATTCTGTACTCAAAAATCCGCCATCTCATTTCCCACATCCACCACTGCTGGCGGCTCACCTCCAACTGCCCAACGCTACGCGCTGTTAACATCCAACTGCCCAACACTACAATGGCTGACAACAATGCAAACTGGCCACAGACTACACACAGCACAGCCAGTGATTTTCATACAGAGCGCTACGTAACGTTGCCAATAAGAAAACATAAACAGCCTACTTACATAGCCAACTTACATAGCCCCTATGCTCCCCACAAAAAATTTTACAAATTGTTTTGGGCAGTGGCCAATAATGATTTGAAAAAATTTTTCATAATTGTAATAACAAAGATATCAAATGCACGCACTTATTGATACAATGTTGGTCAAAAGCTAAAATTTTCTCACAGTCCATAAAGACAGTCCTGATCAGTCATCATAATAGTAATTACAGTTTTTTTTCACAAAGTCTCATTAGTAAAAGAAATTGCACACAGCACAGCCAGTGATTTTCATATAGAGCGCTACGTAACGTTGCCAATAAGAAAACATAAACAGCCTACTTACATAGCCTACTTACAATTGTTAACGTAACGGCCGCACATTTACTTTCTTTATTAACTTTACCCCTTTTCTAAATTATTTTACACCAGTTTCATTTGCATTTTTCCTTTCATTTAGATGTAACCCTTTCCTCCCTCTTTACCGACAGATTAACTACGGTGGGTGACGATTGCTTTTCCCAAATTTCCATTAGGTACACGTGGTTTAATTTTTCACTGTCATTAAGGTCGGTAAGTGAGGGGGAGGTTACAATTTGTCACGTTCAAAGTCAGCTACTTCATGAAGTGCTGCCATGTTCACTGCACCCGTGTCTGTGACAGACTGCTCAGGTGTGGCGTCTAGCAACTAGCCTCAACATTCGGGCGTCACACGTGGCACATCTTCAAATGGGACAACGCTACTTGTAATATCTGGACTACTGGTTTCGGCCGCAGTTCCTAAGTAAGTAATGATAGAGACAACTTGGGGCTAATAGATAAGCGGCAGAAATTCCGCGAAACTTATAGAAACCTATTGTGCGCCAGTGCTGCCATCTTTTGAGGTGTACAGTGCATCGAGGCATTATCTCTACATCTACAGCTGTTCTCTACAAACCACTGCAAAGTGAATAGCAGAGGGCATTCCCGTTCTACTACTTCCCATCCATTCGCATAGGGAGCGCGGGAAGATAGATTGGTTTAACGCATCTGTTCGTGCTGTAATTGGTATCATCTTGTCCTCGTGGTCGCTTCGGGAGAGACACGTATTAGGTGGTAGTATATCCATCAATTCCTGATTTAACACTGCTTCTTGGAACACTGTAAGCAGTCTTTCGCAAGAAAATTGGCGTCTGTCTTCAAGCGTCTGTCAGTTCAAATTTTCTAATATCTCCGTGACACCCTCCCATGAGTCTAACAAACCTGTGAACATACGTGCTGACGTTCGTTGTACACCCTCAATATCCTCTGATAGTCCTCTTTCGTATAGGTCCCACAAACTCAAAAAGTGTTGTAGGATGGGCCGCGCGATTCTTTTGGAATCAATCTCATAATTTTGCGGGCTGTGTGAGGAATGTACTTAGGCGTGACCCAGTACAATTGTTCCAATCCATTTGAAAATAATACCGACTCGTTCCGTTATTACTTACGCATTTGCATTACAACTTACACCTTATGGTTTACATTAGTCGAATACAACATTAGTCGACAACAACAAGAACCCAGCATCTATGGCACCAGCCGCAACGTACCGATGCATTACAAAAGGGGCTCGATGTGGCGACCACCAAAGTTGTTACACACATTGTACCTCCGAAGCATGTTCTGGTACATTCTCTCCATCCGATCTCGTGTTTCTTCAATGTCTTGTGCAGCGTTCAGAACTCGTGCCAGTAGATCTTCCTCTGTCTCTACAGGTGTCTAATAAATTAGGCTCTTCATACGACCCCACAAGAAGTAGTCCATAGGGGTTAAATCGGGCGATCGTGGCGGCCACGCGGTTGAACCACCACGGCCTATCTATCTTTTACCGTACCGTCTGTTGACATGTCTCTGGACAGCCAGTGAAAAGTGAGGTGGTGCTCCATCATGCTGGAACCACATTTCCTGACGGACATTCAATGCCACAGCTTCCAAGAACGGGTCCATTACCTGTCGTAGGAAGACTAAGTATGCGGGACCCGTCAGCTTGGATGGAAGGAGGCATGGTCCAGTCACATGACCGTCCAGAAAACCTGCCCAAATGTTAATTCCAAACCTGTCTTGAAATCCCTGAACATGCGAGGCATGAGGATTTTCGTCCGCCCAGACATGGCTATTTCGAGTATTCTGAACACAATCCCTTGTGAACATACATTCATCTGTGAAGAGAACTCGACGTGGAAGCAGGGACGCGTCGATGCAGTGGTGCAGGAACCATGTGCAGAAGGCGACGCGTTGTGGAAAGTCTGCTGGACCCGTAGCGTGTACCCTTTGTAAGTGGTACGGATGTAATTGTTGCTCCTGCAGGACGTCCAAGACGGTACTAACAGCCATTGCACGTGCAATTGTTCGCGAACTCGTTGGCGGGCTATCTTCAATGCGACGCAGTACGCCTTCTTCAAATTCTGGAGCGCGGCGTCGCCGTGGTGCACCACAGTCCTGCCTCCTCACAGTGAACGTACCCGTTTCTCGTAGCCGTTGTGTGACTTGGGCAAACAGTTTGTGCGATGGAGTGTGACGGTGTGGGAAACGTTCGTGATACAGCCGACTAGCAGCTCTTCCGTTACCTCCAGCTTCGCCATACACAAGGAGCATGTCTGTGTATTCCGCAAACGTGTACTGCACCATGTTCCCTCTATCGGTGATGCATAGATATTGCCTCGGTCTCACAGCAAAGCGGACAATAAGTGACATCTGGGGATCGTTTGACGTAGTACACGTCAACGTGTCTACCCTGTTGCATACCAGGCCAGGGAACTACGAGACGTTTCTCTTGCCCTAAGCAGACGTTGACGAGGTTCACATCTGAACTGAAACTGTCGTAGAACGGAAACAATACGATTCCGGACATGGGTTCCTATTCAAAATGTTCTGTATTCACTACCCTCTACATGTCTAGAACTTTGTAACGGGAATTTCCGAACACCCTGTGTATACGTATATAATACCAATTTGTCTTTTCACTCAACAGTAGTTGTTGATTGGTTACGAAGTCTTTCGCGACGTGTTTCTTGAATAAAAGTCTCTCGGTATACATGCCGCGTCAGTTCAGGAAAAAACTCCAAGCTTTCGACCACTACCTCCATGGTCGTGGGTTAAAACTGACTGTCGTCAGCCACATGGCAGTGACACGCTGCAGCAGTTCGTCGCACATTCGAATGGTGTACATCCAAACATAAAATTTACAATGGAGGTAGAGAAGGAAAGGAAGTTACCTTTTTTAGATGTGTTGGTGGAGCGAAAAGCGGATGCACGACTGGGTCATTCTGTGTACAGGAAGCCAGCGCATACAGACTTATATCTGCACAGCCACAGCTTCCATCATCCGTCTCAGAAGAGAGCTATGCTGAATACTTTAGTACACAGAGCCAGGACTATTTCCGACAAGGACCACCTCGGTCCCGAGATTAACCATTTGACGACTGTTTTCAAGATAAATGGTTATTCTGCCGGTGAAATTAAATCACTATTGTCCAAGAAAGTAGGACACGATGCCGTCCATAAACAAGAAGAGGACCAACACTTACCGCGTTTTCCATTTTGCGGTGCTACAACAAGCAAAATAAGTAGAGTCCTAAACAGGCAAGGAATAAAACCAGTTTTCCGACCACCTAGGAAAATTAAGGAAATGTTGAGACCAGTCAAAGATAGTCTCGGCTTAAGGGTGCCGGGAATTTATTGTATTCCTTACGAATGCGGCAAGAATTACGTGGGCCAGTCGATAAGAACCGTTGCCGACCGTTGCATCGAGCACCAGAGCCACCTGAAATGCAGGTATTTGGAAAAATCAGCGGTGGCTAAACATAGCCTGCTTAACAAGCGCAAGATTTTATTTGAAGAAACGAGAGTAATAGCCCACGCATCGAATTACTGGGACTCTGTGATCCGGGAAGCTGTCGAAGTTAGACTTAGCGATAAAAACTTTAACAGAGACAACGGCTATGCACTTAGCAACACCTGGAAGAGTGCACTGGATAAAGAAAAATCGCAGAGGAAAACTTCCCGCACTTTACCTCCTGATTCAAGGGATGGCGCTGCAACCAACGCGGGATAGAAACTACGTCTATGGAAGTAGTGGGCACTACTTCACTACACGCCATATCGCTGTTGCTATGACGTATTCCAGCCAGTCAGAAGCCGTCCTTAGCATAAAAGTGTGAGCCTCGCTAGTTTACGACAGGCAATCATCGTAGGTTGTACCACTCGCTCCTTCCGGCTCCTGGATTTCTCCCTTACTGTCTGCTCCCGTCCTGTCCGCCTCACCGCCACCCTCACCTATCTTGGCCTCACCATTGACCGTCACCTCACCTGGATCCCTCATCTCCGCTCCATCCAATCCAAAGCCCACAACCGCCTCCGACTCCTCAAACTCCTCTCTGGCCGAACATGGGGGTTGCACCCCTCTACTATCCTCCACACCTACAAATCCTTATCCTTAATCCGTCCCATCCTCTGTTATGCCAGTCCTGCCTGGATATCTGCCCCCCCCCCCCCCAAATTCTATAAGTCCTCCAGATCCTCGAGCGTCATGCACTCCATCTCGCCTTCCGTATACGCCTCCCGTCCCCCACGCGGATCCTCTATGATCTCATTCCTTTCCCCCAACTGCTATTTCTCGAACATATCCGCTCCCTCTACACCTCCCGCCGCCTTGAACCCCCTCACCCCCTGGTTGCTCCTCTCCTCTTCCATCCCCACCCTCTGCCACGTCTTCCTGTTGTGTCCCACCTACCCTCCATCTCTACACCCTACATCTCATTTCCCAAGGTGGCTTCCATCAACTCCCCCTCCCGGATGATGCCCTCTCTCCCTCCATTTATCCCTCCTATCAACTCTGATCCTCACTCCCCCTCCTTTCCTCAGTCCTTTTCCCAGGCTCCCTCTCCCCCCTTCCATCCTCATTCTTCCCCACCTCCCCTCTCTTTGCCCCATTCTCTGCCCCAAGTCCTTTTACATATCCCTCCTCTGCCTCCTCTCATTCCCTCTCACATCTGCCCTTCTCCCCCTTTATTAGTCCTCTCCCTCCTTGATCCCCCCCCCCTTTTTCGTTTTTTTTCTCTTCCTCCCTCCTTGTTCTTCCCCCTCCTCCAGGTCCCCCCCCCCCACCTGCCTTTGGCTCGGGAGTGTCATCTTTGTGCTGCCACTTTCGTGCAGTATTCTACATTAAGTGTTCTACAGTTAGTGTTCTACAGTGAGTGTTTTACAGTGAGTGTTCCGTGTTGTGTTTTTTGGGAAGTGTTGTGAATGGCCATCATACTGTCGCTGGGTGTGCCTTTTATCTCTTGCTAACAGAAACCAGACTGTCGCCGTGTTTTTTTAATTGTGTGTGTACTATGTTACTTGTCTGATTTCTGTGTGTTTTATTAACGTTGCCGACCCCTTTTGCTTTCTGTTTTAACTTTCCGCATTTTTCCGCCATTTTACATTTGACGTTACTGTTTTATCGCCTGTTTTTCTTGTTTCTTTTCTTCTTCCGTTTTTTAAAATAAAAGTCTGTAGGCTGTAGAGCAGCGTACTAAGCTGCTGCCAGCCCGCTCCCTTCGGAGGGAATTGAAAATCAATAAAGGAAAAAAAAAATAGTTTACGACGACATTCGAGGGTTGGATTCCCTCACTTCCTCATCGAGGACTCGCACTGCCTGGACTACTCTCAGGGTGTATCTTCGACGTGGAAGAGCCTCAACCGTGCCTGTTGCGTTGTTGCCCGCCGCCGCCGCCGCCGCCGCCGCCGCCGCCGCCGCCTGGTCGCCGCTTCTTCTGCCGCCGCCGCCGTTGCCGCCGTCTCTTGGTGCTCGCCGCTTCTTCTGCCGCCGTCTCTCGGTGTTCGCTGCCGCCTGCAATCATGGACGTCCCAACTACCACCATCATCTACAACTCCCCTACACCTGCCCCCACTGTAACGTCATGGAGTACTTCCTCTGGGATTAACCCATCTCATCCATCCGCCTCACCTACTTACAGTCTCCTCCCCATCTATCTCCTCTCCATCGCTATATCCCCACCTGTACGTCACTCCTGCTCCTACCCCTGCTAATGCACCTGCTGCTGCTGCTCCTGCTCCTGCCTCTGTCCCTGCTCCCAACCCCCCTCCCGCTCATGTCGCCCGCCGAGACGACATTCCCCCTCTCCCCCCCCCCTGCGACTACCACTGCTTCCCCTGCCAGAGTCTCCGCCCGCCGCGCCACAGTCGCCGCCACAGAGCGCCCTACCCTCTCATCCGGTGCTACTGCCTCGCAGGAGGGCCCTGCCTCCCACCACCTCCCCATCCATCCAGTCCCTCATCCCTCCTCCCAGGCAACACCCGCCAAAAAGTCTTCCAAACGGCCCACTGGCGACCTCTCTTCTACTCCCTCATCCAAAAAGCCACTGCCCGCCGCACCTCCTGCTTTGGATAGCACCCCGCCTCCCTCCTCTCCAGCCCCCTCCCTGTATACCTTTGTCCTAGCCGACCCTGATCCCTGATGCCTGCACCCTCACCCTTGAAATCCGGAAGTCCATCCCCAGTGAACCCATCACCCAACTTATCCCTCGCAGAGACTCTGTTCTCATCAAGTCTCCCTCTCCGTCCTTCCATACTGATCTCCTCCAGTGCCTTCCCCGCATCACCTTTGGGCACCACACATCCCTCACCCCATTCCTTACATCCTCCTCTCCTTGTCAGCCCCGACCGCCTCGTCGTCCGCCGACCCTCACTGCCGTCATCACAAAACTCCATCCTTTGGTCATAGAGGCTGAGGTGTTGGCGGAACTGAATGCCCACCCCACCCTGGAAGTCCACTCTGCCCGCCGTATTTACAACTCCTCCGGCCCTACTTTCCTCATGCGCATATTTACAGAGTCCGCCTCCTCCATTGACGACCTCCTCACGCGGGGAACCCTGATTTTCAACTGCCGCCACTCTGTTGACCCGTCCCGTTCCCCTCCTCAATCCTACCGCTGCCAGTGTTGTCTTCTGTACAATGACCACCTCACCCAAAACTGCAAGAACCCACCCACCTGCCCCTATTGTAAAGCCTTCCACTTCCTCAAACAGTGTCCCAACCTCGCCTCCCCCCATCCTGCAATACCTGCAATGAACCTCACCCCACCTATTCCTCCAAATGCAAAGCCAAGCCCCCTCCCACCAACCCTGAACTCACTGTCCCCGTTCGCCCCATTGACTCACCCATCCACCCTAACAATTCCCTCTGCCCTCCCCCTACAGTAGAAGACATTATCCGGTTCCTCACCATCGTCCTGCAGAACATCCACCCCTTCCAGCACCCCCACACACTCCTGCAGATTTCCCTTGCCACCTGCTCAGTTTTCCACTTAAACACCTACGCCACATACTCCCACAACCAGGCCCACTTTACCTTCACCCGCCTAGACACCCACGTTTAAGCCCCTCTCTCCCCTTTCCGCACCCTTCCCACCCCCAACCTCATGGCGCGTCAACAGTATCATTTCCTCTACCTCAACATTCGCTCCCTCCCTGCAAACAAATACCTCTTCCTGCCTAACCTCTCCTAGCACCAGGTTGACTCCTTCATCCTTAATGAAATCTTCCTCCAACCCCACCATGTTGTCCGCATCTCCCCATATCTCCTTCACCGGACTGACAATCCCCTTCCTCTAGCCTGAGGCGGGGTCGCTATAGGCCACCTCAGGCATCTTCCTGTCCGGCCACAACCCCTCCTCAATGACCCGACCAAACACCTTCTCCTCAGCCTATTTTTTCCCTTCCTCACCATCACCTGTGCCACAGCCCCACAGCTCCTCTCCCCTTTGACTTCATTTCTCATGTTGACCTGTACCTTCTCCACCTATGTGATCGCTGCTGACCTCAACATCCACAGCCGTGACCCTGCCACCCTTCGGCGGTGGCAGCAGTTCCTTGCCACCCTCCATGGTGACCTTGTTCCTCTCCCACAGCACACCCGTCCTGAAAGTAACTCCACCCCTGATGTTATCCTCGCTTCCAACAACCTCCTTGGTCGCATTGCCATTGATGTCCTCGATCCCGTTGGTAGTGACCATCTCCCTGTCCTTCTCACCATCTCCTCTACCTCGCTGCAGCCACCCGCCCAGCTGCCCCTCCAAAGTCTGTCCATGACTACCACCGTACCAATTGGGATGCCTACTGGGAATCCATTGCCTTACAGGTCGAAAGCCACCCCCTCACCTTTCACCACCCTGATGCCATTACCCATGCCTCTTCCCTGACGCTGTGGAGGCTCATGTCCCTACCAAACTCATCCACCCTCACCACCCTACGCTTCCTCCACAGGCCGTCCTTCTTCTGCACGAATCCCGCCGGCTCTATCACTCCTTCCTCCGCACTCGTGACTGGAATACTCCCACCCACCACCAGCGACAAATCCGGAATCTCCTTACAGCCAAGAAACGCCGGGACTGCCGCCAGACACGCACACGCCTCAACTCCACCCTCCCTGTCAACTCCTCCAAGTACTGGTCAGCCTTCCACTGCCTTACTGGTAGCCATCCAACCCCGCATTACCCCATCCTCCATGACGATTGACCCTCTCCTGACAACCTCAGTAAGGCTAACCATTTTGCTTCCCACCTATCTGAGTTCTTCTCCATTCCTGACGATCCCCATTTTGATTACTCCCTCTTCCCACTGTCCTTGACCGCACTGACACCTCTGTCCCCTGCTCACTCCTAGCTTCCAGTACTTGGATCGGTTACACCCCTCAGACAACAACACTCCCATCACCACACAAGACATCACACTCATCCTCTGTTCAAAACGCAACACTGCCCCTGGTCATGATGGCGTCACCTACCGTCACCTCAAGGAATCCCCTCCATCCTTCCTGTCTGTCCTTGCTACCCTGTATAATGTCCTCCTCTCCACTGGATTTTACCCTGAGCTGTGGAAGACTTCCCGTGTCCTGCTGTTCCCTAAACCTAACAAACCCCCCTCTGCTACCTCTTCCTATCGTCCAGTCTGCCTCACCTCCATGTTCAGTAAGGTCTTTGAGGCCATCCTCTCTCGCCGTATTTCACCGCCACCTTAACCAGCACTGCCTCCTTTCTCTTACCCAATGCGGCTTCCGGCCTTCCTTCTCTGCCTACGACCAGCTCCTTAACCTTACCCATCTTCTTTCCCTCCAACTTAACTCCCGTCGCTCTGTTATCTTTGTTTCCCTTGATCTCCAGAACGCCTATGACCGTGTCTGGCTTCCCGGGCTCCTCTTCAAACTCCAGACCTATGCTCTCCCCATCAACTTCGTACATCTCGTTGCTTCCTTCTCCCATCGTCCCTCCTATGTGACTATCCACAAGTCCAACTCCCGTACTTTCTACCCCACTGCCGTCGTGCCCCAGGGTTCTGTCCTTTCCCCTCTCCTCTATCTCCTGTACACTGCTGATATGCCCAAACCTCCCCCTCCTGTTCATCTTCTCCAGTTTGCTGATGACACCGCCTTCCTAGCCCTTTATCCTACCCTTCAACGATCCCAACGTACCCTCCAAACCCACCTTGACCAAATCACCGCTTGGTGCAACCAGTGGTTCCTCTATGTTGATCCCTCCAAGACCCAGGCGATCATCATATGCTGCACCACCCTCTCCTTCTGCCTCCATGATTTCTACCTCACCATTTATGGCTGTCCTATCCACCTCACTCCTACCCTCAAATACCTTGGCCTGACTCTCGGCCGCCACCTCACCTGGACTCCCCATCTCCTTGCCATCCAAAACAAAGCTCACAACCGCCTTCGCCACCTGAAACTCCTGTCTGGCCGGACGTAGGGTCTGCATCCTTCCACCATCCTTCTACAAATCCATGATCCGCCCCATCCTTTGTTATGCCATTGTTGCTTGGATTTCCGCCCCTCCCCGGTTCTATAAAGCCCTCCAAATCCACGAACACCATGCACTCCGCCTCGCCTTCCGCATCCGCCTTCCGTGCCCCACGCGTATCCTCTACGACCTCATCCCATTCCCCCACCTTCTCCTTTTCCTTGAACACATCCGCACACTATATATTGTCCGCCGCCTTGATCCCCCTCACCCCCTGGTGTCTCCCTTCCTCTCCACCCCCAACCAGTTGCCACACCTTTACCGTTGTGTCCCTCCCTCTCTCCATCTCCACACCCTCCATCTCCTTTCCCAACACAACTTCCACCATCTACCCCTCCTGGATGATGAGCTTCGCCCTGAGATCTACCCTTCCTACCAACTCTAACCCCCTCTTCCTGCCTCCTCCTCAGGGCTCCCTCTCCTCCCCCTCCCTCCTCCTGAGCGGCTTCCCCCGCCTACTCCCCCTCCATCTCTTGTGCCACCTTTCAGTGTCTCTGCGCTCCCTCCAACCCTGTCTTCCCTTTTCCTCTTCCACCCCACGTGTCTCCTGCCTCTTCGTGAACCCACGGTTGCCCCTCCTCTCTTCCCCAGCTGCCCCATGCTCTCCCCTCCTTTTCCATCCTCTCTGACCTGCCCCTCAGCAGGTCCCACCTGGTAGTATTATTCTTTGTCGTGTGTGCTCCAAGTGGGTTCTAAGTGTGTTGTTTCAGAGTGTTTTTAATACTGTGGCCAACTTTTAACCTATGCATGCGCATTCAATGTCTTCTCTGTGTTTTAAGAATCGCCAACTGTGTTTTTTTAACTTTCTGGTGACTTTTTTAACTGTCCCCCATGAACGTCTACATGTCAGTGTATTTTTACCTCCATTTTCTCCCCTCACTCTGTTTTATGTTCCCCTTTTTTATCTCCTTATGTATGTATCATTTTATTCTTGTTTTAGTTGTTGTGTCACTCAGCTGAAGAGCGGTGGATTGTGCCGCTGACAGCCCTCCCCTGCCCATATGGGGCAGGGGAACGAAATCACAATTTAAAAAAAAATAGTTTACGAGATTTACAGTGAGTGTTCCGTGTTGTGCGTCTTTTGGGAAGTGTTGCGAATGGCCATCATACTGTTGCTGGATGTGTTTTTTTATCTCTTGCAAACAGAAACCAGACTGTCGCCATGTTTTTTTTAAATTGTGTGTATACTATGTTACTTGTCTGATAGCTGTGTATTTTTAACATTGCCAACCCCTTTGCTTTCTGTTTTAACTTTCCACAATTTTCCGCCATTTTCTACTTTAAGTCAGCGTTTTATCGCCTGTTTTTCTTGTTTCTTTTCTTCTTACCAATTTTTTTAAAGGTCTGTAGGCTGTAGAGCAGCGTACTAAGCTGCTTCCAGCCCGCCCCCTTCGGGGGGAATTGCAATTCAATAAAGGAAAAAAAATAGTTTACGACGGTCAGCTTTAGCCCTGACGACGACCATGGAGCGAGTGGTCGAAAGCTTGGAGTTTTATCCTGAATTGACGCGGCATGTATACTGAGAGACTTTTATTCCAGTAGTTGTTGTTGTTGGCTTCTGTAGAGTAAAGCTGTCAAATTTACAGAAAACAAAAATTGCAACAAAAATTACTCAACAACAACTTCTATTGTTGAGAAAGAAAACTCAGTCTGCGCTACAAATACAATACACAGAAATATTTGACAATTACAGCGTCAACGATGAGATATGGAAATAGCTTGAAAATAACAAGACAGCCGAAATAAGCTCATTGTCTAAATGTACAACTCTTGAGTAAAGTTTCAAAAAATAGTAGTGTCTTGGTATAATAACATGTATAAAATCTTTGCACAATTCTGAAATCGTTTGAACGTCTCACTAAGTTTATGTACGTCTCTTTGGTTCAAATGGCTCTGAGCACTATGGGACTCAATTTCTGAGGTGATTAGTCCCCTAGAACTTAGAACTAGTTAAACCTAACTAACCTAAAGTCATCACATACATCCAAGCCTGAGGCAGGATTCGAACCTGCGACCGTAGCGGTCTGGCGGTTCCAGACTGCAGCGCCTAGAACCGCACGGCCACTTCGGACCGCACGACTCTTTCAGACATTACTTCAGCACACATAACCGTATCATCTATGAAACATTTGATGCTACTATTAACGCTGTCTCTAAGGCCTTTAACATGCAACGTACATAGTGTTGCTCCCAAAACAGTTCCATGGGGCACGCGAGAAGTTACTTCTACATCCGTTGGTGACCCTCCATACAGGATAATTTGCTGCGTTCTCGCTACCAGAACCCAAATCCATTGACGAATCCCCCCTATATGATGGTACAGGGTGTTTCAAAAATGACCGGTATATTTGAAACGGCAATACAAACTAAACGAGCAGCGATAGAAATACACCGTTTGTTGCAATATGCTTAGGACAACAGTACATTTTCAGGCAGACAAACTTTCGAAATTACAGTAGTTACAATTTTCAACAACAGATGGCGCTGCGGTCTGGGAAACTCTATAGTACGATATTTTCCACATATCCACCATGCGTAGCAATAATATGGCGTAGTCTCTGAATGAAATTACCCGAAACCTTTGACAACGTGTCTGGCGGAATGGCTTCACATGCAGATGAGATGTACTGCTTCAGCTGTTCAATTGTTTCTGGATTCTGGCGGTACACCTGGTCTTTCAAGTGTCCCCACAGAAAGAAGTCACAGGGGTTCATGTCTGGCGAATAGGGAGGCCAATCCACGCCGCCTCCTGTATGTTTCGGATAGCCCAAAGCAATCACACGATCATCGAAATATTCATTCAGCAAATTAAAGACGTCGGCCGTGCGATGTGGCCGCGCACCATCTTGCATAAACCACGAGGTGTTCGCAGTGTCGTCTAAGGCAGTTTGTACCGCCACAAATTCACGAAGAATGTCCAGATAGCGTGATGCAGTAATCGTTTCGGATCTGAAAAATGGGCCAATGATTCCTTTGGACGAAATGGCGGCCCAGACCAGTACTTTTTGAGGATGCAGGGACGATGGGACTGCAACATGGGGCTTTTCGGTTCCCCATATGCGCCAGTTCTGTTTATTGACGAAGCCGTCCAGGTAAAAATAAGCTTCGTCAGTAAACCAAATGCTGCCCACATGCATATCGCCGTCATCAATCCTGTGCACTATATCGTTAGCGAATGTCTCTCGTGCAGCAATGGTAGCGGCGCTGAGGGGTTGCCGCGTTTGAATTTTGTACGGGTAGAGGTGTAAACTCTGGCACACGAGACGATACGTGGACGTTGGCGTCATTTGGACCGCAGCTGCAACACGGCGAACGGAAACCCGAGGCCGCTGTCGGATCACCTGCTGCACTAGCTGCGCGTTGCCCTCTGTGGTTGCCGTACGCGGTCGCCCTACCTTTCCAGCACGTACATCCATCACGTTCCCAGTCCCGTTTAAATTTTTCAAACCGATACTTTATTGTATCGCTTTTCGGTCCCTTTGGTTACATTAAAGGCTCCGTTGAAAACTTCGTCTTGTTGCAACAACACTGTGTTCTAGGCGGTGGAATTCCAACACCAGAAAAATCCTCTGTTCTAAGGAATAAACCATGTTGTCCACAGCACACTTGCACGTTTTGAACAGCACACGCTTACAGCAGAAAGACGACGTACAGAATGGCGCACCCACAGACTGAGTTGTCTTCTATATCTTTCACATCACATGCAGCGCCATCTGTTGTTGAAAATTGTAACTACTGTAATTTCGAAAGTTTGTCCGCCTGAAAATGTACTGTTGTCCCAAGCATATTGCAACAAACGGTGTATTTCTATCGCCGCTCGTTTAGTTTTTATTGCCGTTTCAAATATACCGGTCATTTTTGAAACACCCTGTACATTCACCAACAGTTGTTCGCGAGCCATCACACATTACCAGTCTTTAGCAAACAGTGAAGCAGGGTGTTTAGCAGTTATCCGAAAATTCCACTTCAGCGCTTCACGTCCAAAGACCAGCCGCGTTAAGTGCGCCGGCAGTGCCTGGGTGCTCTGGCTGTAGTGGAGTCAGCCACCGGTGCCGACCCGGCGCCAGATGACGCCCTGCAGACATCGCCTCCGCTGCCGACGCGCCTGAGTTGCAGCGCCGCTCCCAATTACACGGTGTCCGTCCAACTCTGGCACGCTGAATGAGTCCTCGAATGCGACGCCCGGCGATGTATATTGTGTCCCGCAGATAGGAAATTGCACATTTTTTACCCTCTCTCTGCGAGTACTGCGGCCCGCACAATGCTTTTTCATATTCGAGTCCCTTTGAAAATATTTACGAGGATTAAAAGATTAATAAAAAACGAGAGGGGAGGGAGGGGGGGGTAGAGGAGGGAGGGAGGCAGGGGCGGGGGGAGGAGAGGGACGCTTTTTTACCGTACCCGATTAATTGGTATTTGAATGCCGGAGGAGCTAGCCTAAGTACCTTTATTTTCCGGATGAATTACAATGAAAGTCCGGCGGACATTTTATACACTGAATGCCGGCGGTTATTCGGCCAATAATAAATCGCACACATATGTTCCAATCTTTTCATCGGGCTGTCACGCACAAACACACGGCCCCGCGGCCCCTCGTCGCACGAGTGCGCGCTCGCCGTGTGTTGTTGTTGCTCGCCGTGTGTTGTTGTTGTTGGCCGCGCGGCCGCGCCGCCGCCCTCGAACGTTCGACCGCGCCCCGGGAAACCGCGGCGCGCAGGCCGCATGTTTCACAGTGGCGACCAGCCGGGGGTGGCAGGGGGGCGGGCGGTGGAGGGAGGGGGAGTGATTTGTTCGCGGCCACAATGGACACCGCGGTATTGCAGCAGCGAATAAAACTTGTGTATTGTCAGTTTGGACACAGAGTTTTACTTTTTTCCTGCCGGATTACATAGTATTTTTTTCAGTTGCAGTACAGGCAGGCTGTGTATCACCAGAGGTGATTTACCCGTAGAGCGCATGCTATGGACCCCATGCTATCTGGGGGCCGGACAGCAGTGGCTACAATTACACCGGAAAATAATCGCCGGCAGTTTTCAATTGTAAACAATAACCCTGTTCAGAATTATGAATACAGCCGGCTGAGGTGGACGAGTGGTTCTAGGCGCTACAGTCTGGAGCCGAGCGACCGCTACGGTCGCAGGTTCGAATCCTGCCTCGGGCATGCATGTGTGTGATGTCCTTAGGTTAGGTTTAAGTAGTTCAAAGTTCTAGGGGACTGATGACATCAGAAGTTAAGTCCCATAGTGCTGAAAGACTTTTTTTTTTTTGTGATCGATGACCTGCCTGTTCCTCGCAACGTGTCTGAACTGCAGTCATTATTAGGCAAGATGACGTACTAGAGCCAATTATGAATACATAATTCTGCTTACTACAAATAACTGATCACCAACGTAAAAACATACACTTTCGATCATTCTACATCTACATCCATACTCCGTAAGCCACCCGACGGTGTGTGGCGGAGGGTACCTTGAGTACCTCTACCGGTTCTCCCTTCTATTCCAGTCTCGTATTGTTCGTGGAAAGAAGGATTGTCAGTATGCTTCTGTGTGGGCTCTGATCTCTCTGATTTTATCCTCATGGTCTCTTCGCGAGATATACGTAGGAGGGAGCAATATACTGCTTGACTCTTCGGTGAACGTATGTTCTCGAAACTTTAACAAAAACCCGTACCGAGCTACTGAGCGTCTCTCCTGCAGAGTCTTCCACTGGAGTTTATCTGTCATCTCCGTAACGCTTTCGCGATTACTAAATGATCCTGTAAAGAAGCGCGCTGCTCTCCGTTGGATCTTCTCTATCTCTTCTATAAACACTATCTGGTACGGATCTCACACTGGTGAGCAATATTCAAGCAGTGGGCGAACAAGTGTACTGTAACCTACTTCCTTTGTTTTCGGATTGCATTTCCTTAGGATTCTTCCAATGAACCTCAGTCTGGCATCTGATTTACCGACGACCAACCTTATATGATCATTCCATTTTAAATCACTCCTAATGCGTACTCCCAGATAATTTATGGAATTAACTGCTTCCAGTTACTGATCTGCTATATTGTAGCTAAATGATAATGGATCTATCTTTCTATGTACTCGCAACACATTACACTCGTCTACATTGAGATTCAATTGCCATTCCCTGCACCATGCGTCAATTCGCTGCAGATCCTCCTGCATTTCAGTACAATTTTTCATTGTTACAAACCTCTCGATACACCACAGCATCATCTGCAAAAAGCCTCAGTGAACTTCCGATGTCATCCACAAGGTCATTTATGTATATTGTGAATAGCAACGGTCCTATGACACTCCCCTGCGGCACACCTGAAATCACTCTTACTTCGGAAGACTTCTCTCCATTGAGAATGACATGCTGCGTCCTGTTATCTAGGAACTCGTTTCAACAGTACATTCGACATAATCATATAGAAATAACTGTAATGCCGTCACAGTTGTGTGACTAACTTCGAACGACCAAGTTCGTTTTCAAGCCAGACCAATCAGAGCTGTAATGCAATACATTTACAAGCACACAGGGAAAACAAAATACAGTTCTTAATATTCCAGTAGTTATTCACTCTACTGTAACATACCTGGATTAATAGTGCTTGGTTAGGCGACAATCAGTCAGGGTCACTAGGAAGCGAGACCAGTTTCGCAAAGCAGCCGTATTCATGAGGTGCAACTGAACCAGACTATCGCTGTTACACAGTTCCACAGGGAAACAGCTGATATAGCTTGTAAGTAGGGCTGTTTATGTTCTCTTATTGGCAACGTTACGTAGCGCTCTGTATGAAAATCACTGGCTGTGCTGTGTGCAGTGTGTGGCTAGTTTGCATTGTTGTCTGCCATGGTAGTGTTGGGCAGCTGGATGTGAACAGCGCGTAGCGTGGCGCAGTTGGAGGTGAGCCGCCAGCAGTGGTGGATGTGGGGAGAGAGATGGCGGAGTTTTGTAATTTGTCATGAACTGCTATATATATTATGACCATTAAGGTAAATACATTGTTTGTTCTCTATTAATATCTTTCATTTGCTAACTATCCCTATCAGTAGTTAGTGCCTTCTGTAGTTTGAATCTTTTATTTAGCTGGCAGTAGTGGCGCTCGCTGTATTGCAGTAGTTCGAGTAAAGAAGATTTTTGTGAGGTAAGTTATTTGTGAAAGGTATAGATTAATGTTAGTCAGGGCCATTCTTTTGCAGGGATTTTTGAAAGTCAGATTGCGTTGTGCTAAAAATATTGTGTGTCAGTTTAAGCACAGTCTTGTATAAATTGTTCTAAGGGGACGTTTCATAAGCTATACTCACGGCTACAGCCAACGACGCATCTTTACAAGCGCGATACGTATCTTACATGCCAAATAACAAATGACAATGTTTGCTCCATTATCAAAACTGTACTTTCGTTGGCGAGTCTGCATTCAATTTAAATTCGTTAGATTTGATCGAGAGACAACGTTGCCCATCTTTCGCAGCAGGCGGAAAGCGGTGGCAAATCATTACCTCCCGCTTGTGAGGAGTGCAGTATTATGGACAAACTTCGAAAATAGGACGTCATCTGCTCGATGTAAGTCCTTAATGCAGACAGTTAAGACTGTCGGTGAGAGGTCAGACCACAGGGGAATTCCGGCCAGGATTTTCATACTCGATTATTTCCTCTCGATACTCTGTAGCCGATGTTCATAGGGGCAAGTCCAAGCTGCAAAAGATAGCAGCAGCGCTGCCGGTGGTAAAGGCAAACAAAAACCAGGGGTCGGCACTGTAACTAAACGCCAAATTCTCCTACGGATTGTCGTTTATTCATGCAGGTCACCACAGGCATCCAGTAATAACATTATTATCAGCCAGCCTAATTTCAATGATTTCTTTTAGAACATAGCCCCAGTTATGAGAAGCGGCAGCAACGCCCGGTGTGGCATAGTATTTCATTACGTGGCCCTCGACTAGGTAATGCTTCGCTCCTGTGAATTTTTGGGGTTGTTTTAGCCTTGAGCGGCAGCGATGTTCCACATATACAGGGTGTTTCAAAAATGACCGGTATATTTGAAACGGCAATAAAAACTAAACGAGCAGCGATAGAAATACACCGTTTGTTGCAATATGCTTGGGACAACAGTACATTTTCAGGCGGACAAACTTTCGAAATTACAGTAGTTACAATTTTCAACAACACATGGCGCTGCAAGTGATGTGAAAGATATAGAAGACAACGCAGTCTGTGGGTGCGCCATTCTGTACGTCGTCTTTCTGCTGTAAGCGTGTGCTGTTCACAACGTGCAAGTGTGCTGTAGACAACATGGTTTATTCCTTAGAACAGAGGATTTTTCTGGTGTTGGAATTCCACCGCCTAGAACACAGTGTTGTTGCAACAAGACGAAGTTTTCAACGGAGGTTTAATGTAACCAAAGGACCGAAAAGCGATACAATAAAGGATCTGTTTGAAAAATTTCAACGGACTGGGAACGTGACGGATGAACGTGCTGGAAAGGTAGGGCGACCGCGTACGGCAACCACAGAGGGCAACGCGCAGCTAGTGCAGCAGGTGATCCGACAGCGGCCTCGGGTTTCCGTTCGCCGTGTTCCAGCTGCGGTCCAAATGACGCCAACGTCCACGTATCGTCTCATGCGCCAGAGTTTACACCTCTATCCATGACAAAATTCAAACTCGGCAACCCCTCAGCGCCGCTACCATTGCTGCACGAGAGACATTCGCTAACGATATAGTGCACAGGATTTATGACGGCGATATGCATGTGGGCAGCATTTGGTTTACTGACAAAGCTTATTTTTACCTGGACGGCTTCGTCAATAAACAGAACTGGCGCATAAGGGGAACCGAAAAGCCCCACGTTGCAGTTCCATCGTCCCTGCATCCTCAAAAAGTACTGGTCTGGGCCGCCATTTCTTCCAAAGGAATCATTGGCCCATTTTTCAGATCCGAAACGATTACTGCATCACGCTATCTGGACATTCTTTGTGGCGGTACAAACTGCCTTAGACGACACTGCGAACACCTCGTGGTATATGCAAGATGGTGCGCGGCCACATCGCACGGCCGACGTCTTTAATTTCCTGAATGAATATTTCGATGATCGTGTGATTGCTTTGGGCTATCCGAAACATACAGGAGGCGGCGTGGATTGGCCTCCCTATTCGCCAGACATGAACCCCTGTGACTTCTTTCTGTGGGGACACTTGAAAGACCAGGTGTACCACCAGAATCCAGAAACAATTGAACAGCTGAAGGAGTACATCTCATCTGCATGTGAAGCCATTCCGCCAGACACGTTGTCAAAGGTTTCGGGTAATTTCATTCAGAGACTACGCCATATTATTGCTACGCATGGTGGATATGTGGAAAATATCGTACTATAGAGTTTCCCAGACCGCAGCGCCATCTGTTGTTGAAAATTGTAACTACTGTAATTTCGAAAGTTTGTCTGCCTGAAAATGTACTGTTGTCCTAAGCATATTGCAACAAACGGTGTATTTCTATCGCTGCTTGTTTAGTTTTTATTGCCGTTTCAAATATACCGGTCATTTTTTAAACACCCTGTATGTCCTCCACGGTAGGCATAGTTTTACCGCTGTATGAATTACCGCAGTGAAATGTAATCTTACAAACATTGGTCTTCCTTGACTGCAGATCATCTTTAACAGAAATCATAATGGCACTAATCTTTGTTGAAGGACGACAAAGTGTCTTTATTTTAAAATTTCTGACAGTTCTTTCTATTTAGCTGATACGCCGCCCAGCATATGGTAGGAAAGTAACTGATGTTTAAATGTACGATTCACGTGTTCAGTTTCTTGTAGTAATCGTCGCATATGGCATACTCTCTTCGGATCAGTGTGCTAAGGACCCCAGTGCCTGGGTGTGGTGAGTGACACTAATCGGTTGCAGATATCGCTCAGTATGTACAGGCTGCCGGCAACTCTCTAGTTCCATTGTAAACCAAATGCAGGGGTTTGGAAATTAAAGCGTTCCACGAAACTGTTAGCGGCATGAACTGCACGTTTACAATGAAAGTGGAGTTCCATGGAAACCTCCCACTTTTTTTTATATTCTCGTTTACAACGAAATGATGGCTCTCTGAGATATGTCAGGATAACGCTGGAAACCCGAGAAGAGTATCACAAATTATTCCATTCGGAAAAATTACGAAGTCAACAAGTGAATACAGCTATAAAGATTATAAAAGAAAGCTCAAATTTTTCCCATTTATATTATAGGTGTTCTGGATGGTTCTCCTAGGTCGCACGGGTGACATATAAGTAGTAATCCTTTTCACACAATACATTCTGAAGTAAATGACGAGTCACAAACACGGATGCATTAGAAACGCACATTCTCACTTTTCGACAAAGAACAAATACACACAAAGTCCTTCACAAAACTCCATGAAAAGAAAACCACGGGTGTCAGGACCGCAGATATCAGTGGCAGCATCCAGAATACAGCGTCATGCTCAATACGAACGATCCAACGGTTCGGAAGATGTGGATTTAAAAATTTGCGAACCTCCATATTCTTTGTTTGTATCGCTGATGAAATCTTCTCTGCACTGTGGAGACAGAAAGACAGCTGTCCAGTTCTAAAACATAGAATGCATGATGTACGGAATCCACCATTTTCACTTGTCACACGGAACTTTCCATTTACATATCGACATCTACATGTACATAGATATTCCAGAAGCCACTGTACGGTGCGTGGCGGAGGGTACCCTTTACCACCACTAGTCATTTCCTTCCCTGTTTCACTCGCAAGTAGAGCGACGGAAAAACGACTATCATGTATACGCCTCCGTATGAGCACTGACTTCTTTTATCTTCGTCGTCCGTACGCGTAATGTTGGTGGGAGAAGAATCGTCCGGCGATCACCCTCAAATGCTGGCTCACTAGCTTACCTCAATAGTGTTTCTTGAAAAGAACGGCGCCTTCCCTCCAGGGATCCCCATTTGAGTCCCCGAAGCGTCTTCGTAACACGTGTTGTTCGAACCTACCGGTAACAAAGCTAAAAACCCGCCTCTGAATTGCTTCGACGTCTTCCTTCAATACGACCTAACACGGATCCAAATAGTCGAGCAGTACCCAATAACAAGTCTCACCAGCATCCTATATGCCGTCTCCTTTACAGGTGAACCACTCTTTCCTAAAATTCTCCTTATAACCCGGACTCGACCATTCACCTTCCCTACCATAGTTCTCACACGCTCGTTCCATTTCTTAACGCTTGCAATGTTGCGCCCAGATACTTAAACGACTTCACTGTGTCAAACAGGACATTAGTAATACCGTGTCCGAGCATTACTTGTTTCTTCTACCTACTCATCTTCATTACCATCATATCTGGCTTGGGCCGGCTTTTGACTGATTGTGTTTTTTTTTAGCAGCAACCGATATTATGAAATTTCTTATAGGTTCTGTGTAATCCTTGTCGATACGTCTATATTTACTAAACAGCTACAGGGTGTTTCAAAAATGACCGGTATATTTGAAACGGCAATAAAAACTAAACGACCAGCGATAGAATAATACACCGTTTGTTGCAATATGCTTGGGACAACAGTACATGTTCCAGGCGGACAAACTTTCGAAATTACAGTAGTTACAATTTTCAACAACAGATGGCGCTGCAAGTGATGTGGAAGATATAGAAGACAACGCAGTCTGTGGGTGCGCCATTCTGTACGTCGTCTTTCTGCTGTAAGCGTATGCTGTTCACAATGTGCAAGTGTGCTGTAGACAACATGGTTTATTCCTTAGAACAGAGGATTTTTCTGGTATTGGAATTCCACCGCCTAGAACACAGTGTTGTTGCAACAAGACGAAGTTTTCAACGGAGGTTTAATGTAACCAAAGGACCGAAAAGCGATACAATAAAGGATCTGTTTGAAAAATTTCAACGGACTGGGAACGTGACGGATGAACGTGCTGGAAAGGTAGGGTGACCGCGTACGGCAACCACAGAGGGTAACGCGCAGCTAGTGCAGCAGGTGATCCAACAGCGGCCTCGGGTTTCCGTTCGCCGTGTTGCAGCTGCGGTCCAAATGACGCCAACGTCCACGTATCGTCTCATGCGCCAGAGTTTACACCTCTATCCGTACAAAATTCAAACGCGGCAACCCCTCAGCGCCGCTACCATTGCTGCACGAGAGACATTCGCTAACGATATAGTGCACAGGATTGATGACGGCGATATGCATGTGGGCAGCATTTGGTTTACTGACGAAGCTTATTTTTACCTGGACGGCTTCGTCAATAAACAGAACTGGCGCATATGGGGAACCGAAAAGCCCCATGTTGCAGTCCCATCGTCCCTGCATCCTCAAAAAGTACTGGTCTGGGCCGCCATTTCTTCCAAAGGAGTCATTGGCCCATTTTTCAAATCCGAAACGATTACTGCATCACGCTACCTGGACATTCTTCGTGAATTTGTGGCGGTACAAACTGCCTTAGATGACACTGCGAACACCTCGTGGTTTGTGCAAGATGGTGCCCGGCCACATCGCACGGCCGACGTCTTTAATTTCCTGAATGAATATTTCGATGATCGTGTGATTGCTTTGGGCTATCCGAAACATACAGGAGGCGGCGTGGATTGGCCTCCCTATTCGCCAGACATGAACCCCTGTGACTTCTTTCTGTGGGGACACTTGAAAGACCAGGTTGTACCGCCAGAATCCAGAAACAATTGAACAGCTGAAGCAGTACATCTCATCTGCATGTGAAGCCATTCCGCCAGACACGTTGTCAAAGGTTTCGGGTAATTTCATTCAGAGACTACGCCATATTATTGCTACGCATGGTGGATATGTGGAAAATATCGTACTATAGAGTTTCCCAGACCGCAGCGCCAACTGTTGTTGAAAATTGTAACTACTGTAATTTCGAAAGTTTGTCTGCCTGAAAATGTACTGTTGTCCCAAGCATATTGCAACAAACGGTGTATTTCTATCGCTGCTCGTTTAGTTTTTATTGCCGTTTCAAATATACCGGTCATTTTTGAAACACCCTGTATATCTGTTTATACTGCTGCTTGTTTGTACTTACGCGAAGTTGATTGGCTTCCGTGCCTCAGCGACACAGATAACCGTTCGTAGATGCAACTAGAAGTATCTGCGTACAGGATAGACAAGCAAGTGAGGGGCAGCAGCTTCTTTAGCAGTTGCAACGGTAACGTTCTGAATGACCGACCTGGCCTTGTAACAGCTCCATTCTGTGGTGGTACAACGAACGGATGAAAATGCGGGGGGGGTGGGGGGGGGGGGGGGGAAATCTACAGCTGTTATATTTTCCGTGGACATGCAGCTCTACTGTATGGCTTAATGATGACGGCATGCTCTTTGGTAAAATATTCGAGGGCTAAAATAGTCTAGAGATAAAATAGTCCCCCCATACTGATCGTCATGCGGGGAACTATTCAGGCGTTCTACAGATTGGAGTGTATAATGTTAGATCCCGTAACCGAGTAAGTTAGAGCATTTAAAATGAGAGATGGGTAGGTTGCAGTTACATATAATAGGAATTAGTGAAATGCTATGGAAGGATGAACAGAACTTGTGGTCAGGTTAATACAGGTATCTAAATACAAAATCAAAGACGGGTAATGCAAGAGCAGGTCTAGTAATAAATAAAAAAACTAGGAATGCAGATAAGCGGTTAAAAACAGCACAGTGAACGCACATTTGTAGCCAAGATAGGCACGAAGCAAACACTCACTACAAAGTTTTCTTCTCTACTACCACCACACGTGATGAAGAGATTGGAAGACTGTATGATGAGATAAAAGAAATTATTCAGGTCGTTAAAGGAGACGAATATTTAATTGTCATGGTGGACTGGGGGGAGAGGAACGAAAGGGAAAACCGCCTGGTAGAAATCAAATGTTGAAATGTGTGTGAAATCTTATGGGACTTTACTGCTAAGGTCATCAGTCCCTAAGCTTACACACTACTTAACCTAAATTATTCTAAGGACACACGCACACACACACACACCCATGCCCGAGGGAGGACTCGAACCTCCGCCGGGACCAGCCGCACAGTCCATAACTGCAGCGCTTAAGACCGCTCGGCTAATCCCGCGCGGCGGTAGAAATCTGCACAGAGTACTACTTAACCATTGCCGACACTTTGTTTACGTAACGCAAAGAAAGGTTGTATGCATGGAAGTAACTTGAAGACACCAAAAGGTTTCAGTGTGATGACTTGATGGTAAGGCAGAGATTTCGAAACCAGATTTTAAACTGTAAAACATTTCCAGGAGCAGCTGTGGATTCTGACTATAATGTTTTGGTTATGAACTGTAGATTAAAAACGAAGAAATTGCAGAAAGATACGAAATTAAGGAGGCGAGGCCTGAATAAGTCGACAGAACCCAAGGTTTTGGAGTGTTTCAAAGGAAGGCAAGGATTGTCTGAAGCAGGGGAAAGAACACAATAGAAGACGGGCAGCACGGAGAAAGTAAAAATGCAACAAACGACGCAGACTCAAGGGGTCATTGACGCCTAGAAAATGAGACGTATTCAAAGTTCAAAATGACAAACCGGGAACGGTTGGAGCACAAATGCAACGCTGCGAATGGTGTGGTACCTGTAAGTCACTGGAACAGAAAGCTGGACATTTTTTGCTGGTGAAGTATGCCGCTGAGGGCGCAGTTCCACAATCGCCAGGGGTGCCTGTCGGTAACAGCTGCTAGCTGCAGAGTCTTCCGTTCCCCACAAGGAAAAAATAGGACTCCACTTGATTGTTTCTGTTGTTCAAACGCCACGAAATCATTAATGTTGTTCTGATGACAGCAGAATCTCAGAGTGAGACATAAGCAATTACTGATGTAGGAGGGATTTGTACGTCCTGTCTGACGGAAGCATCATTGTCAGAGAGTTAAGCCCAGAGACAAACTAAACCAATAA
This sequence comes from Schistocerca cancellata, assembly GCF_023864275.1. Classification (NCBI taxonomy): domain Eukaryota; kingdom Metazoa; phylum Arthropoda; class Insecta; order Orthoptera; family Acrididae; genus Schistocerca; species Schistocerca cancellata. The sequence continues at coordinate 29,274,238 of NC_064631.1, read as the reverse complement.
CAAATGAGCAATGAACGTCAATAGGAAGACAGCCTATACCGAGGAGTACTTTCTCCTGTAAGAATATGGGACGCTTTATAAACTCGCAATCCGCGTTGTATTACTAAATGTCTACAACAAACACCCACTTCCCTCTCTTTTTGAACTAATTTTTACTATGCATCTTTTAATCAGTTATACATTCCTCGCGTTTTGAATTGCAGTCCAAGGAAGGACACCAAACAATGAAATTACAATTTCCTTTTTGGCGTGTGTTTGTTGATGGACATTGTAAAAATTACATCTGAGCTGTCCTTTGCACGTATTTACGTTATTTAACTCATACAATTGGCCACTTTCGTCTTACAGTCATGTAGTGCCAATCTGATACACAAAGTATTATGACACGTCTGCACCTACGGCACTTGAGAATTCCTCTAATGGGAAAAGGGACAGTTGTGCGACGTTAAATAAAGGAAATACATGTAAACGACAGCTGACATGGAACTATTGAAACTTCCCCATTGTATGTAAAGAATAACAGTGCTAGAAAAACTCTTACGTTATTTGATTTTCAAACAGCTGAGAAAAACTCAACGTACTCAGTTTTCTCTTTACTTATTCCGATCATCACTAAACTAATACACAATATTTTAGCGCAAAGCAATCTGATTTTCAATAATCCCTATAGAAGCGTGGTCCTGTCTAACTATAACTTATACCTTTCATGAATCACTTACCTCACAAAAATATTCGTGACTCGAACTACTGCAATACAGCGAGTGCCAATACTGCCAGTTAAATAAAAGTTTCTAACTACTGAAGGTACTAACTACTGATAAGAATAGTTAGCAAATGAAAGATTTTGATGGAGAAAAAACATTGTATTTACCTTAATAGCGTTCAAAACTCATTATATATAATTTTGTGACATCCAATTAAATAGATTTCCTTTTTCTGAGGGACACACGTCCAGGTCGTCCGCTCATAGTAACCTCTCAAAACTGTGGTATCTCTCTCACCGCATCCACCACTGCTGGCGGCTCACCTCCAACTGCGCAACGCTACGGGCTGTTCACATCCAACTGCCCAACACTACACAAGCGAATGTTCCAACAATGAGTCCAACCAGCCACAGACTGCACACGGCGCAGTCAGCGATTTTCGTACAGAGCGCTACATGGTGTTACCAACATAAAAACCTAAACAGCCTACTTACACTTTTACAGTGTCCTTCAACGAAATCATACTTATTGCGCGTATATGTTTTAGTAGTAAAAAGGAAGATTACATTTTTAGGTGATGTTGGAGTAAGGATGCGAAACAGTGCCTCTGGCAAACGCAATGATTCTAACCCGACTGGGAACCAAGCGGAAATTAGCCTGGAGGTCGGTTACGGGCATCCCGCTTCAGCTATAAACCAGAGTTCGTGAGTCGCAGCGGCTGGAGAGTGGAGGCACGCCAGATGTTTTCAATGGACGAGGGGGAACGTGTTGGCCGAAGCATTAATCCAACATTCCTCTGTAGCGAGGTAGGTGAGGACAGCATGGACACAATGCGATCTTGAAACGTTTCTTCTCCTTGGAGTCTACACACATTGATACTTTCATCCTTATGCTGTACCTAGCACACTTTTCCACTAGATGGCGCTGCATGTGTCATGGCGTAAATGGGTTCTGTTAACAAATGGCAGATGAATCGCAATACTGCCGCGTCCTCGGAGACGGGCTTCGTCCACTTCGGAGCAGCTAGAAATTCTAGAGCAAACGTTTCTGTTTCTGGCGGGTCAGCATGAAGCAACTCCTGAACATGGGTAATTTGTATGGATAGTAATGCGGTATGTTCCGTAGAATTTTATGCACCGTGCTCACAGGCCCGTTCAAGGATTTTTTAACAAAACATTCGTTGTCGGGACGTGTCCACACTGCCGCGTCAACATTAGAAGATACGTCAGCGTGTTTCGCGTTTTAGAACAGTCATTAGGGCCAAGCCGTATGTCCAAAATTCGGGCAATTACCCATGCACTTCATGTTTACGTACCACCGCTCAACCCTTCCCGCAACGCTGTGGCCACATCACCTACTGACGTCGGAGTAATTGTTCTCCTCCCTCTGCCACATTGCACTTCAAAAGAACGTGTGTTTTCGAATTTCGTAATCATTTTCTCCAAAGCCTTGGTGGACACTGGGCTAACGCCTTTCAGTTAATGTCCAGAGCTTCTGCAGGGCTGCTGGCGCACAGTCATCGTTTTTGTAAAAGAGCTTAGCCAACAGCGCGCGATCCTGCACTAAAACGGTCTTGCCGAGCGTCTCAGACGCAAACTGAGGAACAGTCGTGTAACCAGCATTTTTTGTTTGCGTATTCTCATGCTCACAGCGCCAGCTAGTGGCAAAATTTTATTTTATTTTATTTTTTGTTTCCGTAAGGTTTCATTCTTCTTTGATAACATCCCGTTCAGATTTGACGTCATGTTGAACAGAATTCCTTCTTTACTGCAATCTCCGTATATTTGTCCTCTCGGGTGCTAGTCGCGTGGGACCGCTAGTTACCCTCAGTAGGGTCCTCGTGAACCCATTGATTCTATATTCGCATGACAGTCGTAGGGTACTGACCAACACGAGTAGTAATACAGCGGAACGAGAGATTGGAGTTCCGCTAGGCCATGATTCTGTCGCTGCCGAATTCCGGCACTTGCTGGTTGCCATTTCTCCCTTTTAGTCGAGATGTAACACGATCTTCTCAATAGTCAAGTATGATTCAGGAATGAGAAGTCCGCTCTGCAATCTTTCTTTATATATAGAATGTAGATGACGTTACTCCAATCTGCTCCGAGTGTTTGTATTAAAATGCTAATCATTTACGTGGCCAAGCGTGTGGTAGACTGAATGCCAGTTCGATGTTTGTTGCATGCCTCATTATTGGTGTTGCAATTTTAAAGGACAGCAGTGTATATCTAGACAATTCATCAAAATATTTCCTCTGCTGGCAGCTAGGCATTTCATTGTGTGGTACTTCAGTGAGTTTTTCATTCGCAGGAAAGCACAGTCCCTGTGTTGTAAAACGTTATAGGGTCGTATGTTATGGATAGAGGAACATGCTGCCACCCCCGTGTTATTTGTGTTAGGGCATCTGCAGACCTTTACATCTTTATATTATTAGCATATAATTCTTTTTTATTTCTAGTGCTACAGGAACAAATTTATTGAAGCACAATTGTCCATTTCGGCTGTTTGCCATTTTCAAGTGTGCACTGCTATACTCGCAAATTTACACTGCCACGCTTTGTGGGTGTATAGAAATCTAGATCTGACATTTTAATACATAATAACTGTCATGGTACATACGTCCTAGACAACGTTCCATATTCGTCAACGCTTTTAAATAACATTGTTGCAGTAGTGGCGTACGCGTGTAAATATAAAAACTCACAACGTATCGCACAGATCATTGTTCTGTCTGGGTTGATTCGACACTGTCCAGTTCACAGCACCTGTACAAAAATATAACGACAGCTGGCCGGACGTATTCAAATGTGCCAGGGACATAAACTGGTTCAAATGCTTCTGAGCACTATGGGACTTACCATCTGAGGTCATCAGTCCCCTGGAACTTAGAGCTACTTAAACCTCACTAACCTAAGGACATCACACACATCCATGCCCGAGGCAGGATTCGAACCTGCGGTTCCCGACTGAAGCGCCTAGAACCGCTCGGCGACACCGGCCGGCCGTGCCAGGGACACAGCACCTTTACATGTAATATCTTCTGTTAGTGCGTTTAAAATTATTACAACACATGTATTCTTCGTGCCATAAACGAAAATGTTTATGTTTACGTGATGTCAGATAGAGAGTAATTCCATAAAATGAAGGCATACCTTTAAAACGAAAGAAATTCAACCATCAAAATTGAAGAAAGAAGGAGTTACGGATGCACTCGAGGAAATGAAAATACAAGCGTGCTACAGTAGAGCGGGGCCATATATTAAAATAACAAGCAGAAATACGTAGCATTACGTTTTTAGGGAGCTATAAACGAGTATTTGGTAAAATATAACGGCATAAATGGTGCAATTAAGGGCCGAGGCAGTGTTTAATTACACGTGTGTTGTTATATGACAATTTATAGCCTCGTCACTCTTGTGAAAGCTTTATAATTCAAAGCTTCAAATATTTCTTTGTAATGGTTTGACTTCATTTTATAAAAAGTCTTACTATATGGCATGATGAAAGTATGAACATATTTGTGTGTGGGCGGTAAAATGTATGGTAATAATTTTAAACACACCGAAAAGATACACATGATATAACGGGTATAAGTGCAGATATTTTTGTATGTGGAACCTTAATATGCACTCATATCAGTGTATCGAATATATTTTCTCTGCTCTGAGCAGTCTTCGTACAAACACATCACGAACTTTACTACCGGATGTTTTCTGCATCACCATACCTGTACCATGAAGTGAACGACACCTGTCTGTACAAACTAACTGTTTTGAGTCAACGTATCCACACTTCAACACCCGACCTGATTTCCAGGGAACAATAAGCATTAATGGCGTCCTCCTGGAACATGTACTTGCAGGTACTACCCAGCCTAAAAACATTGGACTTGTAATCACTTTAATTATTAGTCGTAAGTACTGATGTAATGGTGTTCAGTACAGCGTCTTGTGTCACCAGTAGAAATATCGGAACTTACGCTGCTACACCCTGTATAATAGCGAGGCGCCATGTCTCCAGCACTTACTGATAGTTCCGATCATCTGACTGTGGTGACTGTTTGTCACTACATTCGTGATTAGCTGCTTACTCAAAACCTGACAGTGGCGGATCAACCCTAGTAGATCAACCTTCTGTGCGATATACTATCAGTTTTATGTTTACATACGTATTCCTCTATAACAGTAATTTTACATTAAAGAGTTGACGAATACGGAACGTTGTTCTTGCACGTGTTTAGTATTTGAATGAAAGATGTAGATTTGTATATGTCCACAAAGGATGACTGTGTAACTTTACGATTATAGAGGTGCGTAGTGGAAAGTGGCAAACAGCCGAAATTAGCTGATCGTGGTATAAACGACAGCGATTACATAACAGACAGTGTAAAAATGGAATTGTCTTTCAGTCGATCGTTAGCAGTTTCCGTAATTGCAGAGTGCTGTTCAGACGGAATACCACTCTTCTTGTACACCTATGTGGACAGTGGAGTTGAGCTGCACGAGGTGTAGGGAGGTGTAGGGAGGTGTTGGTCGTGGTGGTGGTGGTGGTGGTGGTGGTGACTTGTTGGTACTACGGACTCAATGTGACTCCCGCCCCTTCCGTTCCTGGAAGGATCACTGCCCTCTGGAGTAGTGCACCTTCTCCAGCTCCTCACAGGCCGCCGCGCCACATTCCAGGCCGCGGCGTGTCGGATTACCTGGCCTCCAGCCGACGCCCTCCCCGTCCAGCGCTGGAAGCCACGCTCCATCGCCGTTTGCAGTGGTCCCCTAGCCAAACACCAGGCCACCGCCACTGAAACAAAACGTATTGAAGTACTAGCGCCGCGTGAGCGCAGTAATCTGCTACGGTCCATGTAGGCTGCGTAGTCGAAAGCAAAAGCTGCTCCTATCAGATCAGCGAATAACAAAAGATGGAGCAGTGCGGGAAGTAATTTTATTTATCGAGTGTCATACACATGTACACTACAGAACCACCAAAATAGTCTGATCAACATCCAACTAAAATTAAGATACAGGATGTTTCAAAAAAATTTATGTGTGCACATCGGTGTATGAATGTAAGAAGTTAACAATTCTGTAATGAGCAAAGATGACATGCAGACCTCGCACAATGCATGTACGATACGAGTATTAGAGGATACGAGGTATTTCAGTGATTACAAAATCGAGTCAAATTTATAGAGAACTTGGCAGTATGAGAGCTAATACATGAGCTCACAGGATGTCCGCGACTACCACTGTCGTCTCAGAGTTCCCCCAATGACATCCGACCGTGACCTGGAATCACACATAGCCGGTGGCTGCCAGCACCGTAACGCCAGCGGTAACACCGTTAAGCCTTTCCAAAATGTTGAGAGGACGTGACCTCCCCACAGGTTGCCGCCGTACTCGCCGACAATGGTCACCCAGAGTAACGGAGAACCGCGATTCGCCGCTGGAAACAATGCGACTATCTTCTGCAGCAGAGCATGCTTCGCTGTCACGGCAGCAGTCCGACCGCAGCCGTTTGTGTCGTGGTGTTAACGGCAGCCCGCACGTGGGACCGCAGCTGTCCACCCCGGCCGCTACTGGTCTCCGACCAGCGGTGCAGGATGGCAGTGATCGTTGCAGGGAGTCCACTACTTGTTGCTGGTTGGCAGCTGCAGGTGGAAAAGCGTTACGACGTGCTCGGTGCATAAAGCCGACGTACTCTCTTGCGGGTGTCAATTGTGGTCCACCGCTACCTTGACGAAGGACATGCCTGCCCTCACGTTTCCACACAGTCCAACATTGGGCCAGTGTCACATCCTAAAGTTCCACCAATATGGTTATTTCACCATTTGACAGGCTAGTCAAATGGTGAAATATCTCATTGTGGGCCTCCATTTGACAGGCTAGTCAAATGGAGAAATATCCATATTGGTGGAACTTTAGGATGTGACCCTGGCCCAATGTTGGACTGTGTGGAAACGTGAGGGCAGGCATGTTCTTCGTCAAGGGCTGTTGGTGAAATATCGATACATCGACGATTTCTATATGGATATCGTTATATATCATCACTATTCTTTTCAACCAAAATATCGATACATCGGAAACGAATTGGCCATATCGAGTGCCGATATTTTTATTTTATATTATATTTTTTTCGCAATCTTCGGTAAGTATTTGAAGTTGATCTTTGAAATTGTAGTACAACGTAATTTTACTTTCACTGTGTGAAGGAATCAAAGAATCTTACTACTTTTTGAACTTTGATCACGTCCAGTCTTTCTCTAGGGCTGTCGGAAACAATTATAGATGGCACAAAGAAGAAGTCCGATTGTACTGGGCGGAGGAGGGGTGGCGGTGTGAACGGAATAACAGATATCGGATGTGAAGAAATACCACAGCAGCTGCGTTAAAAAAAAAATAACGCAGCTAGTCCTCTGTTTCTTCACATCGGCATTCTTCAGAAACAGTTGTTGAAACTGATGAACAGATATGTAAATGACAAGATTGGTCTTTGCGGCCGGCGGAGACGTGTGAGCGGAAATGTTGACTGCAACGTCTAACTTCAGCACGCAATTTTGACACTACATTGCTCGGTCGCTGTCGTTTGCAGAAATGAAAAAAAACAACAACAAAAGAAAAAAAACAGGGAAGTCGACATGAAGCGTTCCAGATGCATCCGGCAAGTGACGAAACCGAACGACGGACCCATCGGACATCTTTTACTGTGCCACTTACATGCAGTTGCCGTTGTCGTCAAAGTGGTTATCGCGGAGCCCGAAGTGTATCGGTTTCCTTACAATTCTTGCTCTGAGGGGGATAAGCAGGCAGCTAGCTTATTGATATACAGTGTAGATAACCTGTTTGTATGTTGGCAGAACTGTAGACTGTGTTAATATCGCTGACAGCGCTCTCCGCCCTCGGCGAGAGAATCTGTGGTCGGACGGACCAGCAGTTAGCGAGTGGATAGGAAAGTGTATGGACACGATATTCTTAGTGGAGAATCTGTGTTCGTAGGACACGCATTGTAAAATGAAATGAAATGATGTGTTTATAACAGAATAAGCAATGTATGAGGATGGATGGATGATTGATAATGTTTGGGCACTGGAATTATTAACGACTATATAATTTTTGGAACTGGATGTCACGTAAATAAGGTAAAATTTTCTAAATACATTGTTTTCTCTTCAACAAAATCTTTCTTTTTGCTAACCATATGCCTCCTAGTACTTAGAGTCTACAGTAGTTAGAATTTTTTTATTTAGCTGGCTGTTGTTGCTACTTGCTGTAATTGCTGTAGTTCGTGTTATGAAGATTTTCTGTGAGGTAAGTGAAAAAGAATGGCGTTTCAACTATCGCGCTTCGTGATTGAAATGAGCTTAGGCGATTAACAGAGTTGGACGTAGTTTCATATTTCTTTAATTTCATATTTTTTGGATTTGTATTAGTGTTACGATTTCTTGCAATTCAGGGCAATTTTTTGCGTTGATTATTGGAAGTCATGCTGTCATTGTATAGAAGTCGCGCTGGGCTATGTTCATTGTAACACCAAGACGCTGAGTCCGACTGGAAGATACGTGGCCAGCCGGTTGGGAAAGTCAATAGTTTTCGTTATTTGGTGGAGAAGATAACTGGTGGCATAAAGAGCAACAGTAGTGCAGCAAACAATCCACAGCTTTTGCAGAAGCTTCGGTATACGGTGAAAACAACATGTTGTTGTTGTGGTCTTCAGTCCTGAGACTGGTTTGATGCAGCTCTCCAAGCTACTCGAAAACAACATACGGCAAGAAAAATACGACACAGAATGCCAAATTGTGACATTACACAGCAACTGTAAGAAATGGTGCTCTGTATGCATCAGAAACAACGCACTCGGCAAGAGAGCTTGTATAAAGTTGGAGAACGAGGAGCGGAAAATTTAGAGAAACATGTCATGTGGAGCACCAAAAAACATGAGGATATCTGGATACTGCATGAAAATATTGAACACATTGCATGGGGGCTTTGTTAAATAAAAAAAATGCAAATATTTTTAGTAGCTGTAACTCCGATTACGCAAGTCTCGTAAACGGCTGGCCCTGACTAGTTTTAGTACGCAATCTGACTGCCTAGAATGACAACAAAGAATGTAAGAAAATTTTCGTTAACACAGTTAATTAATTAAGTCCCCAGCAACTATAAAACCTACGAAACCAACAAAGCACAAGTGTAGCTGTTCTGTATGTGGTAGTATGACTCAACGCACATCTGGCACGCTTCTTCTTCAACAAGACAAGAATTTTTAAATAGCAATTATACTGACGTGATAAAAGAAAATTACAAATACTATAATTGTGCAAGAAAACCAAAATTACACTCTAATACAAGAACACAAGCCAGATGCTTTGTTGACTGAACCTGTAATGACACATTATTCAGGACACACAAATAATAAAACAACATAATATTTATTACCTTCATATATATTGACGAAAAGCACTCAGATCATTACAATAGCTCCATTGGAATAACATCTGCTATCTCTCCCATCAAACCACTGCATAAAACATGGAACAACACTCTCCACTACCACATCTCACTCTGACTTCACGACAAGCAGTGTCCACCACAACTTCTCGGCGAGAACTGCCTGCCGCTACTTTTCATTAATCACTGCCAGTGGAGGCGGCGGAACAATACTCTCTGGTGCTATCTTTGGCGCTGTGGCTCAGTGTAGCCACCTTTCAACATATCGAGCGAGATACGGAAGATGGGTTACGCTTTGTTGGGCACATCATGACGATGGACGAGGAGAGTTTGACTAAGAAGATATGGAATGCAACATGTCGTACGTGAAACAACTGGGTGAAGGAAGTCGGAGATGGCTGGAAGGCTGTAGGAATAAAAGAAAGGAATCTGCAGGCAGTAGTACAGGACAGGGAGAGGTATAAAGGGTTGGTGGATGGTCACAGGTGGCCGGACACCAAAATCAAAGTTGTGTTGACTGAAGAAGAAAGAAACAGAAGAAGCGAGGGAATAAAGAGCTATTGGGAAGACAGAAGACGTTCAAAACAAGCCACACGTGAAACTGATCCTGAAGGGTCCTAACAAAGCAGAAGGAGTAACTGGCTGGCACGTCGATATTTCGACAACCTTGTTCGTTCAATCGAGTGCCGATATCGATATCAATTGAAACACCGATTCATCGGATACCCAATGTTTTTAAAAATTTCAACAGTCCTACAATGAGGTCAGTTTCATACGTTTTCAGGTGCTGATACCACTGTCCCACACGAGTATGCGACATCTCTGACCAATTCACAGTAATCAGTCAGTATCTGGCACTTTTCATTCCCCTTATCCACTCTACCGCGCCCGGTATTAACTCTAATGCATTATGCTGGCCGTTCTAGCTGTTACAGAGAACTGTAACTCCAATTGTTATTTACGTAGGCGCCGTCGTTGTGTACGTGTACGAAGTTACCTTGACATCCGAAAGCGTCTCGTGCTGCACTTTTTCCGGGCTGTGTAGTTCGACCAACCCGGTTTGCTACACACTGCACGACAGTTACTATGGCATGCTTCCATCAGGAGCTGTCTAGTACAGTGGAATACCTGTTTGCAGCGTGGCGGTGCCGAGTGTAAACAGAACGGCAGGAGTGCGAGTCTCGCTGCCAGGCTACAGCACGGACAGACAGCAAGCGCGCCCGCTGTGTTGACTCGTGCCGAGCCGTGCGAACTGTGGCTCCCCCGTTATGCCTGCCTCGCCTGGCGCAGGTGTGCCTGGAGTCCTGTGCAAACCGGCGCGGCCAGCCGTTTGGCTACTCTTCCTTCCATTTACGCTACGCTTCAGGCCATGGAGGGGGCGGGGGGGCGGACACGCCGACTTCAAACACCGCGGCCGCCGTCTCTGCAAACACGCTGTCTCTCGCAGCACTGCACACGACTTGGTCTCAAATCCAAAGACACATACCGCTGTTCGACGACACAACACGTTTATTCACTTACGCTACGAGCAGAGCTATAACAGGTGCGGCGGTTCCACGTTGAGAAGAGCAGAAACTGTGATCAGGGTGAAACGACGTTGATGCGAGATCCACGTCGAGTACTGTTCACACGAGCGAGCGACTTTCTGGCCAAGATCGACTACTAGTTGTGGCTGCGTTGATAAACTTGCGTGTAAATTAACCGCCAACCGTGTTAGCGGACTGCTGACCCCACTGGTCCACTGACTGTGCGGCTGCTCCCGGCGGAGGTTCGAGTCCTCCCTCGGGCATGGGTGTGTGTGTGTTTGTCCTTAGGATAATTTAGGTTAAATAGTGTGTAAGCTTAGGTTCAAATGGTTCAAATGGCTCTGAGCACTATGGGACTCAACATCTTAGGTCATAAGTCCCCTAGAACTTAGAACTACTTAAACCTAACTAACCTAAGGACATCACACACACCCACGCCCGAGGCAGGATTCGAACCTGCGACCGTAGCAGTCCCGCGGTTCCGGTATGCAGCGCCAGAACCGCTAGACCACCGCGGCCGGCTGTAAGCTTAGGGATTGATGACTTTAGCAGTTAAGTCCCATAAGATTTCACACACACACACACACACACACACACACACACACACACACACACACACACACTCACAGTGGTCCACTGACAGTGCCGAGTGCAGAGTTGTAAAATATTTAGAGTGCCGCAGATAGCACATTCGCAGAAACTGCCAAGTCTGGCTTCGTCTGCAACACAGGCGATTAATATGTTCTCTCCCAACTCACTGCCGTCATAGTAATGGACGCCTGATGAAAGAAATTTCCGACTTTTACTGCAATGAGGCACTGGAATAACTCAATGGCGGCATAAGAAAATTTGTGCCGGACCGGGATTTCAACCTTGATTTCCCGCTTTACGGGAGCGGTTGCTTTAAGCGTTTCGGCTACCCGAGCACGTCTCCCGTTCGACCCAAATATCCATATGCCGCAAAGTACAGAGATGTGTTCGCTTGCAACATCGCCCCCCCCCCCCCCCCCCTCTCCATTCATACCTCCAGAAATGTCTCCGTTTAGCCGGTGAGTCCGCAGATGGTAGTATAAGAGGAGTACAATATAACTGGCCACTCTTTCCGAGCCGAGTTTTGCGATAATTAAGTCAGTCTGTCCTTGAAATGGTTTGTGTGTACGTATGTATTAAACCGGAGACCTAGAAACGAGGGAGAGGCTACGTCCCCGCCGTAGCCCTCAGTGGTTCACAACCCACAACAGGCCACCGCAATCCACCCATCTCACCGTCGCTCCACACAGAAGCCAGGGTTATTGTGCGGTTCGGCCTCCAGTGGACTCTCCCCCCCCCCCCCACCCCCCACCACGCCGAGTAACGCCTCATACGAGACGAGTGTAGCCCCAAATGTTTGCGTGGTAGAATGCCGGCCGAAGTGGCCGTGCGGTTAAAGGCGCTGCAGTCTGGAACCGCAAGGCCGCTACGGTCGCAAGTTCGAATCTTGCCTCGGGCATGGATGTTTGTGATGTCCTTAGGTTAGTTAGGTTTAACTAGTTCTAAGTTCTAGGGGACTAATGACCTCAGCAGTTGAGTCCCATAGTGCTCAGAGCCATTTGAATCGTGGTAGAATGATTATGCTGTACGCGTGCGTGGTAACGGTGTTTGCACAACAATCGCCGAAGCAGTCTAACTGAGGCGAAATAAGGGGAACCAGCACGCATTTGCCGAGGTAGATGGAAAACCGCCTTCAAAACCATCCACAGGCTGGCCGGCACACCTGACCTCGACACCAATCCGGCGGGCTGGTTCGTGCCGGGGACCGGCAAGCCTTCCCGCTCGGGAAGCAGCGCGTGAGACCACGCGGCTAACCGGGCGGGCTGCAACTGGCTTAGTGAGCCACCACGTAGGAATTCTTCTTACCTATTATGTGGAGATAGGAGACATAGAACTACGAAAGCATCGCCGTTACATTTCGAAAATGCAATACTACTACTTACGTTTTATGTCATGAAGAGGGAAGACGTTTTTTACATGGGATGCCATTATGGTGGGTTTATTTAAGAAACACCGTAAAATGAACTTGTTCACATTGATTATAAGATACCTATTAACGATACGAGGGCATAGTCTACAGCATGACTAAGTCGAAAGGCACCCCATGGACGACGGAAACTATGGCGCACGGTCTATAACGTGAGTATACAAGCAGTATACTTCGTATAAGATCGTACATTTTCGGTTATGCCGAAGTTATACTTTTATTTATTAATATCAATGATTCTGTGATTCCTGGAACTATAATATTACTGAAAGATGCTATTTGTGACCCGTAGACTCTTCCTAACGTCTGAATGGCAAAAGACAACTTTTGATAGCAAATATTTATAAGTAACGATTACTTGATTCGTGCCAGAATAAATGTACTTTCCCTATTTATCTCTGCTGTAACCTGTCGCTCGCTCCTTACTCCGTACGTACTGCAGCACTTTACACCTTGTCCATTATTCCACTTGAGTCGCAACCCTACTGTATTTTCGCAAGAGTTCGGAAATATTATGCATCTGCACTGAAAGATACATAAGCTGCCAGCTATATATATTATGTAGGCATTATTCTGTTACTTCGCATATGCATGTCCGAAAGAACAGACACTATATCTATATAGTAGAGCAATGGATTTTTTTTTCAAGTGGTTCAAATGGCGTAGAGCACTATGGAACTTAACATCTGAGGTCATCAGTCCCCTAGACGTAGAACTACTTGAACCTAACTAACCTAAGGACATCACACACATCCATGCCTGAGGCAGGATTCGAACCTGCGACCGCAGCAGTAGCGTGGTTCGGGACTAAAGCGCCTAGAAAAGCTCGGCCACAACGGCCAGCACTTAATTTTTTTTTTTTTTTTTTTGCTTGAGTGACAAATTGCTATGGTTGCTCGATGGCTTGGCATTTATTCTATTCGAATTCTTCCACAAGAGAGACGAAATGTCTGAAAGTATAGGACAAAGAAAAAGCCTACACTACACTTGAATAAGAACGTAAGTGCATAAACATTTTTAATGAAAAGTATTTCAGCAGTGGTAGAGTCAGCTCTGTTTAGTGGGGAAAATAGTTTTCGATGTTATTTGACACCTACGACAAAAGACTAAGTAAAAAGGGCCCTATTTTCGGCCTTCTAATATTGCTTAATATGTTTATACGTATATGATTCTTTCTAAAGAATAAATTTAGGTGTTTTTATACCTTTGGACATCACTTTTCCTGTTGTCTCAGCGCGCGAAAAATTTACCGTACGACCTTTGTCAGCAGCATCGACTAGAAAGTTTGCTTTCGTCTTTGTTCCTTAGTCCTACACTATACTACACTACTGGCCATTAAAATTGCTACACCAAGAAGAAACGCAGATGATAAACGGGAATTAATTGGATGAATATATTATACTAGAACTGACATGTGATTAC